>NC_140637.1:12200000-13400000 GCF_057382275.1 Copadichromis virginalis
CTCAGTCAGATGAAATTGCCTAAAAGAACAGAGTTATTTAGCTCCTTACTTTTGTCACCTAAGCTTCAAAGTAAATTATTTACTTCAAAGTCTTTATATTACCAATAACAAGGTGGGGTCTGCTCATGTGAGAAGGAGAATGAGGAAACAGGCGTTTTAAGAAAGTATGGTTTTATGAAGGGTTTTAAAGGGCTTAGGGGCAATAAATGTGTCATTTGTTTATTATAATAGAAACATTTATAGTTAAATTCTGGCCAATAGTGTGATACAGAAAGAATGATAACCAAACATTAATGATTAAGCCATGTTAGGTATCAAAGACTGGATGGAAGGCATTTCTTTAAGCAGACGACTTAAGCAAGTCTGAATAAGCAAAAAGTATGGAAGAAATTGTTTTTTGAAAATTAAACATCGCAAGGAATCTCTATTACTTGTCTCAATAATTTAAAAGGGAATGGGATGCAGTTTCTGCTTTGGTGGATGATAGGGCCCTTTGGATCAAACAAATACATTTTAAATTCAGTGTTAAGAAACTGCACTGGGGTAGAAGAACAGTCAGAATGATGTCTTTAAGTTTACCAAATTTAAGGGAACATGAGTGATAAAAGGAAAGCTATGATTAAAAATACAGGAGAAATAATAGACTAATTTACAGATTTGGACATACTGTACTAAATAGTATAATATTCAAAATGTGTTAAACTTTACAAATAGATGTGACCCACATGGACAAGAAACAGTAGAGAATGTTGCCTCACTGTCAGAAATATGAGGCATCTGATAGATATTTTACACTCAAGTACTCAAGAAATGAGTAATAGTAAGTCAGAATCTTAGACAAGCTAATTCGGCTAATAGAACATTGGGACTATTTCATAGAGCACCAGGAGGGTCACACACACAGAATTATAGCATTTCATGAATTAATAATTAACTGCCCAATAAAATATTCATCAGTAAATGAATTTTCAAATGAATTTTTAATGTATTCTATTTATTAAGACATCAATAAAACAATTAATTATTTGATAATTCAATGCTCAATAAAAAGAGGAGTTAAATCACTCTTTAAAATGTTAAAAACAGATTTTCAAAATGTCTTATGAAATAAAATTTAAAGATAGAAATAAATAAATGGATTCCTAAATTAAATTAGGAATCCAAACTTTTCTGAAATCTAAAATAATGCTTGTTTCCCTTTTCGATTCATTCTCGTTTCCCATTAGCTATTGGACTACCCTCTCCGATGAGGTGTCAAAGGTTTGGTAAAATAATATGAGCACTAACAAGTTGTGTAGGGTCATGTTAAGATTGCACAACTGGGATGTGACATTGTACCATGACTAATTTGCTTTGTTTTATTCACAAAGACCAAAAGAGTCATGGAAAGGTCACACGGAGAAGGTAATCAAATAGATAATCCTGTAATAATAAGATCATTGATTTATTGTTTAGACTCAACATACTGCTGAGGAGGTCAGGGTTTCCAAAATGGAGAATCCAATAGCTATGGAAAGGAAATTGAATTAAAAAGGAGGGATGGTATCATCATTTTAAATGTCAGAAAAGTTTTTAACTCCATTTACCCATTTCTCTTATTAAATCGTATTTTTTTCAACTATTTTGAAAATCTGTTTTTAAATTTTTAATTTCAGGCTACTTTTTAAATTATGTTTTAACAAGCATTTCATATATTTTTCTTTAAACCCCTTTTCAGGTTGAGATATTTCATAATGGATTAATAGTTTGTAGAAATATGTATTTTTAATCCCTATCGATTGATCAAATAATGAATTACTTTGTTAATGACAAAATAAAAAGAGGACATTGAAAACGTGATTTACTAATTAATGTTTTATTGCACATTTAACTATGAATTCATGGCACGCTTCAAAGAAGAAACATCAAGATAAACACTCCATACCATGCGGTGGCGCTAAAGTGCCAATTCGAAGAAGACGCGAAATTAAAGAAGAAGAAAGGGGACACTTGGATTTTGAGTTTATTTAGCAGAAAGCGAGACAGTTCAACAACTGAACGATATATAGACTGATTAAAAATGGCCGGGACAGCTTCAGTAGCTGGAGAAGTGTTTGTAGATGCTCTGCCGTATTTCGACCAAGGTTACGATGCGGCAGGTGTGAGAGAAGCGGTGAGTAAGCGGGCAGTTCGAACACAGCGTGTTAGCTAACCATGCTACATGGCACACTGCAATGTTTCAGCGGACACTGTAAGTTTGATATCTGAAGCTGGTTCATTTGCTCTGTTAACCAGACTCGTGTCAGGACAGTGTCTTTATTATATAGATTAAATGAAGTCTTGAAAAACCCATTTTTTATATATTTTATGTTATAAAAAAGCGAAATAGATGTGTCGATTAATTGAATAGTTTTTCCCTTTTACCATTTTTAAGAATCGGTTCTTGACAGCCACCCTTCGACTGAGATAATTTCTCATGAAGTGAACAGTAGATTGGTCAAGTGATGGCCCAGATGTATCTCTCAGGTCCGGTGTCAGGTCTTTGCTATATTTTTCTAATTTCTTAAAGACATGACTTTCAGACTCACTAGATAGTTCTTAGGTCTGCCACTTCTTGTTTTGTTCAATTTCTTCAAATTTCAGAACAGGCAGAGAAATACCAAATCTCCATTTAACAGCTCTTTGGCAATCAACTTGTTGACCCAAAACAATATTTTATGAATTCCTTCGGGGTTTTTCTTTTAATTTCTTTTTATTTTGTAGATTTAACAAAAGAAATGGGGGAAAAAATTAGATGTTATCGTAAGAGGCTGCTGGTGACAAAGTATTTAAACATATAATTTAAGTTGGGTTTTCTCACTGAAAACAAGTGAGAAAGCAGCCCGTGTCCAAAGAAAACTTTTGAAGGATCTTCACAAAGCCTAATATATATTGGTGTCAGTGTTTTCAATAATTTCTTCGTGGTCACTACTAAACACTTCCCTGATCAAGACATTTCCCCTGGATCCTCCATTGGCTCTCATCACATCTAAGGTACACAGATTACTGCTGTTTGTGTCATGCAGCTCTACAGGGAGTGCAGAATTATTAGGCAAGTTGTATTTTTGAGGAATAATTTTATTATTGAACAACAACCATGTTCTCAATGAACCCAAAAAACTCATTAATATCAAAGCTGAATGTTTTTGGAAGTAGTTTTTAGTTTGTTTTTAGTTTTAGCTATTTTAGGGGGATATCTGTGTGTGCAGGTGACTATTACTGTGCATAATTATTAGGCAACTTAACAAAAAACAAATATATACCCATTTCAATTATTTATTTTTACCAGTGAAACCAATATAACATCTCCACATTCACAAATATACATTTCTGACATTCAAAAACAAAACAAAAACAAATCAGCGACCAATATAGCCACCTTTCTTTGCAAGGACACTCAAAAGCCTGCCATCCATGGATTCTGTCAGTGTTTTGATCTGTTCACCATCAACATTGCGTGCAGCAGCAACCACAGCCTCCCAGACACTGTTCAGAGAGGTGTACTGTTTTCCCTCCTTGTAAATCTCCCATTTGATGATGGACCACAGGTTCTCAATGGGGTCCAGATCAGGTGAACAAGGAGGCCATGTCATTAGTTTTTCTTCTTTTATACCCTTTCTTGCCAGCCACGCTGTGGAGTACTTGGACGCGTGTAATGGAGCATTGTCCTGCATGAAAATCATGTTTTTCTTGAAGGATGCAGACTTCTTCCTGTACCACTGCTTGAAGAAGGTGTCTTCCAGAAACTGGCAGTAGGACTGGGAGTTGAGCTTGACTCCATCCTCAACCCGAAAAGGCCCCACAAGCTCATCTTTGATGATCCCAGCCCAAACCAGTACTCCACCTCCACCTTGCTGGCGTCTGAGTCGGACTGGAGCTCTCTGCCCTTTACCAATCCAGCCACGGGCCCATCCATCTGGCCCATCAAGACTCACTCTCATTTCATCAGTCCATAAAACCTTAGAAAAATCAGTCTTGAGATATTTCTTGGCCCCGTCTTGACGTTTCAGCTTGTGTGTCTTGTTCAGTGGTGGTCGTCTTTCAGCCTTTCTTACCTTGGCCATGTCTCTGAGTATTGCACACCTTGTGCTTTTGGGCACTCCAGTGATGTTGCAGCTCTGAAATATGGCCAAACTGGTGGCAAGTGGCATCTTGGCAGCTGCACGCTTGACTTTTCTCAGTTCATGGGCAGTTATTTTGCGCCTTGGTTTTTCCACACGCTTCTTGACTATTTTGAATGAAACGCTTGATTGTTCAATTTTGAGACTGCTGCATCCCTCTGCAAGATATCTCACTATTTTTGACTTTTCTGAGCCTGTCAAGTCCTTCTTTTGACCCATTTTGCCAAAGGAAAGGATGTTGCCTAATAATTATGCACACCTGATATAGGGTGTTGATGTCATTAGACCACACCCCTTCTCATTACAGACATGCACATCACCTAATATGCTTAATTGGTAGTAGGCTTTCGAGCCTATACAGCTTGGAGTAAGACAACATGCATGAAGAGGATGATGTGGACAAAATACTAATTTGCCTAATAATTCTGCACTCCCTGTACAGTCTGTAGTAAGAGCAGTGCCATAACAGGAGAGCTGACAACAGAAAAGCACTCTGACACTCCCACGGCATTGTGTGCAACACCATTTGGCAAAAAACAGTTACTCATTCAGCACTTAAAGATTTTTCTTAGATACCTTCATATTTTTGTAAGATTTATCTATTGCATATGTTTGGATTTGATTCTCTTAGTATGTGAGCAGTATTTAATGTTTTCTTGATTTGCTGTAAGTCGGAGTCCATTAGACTAGTACAGTTTTACAGCAACATTTATCTATCTTCTCATATTTTTCTCAACTTGCAGCTCAATGACTCAATGACTGTACTTGTCCAGTCATTGATCTCCTTCATGCTCAAGAATAAGATTGCATCTGTCTTTAGATCAACAAGACAAACATTTGGATAACACTCAAAAGGGACATCAAATCCTGTACATATTGTTGCAGTAGAATATTTGAATATGGCAGCAATGGGAATGTTTGATTTTCCACTAGTCTGTTATCAGAAGTTATGTTCTCTAAGGGTCTGATTCATTTTTCCATGTGTATGAAAAAAAGAGAAGTGTACCTTTTAACCAATAAGTATTACCCCACAGTTTCAAAACTGATGAATTCCTAATTAAAAGGCTACACCTCAAAGAGTTTCAGTTGTCGAATAACAAGAAGTGAATTGTGCAACTCTAATGCAATTCATTTCAAGTGAATTTCCCAGTGGCTGCAAAATATTCCCCGTGCCAAACACGAATCGTGTTTCTTCCTTCAGGCAGCAGCGTTGGTCGAAGAAGAGACCAGAAGATACCGACCTACAAAAAACTACCTGAGTTACCTGCCTACTCCTGATTTCTCTGCTTTTGAGGTGATGAACTCATCAGAAGTTTAAAACCTTCTTAGTGGTTTCAGCTGCTGACAAGGAAATAATGGTGCTTCTTCTTTGTTCTCACCCCCTTCAGACAGAAATAATGAGGAATGAATTTGAGCGGTTGGCAGCTCGGCAGCCGATGGAACTCCTGAGTATGAAGAGGTAAATCCTGCCAGCTGTAAGAGCCTGATGGTAGCTTAGCTGCAAGTTGAGCTTTTTGCTTATTTGCCACAGAGGAAGAGAGATGCATTCATATAGTCAACCTACTACACTGCTTCTAAGTTCTTTCTAGGCTGTTCACCCATTCACTGATTTACACTGTAAAGTTGTGTTTTTAATGCAGTGTAGTCTCGGGGCCCAAAGATCACAACCATTCATTTAAAGTTTGTCAAGGATGATACAAAATATGGTCCTTAAATTGTTGATCTGCTGTTGTGCAGTCCTGTGAGTTTTTGTCCAAAGCTTCAGCTGTTGGTCACATTTGACTTAAGAATATTTTCGTATACAGAGGGTTCATGGTCAACTCAGTGACTGCAAGCTGCCCAGGCCCTGTGGCTGCAAAACAAGCACAAATCCACCGTGCTTGATAGTTGATGTGAGGCACTTGTGCTGATGTGCTGTGTTTGGTTTTTCCTTTGTTACAGAAGTGTTTTGGTTTGTTCAAATGCAACTTTTTCTAATTTTACTGTCATAAACTTTAACATTTAACATGCTAATCTAGGATTGTAGCATCGTTTTAACAAACGGTCAAAACTTCAGCTCTTATAGAGGTGCTCACAGGTGCTGATGAGTAGTTACTAAATTACATTTGAGTGGCATGATACAGTCATAATTCATATGCAAGCATGATGGATGTACTTAGTTTTTCACAGGATTTAATAGATTCTTGTGAAAAAACTGTTTTTATACAACTTGACTTGCTTTTCCAGTAGTAGCTGTATCCCTCCCCTTCTTTAATTACACAACTGTTCAAGTCACATGCCGTATCATACATGATTCTGGCACCACATTAAAAGAAAAAGAAAAAGAAATTCAACATTTTATGTAGCACTTAAATGATTTCCACATTTTCAGACAGGTCGGTTAACTCAGCTTTTGTTGTTGTTGGGTTTTTTTTTTAATGTACGTTGTTGATAGTATTCCAAAATCTTTGGAAAACGGGGTAGTAACAGATGTGAGTGAAGTTGGCCCCCCACCTTCTTCAAATCCAGCAAAAGTGGTGTCACATGTTTGTGCTGGTTTGTGTTGCAAAAATGTTTGTTTGTGCCACTATCATTTCAAAGATATTAATAAAAGTTTCTAGAGGTCATCTAAGGTCAGGAGGTAGATGACTTCTTTGGTACAGTAATGATGGTGGAGGCTTCAATACATGTGGGAACGACAGCCTGACCCTAATGATGTGTTCAAGATGTCTGTGAAGACCTTTGTGAGTTCCACAGCATAGTCCGTCAGTGCTCGTCCAAGGATGTTATCAGGACCTGGAGCTTTGCTTGTATTGATTTTGGCAAGAGATCTCCACACACTGTCTGGGGATTGTATCACCACGGTCTGCAGAGTGGGCTTGTAGTCTGTGATGGTTTGTATTCCTTGTCACTGCCTCTGAGTATCTCTGCTATCGCTGAAGCTTTGCAAAATCCTCCTGGATTACTGCCTTTTCATCTCTGATGCCACGTGACAGGTTTGCCCTTGCTGTTCTTAGGCTCACCTAATCCTCGGCTCTGAAGGCTGCATTTCTCAACCTTAGGAGCCTTGGACCTCACCTGTGAGCCATGGTTTCTGATTGGCCCGGACAGTGATAGCTCTGGTCTCTGTGACATCATCGATGCATTTTGGGATGTAGGCAATGACAGTTTCAGTATATTCCTGAAAGTCTGTGGTGTTGTCGTGTGTGGCAGCCTTTTTAAAGATCTCCCAGTCTCTGGTGGAAAAGCAGTCTTGCAGTGCCATCAATTTTGTCTGATTTGGGTAATGTGGGGGGGCTGGTTGACCTTCTGGCCTTTAAATTTTCTTTAATATCTTTAAAATGATAGCGGCACAAACAAAAATTTTAGCAGCACAAACGTTTGATACCACTTTTGTTGGTTTTGAAGAAGGTGGGGGGGGGCAACTTCACTCACATGTAACTTAGTATTTTTCTGCTATTTTTTTTATTTTTTATTTTTTGCCTTCATTTCTGTTTGTTTCACACGTTAAAGTTTAACCCTCTGCTGTAAAAGGCTGTTGGGGTATTATCATCACTAAGTTTGTTAATGCAATAACTAAAGAAAGAAAGCAACATAGCAGCTACAGACGCTATCATAGGTGCATCTACTAAAAATCTCATGAGTTCTCGGTGACCGCAACCTCAAGTTCAGAGGTCAAGTTTTCTGAAAACCTTGTGAGAGTGATAATTGAAGAACCCAGCGATGTAGGATTTTCAAGTTGATGCCATCGGCGTGTCTACTAGGCAGAGGAGTAGCACTGGTGATCACCAGTATTTTAATAAATGTTTTCCTCATTGAGGTATGAGTTGCCGGCGCCCTCATCAGGACAGAAGAATGACATTACAGCGTGGCAGGAGTGCGTGAACAACTCGATGGCCCAGCTGGAGCACCAGGCGGTCCGTATCGAGAACCTGGAGCTCATGTCGCATTATGGAACCAACGCATGGAAGGCCTACAACGAGTGCGTACAGTCTCCAGATCCAGTCTGCACAGTGTTGATGTCTGTGGGGAAATACTGCTAACACGTGTCGTGTTTGATTTTTTTTTTTTTTTCTTCAGCAACTTGGCCTTCATGATCGAGATGGCACAAAAGGAACTTCACAAATTCAGGTGAGTTCATTGCCTCAAACCTTTTGCTCCAAAACACGGTGTTTAATGTGTTTTAATATTTATCTGTTGGTGTGTTTGTTCTGCCACACAGGAAGCAAATTCAGGATTTGAACTGGCAGCGTAAGAATGATCAGTTGGCAGCAGGAGCCAAACTCAGAGAGCTGGAGTCTAAGTATGTTGTTGGAAGAGTTTACGTTTGTATCATTGACGCACAGAAGTTTTCCGTCTGTTTTAACATCTGTATTTGTGCCCTCAACAGCTGGGTGTCACTCGTCAGTAAGAACTATGAGATCGAGCGGGCAATCGTTCAGCTGGAAAACGAAGTCGCTCAACTCCGGCAACAGCAGGGAGACGAAAACAAGGAGAACATCCGACAAGACTTTTAGGAGCTACTGATCCCGCGGTCGGATTCCATCTTGGCTTGTGAGGCTAACAGGACTAAGAAGCAACCTTAGGACTGAAGTTTTTTTGCCGCGTTCCAAATGCGCCCATGAATCTCAATTTGCAGCACACAGTTTACCACTGTACACCTTATTCCAGTGTAAAAACACGACACAATACATCATCTTTTCACAAACGGAAAGTCGAACACAATAAAACGGCTTTTGTTGCCTCACGTGGTTTGGTAGGACAGGCAGATGAAATATCACATGTGACATTATTTAGTCTGTTGGCTGTAAATGCTAATGATATTATAGCATTAGCGTTTAGTGTTTTGTCACATGAGCTCATTTCGGAAGTTTACATCGACCTGATTCTTCAAGCTCTCTTCCAGCTCAACAGTGTGTTTGGAAAAATGTACATAGTTTGTTGTTTGAAGCCAGACTCATCTTTATGAGCTCCAGCATGACTTCAATTAATGTAATTTTTTAAAGCGGTTTTAATAAATTGAACTTTTCTTATATTGTAGTGTGAATTTGATTGAACTCTTAATATTTCCCTTTCTTTTTTAAACTTGGTCTGATATCCATTATATTTTATTCTAATTTAAAATCATAAAACACACCAGTTTCTTCTTTCCTGTGAGGCACAGCAGCCTTGGTTAGCTATATCCTCCTACAAGGGGGCCTTGGTGTGCTCTTTTACACAATACTCTTACAGTTCAGTCTTTCAGTTCATGTACTGTTCAGCTGAAGCTAGTAGCTTTAGCACTTCTCCTGTTAAACCAGCTTCCATCTGATTGGCTGCCGCTCACAAACAGAAGAACATCAGGTGAGTTGAGCTGTCTGCCTCAGATGACAATTTTAAGGGGATCTCCACTCACCAATATCACACAGGTAATAGAAAAAAGCTGAAACAGAAACAAATGCAGTCTAAATCTGACCTTTAGGCTCTCAGGGAATACTTGAGTTCATGACAGGAAGTAATTTAATAGCTTCCCTTTTTAAACAGTCAGTGTACACAAGGTTGAAGGAATATTAAACATGAGATTAGGCTAGTTAGTATCCATAATAACATATCAACACGTGCATGTCCCTGTATACTAGACTCGTTTATTGGCAGCAGCTTTACTGAGTGCAAGATCATTTATTACACCTAAGTGCACAAATATCCGGTGACAGACTGTTGTTGGCTAACTAAATTACAGCACTATGCACAAATTAGTGGGATCCTTGACAGTGACACGGGGTGGGAAAATGTCAAGAAACCAAATTAAATACAGGAATTCTGCATTTGCTTTATAATATCGAGAAGCTTCTGTAAAGGCTTCACAGTGTAGTGGTTTACACATTTTGTTAAGAAGCAAACAATCTTCAGTATGCTTCTTGGAGGAGAGACAAATGTTGAGGCGTCCCTCAGGAAGATATTGGACCCCCTGTGTCCTCTGATGCACCCGTGTGAGGGTTACACAAAGTAAAGAGAAAAACTACGCTTGTAGTAAAAAGCTCAGAGTAGAAAGGTGATGTATAAGTGCAGCACATTTTCTACCCGCTGTGGTGAATAAGGGAGCAGCTGTCAGCATCCTTCCTTTGTCTGTTAAAATGATGTAATCATTTCTCTTAATGCCATATTAATTAAAAAAAAAAAAAAGAAATTCAATACTACCTTTAAACACATTACTTAATGAAAATGTCAGGAACTTACTTTGACTCATAAACCTTTAATTTAAACAGCTCGTCACCCTGGATAGTACATAGCGTACTACTGGGTTCACACAGGAATAAAAAAAAGGTAAATCTGATTTATTACTATTTATTGCCACGTTCCTCACACACACACTGTGTATAACAATCCTTTCGTCTGCCCCACCCCCCCCAATACTGAATTTATTCTTCGATCACAGACAGAACGAACATCAGAATAAATTCAAGTCTGTGGCAAATCAAAAAGCCTGGCTGTGCAAGATTGTCTGTAGTCATGAAAAGCCCGATGTCCAGCATAGAAAGGAGCTAGATAATGTAGTGCTTAAACCACATATGAGCAGCTTCTACATACACCAACACCTGGAATGGATGGAACTAAAGAAAAATCCCAACAGAAATACTGATACTCATGCGTTTTCGCTTGTCTCTTACAACATTCGCCCATCTCTCACACACACACACACACACACCAGTTTGCAGGCACCGTTAAACTCTTTGCAAAGATGCTAGAGGGTTCTCCTTAGGAAAAGTTATCCAATGTGACTGAAATTTTGACTATGTGCAAAACTTTGTGGACAGCCACCGGTAGCAAGAGTAGCAGAAGGTATTTTTGGCCATGCTCCAGTCTATATGCTGAGAGTGTTCAGAGCTGGTACTAAAGTAACAGCGTCTGGCAGGTTTTGGTTCTGGTCCTGGCTTCCTTTACTCTGGAGGAACTTCTGTCGATGCCGCTCCTCCTGACGCTTCTTTTTCTCGAGCCGCTGCTGATCTTTCCTCTGCTTGTTGGAGACCTAGGGGTGAGCGAAAAAAAAAGAAAAAGTCAGTTATCCTCATTGAGTAAAGTTTAAAACTGCTAAAGCATGACCAATGCTGCAAAAAGATATTTCACAAGTTAGGAACACCAATGTGAATCAATTTCATGTATAATGTGAAGTATAAAATATTGATTTAGCTAGACAGGCTCCTTTATAATGCAAATAATTAGCAGGAAATTTGTGTCCACAACCTTGGATTTTTGAACGTTGCTGCCCTCTGCTGTCTGGATGGGATCACTGCAGTGAGCGGCTGCAGCTCTGCAGGCTGAACAGGATCCAGAGGCACACTGGCCCTGGCAGGACTGGCCCACCGCAGAGCCAACAAGCCACTCGGCGTTGATTGTCGCTGCACTCAGTTGGAGTAAGTTTTCCTCATCACCTGAGGCAAAAAAGATATAAACATGCAAATACAATCAGATCTGTTTCTGTTAGTGTCATACTAAGAGTCTTAGTTCAATGCTGGGATGTTTATGTGATCAACACAACTAGCTGTGAAAAAAAATCCAAAGCATTCATGATTCTGATGATTATGTTGCTTTCCCTCACAGAAGTCTACTTGTTCCAACAGCTAATAATTTAAATGTAACTTCTAACCCTGGATCCCTCGATTCTTGATGGAGCTCAGGATCACGTTGTCCTCCTCTGACGCTGAAGGAGAAGACTTTTTGTGCCTGTCTCTCTGACCGTCCCCAAACTCACGCTGCTGTCCATGTGAATTCTGCATATTCTGGGAACAACAATGATAAGAAAAACATCAGAAAAAATCTAGTAGAAGACGGCTCATTGGGTGCAGTGTTGACATATAAAGACGCATGCTAGATGAGAGCTAACTGTTCTTTAAGTACTGGTCTGGTAGGACACCACACCTCTATGCGGAGCTGAGCAGGACTCTCAGAGTTGTCTCCTATCCGTCTCACGCTGTCATAATGGTCTCCATAGCGGTAGGCAATGTGCAGCTCTCGGCACACCTGCTTCTCTGAACCGTTGATCTGCAACAAAAACACAACATATAAACAGCGTGGTGTGCCACAGAGACATCATATAACAAATTATATTAGCGCACAAGATCAGGAGACATAATTTGAAAGTGTCTGCTCCTACCTCCCACAGTGGAGTGTTGAGCTGATGGATAACCACTTTCACCTGTTGACTGCGAGCAAACGCCACAATGGCATCGTTGCCAGCAAAAGTACCAGGCTGAGAAAGATTGGCCACTGCAAGGAAAAGAAGCACAGAGTTGTTACTGCCACAACTGCTCTCTTGAACTTTCAACACATGACTCTTAAAGTCTGTCTGTTAAAATGACTAAAGCTGTCCTATTGTATATATTACTATTTCCACATTTTTACACTAAAAAAAAAAGTAAACTAAGAGATCGTATATTTATTTTGTGACACCCCGTCCCTCCCACAGGCCACTTACATACATCTGTCACTCAGAAGCAATAACCACCAGAGGTCACTGCAAAGTTTCTGGTCAAAACTGCATCCCACTGAACTCAGCTGTCTGTCTGTGCAACTATATTGCCAAAAATATTCCCTCACCTACTGAAATCATGGAATTCAGTTGTTTCAATCACTTCCATGGCCACAGGGTATAATATTCAAGCATGAAGACATGCAGACTGCTTTTACAAAGATTTGTGAAAGAATGGGTTGCTCTCAGGTACTCAGTAAATTTCAGTGTGGTACCGTGATAGGACCTGTGTAACAAGTCCAATCGTGAAATTTCCTCGCTACTAAATATTCCACAGTCGGCGGATGCTGAGGTGCATAGTGCACACAGGTTGCCAATTTCCTGCAGAGTCAAGCACTACAGACCTCCAAACTTCATGTGGCCTTCAGATTAGCTCAAGAACCATGTGTAGAGCGCTTCATGGAATGGGCCTTCATGGCAGAGCAGCTGGATTCAAGCACAATACACAGTGTTGGATTAAGTGGTGTAAATTGAGCCATCACTGGACTGTGAAGCATTGGAAACAGTTCTCTGGAGTGACGAATCACACTTCTCCATCTGGAAATTTGGTGGATGAGTCTGGGTTTGGCAGTTACCATCAGAACGGTATTTGTCTGACTGCATTACGACAAGTGTAACGTTTGTTGGCGGGGGGGTTATGGTGTGGAGTTGTTTTTCAGAAGTTGGGCTTGGCTCTTTACTTACAGTGAAGGGAACTCTTAATGATTCAGCATACCAAGATATTTTGGACAAACTTTGTGGGAACAATTTGGGGATGTTCCATCGTGACTATATAACAATGCATAAAGCAAAGTGCACACAGACGTGGACCTTGCCATGTGTTTTCTTTCTTCCAAGTTTCTCTTCCAAGTTTGGGTTGAAAGAACTTGACTGGCCTGTACAGAGTCCTGATCTCAACTCAACAGAAAACCTCTGGGATGAATTAGAGTGGAGACTGTGAGCCAGGCCTTCTCGTCCAACATCAGTGTCTGACCTGACAAATGTACTTCTGGAAGAATGGTCAAAAACTGCCGTAAACACTTCTAAACTCTTCCCAGAAGAGTTGAAGCTGTTACAGCTGTAAAGGATGTGCTGACACCATTTTAAACACTATGGATTAAGAGTGGGATGTCAGTCAAGTTTGTATAGGTGTGAAGGCAAATACTTTTAGCAATATAGCGTAGGTACCGTTATAGATTGTGGATTGCAAGTTAGAGTAAGTCTAGCTAATCACATTGTTTTCTTGGCATATGTAGCCAATGTTACCCGCTTGCTTGTTTTTTTCTTACAGTGCTGTGCAAAGGGAACGTCATCCTCAACAAAGGGCTCAAAGTCTTGTCGATGGGATGTCATATAATCAACAGTTTCCTGGCGAAGACGCAGGTGGCCCCGGGAGTGACCCTCTAACTGGTCGCCTAGAGCTCTGAACAGACAATTCCTAAAGAACAAAAGGAAATGACAAATGACTGCCTGTGGTTGAAGGGTTTAATATACAATCTTTACCAAAATGAAGTTAAAAGTTGTTCGAATTTTTAAATCAAAGAGAGCTGCTCAGCCTTATTTTTTTCCAAGCATTTTTGAGCCCTCATAACTGATTATGTAAAGGATAAAGACAGGGCATTTTTAGAACAGATTAAATACATTTAAGCTCTTTTAAAAACTGCATCCAAAAAAATTAAAAACAAATCCAGGTGCTCCGATCTAAAGCCAGAACTGTTTTTTAAGATATCACCATATGGGATGTGGTGGGCCAAGTTATAGGATATGAACAATCTCCTATTTACCTACATTGTGATACTAAGCCTCATTAACTAGACACGATTCCCTCTGAGTCAAAACTATTTTTAATACAGCAATAAGCTAATGCAACCTACAGACTCAACACTGGTGTTCACATGTTCACATAATAAGTTCACATAATATTTTGATCACTTTGAAATAAATGAGAAATCAGTTTAAGCAGGACCACACAGAGAGAGCAGGTCTGATATTCTGGCTCTTACCCATCTCCAGGGACTTCTCTCAGCTTGAGCCCCAGTGCTTGCAGCTGATTGGAGAAACTGACAAACTCTGCACCTTCATCGCCATCCTGAGGGCGGTTCTTGCGGTCTTTTGCGATGGCCCGGCGCACTGCCCTTTCATCCCTCTTGCGCTCCAATTCACTCTTTTTATTGCTCCGCAAAGATTTGTGCGTCTGTTTCCTCGACATGTTGACTGCACTCGTGTCTGCAGGCCTACAACACCACAGTGCGTCTCCCTGTGGCAGCGAGCAGGCGCTTCATGAAAGACTACCACACGTCTGTAACTTTCTTTTTTTAATGACAGAGAAATAGTAGATTTTTTAAATATTTCAACCAGACGGCATATTAGATCATTCTAGATTTTATATATATATATATATATATATATATATATATATAGTTTCTTGAAGGACATTCAAAGCTCTTCTTTGGGGTTTGTGATCCCACACTGCTTCAATAATGTCCAGGTCTGGGCTCTGGGGAGGCCAGTCCATGATTAATAGTGTTCCCCTATGTGTTTTTCTATTGACGTATGCTTTTACAGTGCGGCAATATGTTTGGGACCAAAATCTATCGGTTCTGTTATGTGACTGACAAACTTTCAGACAGTCTGACTGTATGAAAGCAAAATAGAAAGAAATGAGGGGTGGCTCAAGACATTTTCACAGTAGTGTACCTTTACTTCAAAAAGGCAGCATAAACTTTTTATTTTCATTTCTTTAATATATATATATATATATTACCTGAGATAATACTGACAGAGATATATATATATATATATATATATATATATATATATATATATATATATATATATATTACCTGAGATAATACTGACAGATATATATATATATATATATATATATATATATATATCTGTCAGTATTATCTCAGGTAATATATATATATATCTGTCAGTATTATCTCAGGTAATATATATATATATATATATCAGTATTATCTCAGGTAATTTATGACGTTTTGTGACTTTAATTCTGCCAAATAATATTTTGTTTTTTCTTGAAAATTAACAATTCCAATTTCGAAACTTTCTGGATTTTTCTTTGAAGGATATCCCCTAACCCGGCTTTGTATTTTTTTTTTTAAATTTTATATAATTGTTTATTTTTCTTGGCCTGTAAACATAAGCCGTGATACACTTTAGAGAAAACGCACCACGTCTAAAACGTGGTACGTTTTAGATATAAACGTCCAATAGTTTTTTTTTACTTCCTTTGTTTGTACTGAAGCTAAATCATTTTACTTTGCTTTCTTAAATGTAGCCAATTAGTCAGCAGTATGGAAGCTAACTAATAAACACTTAGAAACTTAAGTGGGTACGGAGTCACTCGCTATCTACTTAGCTCAAACGAAGCGTTTTCG
This sequence comes from Copadichromis virginalis, assembly GCF_057382275.1. Lineage (NCBI taxonomy): Eukaryota > Metazoa > Chordata > Actinopteri > Cichliformes > Cichlidae > Copadichromis > Copadichromis virginalis. Next base: position 12,216,008 of record NC_140637.1, read on the forward strand.
GCAACAGCTTAGCTGTTAGCTAGCATTAGCGGCTAGGTGCAGAGTACTCAACAGCTGGAGAGATTACATAACAAATCACCTCTTGTCTTTATCACTACATCATGACACACCGAGTAACTTAACATAGTTGACGTGCTGACACTTACCTTTAAAAAAAACTCTGATTGACGAGATAACCAGTTTTTGTTTTTATTATGTTCTAGCTCAGAATAGGAAAGTTGTGATTGTCCGTTTTTGTTTACAACTGAGGTTCCGCGTACGTATATCCGTGTACGTCAAAACGTACGGAAGGAGAAATGGGCCAAACCGTAAATGCGATTAAAAAGGCTTGCAGTAGCAGCAAATTTTCTTCATTTAAACAAAGTAAACAAACAACAAGGAAAAAAAATGACAAGACTCCAGTATATATCTCTCTTTCTTTCTATCTATCTATCTCGTGGTCTTTAAATTCACCACCTTCCGCCTTCTTAATGTCTTCTAAGGCTACTCACAACCTACTCATTTTAATGACTCCATGCAGTTGATGAATATAAGGCGGAGTGGGCTGAAAAGTAATAAACAGGATGTTTGCAACGTTAAGAAAAACAACATCAACAAAAACAGACACAGATAAAGAAAATAATCTCAAGAGATAAAACTGCATAAAACTTTTTTTATTTCCAAAAAACGAGACAAGAAAAAACATAAAGGAGCCATACGGCTCTGTGTGTGTGGGGGTTATCATGGGTAAGTGCTGGCATTGTGTGAACAGATGTAATGGCCTACAGGCTATCCGCGTGCTTGTACGTGTGCAGCACTCAGCGCCCGTTACCTGAGTGAAACATAGGAGCCGTCAGCCACGTTTGACTCAAAGGACAACAACTCTGTACTGTATGTGCACGAGCAGTGTGTGTGTGTGTGTGTGTGTGTGTGTGTGTGTGTCAGCAAGGCACATCATGTTTTATGATAAGAGTTTCTATTTTTGAGTTGATATCAGAACATCATGTGAAAAAAAGGCCATTTTTAGCTGACTTCACAATTTTACATTTATGACTAAGATAAGATAAGATAAGATAATCTTTATTAATTTGTTGGGTTAAGGCTGCCGACCTTTGCCAGCGCCATCTTACCCTTCGACCATACATACATTACAACATCACATGGGGAAGTCAGGTCAGAGAGGTATAACAATGGAAAATGCACAACATGAGGAAAGACGAGGAGAAAAAATAACTCCCCCCAGACTGAGCTCCAACAGGGAGATCAGTTTGAGAAAAGAAAGAAAAACACCTCAGCACATAGGACATGAATCAGCATATCTCACAACATAGAAGACATAAGCATCGAAGGCGTTTGGAGGGGGTGGGGGGTGAGTGTAGGTCTGTGTCAGTGTACATGCGTATGTGTGTGTGTGTTCCGTGTTCAACCGAGAGAAAGTGTCCCTTCACCCAGTTAAGCAAAAGTCAACAGTCTTCGGTCGACGCGGGTGGCCTTGAATGAGGAGGGAGAGAGTCACAACACAGTCTTGTTAGCTAAGGGAGAATTTGTTATTCCCGTCAGCTTTTGCCTTGAGCATCCAGCTGGCGCCAGGGGGGCCGCATGAGATGAAGATGGTAGCTGTTTTGGATGGTGCGAACAAACTGAATCCAATTTTACAGTTGGTCTAATGTCCATCACTGGTCACCAGGTCTCTCAATTCCCGTTGTTCTTCTTCAAGATCTTATCCATATAGCAGAGCCATGAGCTTCTCCAAGATCTTGTCCATATTGCGTTCAAAAACACAGTCTGAGTACTCACAGCCCTGCTCATCATCTATCATGTCGGCCAGACTTGTGGGATTTTGAACAGCTGTAGCCGCTTCTTGTTCTTCGATAAGCCATCATCATCATCATCGTTTATTTATATAGCACTTTAAAAACACACAAGGCTGACTAAAGTGCTGACCAACAGAAACATAATAGATACCATAAGAATAATAAATACGATAAAATAATAAACATAGCGAAAACAATAAAATACAAGTCAGTCAACCACTGAATCAAAAGCCAGTGAATAAAAATGCGTTTTCAATCCGGATTTAAAAACCATCACTGATGTCGATTGCCTAATGTGAAGAGGAAGATTATTCCAAAGCTTAGGAGCCATGATAGAGAACGCTCGGTCTCCTCTCAGTTTCAACCGTGATTTGGTGACTGAGAGCAACAGCTGCTCAGCTGACCGGAGCGAACGAGTGGGGACATAGGGCTTCAGCAAATCAGACAGATACGCAGGTGCCAGACCATTTAAAGATTTAAAAACCAATAAAAGAACTTTAAAATGAATCCTAAATTCAATTGGGCGCCAGTGCAGGGAGGCCAGAACCGGAGTAATGTGCTCAAATTTCCTTTTACCAGATAAAAAGCCAGGTCCGAGCCAGATAAAAAGCCAGGTCCGAGCCAGCTCCAATCAGCCAGAACTCTGTTATTGTGGTTCCGAATTGGTAGATGTCGTTCAATCTCCATCGTTGTATTAACAGACCTCTCTGCATTGAATCATATCTGTTATTAACCTCTGTCTCTCTTCCACAGCATGTCTTTTATCCTGTCTTCCTTCTCTCACCCCAACCGGTCGCAGCAGATGGCCGCCCCTCCCTGAGCCTGGTTCTGCCGGAGGTTTCTTCCTGTTAAAAGGGAGTTTTTCCTTCCCACTGTCGCCAAAGTGCTTGCTCATAGGGGGTCATATGATTGTTGGGTTTTTCTCTGTACCTATGAAGCGCCTTGAGGCGACTTTTGTTGTGATTTGGCGCTATATAAATAAAATTGAATTGAATTGAATTGAATCATCGAGAGTGTTGCCAGACACACGACGCAACCGAAAATCGAGTATCCAGCAGCAAACGTCTCCGCAGGACAATCAGGCTCTCCCAAGCCTAGGAGTTGTCGGTTTCGTTAAGGGACCAGTTGATCAAATCCACAATTCTTCTTTAGGTTTTTAGAGAACAAGTCTGGGAGACTCTCTTAGGGTTAGAGAATAAGCAAGACTATACAAAAGACATGAGAAGCCAAGCAGGAAAGATAAGGGAGAGGGAGAAGGAGAAAGTGTGACCGCCTCCACCAGGAGCCAAGAGAAGAAGTCTTTTAGAGAGCATACCATCTCTGTCAGCTTCACTGCCTTGCTCAAAGGCTTTTTTGACATGACATGGTTTTTTGTATAGATAACATCTGCAAACCATGGCTATGACCCACAAGCCACCACTTCTTCGTCTTTGTAGTTTGTTGAATTTAAACTTGATCACCACAGCATCCACTGGTACAAAATCGGGAGCTTTATTATATTATCATTATAGTTGTGTCCTTTTATTTTAATCCAGTTGAAGGTTGATTTACTTGTCTGACAATGGATGGGATGGCCACTTAAATATTTTTCAGTTTTAGTAAATTTGCATTCAGCTTCATGTTTGAAGCTGCACTCATAATCATGACCATTCAGGCTTCAAGTCCTTTTTTTTTTTAAACAGTTAAATGTTTACATTACCCCCATTCTACCCCCTGTAGATTTTAATTAGAGCCTACTACACTGGTGCCCATCTTGGCTGCAGTTTCTTCACGAGGGGCGAGGTTGAAATGAAGTAACACTAGCAGGAGTGTGCCTGTGGGTGACAACAGCAGATGTTTTTAAAATCTGCTCCACCAGAGACAAAGGGTATGAGTACAGTGGTTAGTGATTATTTTCTTACAGTATTTGTATTTTAGATTTTATTTGGGCATGCATAGAAAATTGGAATACTGTACAACAGTTCAGTCTGTTTCACTACTTTATTTGGGATGATTGCTGTCCATGGTGCTGAAACAGCCACCCTTCCCTGGAGTGATTACTTGGTTTTTATGACACATTTTCCTGTCAGTTTGTTGTTTCTCTGGTACCTAGGTTGGCAATACAGACTATACTTGAGGGATACAGGAAATCTGGATATACATATTTGAGCTGCAGGCTGGGATATGACAGTTATATATTTCCTTTGATTTGATGGTTTGCATACTTGCAAGGTCCACCTCTCATTTCTGTATTCTATATAGCAACTTGAAACTTTTACCATGGAGACAATAAGAGCAGATGCTTTCAAATAATACATCAAACAGGATGTTTACTCAGTGAGCTCAATGAGCCATGGTACAGATGTCATGCCACACCAGAACTAGTCTTTGAAACCACTGGCCTTTATTATTTCCACCAGTAGAATATTATCACTATTTTGCAGAAGTTTCGACGTTTTCTGAATTTCCACACTTTCCACTGTAGCCTAAACAAGTAATCCAAATGACACCCCAAAACAAGTTTTAACCTTAGGCTCATTTTGGAAATGTAACAAGCGGCATGTTGTGAGCAGAAATGGTGCAGAGTCAGAAACAGAGGAGCAGCAGTGTCTGGGGGAGAAGTAGAACACAAGGCAGGCGTGTGTGTGTGTGTGTGTGTGTGTGTGTGTGTGTGTGTGTTAGGGTTGGGGGGGGGGGGGGTTACTGTGGGGATAAAGCAGGTTAAATCATGATGACGAGTGCCATCGGTGCCTCTGCCGGTGTCCTGTAAATAACGAGCCTACAGGCCTTTGCCTTAAAGCGGGCTTGCAGTTCTTTCTTCTCACACCGCCCACTATACACAGATTCTCTCGCGCGCATAGAAGCGCGAACGCGAAAGCGTGCGTGCGCGCATGCACTAGAGGTGGGAGTGGATGCTCGTGTAGCTGCTGGAAGCCAGGATGGGATAATCCTGGCTCCGGGCGTTGATGCAGCTGCCGTTGCTGGATACGGAGTGGACTCGGGGCGCAGGGTGGGTCTAGTTCCCGACTGGAGCTGTGTGGACCCCGTGTCGATGTTGTCAAGCGTTCCGAGAAAGACGAGGGCGATGGCCGTGAGAGGAGTTGGTGCAGCTCTTTGAAACGTCCAGGCAAAAGAAATCGACCGTCTTCTCCCATGGAGGACACCGGCATTAATCTGAAGCGCAGAACCGGTGTGGAATAACTTAGGAAAGGAGGGAGAGAGGATACCGGGGCACTCCGTAGAGGATATCAGGGGAATCCTTCATTCATTTTCTTTATGGTTTCTTTAAACTGGGATACAGCTAGAGACGCGAGTGAAGGAACGGATCACTTTTGCCTCGGTGATTAGGAGAAGACTGCCTCCTTGGATCGAGCGGCAGCCGCATCCGACCTACCGTGGGGGGGTGGGGGGAGATCAGGATACTTGGATGGAGAGGGCGCAGTGAAGGCTAGCGGCTTGCCGTGTGTAGGAGGGGACGGAGGGAGACCGGGCAGTTTGAAGGGACGGGGAGCCAGGAGCGGCGGCGGCGGCTCCATGAGCTGCTCCTGCCGGGACAGAGCGCCCAGAGCCCAGCCGGAGCGTCTCCACCGCCGCGGGTAGAACCCCGGGCAACAGGACGGCGGCCAGTTTGGAAGTTTTGATGCATATGATCACAACCACCATGATTTTTATGATTCTTGGTGCTTCAGTTGTAATGGTAAGACACCTTCACCTCCCTCGGCCACGATCTTATTTCCTCACTGGGCTGAGAGCCTCCCGATTTGACAGAAATGCCTCAAAAATGTAGGCCTATCACATTTTCAAGAAACTACAGCAGGCCTATCACTGACACGAGGAAGTAGGTTAGCCTACCTATAATTACCTGCCGTCATAAATAAATAATCTAAGTCCGTTTGAGGCAAGAGTCCCCCCTCTTAGAATCGGGAGGATCTGCCAAGACTATTTTCACTCATGTCTCTGTGGTCTTTATAGCCTGCTGTTATTTATCCTAATAGCACCTAATGAAAAGAATTATTCGCTGTCTGTGGTAATAGCCTAGCCTATTGCTTGACATGTCCCAGCTGACTGGAATGGTTCTTTGCAGGCGATAGCCTGTTTAATGGACATGAACGCACTACTGGATCGCTTTCACAACTACATCTTACCGCATCTACGAGGGGAGGACCGCGTCTGTCATTGCAACTGTGGAAGGTAAATGCCATCATCCAGCACGATATTCGGGTTAAACATGGTGTGCTTCATGGTGTGTGTGCACGCGTGTGTGTTCTCTTCTTTAGTCGTCCATTCTTAATTGCTGAAGAGGCCTCGAAGATTTCCGGCGGTGAAGCCAAACCTGTCGGCGCTCTCACAGGCTACACGACTGTCAGACCCGTTATTATTCGCTCGATCTCACGTTTGATCGCCGTGTGCTGCTTTTTTCTTTTTCTTTTTTTTATACCACCGGTGGCGGTGAGGATTTCTGATTTTGCTCCATACACGAAGGTGTATGTCGGAGCCATAAATAGGTAATGAACTACGAGCGATGTGAGGCCGTTTCAAAAACAATCTGAGCATCAAGTGCGCCGTGCTATTCACACGCAGGCCTACACGGCAAGAATATAACCTGCTGGGGCCAATTATGATCCTAAGTGCCGAAGTGAGGTGGTTATGGCTTAGGAAGTGCTACAGGGCTGAGGGAGCTGGCTGCTCACCAGCCTACCTGTTTGCTGTCACGGTGAGAGCGGGGATTGAAGTGTGGAAAAACAACAGCATGACACTCATTAATGTATTAATTTGGATTTAATGAGCATTATTACGTGTTTTCCATCATCATTAAGCACTTAATATGACACAGGCTAGATATATGGGTGAGCCATGGCACAAGTGGGCCTCTGTGTTGTGTTTTTTTCTTCTTCCTCCTAACTCTCCTCAGTGCCTGAGGGTATGGCAACAATATTAGAGCAGGATTTAAAGTAAGACTCCTATTTTACAAACGGGTGCACACCTATAGTGTCCTCATGTTGGATCCTGATTGGTCTGTGCTCTGCAGACAAGCAGCTAGAAGAACACACAGAGGCTTTAGAGGGAAGAATTTTCACTATTCATATTGGTGCAAGCTGAACAGATGCACACTCAAAGAAAACAGCAGCCCATAGTGTTCATGCTGCAGTGAGGGGGCTGATGTGTTAGCAGTTCATTAGCAGCATTAAGAGGGCAGTTCCACAGTGTGTGTGTGTGTGTGTGTTTTCTTAGCCTCTAAATCCAGAAATGGGTCACCATCAATCATAGGCAATTATATTATGCTTGTCCAAGTCAAAGTTTTGAAAGGCGTCTAATACATGTGATGTGATATAGTTTACTCAAGGCCAAAAAAAAAAATAAAATAAATTGCATGTTTGGGTACAGCTCTGAGATGAGATGATGCATCACTGATGGGCTTTTTTTCCTGGAATATTTAGACAGGCATGTCATGTTTGCTACTGCTGAGAGGCCAAAGGGATTTCTTTCAGTAAGTAATGCAAAAAGACTAATGATTAAAAAAACCCTTCTCATATAAGTGATCAAATAAACCTCCATGCTAATGAACAGTATGCACAGTAAAACCTCTGCTCCTCCTGCTAGTGCTCAGGTAACCACAGTGTCTTTCACTGACCTGGAAATACTCCTGAATGAGAGCCAGTCATCTGTTTTCACACAAACAGCAGAAACGTGGGATACGTGGATGAATAGAGCAGAGCGTTGACTTCGCCTGCCTGCCCTTCCATCCATGAGGCGTGGAGGTGTCGGGACGCCCACAGTGCTCACCTTATCAGGCTTGAGGACACAGCCAGTGTCATTTTATTTGGCAGTGCTCATGCTCTGTTTTGGATGTGGTTGTAGGATCTATGATGGGCTCAAGCCTGGCCTTAGAACAGCTGTATCCGTGATGGGGAAGATACAGGAGTGGACTGCGTGTGTTACACAAAATTCTTGACCTGATTTTTTTTATATTGGGGGAGGGAAAAAAGGTGCACAAGAAAACTTATGTGCTACAAGAAACTTATAAGTATTTCAGCAAGGTCCTTCTTCAGGGGAAATAAATGAATCTGGATAGACATTTTGGGTTATCATTACACATTGCTTAGCTTTTTTTTTTTTTTTTTTTTAGATGTTTCCCTGTTAATGGACTTCAGAGGCTGCTTTGATCCCCCATGTGGTCATACTTCTTTAGCAAGATGCTTCAGGTGCTCATCTGCAAGATCTATTTGTGTTTTAAAGTGCTGTAGAGTTCCTGCAGCGCAGTGTCCAGAGATTATCTGTCAGTCACGCAGCGTGGGTGGAATTTACATTAATGAAGTTCAAATTTGTGCTTGTCTGTAGCTGCTCATGATACAGAGAACAGAGTCATACCTTAACTTTTAACGCACTTTTAACAGTCTTAACTATAGTAATGTCAGAGACAGAGAAATCTAATCAAACAGTTGCAAGCCATTCAGATTTACAGAAGTTAGAAGCTATTTTAAATTGCTGCAGCATGTCTTTAGTCTAGCAGGTCTTCACAAACCTCCTTCGGTCCAATCCTGCTATCAAAGTAATGTCCCAAAGAGCGTGAGTGCATCTGGACTCACTTCCAACAGGTAAATCTCTCAGCTCCCACTGCGTTCCCTCACCGTGTTTGTCAGACAGCTGCCTGTGTTGTTATATTGAAAACGCCTTCATCCCCTCCCAGGAGGCCAGGCAATACCTGTATAGTGAGGCTTTCACATCAAGTGAATCTATTTTACAGTAGCGGGGAGGGCAGTTCTGGACAATGAGGCAATGTGATAGCCATAGCTAGTTACTTGCTACAGTAGTGGATGTACAGAGCTTTATGGATGTTCTTTTATTCTTTATTCAGATCCTACTGTGTGTATCTGTATATATATATATATATATATATATATATATATATATGTACACTCTCTCTCTGTCTCTCTCTATACACATGTATATATACACATATGCACTGGTATCTGTCTATGTATCTCTCTCTCTATTTCTCCATCTACCTCTCTCTATATATATATTTACTTGTAATGCAGCATAAGCTGTCCTCTTCCTCTCTGTGCATTATGGGTGGAACATTTCCATGCGTTCCCCTGTGAGATGTGAACACCTGTTTAGTAGCAATCAGGCACCCTGTGAATTTGTGGTAAAGGTATAAAATTGCCTTCTTTCTTGCTTCTCTTATTTGGAGCAAATTAAAGAGACTTTCTAACAGGAGCTGGTTTGGCTTTAAATTACACTTTTAATTCTAAAGTAAAGTGAAAAAACAAACAAACTGATGTTTACAAGATCACACCAGAGCACCCAGTACAGTTTGCATTATATACATGTCCTATTTGCTCAGGAAGGCATTTATTGAGCTGGTAGAATATGGGAGTAAATGCCTTGCTTAGAGGCACTTCAACTATCGTCACTGAGAGAGGCAGAAACCCTTCTGTGTTCAGTCCTTGAGCTGCTTCTCCAAATTTAAAAATCACAACTCTGCCGTGAATTTTTCTGCCTAAAGTGCAGCCCGGAGATACCCATGGGTTCCCTGAGAAGGCTTCTGGGGTTAACAGCAAAGTGCGGATTTGTGCAATCTTATCATAATTTAGAAATCTCCAGACACCCCCCTAGTTAGAAGGGTTATATAAGATGCAAACATAGAGCATAATTAACTCTTCCATCACTTTGCCCTGTCTGCCCTCGCCCCCAGGCATCATGTCCACTATGTAATCCCATACGATGGGGACCATTCCTTGGTGGACTCTTCAGAGAACTACTTTGTGAGTGACAGTGTGACCAAGCAGGAGATGGACTTAATGCTGGGACTGCTACTGGGCTTCTGCATCAGCTGGTTGCTGCTGTGGTTGGATGGAGTCCTACACTGTGCCGTCAGGGCCTGGAGGGCGAGCCGATACTACGGTAAGATGGACGCTGCCTGCTGTTTATCTGCTGCTTATACGCAAGCTCAGCAATACTTTAACATCATATAAGTTTTTATTCATTTTAGTTGAACATCCTGAGGCACAAATGCTTGAAAGACTGGAAAAAATGTAATATGTAATGAAATAACGTGTATTTTATTGCAGGGTATTAGCAAAAACGCAGAAAGATCTTTTCGTGTAACTATCCGCAATGTATCTGGATCTCTAAGTGCTTGCCAGGTTAACGCAGCAGTTGGTAGAGCTCTGGAAAATGACCTTACCCCCATTGCTTGGCCCACTTTTGGCTCTTCTTGCTGATTTTTTTCTCAGTTTACTGCGACCTCTTGGAAAAAAAATCACAGCGAAACCTTCCAACTGCGATGATTCAGACGTAGGCACATCAGACAAACCAGCTGAGCTGAAGCTAAATTTAAACGGCTGTCCTCTTTTTCTTCTTTTTTTTGGACAGTCCACATATCTCACACCTTATTTCACTAATAATACTTAATTTGTTTGCAGGAAACAGCAGTCATATGCTCATGTAATGGCACTGTCATTAAGTGTAATTTCTATGCTCGGGATGTATTCAGCTCATTACTTGATAGGACAACATAAAATCACTCTTTAATGTTGTCTTTCCCAAACTGCTGACTCACATTAAACTCCCTGCAGGTATGTCATTTTTAAATACATTAGTGCAATCACTTGTGTCTATTGCTGCACGCTGGTATGTTATTCAGCATCGGCCTCTGAGCCCGAATGTTGTGTTAGCATTAAGCCAAACTGAACAGCTGACATCTTCGCTTGGATTAAAGTTCACATATTTAAGCTCAGTTTACCTGAGAAGAATTAAGCCTAGTTCTAGACTTAAACTTACTTATTTTTGCATTGGAAGATGTGTGTCCTTTTAGCCTAGGGCTAGGTTTACATCAAGTGTTTGGATAAACGGCTCACCCAGAAAAGTTCTGTTTAGGGTCTGTGATAAGTTAGAGCTTTAATGATCTCATTGGGGATGCTATAAGAGCAAAATAGCAATGCAAGTAAAACAGAATATTAATGGGATTTTAAATATGTAATATAGATGATGCAACCTCCAATTAAAACCTCCATTCGGTTGAACTTAATTGGGACGACTAGACAAAGTGGCTTTGCAGGGTCCGACTTAGCAAATTAACAATTATGATTATGACATTCGTGGCTAGATAACTTCCTTGTTTGAAAGTTCAGCCAAGCATAAGTGTAGACTAATAATAAATAATGAACATGCGTAACACTTTTCCAAAACAAGTAAACAGCGCAAGAGGAAATGAAAAACAAAACTTTGGGGAAAATGTATGGCAGTGCTAAAGATAAAGCTGAGTGTTCAGAGTGGATCTATAGGAAAACCCTAACTTTGCAAGCCTGAGATGCATTGACTTTGTCCTTTAAAAGGTTCCAATCTCAACAGGGATTTTCCAAGCAGCAGTCATGGGGTTAACCAGTCACACCACATCAGTTGTTCAATTTCCAGGTAGGCTCTAAATGGAGATGAGGATTTAGGTAATATGGTAGATTTGATTGATTGGCCTGAGAGCAGTGCTCTGAAACAACTGTAATATGTTGATGTCTCTTCTACAATGACTGCAGATCTAGAGCAACGTGACATTTATGGAGGCTCCAAAAGAGAGAAAAAGAAATCTCAGCTTAATAAACCCCTCTTCTTAAATAAAACTTTATTCCTTCAATAAAACGTTTAATGACAGGCCTGCATTTTTGGTTGTGTTACATGACATCGTTAATAATGCTATGTGGAGATTTGTGCATTGTGAGAAATTTTTCTGTGCTGACATTTTCACTTTGCTTTACAGTTTGGTTGAGTTACATAAAAATGGAATCTCACAGTCATACATCCCAAGTCTAGCTTCTTATTACAGAACAATCAGGGACCGAGGATAGACACGTGAGGAACTCCAGAAAAAGTAAAGACCGTTTTATCTTTTTGTGCATTTTGCACCACATCTATGGTGCTAAAAATATTCAGATAACTGGTTTAAATACTTACAAAGGTGTAAAAGGCAAAGGTGTACTAAAATAACTTTAGTTGTACTGACTTTCCAGAGTTTCTGGTAGTGGAGTAGTATCCACTGACAGCTTTAAAGCGGCTCCAGCATTTAACTCGTTAAAGAATGACAATTAGACACTAAAATTCAAAAGATTTTGATGACAGCTCCATAGCAAATCTGTAAAGGTGCATGATGCATCAACACTTCTTGTTTATGTCCAAAAGTGAAGCCAACTTATCTCAGAAATAAGAGCTGCCATCTTGCACTTGTGAGTGTCTGCGCTGTAGTAACTGGGGACATTGTGCCGATGCCCCACTTAACACAGGATTTAATGGAAGTTGATGTCAGCAGCACAGAAATATTTTGGCTTCACTTTTGGGAAGCTGTTGTGACCTCCATAGTGGTATTTATTTTCTCATATAACTTTCATTTATTCCAACATGTATTATGTTTACCAATAACAATGAAAAACAGTTCATAAAATCTACATCTGCTATTGGAACATCTTTGTGATCAAGTAGTTGTGTTTTCCCAGCTACACTGACAGAAAACATGAATCTGGGCTCTTAATTATGAGTCTTTCATAGTAGACATATCAGCCAACGCCATCAACAGATCCTCTGTTCTGTTCATCTCTCCCACTTAGCCATGTGAGTGTGATATTAAACCAGCACGTTCAAGATCAGAGCCCAGAAACCAAAGCAGCTGAAGCAAATTCAGCCATCATTATACTTCCATCTTATTTTGGTTGTGACATATTAAAAAATGTCAAAAAAAAAAAAAACAACCTCCACTGAAGGTATTTCCAGTAATATGCTGATTGGACCTCCTCTTCAGCTGAAGGTGGGTGGAGCTGTCCTAGGATTTACGTGAGGTCACCAGACTAAATGAACTACAAAGAATGGCTGCGCTCCATTTGGCTGTGACGCTTATTAAGCAGTTGCAAGGTTGGAAAACCTTTTTAAATGGAGTCCAGGCGTGATATGAGGTGGCCAGTTCAATTTAAATCAATATCAGTCAGTTAAAGCAATCTTTTCAGAGGCAGTACCTTTTTCCACATGAATTCAGACATTCACTCACACACACACACATAGCAACATGAAATATGTGTTTACTGAGATGCTTTTAACACGGACACACAGACTAATCAGTTCACGTTAGCGTGTGTCATTCTGTATCTGTAATAGAGCTGCCGTGTACACCACACACTATACAACACCGTGCACTTGAGAAAGCTAACAAGAGAGGCATTTCAGTGGAAGGTGTAACTGGAGGTTGTAACTTTGTGAGTTGGATTACATGGATACTCTAATAGTCTTTCTAGCAGCAAGTTTTGCCACTTGGAAGCAACATTGAAATGGGCTGTTATTTGGAAAGTTACTTTGAAGCATTGCCTAAATAAGCTTTAATCACAGTGGTCACTAAGGCATAAAAACTGCATGTATAGAGTCACTAATCCAATCTGATAAAAATGCTTATAAAGTTTCTGACTTTGCTCCAAATGATGGTTTTAAAGAGCTCTTTCCCCTTTGGAAATGATACTTCTACTACCATCTTTGCTCATCAAGTGCCATATCTCCGGCTCTCCAAGATCTTTGCTTAAAAGTATAATAATGAAGCGCGTGGGAGCATCAGCGCAGTGGATGACAAAAAGGAAAACTGTCACCGCTGATATTACACTGAATGAATGCGGTGGAAGTCCTGGAAGTTAACTGATTAATGAGGGAAATCTGACCAAACCATTTTTTATTTTAAAGCAAACACTGCTGTGGTGTGATCATCAGTGTGATACACAGTGATGAGTGACAAATCAAAGAAAAAGCCTGAATCTGTGAGCCCTACAATGAAGGGATCCAGTGCCTCTGTGATGCTCCGTTGTATCCACTTAGCACGACGGGTCACTGCAAATCAATTCAGAGATATCCCAGATTTTCAACCTTCAAGAAAGCAATCCACAGGGCAGGAGATGTTGCTAAAGGGATTCACAGGTATTAAAGCGAGTCTTTATTGTCGGTTATTCTTTTAATTTGTCACCCATATGTGTAAGAATACACACACAGCAATCACCAAGACTGGTTTAAACCAGGCTTGAAAAACAGAGAGTGAGATGACTTCACTCCCACCATCTGCTGCGCTGTAGAGAATGCTACATTCCCACATACCGTGTGTTTAAATCCAACTGAGTGTGATAGTTGCCTCTTTATTTCCCTCTGTCGGCACGCTCCCTCCCTGAAATATCCGTCTCATTTCTCTCCCCATCTCCTCGTGACAGATGAAGGATGCATGTTACTTTTGCAAAAGAAAGCAAACGCGGCAGATTTAATGAGACAGAGCATGTGCTGTACAGCTCGCCGGCACCGTTAGGCCTATGCGCCTGTGCGGGCTCGAGCAAAGAAATGAAAAAGCTTTCAGTGGTGCCAAAGTTAAACAGCCACTAGACGCACGTGTGAAATCATGACATGACAGCATGAAGTCCCTCACAGCTCACGATCATGGTGGGTTCTCAGCCTTTTCCCACCCCGCCAGGATTGAAGTCATGTTTGGAAACGCTCATGAACATTTAGCAATTCTTTTGCTGCAATTCAGCCGAGTTTGGAGGCACCGAATGTTGAAACATGGAGAAAACTGCACTATCCTGTTGTCTCTATGCTGTAGCGGGTACAGAGAGTTTGGGGCAGGCCCCACGATGAGGAGGTGGCCTGGATCTTCAGTTTTCAGGATAAAGTAGATGATATGTGACCTGGATACTGGGACCGCCATGGAAAAGCTCCCCAGGCGGGATGGGAATCTGTCAAGAGCTGATCAAAGAGTGACAGTGATTTTAAAATGCACTAATATGGGGCTTTAGGATGGAGGTTTTACCATTCGTTTGCAGCTATAATGAACAACGTGCTCGAATAGTAAAACCTTTGATGTTTGCTGGCTGCTGCTGCTTTGCACAGTCATGGAATTGAGAACAATGCTGGTTTTCTGCAGTGCATTAGTACAACAGTGCAAAAATCATCATAAAAAACACCCAGGGAAAGAAGAACATCCATATTCATTAGCAGCACTTATAGAATGGGGAGAATAGTTGGGGCTTTTTTGGCACTTGGAGGGAATACCCCTCATTTCTCTGTATGTGCCGGTGCTAGGTCACACTCGTTTAGCCTCCCCGAGATGAGGAGCGAAGGTGAGGCTGACAGAGCGGGGAGGAGAGTGTGTGTGATGGTGGGGAGCAGGATGGAGATGCTGTCACATCCCCACCCCCACTTCACACACACACACACACACACACACACACACACACACACACACACACACACACAAACTCCCCTCCAAAGCTAAAAATAGAACGAGGGGAAGAGCAGCTGGAATAGCAAGTGAGAAACGCGCACACACACATGCGCACACACACATGCGCACAAACACATGCGCGCACACGCACTCACGCATACACAGCGCACTCAGATGCACACTGTTCCCTTTTTTCCTCCTCCTAATTCCTCGTCTAGCTCCTCCCTCTCTCCCCCTCTTCTTCACTTATTGAATCTACTCCTGTCTGTTTCCTTTACAGTGCTTCCTGCTGCAAATACATTTTCCTGTTATTGCTGCCTTGCCGTGAACGCCTAACTCGAAAGGCCAAACGGAAAAAACGCAACAACGATCACACAAATTGAGAAAACGATGACTTAGCACCCCCCCGCTCTAAATTTAAAGCATAACAATTGTATCTCTGCCTCCCTCTTCTCCTGCCATGCCATTATCATTCCTCCGGACTCAATCTCCACCTCCATCCTTTTATTCAAATGAGAGAAACCTGTCTTGGTTGCCCCTTTTCCTTTGGATACCCTTCAGAGCAGTCCTTGTGGACAGCATACCCATTCACAGCTATAAATAACTCTCCCTTTCTCTCCCTCTCCTCCTCACCTCCTCTCATCCACAGAACACTTCCCCCCCCACCAGCTCTTGCCTAACTTCACCACCACCCCCTCTTTTCTTGCTCATCCTCTAGCAGGGCCATTTGCTATACTGGGTTTGCTGTCTGGGGCTCTCCCCTCCTTCTCTCTCTCTGCTGTCTCTGTGGACCTCGCGCCGCCTCGCCGGCTCCAGTTTATAACCTGACAAGCACAAACGTCTGCCCCGCCACTCCCCTCCTCACATTATGCACCTCGCATTTGCAAAAATAAAAAATAAAAATGAAAAAAATAAATTCTACTTTGTTTCCAGGCACAGACACAAATTTCACGCCAGGTCGGCCTTTGAGACGCGTATTCTGTACGTGTGATGTGATGGCTGCTAATTGGGTGGAGTCAGATGGATCCGTTGTGTCTTAAATATGTATAATGTCATATGTGAAATCCATTTTGGTGTATGGCAGCGATGCCAGGACACAGTCACCGATGCAACAGTCGAAGCACAAATGTGAACGCTCAAGGGCAATGCCGCGGCGCGCGTGAAGAGTGACGCCATTTACAGTTCACATGCAATATTTCAAACTTTCTTCTTCTTCTTCTTTTTTTTAATTCTCGTCTCGGTTTCTCCGTCGTAAACAGCTCGCTTCTGCTCCACAGAATAAAAAGCTACGTTTGTTGTGAAGACAAAATAAAAATGTAACATCGTTGTGCAAAATTCACAGACATAAACTGACTTTTATTTAATTTTATGTGTAATGAAATGTGATATATATAAATTTCCTTTCTTTTCATTACGCTTATACCAGGCAAAAGAGGAACATTACTCGTCTGATTCTCTTTTTGTTTGTTTGTTTGTTACATTCAGCTCGTCCATCTTTGAGACTGTTACACACAGTAAGTTTACCCGTTTGGCCATCGAAACATTTAGCCCAGAAATTTGTTCATTTCAGAGCAGAAAAGTGACGCGTGAGCCATCACGGTTCTCGTCATCTTATCTCCAAGGATGAAAAATAGAAACTATTAAAGGACAAATCGACGCGCAAACCTTTGCTTTTAAAGCCAGTGTGAGTCAGGCCAAAATGTATTTATATTTTCAGTCAGTTTCCAACTGCACAGTTTGCTCATTTCAAGTCCCCCCCCCCACACACACAAATATCTTTACTGAATTAATGCAATTAATGCACAGATGTCTATAAAGAGAACAAACAAGCAAACAAAAAGTCGACTGAGGATCATCTTGATAAATGATTCTCCATTGCAACATGTTTATCGTGCACAACTGCTTTAGAACACGTCTGGAAATCACAAAAATGTACTAACAGATAGATCATCAGATATCACTGACACTGACGTCACATCAATTTTAGCAGCTGGATTGTAGATAATTCAGGAAGAGCCCCAAATACATTGGAAGAGTGAATGTTTCCTCCTGATAAGTAGCCTATTTGTCTTATTTAATTCTTCTAATAAGGAGGGTATTTGTCGGCAGATATTACAGTGCAAACAACACCTCGTGGAGGAGGTTGACTCACACTCATGTAAATATCCTAATAAACAGACACACCAAAGCGTCATCATGCAGGTTGTATTGGCAAATTTCACCAGTATAAACTAATGGCATTTACCACAAAGGGTTTTTTAATTTTTTTTTTAATTTCAGTTGGTTTTGTAAATACAGATTCTTGATTTTTTTTCTTCTTTCTAGTTCATAAAAGTTTAAGAAAGAAAGATCATGACATTAAGGTCAAATAAAAGGAGGTTCATGGGTCTGAGATCAGTCCAGCTTGTGTGTCTGGTTGCTGATATGCCTTGTATACTCTAACTGGATTTAGAACCAGAAAACCAGGCTAAGAAGGATTTTAGGATTTTACACTATTGTGTGTGTTGAGCTCATGAGTGTGTCGTCTAGCTGCTCGGCTTTGGTGTCTTTAAACGCTTGCATTCAGCTTCTTACATCGACACAACTGCATGTGCGAATGACAGTGCAGCTTAATAAACCACATACTCACGTCCCCATACTTTGTGTTAACATCATCGCTGAGGCATTTTCTTTAGTTCCACTGTCTAGCAGCTCAGTCTTTTGGCTATTTTTATATGAAATATTGACATTTTCATGTTTTTGGGTCTTTTAAAAGGCTCAAACTCTGAGTTCCTCCATTACATATAGAAACGACACAGAAAAAAATGTTTTCACATTTAATTTCTCATTCCCATTGAACATTTCCTATTTATGTTTCATATAAGACTTGAATACTCCCCCTCCTCCCCCTCCTCCTCCTCCTCCTACTACTAATAAAAATATTTGTCTTGAAACACTTAAGTGTACAACCTGAAAGTTGAAGAAAGAGGGTTAAATGATTTTTTAAACTGAATCTAGGGCAAAATTCATACAATACTACTACCACTACTACTACTAATAATAATAATAATACTAATAATAATAATTATTATTATTTTATTTATAGGCGCCTTTAAGACCCTCAAGGTCACCTTACAATAGCACAGAACAGTAGCAACAATACAATATAATAAAACATGGAAAAATACAATTTAAACATAAGGTAAACAAGAAAGAGAGGGGGAAACACAAGCATGAAAGTATAAAAGCTGAGCAGGGTAAAAATGGACTAAGATGTATAATGACGTGTATGCAGTTCTGAATAGATGGATTTTGAAACGTGATTTAAAAGTAGAGAGAGAGAGTTTGTAGTCCGGAGATCTGGTGGAATACTAACATGTTACATATAGGAATTCGGGGATCTATGTGTTGCTATAGTTTTATCTCGATTAGTGGTTCAGCTAAAAGTACTTTGAATGAACTTTGTTAGTATCCTACTGTACTATAATCAATGACTGGCAACTGATGCAGAACCTCGGTGTAATTTCATTAAAAGTACTGCCCTAATTCTGACTTGAAAGCGTCACACAGTTGGTGCACATTTGTTGCCTGTACTTCCATGATGTGACTCTCCCGTTTTACCGCATCCCAGGTGCTTCATTGGATTAAGATGTGGAGGCTGTTTGAGTGCATTGTCGTGTTTAAGAAACCAGTTTGCAATGATTCGAGCTTCATGAAATGGCATTATTTGTGACATGGCATTATTTTGGTGGAAAGCAGCCATCAGAAGATGGGTACACTGTTCAAAAAGGGAGAAACTTTGTCATTACACCACCAGCAGTGTCAAGGCAGGATGGATCCATGCTTTGATTTTGTTCACACCAAATTGTGACCCTACCATTAAATTTGTCGCAACAGACATCAAGACTCATCTAACCAGACGACGTTTGGTGAGGCTATGGTAATTGTAGCTGACAGGTGTGGTCTTCTGCTGTTGCAGCTGGTTTGCTTCAAAATTTTATATATGTTGTGCATTCAGGGTGCATGCATGGCTACACGTGGTTATTTGAGCTACTTAAGTTTTGCTACCAGTTCAGAGTAGTCTGCCTATTCTCCTCTAACACCAAGACATTTTTGAGAGCTACTCACTGGATATTTTCCCCTTTTCAGACCATTGTCTGTAAACCTTAGAGATGGTTGTGCAGGAAAGTCTCAATAGATCAGCAGTTTGTGAAATACTCAGACCAGTCTGTCGGGTACCAACCACCGTACCCTGTTCAGAATGACTTAAATCACCTTTCTTCCCCATTCTGATGCTCAGTTTGAACTTCAGCAAGGTGTCTTGACCGTGGCTAAATGCATTGACTAGCTGCCATGTGATTGGCTGATTAGATATTAACAATTCTCAACAATCAGATGAAGAAAGGGATAAGGTTATTAACGACCCACAACATTTTTGCTTTTTTTGTATTTTCAGCTTGATGTATGAGCAGGTAAATCGGCCCGTGTGATTCCATATCCTCTGCACTTTTGCAAACAAATTAAATTATGACTTCCAATAAAAAATAAATGACTTACTCAGTCACACGTAACTTCTTTTCATCTTTCTTCTTCAGATACTCCATCCTGGTCATGGCTGCCCCAGTTCTGCAACCTTCGAGACCTCCGTCGCCGAGCCCAGCTCAGACAGCTGGAAGACTCCAGTGGCAACATGGTCCACATCAAGCAGAAGCTCTACCACAACGGCCACCCAAGTCCCCGCCACCTCTGACTTTAAAACAAAACAAAAAAAAGAATAAACTAAACAAAAATAATATAGACGACCCCTGCCCCTCCCCTTGTACCCCTCTTCTCCTCCCTTCTAAAACACCTGTGACCCTTCCCAGCTGCCCCAAGGCCAACTGTTGCCTAAGAGACCCTGAAAACTACCCTCCCACTATTCATAACATGGCCCCCCAAAACCCCAATGACAGGACTTTCTTTTGACTAAAACCAGTCCCTGTCAGCACCTAAAAAAATTAATTTATCAATTAATTAATTACAAAAAAAATCCCAAAATGGAGCAAGATGACGATTATTTGTTGCCACTAAAATCTTGTCTTACGTCCATGTCCACCATTGTGGGAGGAAGAAGAAAAAAAAACATTTTTAAGGGTGTTTTTTTCTGTATAGAGACATTTTCTGTGTTCATTGTTAAACTTGGCATGCTCTTTTAGAACAGGGTAAGATGTGGGTAGTGTATGGAACGGGGCGGCAAGACAGGTGTCATTATATATACATATACACACACATATATATATATATATATATATATATATATATATATATATATATATATATATATATATAATTTTTTTTTTTCTCTATTGGGTGGGACCAGGATTTTGTTGGCACAGGGTAGGGTGAGTGAGGCTGGCGGGTGGGTGGGTTTTTGTGACGGTTAGAATGCTGCTTCTGTAAATAGTTATAAAAACAGGCAAGTGGGATCTGACAGTGTTTAAAAAGGGGGGTGGGAGGTGGGAGAGGGGTGTTGGGGGGTTCTGTGTGAGTCTTTCATCAGTAGAAAAATTAATGATGGGACTGTGGGTAAAGTTTGTAGGAATGGGAAAAGCAACACGAGTCTGTTTGGAAAACTGGATGTGAAACCATGTGATTTCTGCTAAAAACACACACACACACACACACACACACACACACACACACACACACACACACACACACACACACACACACACACACACATTAATTAGCTTTGTTACTTAGTGAATTAACTGAATGTATTAATTTTTCCTGTAAATATGTGAGGGAGAGGGGAGCGAGCATGGTTGTGATCCGGGTTCTCTTTGCTACATTATTGTTGTTTAGTAGACACTGGAGGAGAAATAAATGCCAGCCAAGATGAGTCAGTTCAACACATTTACGCACACACACACACACACACACACACACACACACACACACACACACACACACACACACACACACACACACACACACACACATGCACACACGCCTGCTCATGTTCCGCTCACTGTGGGGAGCACAGTTCAATTTTCTTTATCCAATTCCCTCTCACTTATCAGGAGCAACCAGCCTATCAGCAGAGGGAACCCTCACCCAGCCCCCCCTCCCCTCACCCTCTCTGTCCAGACATTGCTGTTGTGAGGATGAAATGTCTGTTTTATTAAAAGTGCCATTGAAGCACAACAGTGACCTCTGATGTTTGATTGTGTCATTCCAATCATATGAGCGCAGATGAGGACGCGTTCTCATAGCGAGGGGTGATTTCAGAGCACCACCAACAGACTGATTATACAGAGAGGTCCTGCTGACAACTTCAGTTTGGTTTAATATTATTCAAATAGAAATTTCTAAAGCACTGACTAACATCACTTCTGCTGTGACTAACAATGCCAGTGACGCCTGGATGCAACTGAGAAAAGCCCTCCATCATTATCCAGTGGAGCATAATGACAGCTTGTGGAGGCAGCGAGGACATTTAGAAGAATACTTTGGCCCTAATGTATATGCTACCAGATACATGTCCTTCGGTCGTCATCGACAGATGCTGGCTCCACGTGCACTCACAGTGTCTAATTGTGCATAAGTTGACATATTTTAAACGAATGCTTCATTTCAGTCTGGAAGCCAAAAATATGTTTTATGAGAAGACGGAAAATCTCCACTTTTGTGACAAATTATTGATTCATTTTGTTCCAGTTATTATTAGGTTAAACGCTGTTTTAAAGTGTACACACAGTCAGACTTTGGAAACAGCACACGAGTATAAGGAAATACAGGAATAAGGAATGCAAAAGTTGGCCTGTGCCAGTTGTTCGAACATACTATAGCCCAGAATCGAAAGATTATTTTTATCTTGTTGTTTACAGCACATGAAATATACCATGTTGGTAAAAGAATATAGTATCGCTATACTTACAGCATGTGATCAAAGTGGTTATTTTGTTGGCTTTAGCTTATGAACTCTGATGTGCTGAAAGAAACTTCCCATCTTCATTGCTGAGAGTCTGAAGGGCAGACTGACAGACTGTACATAAAAGATGGTTACGCCCCCACCTTGACGTCACCCATTGGTTTAGAAAGTCCAGTATAGCCCTCAGACAAGCGTGTTTTCCAGCTGCTTTTGCTCAAATGGAAGCAAATTGCCAATGCAAGGTAGCCATGTGCTAAAACATTTACAAAATGATAATGTTGTACTGAATAAGACTTGAAACTATCAACTGTATCTGTAAACTGTTTCCTGTAAACTCAACAGGAAATTACTTACAGACATCAAAGAGTGGAGAGCGAGACGAGGGAGTTGGCCGATATCCCCATGCTGGTGTTGTCCAGCATCGTGTCTGACCAATCAGTTAGCATTAGCCAAGAATTAGCTAATGCTATCTTACAAATGATCACAAACAAACCAGCATGAGTAACTTAAATTTGGCTGACAGCAAACCTAACTTGATAAAATATTTGTTACATTGAATAAATTAATAAATAAACATTTGAAATCCTTAATATTTGCTCCAGAAGAGAGTTTTAAATAAACAAGGGTATCTTTTTCTTTTTCTTCCTATGACATCACAACAGTGTGACTGGTCAGTAGCAATGCTCATCCTGGACCAACATTATTATGATGATGCAGGAACAATAGCACCAGGGGGACACCAGAGACACCTTGTCCAATAAAAACCTTTTTGCCAGCAGAGGGGTCGTCCCCTCATGGCCATTAGACTACAGGCTTAAGGCACTTCCACACTGACCTTTTTTTTTTAGACTCTGTTTTGAAATCCTTTTTTTGTGAACAGGTTAAAATTCTGACATCATAATCTATTTATATCAACCTCGGTTCTGGAAGAACTGCTGAATTCTTAATCTCCTTCTTCTTCTCCCCACATCTCCTCAGTGAGAGCTGCTACACCATCACCAACCTATACTTATTATACAGTGGGGCAAAAAAGTATTTAGTCAGCCACCGATTGTGCAAGTTCCCCCACTTAAAATGATGACAGAGGTCAGTAATTTGCACCAGAGGTACACTTCAACTGTGAGAGACAGAATGTGAAAAAAAAAAAATCCATGAATTCACATGGTAGGATTTGTAAAGAATTTATTCGTAAATCAGGGTGGAAAATAAGTATTTGGTCACCTCAAACAAGGAAAATCTCTGGCTCTCACAGACCTGTAACGTCTTCTGTAAGAAGCTTTTCTGTCCCCCACTTGTTACCTGTATGAATGGCACCTGTTTGATCACCTCATCATCTGTATAAAAGACACCTGTCCACAGCCTCAGACAGTCAGACTCCAAACGGCGCCATGGCCAAGACCAAAGAGCTTTCGAAGGACACCAGGAAAAGTATTGTAGACCTGCACCAGACTGGGAAGAGAGAATCTACAATAGGCAAGCAGCTTGGTGTGAAAAAATCAACTGTGGGAGCAATCATCAGAAAATGGAAGACATACAAGACCACTGATAATCTCCCTCGATCTGGGGCTCCACGCAAGATCTCATCCCGTGGGGTCAAAATGATCATGAGAACGGTGAGCAAAGATCCCAGAACCACACGGGGGGACCTGGTGAAAGACCTGCAGAGAGCTGGGACCAAAGTAACAAAGGTCACCATCAGTAACACACTACAACGGCAGGGAATCAAATCCCGCAGTGCCAGACGTGTTCCGCTGCTGAAGCCAGTGCATGTCCAGGCCTGGCTGAAGTTTGCCAGAGAGCACATGGATGATACAGCAGAGGATTGGGAGAATGTCATGTGGTCAGATGAAACCAAAGTAGAACTTTTTGGTATAAACTCAACTCGTCGTGTTTGGAGGAAGAAGAATACTGAGTTGCATCCCAAGAACACCATACCTACTGTGAAGCATGGGGGTGGAAACATCATGCTATGGGGCTGTTTTTCTGCCAAGGGGACAGGACGACTGATCCGTGTTAAGGACAGAATGAATGGGGCCATGTATCGTGAGATTTTGAGCCAAAACCTCCTTCCATCAGTGAGAACTCTGAAGATGAAACGAGGCTGGGTCTTCCAACATGACAATGATCCAAAACACACCGCCTGGGCAACAAAGGAGTGGCTCCGTAAGAAGCATTTGAAAGTCCTGGAGTGGCCTAGCCAGTCTCCAGACCTCAACCCCATAGAAAATCTGTGGCGGGAGTTGAAAGTCCGTGTTGCTCGGCGACAGCCCCAAAACATCACTGCTCTCGAGAAGATCTGCATGGAGGAATGGGCCAAAATACCAGCTACTGTGTGTGCAAACCTGGTAAAGACCTATAGTAAACGTTTGACCTCTGTTATTGCCAACAAAGGTTATGTTACAAAGTATTGAGTTGTATTTTTGTTATTGACCAAATACTTATTTTCCACCCTGATTTACGAATAAATTCTTTACAAATCCTACCATGTGGATTCATGGATTTTTTTTTCACATTCTGTCTCTCACAGTTGAAGTGTACCTCTGGTGCAAATTACTGACCTCTGTCATCATTTTAAGTGGGGGAACTTGCACAATCGGTGGCTGACTAAATACTTTTTTGCCCCACTGTACATTCAGGCTTGTTTAAATTTGCCAATGTCTACTCATTCAAGCTACATTGGTATAATATAATCTGCTGTACTGCCAGTTGCTATATACTGTAGTCCAGCTTTAATTGCTTCTCTGTGAGTAGCAGTAGCTACTGACTCACCCCAAGTAAAATCTCCATGTTGGTGTCGTCCCTACATCATCTCTAGAGAGGACAACATCTAAGCCCTCCTCACTGACTATGTCACTGGACTCGGTTTCTTGCATTACATTAGCAGCTGTCTCCCTCTACTCACAACAGATTCTTGTATGCTGGAACCTGGGATAACCTTCAGCATCTATAAGAGCCTCAGTGCATGCAGTATGCCCTTCAGCTTAAGTGCAACAATATCTGGACCAACAGACCAACTTGGCCTACTCAGTCAGATCCTTCACAGGCTCAGCCGCTCTCAGCATTTTGTCCTGTCAACATTTGATTCAGCTGGTTCTGTTTCATGTACGCTTGTTGTTCTAGCAGTTAATGCAGCAACATCTTCGCTCTCTTTAAAGATGGAGTGGCTGCTTCCACCTGAAAACTACTTGTTGTATAGTTGGGGTTCTGTCTTAATTTTGTGCAAGTAAAGCAGCTTGTGCTTGCTCCTTAGCCATTGCCTTGCAGTGTGTAGGTGCATAAATAAACTGCAGTGATGTAGCAACGAGACACAGTTGAAAATGAATGAAAAGAATGAAGCAGTCAGGGTTGCACTAATTTCAGATTCAATGTATATCGTTAATTTTGGAGTGAAAAACTGTAGGACTTGTACAAAGTGTGACCAAGCAATGAGCAAACCATGCATCACATGTGCCGGAGTACACTTGCCATGCCAAACCTGACACCTGCTTCCATCAGAGGTTGTTTTCTCTGAACACTGCGCTGCTTGATGGCATCATCATTGTAAAGGTAAGTCAAAACTCCTTGCAGGAAACACATTTGTTGCCAGGCTGGTTTTGAATTAGTGAGGCTAGGTTTTTACAATTAGATGTGCTGCCTCTGTGCTTTGAAATGTCTGAACCCTCCTGCCCTTTGTTCATCTAGATCAGCTTTAAATTCCTGGCAAAAACAGTCTGCACAATAGTCACTTTTGAGCTTTAACCCTATCTGACCTTTAACTCCATCTAACCATACCTAAAACTTGGTATTTTCACAGAGCAAAGTAATCTGCTTGTGTTGCTGGGGACATAAACATCATTTCATAAAGGCTGTAAACGTGATACTGCACCACTGTGGTTTCACAATTGAAAGCATTATACACACTACAATGCAACTCGAGCTAGCAAAGAAGTGTCTGGGGACTATTACTTCCCTTTGCGGTGGTAAATCACCTCAGCCATCCAGAACCAAGACAAGCACTAACTGTCTCTCTGCAGTTAGGGGGCCAATGCAAATTTGTCAAGTACAGCTAAACCATTTTTTAAAAAAGTTTGAAATCCCATCCACGTTGGCATTAAAGGCCCAGTCATTACCCACTTCGTGACCTTTTTAGTCACAGCGGTGACCTTTTCATGGCCAACAGTGTAAACGGTAAATAAAGCACCAATAAAACGCCAATGTGTCGCTTTGCTCCCGGTGCAGTACAGGAATGCACTGAGGGTGCCATCGAAGTCCTCACTACTTCACTCCCGCAATGCAAAAATCATGACTCATAAATATATGATCAAAAAAACAGGGCATCATCACCATGCATATGGCACTGCAGCTGAACTCACTGTGGCTCGCTTACACAAGAACGCGTTAGCTTCATCTGCGAACAGCAAGACGCTGCAGAAGAGAACATCAAAGAGAATGAAGATTAAAAACAACATTTACTTAATTAGCCAGTAAAAAAATAAATAAATAAATAAACCCCATACCATTTCCACATATACCACTATAACAGTCTATCATATTCAACCCTATTCAAGAGTCAGTATTTAACAGCTGATTCGCATGATCTAATTCATTGATTGTTAATGGAGCACAATAAAGTGCTTCCCCCTCTCCTGCTGGTGTTGGCTCGCTCAAACACCTTGTGGCAGTGACTCCATTGCTCCCCATGGGTGCCACGTCCCCACCTGTCACAGTGGCACAGTCCATGCTTGAATGGAGAGCCAGTTTCTGAGAGGAAATGGAAAAAGAGGGAAAAAATAGAACAGAATTTCACTGCCATCTTAAAGATATAAAGTAAATATTTATTTATTGTTATAAGCATTATAAATGACCGATTACATTGTTTTTTTATATAATTTGTATATGCCAATGATGTATGTAGGAAATATTTATTCATAACCTGTGCTTTACAGTATTGTGATACCATCACTCATCATGGTAACCTTTTTTATTTTCTTCATGGAGTCATTTTGAACTAGAAATAAAATGCATAGCATTACATAGATTTATCCCTGACAAAACCAAACGCAGTGTTAATCAACACTACATAAATTGACAGCAACAAAAAAACCTTTTAATTATTCAAAAGACAGACAGAGCCATACCTTTGTGAGGAGAGTTGCTTCCTGTCCAGATGTACTAGGATGTATTCTTACAGGACTTTGTTCTGCTCAGGGATTCAAGTCGTCACAGGTAATTCCTCTCGTTTCTTTCAAAGTTGCTTGTGTGAACTAGATAAAAGTGGAGTCAAGTTAGCTTTATTTGTGTGGTACATTTCATACACAGGGGAACTTGGTGTATTTTACAGTAAATGCATAAAGATAAAAGATTTCAGCCTCTTATAACACACGAGAGGAGAGAGAGAAGACTATGGAGTATCTCGGTGGCGTATGTATCGTCACTTCATTTAGTTTTAATTCTCTGTACATTCAGGAGCTGGATAATCTGATTTTAGCTATAGTGAGAAGGCTGGAACATCTATATATAGACTCGAGTGCAGCATTTGGTATTTTTTGTAACAGCCATTTCATGTGCATGTGAATATGGGCTGAAAAGTACATCAGAATGATAAACCATGTCCACTCAGGCTTTTATGTTTGAACTTGGAGCATAATTATAACTTGCAGAAGTGAAAAATAGTCAAACCAAGCCTGAAGATAACCATAACTTTGCTTTTAGATATACTAAAATTAATGTAGTCATTCATTCTTAACAACACATTGGTATTTCAAAGCATCTCTGAAAGCGTTTGCTTCTTTTTTTTTATGTTACATTCAAGAAATCCTCTCAGAGTCGGCCTGTTTGGCAGAATCAACAGGATGCATTACACATGGCACATGAATAGACAACTGAAAGCATTTATTTTATTTTGAAATTTTATGCACTTCCAAGTTGATGTTGGAAAACCCACGGAAAGGCTATAGATTTCTTAAATTCAGTTTTATTTATATAGCACCAAATCTCGACAACACTCACCTCCGGGTGCTTGATATAAGAGAAAGACCCTGGAATTATAGTATAGAAAACCCTAACAATCAAACGACTGCCTCTAAGTAAGTGGAAAAGAAAAACTCCCTTTTAACAGGAAGAAACCTCCAACAGCGCCTGGCTTAGGGAGAAGTGTAAACGTGTCGTAATCGTTTCAGAGCAGTTAAAACTTTCCTTTCTGTCATTTTAAAGCAGTTTACACATTTAATCACTGAGATATTTTAATATAAGCAAAAGAAGCACAATTTCAAATGAACATCTCAGTTTTTCTACATCATAAATAAATGTTGTTTCAGTAAATCAAAGAAGTGACACAAAAAACTCATATTAGTACTCAGTACTTTACTAGTGTAAGCTAATTTATGGAGCCCTAACTCACTAAAATATCCTATTTGGCCACACATCCTGCATGTAATTCCTCCTTGTGATGATAATGATCAGCGACAGTTGGATTTTATTAGCAGTACAAACTAGAGAGCAAATTATTTTTCCTGTTTGGAAAACAGTTAACCTGGAGGTCTTTCAGTCCAAGACGATGCATTCATCACCCACCCACAAATTGTTGCTGCCATCAGGGTCAATCAAGCAACCTATGCTAGAAAAAAATACATTTTTGAACGAATGAGGATCACTGCCTCCCACAAACTCCTACAGTGCTCCTGTGGTGAAAGTGTGACAGAGCCTGACAGGTCAGACAGAGATTAAGCATGGCTGTGAGTTTGTCCCAGACTGAGATGAAGGCCCTGAATCGCTGTCCAAACACTGCTCCTGCAGTCCTGCCAGCAACGCAGCACAATTATCACACTGACTGCTGCCTCGATGGCAGCTCCAGTCACTGCTGCCCTGTGAGATTCCTGCTTAAAGCGCTGCTGAGTGAGATACTAGAAGATAACATAGCAGTCATTCTGAGGATTAAGGAAAGAACAAAGTCATTTCCTCTCTCACCTCATAGACTCAAGGACAGTCTGTCTGTGTTCAGCAGCTTTCAGGTTCATCTGTTCTGTGATCAGATTTCTGGTTCCTGTAGAGCACAGGTTTTGGCCTCTGCTGCCACCTTTTTCTTACAGCTGCATTTTATGTTAAACGTTAGCTGGAAAGAAAAAAAGAAACAGATATTATTTAAATGTATATGTTTTGACCACTCCTGGCATTGACCTACTTTTAATTAGGGTGGATTTGTGTCTTTTGTCCTGTCCTCCTCCCCTCACCCCCAAACCAGTTGTGGCAGGGAACCTGGTTCTGCCACAGGTTTCTTTGTATTAAAAGGAAGTTTTTTCCTTCCCATTGTCACCAAGTGATTGGTAAAAGGCGTTTTTATATAATTTTAGTATAATTTAGCATGGAAAGTATTTCAGTGGAAACAGTTGCTCTGGTTTGGGGGTAATTTTTGTGGCTGCTTTTATTAAGGCTGTTCCTCATCGAGCATCTCTTGTTGTCTTCCATGAATATCTTGTTGTGGTCGCTGTAAACAAGTGCGTATAGCCAGTCTCTCTCTGAATAAATAAATAATTGGTTTTGTTGTTTTGCCACTTGGGGGCAGTTGAATAACCTGTAAACACAACATATTATTTTCTTATTAAATAATGATGGTGCAAAGGAGAGCAAACAGTTCCCTGTTTGTGTGATATTTAATGGGAGCCCACCTGCTGTATGTAACCTCTGACGCAGTGTACAGTAACAACTTGAAGAAAACACATGGCACTGCTCAGTGCTCTACCATGTTTCACCAGCTAGTTAGACAATGTGGTCGTGGTGTTGGAAATGGTGTCAGGTCTCTCCTAAAAAACACCTCCTGCTGCCAAAAGCAACACAATTGAGGTTTGGTGATCCCAGCAGCAAGTTAGCTAAAATATCAGCATTGTTTTTCTTTTATCATAGACTTCACTGCAGTGTTATAACTAATGAGGACTGCCCCATTTAGCTGATATTTATTACTGGTGTCCATTTAAAGGGAAAACTGTTGCCTGAGCTCAGCCACACAGACTACCAAGTTGTGCCCTCTAGAGGTGGAACATAATGTAACCATTTACAGTCACATGCATTACTTTTGGCTGAACCTGGTATAAAAGGCCAAAGCGATGGATGGAAAGGAGGTCAAATTCTTGCTTGCTCACGTCCTCTCTTCTACTTTCTTCCTCCACTTTCCATTTTCTCCTTATTTTCTCTTCTTCTGCTGTCCTTCATCAACCTGACTTAGATTTCCTTTGCTTCCTTTTTTATTCTTCTCGTCTTGGCACTCTTTTTGTCACTTTGAGTGCGACATTTTACTTTTTCATTGAGCTATCTCTGTGAGTCATTGTTTGTTTTTTCAAGCTGTCCTTTTAGCTCTGTAGGATATTTGTCTCCATCTGTTTCATCTTGGTCAGGTTCTTCAGCTTTATCCATACCAGCATTATTTCAGTCTTTAATACTGGTAAATGTCTCCAACGTTATCCTTGGGGTTTATTAGATTTTTTTTCATGGCCCCAGTGAGCTGCATGTACAAATAGGTTTTCAGGGTGAGGTTGGCCACTACAGGTTCACTATGATGACCCTCCTCAGTTTTTCGGGACATGTGATTCAGGGTTGGATCTGTCATCAAGGGCTGATTGTGGCCTAGAGTATACAGGGAACTACCCTGGCCACCATTTCTCTCTCTCCTCCTCTCCTCCACATGGCAGACAGGCTTCTGGGCTGATGGCCAGAGGCAGTTTGCTTGCTCATTCAAGTGTACATACCACACCACTGATTTACTGAGTTTACAGTTTTTATCTTTTTGTAAATAAATAGTTCATGCTTAGCGTACTTGCACGAACAATCTCTTTTGTTGCAAGCTGGAGACACTTATGGATTCCTCCCGAATTTAACATCGTAAATTTTTCATGCACTTGAAGTTACACCCAAACACTGATCTGGTTTTAGCACAGAGGTAAAAACAGCACACAGAAAACACACCAACTGTTTAAACAGAGACGTGTTAAAAATATCAGCTCAGCTCAGCAACAGACGTACATTTTCTCTTTAATATTGGTACATGGACAACAAAAGGCTGGAAAAGTAAGAAGCACTAAAAAGAAACAGCTGAAGTTCAGTTTTGCAACTAACTAGGTTAATTGCCAACAGATCAGTTACACCATTGGGTGTAAAGAACATATTAGAGCTGCAGAGTTTCTGAGGATTGAAGATGGGCAGAAGTTCATTAGTCAGCAGAAAAACTGGGTCTATAAATTGTGGAAAAATTTCAGAATAATGTTCCTCAATGTAAAATTGTGGAAATGGTGAGTATCTCGTCTTCTACAGTACATGGTATCATCAAAAGATCTTATCTTCTATAATCTGGAGAACTCTCTGTGTGTCATGGTCCCAGGACTTCTGACCTGATGTTTTGAGTTTTGACATTCTGTATTAAGTTCATTTGTATTCTTAAGATCCCTAGGTTTTCTGTTCAGTATTGCTTATTAGATTTCCCCCCTGTGTTGTCCTCTGTGTCTCCCTCTGTGTGACCGTGGATATAGTGATTTGAGTTATTGCGCTTTGCTTCCACACCTTGCGTGTTCTCTCTCTCTCTGCCTCTCTTGGCTATCTCTGTGTACTTTCTGTGTTATGTCTAAGGTCCGCATCTTGGCATCAGCATTTTCAGTTTGTGTCCTTCCCACTCTGTCATGTGTAATTGTCCTCAGCTGTGTTCTCCGTGTGCTTCCACTTCCCTCGTTACCTTCTGTGTATTTATGTCAGCATTCCCCCTCTGTTCTGTGTCGTGTTATCCCTCATGCTGTGTGAGCCTTTGTGTGCCTCTCTGTGAAACTTTAGGTTATATTTTCCCAGTCTAGTTTAGTTCATCATTAGTTGTATCATTTTCCTGAGTCTACAATAAACTGCCTTTTTGAGTTGATTCACGTGTTGCGAGTCCTGTATTTTGGGTCCAATCTCTTGCCTGCACGCAGTGATTCATGACACTCAATCAATATTAGATGACTGTGATCTTTGAACGTCTTCAGGCAGCACTGCGGCAGCACAGTCGTGACTATTTCATGCAAATCCCTGCATAGGCACAGTTCACTTCATCAACAAGTGCAGGTTAAAGCTGCAATCATGCAAAGAAGAAGCCATATGTGAAAATGATATAGAAATGCTGCTGTGTTCTCTGAATTAAGACTCATTTAATATGGTTTAAGGTAAAGTGGAAAACTGTTCTATTCTCATGGGCACATCTGGAAAGGTGCCATCAGTGCTGAAAGGCTTTAGGCCAAAATTTACTCCCATCCACAGGGAAGGCCTTGCATATTTCAACAAGCCAAACCACACAGTGCACGTGTTCATAGTATAAGAGTCTGGGTGCTAAACTGGCCTGGTTAAATCCTACATCAGACAAGAATGAGACAACATTCCTCTCCTAGAATTCCAGCAGTTCAACTGGTCTCCCCCATTCCCAAACATTTACAAACTATAAGGAAAGGAGATAATACACAGTGGTAAACATGGCCCTCCTGTCCTAACTTTAAATCTGTTTGCTGCTATCAAATTTAGGATGAGCTAAAATTGTACATCTTCTCTGTTTTCTCAGTTTTACTGTAAATAAAATATGGGTTTATGAGATTTGTGAATCATTGCACTCTGTTTTTATTTACATTTTACACAGCATCCCAGCAATTTCAGAATTAGGGGCTTGAAAAGAAGATGCTGTCATCTTGACCCCTGTCAGTCAGCAAAGATGGGCAGTAACGCGTTACTTGTAAAGCGTTACTGTAATCCGATTACTTTTTTCAAGTAACGAGTAAAGTAAGGGATTACTATTGCAAAAACGGTAATTAGATTACCGTTACTTTCCCGTAGGAACGCTGCACTACTGTGTTGATTTTTTTTGCGAGGATGTCTCATGACAGTGACGTAAGCGAGTGCAACATTTGTGACAACAGACGTGTGCAGATAAACAATGGATAATATATCGAGTGCAGAGAGAGTATGAGCGTGCAGCGTTTAAAGCGTGGAAGTACTGACCTTACTTTGAGTTTGATTCCATAAAAAGTGACAAAAACATTAGCGTCCGCTGCTCACTGCGTGGGAAGAAAACTTCTTTTTACAGCGAAAAACCCCCTAAACTTTCAAGCAAGCGCAGAGTGCGCTACAACGTAATGGTAAATTCACAGAGAAACTCGCGGATTCTTCAACTGACCGCTGCGGCTCACCTGCACCAGGGCAAACCTCCGCCTACCCAACTCCTGCTTTACAGGTGAAAATAGAGCAACAGGACCACTAGTCTTTGATTTTATTTATTTTCTGCTGTGTTTTACTTGCATCTATTTGAAAGAGTGAGTGTAAACACAGAAAAAATATTTTATTTTATGTGCTGGAATGTGCAGAAAATAGGTTTAAATGTTAAACAAATTTCTTCCAGTCAGTGAATGTTGCATTTAATTTAATTTTTGCTTGATGCATACAGTTAAAATATTAAAACTAATAAAACAAGTTTTAAAAAGAGACTTTTCCATTTTTGGGGGAAGTAATCGGTGATTAGTTACTGATTACTTTTTTCAAGTAACTTGACCAACACTGGTGGACAGGCAGGGTGTTCCTTGAGATGCTTCATGAAACTGCAACCAGCATGTTGGAGTGACGTTCTGGTGACTCTGCTCTGTATTACGAAAATAAACCATGTAAAAGAACGTAAAACATTTCGGATTAACTTAAATTTTGAAAATATCTTAAAATATGGTGTCTTTATAGATAGATAAATAGTATTAATTTCCTCATATAGCAATGATTAGGGTTTTGGGACAAAGAGAACTGATTACAACCATAACCTAAGATAAATTACTCCAAACAACAACCTTGCATTTTAAAGTATGTAACTGACCCGACAATGAGAGTTGTGAAAGAGTCTCATACATATGCTACTTTCAGGTGCTGTCGGAAAAATATGAATGAGTAATGATTAAACCTACCCCTACGGCCCAGCTAAGTGATTAAGCAGAGTTTCATACATGATTGTTTAAATGTTAAAATGTTCTCGTTTCATGCTTCACGTAATTCTGCACGAGCTTTAGAGCAGACTAATATGCTTGACGAATTTAAAGAAAGAGGGGACGTGAAGGCAACAAAAAAGACGTTCCCTGCGTCAAGCACGTAGGGGGCGTGGTCTCGGCTTACATCAGGAGCACAGACAGCAGCAGCAGTTCACATAAAGTGACCGAGACTATTGTGGCTGTCAGAAATATCCAGGCAGAAACATGTCGGTGGCGTGTCTGAGTAGAAATGTTTTGGCTTTTAGGAATTCTAGTGTGATGGTGGTAAGTAGAAAAAAAAAACCCCAACAAAAAACATCTAATTCGGTATTTGAAGGCTTCACTGACGTAACTATTAATGGCTTTTTTGTTGGTTCGTGCACTGTTTACTTTTTTGCTAGGCTACAGGATATTATCACAAAGTGTTTATGCCTATGTGTAGCATAGGCCTTTTTGTATCCTATGCCTATGTGTAAATCTGACAGTACTTGACAGAGTCAGCTGTCAAGCGAAAACTGTCGGATAACTTTTTCTCCTCGTAAAGACCTCTTTGTTGAGTGGTAGTGCACATAGGTTATACACTTCATAACTTCTAATAAATATATCAGCTATTAATGCATTAAATTGATATTTTATTGTCCTGGAAGAGTCAGTTAGATAACCAAAGTCCGCAAGGTGATGTAACGCTTTCAGTTCAGTTCTTTCAGGCCTCCACTAGGGGGAGACTCCATACTATCTTACACAAAAGGAGCGTACAGTAAGTAACTGTGTTGTGTAAATACACAACGCGACAAAGACTGATCTGAGGGCATCTAAGTGTATTGTCTGTCATTATAACTGTAAATTAAATGCCCTTGTTGCTGTTGTTCATACGAGGGAATGCATTAGCACTCGTACTAGATAGACTCTTGTATTCCAGGATACTCCCAGATTAGTTTTACATGGCACCACCAACAGGAATGTCACATCATGAGGCGTCCCTTTGTACATATCTAATGTTTTTAATCGGACTGTACTGTTATACTGTTCTTATTCAGATACCTTGGTAATGTTCAGTTCAGTTCATTTGGGATTGTTTGTTTACTATCTGTGGTACAGATGGTGCGCCATGCTCAGACTGCAGCTGCTCCGGCTCCTGAACCCAGGATCAAAAAGTTCCAGGTTTACCGCTGGGACCCCGACAAGTCTGGAGACAAACCACGAATGCAGACGTATGAAATCGATCTCAACACGTAAGTCATGAACTGGTCATTGAACAGAAGGCTGCTGAGCAGTATGTTTACTTTTTACTGCACGTTTTATGCCATTGTCTAATCTACTGACGTGTCCTCATTATTACAGCTGTGGGCCGATGGTTCTGGATGCCCTCATTAAGATCAAGAATGAAATAGACCCCACGCTCACATTCAGACGTTCCTGCCGTGAGGGTAAGAGAGGCCATTTGGATTCTGTTTGCACATAATAATGTGAACAATTTCTGAATGAAAGAAATCAGTGACTTGGTTTCAGACTGACTGTCTGTGAATATCTCAAATATCTTCAGGTATCTGCGGCTCATGTGCCATGAATATAAATGGAGGAAACACTCTGGCGTGCCTTAACAAGATTGACGCCAACACTAGCAAACCCACCAAAATCTACCCGCTTCCACACATGTATGTCGTCAAAGATCTGGTGCCTGTAAGTACTGCTAGTCGAGAGAACCCATCTAAGTTTAAAAACAAGCGATGTGGAAGAAAGTATATTACAGTTTATTACATTCATCATGTGTCTCTCCTTATTACCACCAGGATATGAGCAACTTCTACGCGCAGTACAAATCCATCGAGCCCTACTTGAAAAAGAAAGATGAATCTCAGGAGGGGAAGGAGCAGTATTTCCAGTCAGTGGAGGACAGACAGAAGCTGGTAGAAAAAGAAAAAAACTTATTCTTTTAATCTCTACGTGATTCACATGGTTAACACAAGCAACATTGAAGCCATGTGTCAGTACTGTATAACACGCTGAGAACTGATCGCGTAACCCAGAGATGTCAAACTTATTTTACACTGCTGACCACATACAGCCAACTTTTATATGTAGGCCAGACCAGTGAAACTCCACTTTCTGTCAGTCTTCAGAAGTTTAACTACAGATTTAATCAATGGGATATCTTATTATAAGATGAAGAAGCTTCATTTCAACAGTGTGCCTTGGTTTTTCTACATGATGAAGAAATGCTGCTGTAGTAAATTGAAAGACATCTGTCAGCCTGACTCTTTCGGCTTAAATTGTAAGAAGTAAATGTGTAAAATTACAGAAATCTATAATGTAATTACTTTGCTGTATTGTGAGATGTCATGGGGGAACCTTTTGTCATTAGGAGAAGCTGTAAAACCTGAGAAATGCAGTTAAAAGTCCAAATTTCTGTCTTTCTTCACACTGGGCCGATTCTGGCCCCCAGGCGTCATGCTTGACACCTCTGGTTTAACCATTAAAATAAATAATTAATTTGGTAGCAACGTTTTAGGAGCTGTTGCTAATTTGATTAAACAGGCAGAATAAGCTGGTATTTGACTGTCTAACATAACAGGATGGCCTGTACGAGTGCATCCTCTGTGCCTGCTGCAGCACCAGCTGTCCCAGCTACTGGTGGAATGGAGACAAATATCTTGGACCTGCTGTCCTCATGCAGGTAGGTAATATATTATATTATTATTATAATGTTAGGGAGATAGCTCTTTTTTTTTTTTTTTTAACTGCTGGTGGAGATGCCATTGATACTGAATTTGGTGTCTTTATCCCACAGGCGTACCGGTGGATGATTGACTCCCGTGATGAATTCACAGAGGAGCGCCTGTCTAAACTTCAGGACCCCTTCTCGCTGTACCGCTGCCACACTATCATGAACTGCACTAAGACTTGTCCCAAGGTGCTCCAATGTGACCAAACACACACTTCCTCACAGTTAAGACTTTCAGTTTCTCACTCTGTCTGACTCACTTCTCTACAGGGACTCAACCCGGGAAAGGCCATCGCGGAGATCAAGAAAATGATGGCGACTTACAAAGAGAAGAAAGCAGCAGCTTCATGAGCGTGTGAATATGAAACTGGCTCAAGATCCACTGAGAATACCTCAAACTTAGGAGGCCAGCTGTAAACCTTGCTTAGAACTGTACATTTTGTGCTCTTGATGAGTGTCTTATGTGTTTGAATGAGTCCAAGTGTGTTTAAGTGAACAGGAAGATGGAAATTCTGAGAAAAGGACGCTAGAAATGCCGTACAAGTGTTGCGACATGTTGGACTACAGTTCTGCTTTTTGCATGCTGTACTACATTTGCTTGAAATTGTATCAGCTTGTTAATATTTATATGCATAATCATTAAACTCGAGTAAAGCTTGATATGGAGACCATGCTCGTATGCTGATCACCTTTGTAACTTGCATTCCTAGGGAAGGATAATGAGATGAAAACATATCAAATGTTTTGTCACAGTGACATAATTTTCTGCTCATGGCAAAGAGGAAGAAATAACCTATGGTGAAAAATCTGCACCTGTTGTCATAATGACAACAAGCGCTACCCGAATTCTAAATTTTGATGTCCTACACCTACAAGCTGCCCAACAGCTACGGGGCTGCATGTGTTATTGGTCTGTAGTAAGCCGATTTCACTGTGTAAACGAGAACTTTTTTTTCGACCATAAATATTCTTAGCAGAATGAGTAGTGGTAAAATGTTACCAGGTAATATTACACCCATGTTATGCTAAAGCCATTTACACACTGTCTCCATACCAGCCTTTGTGGTGGTGCTCTGTCATACTGCACATTCTGGTATTGATCCAACACTAAGTAAATACAGGGCCAATATTGTCGATACCAGTACCAATACTTTTAATCTTTAAAGGTACCGACGCTCTTATTGGTATTAGATACCAGCTATGCCAGAAAGAGCAGTGTGTCATGAGTTTGCAGATTTTAGACACATTCTAATGACCACTAAAACAGATTTTTTTTTACCTCCCATAATAATTAGTTAATACAGTAATTCACACCTTTCAGTTTTGCATGTATGTTGAAAATGTGTTTTTTTGAAGACCTGAAATGTGCCTGTCTCTAACCAACTTTAGGTCAGCTTCTCTTGTTTTAATGTGTTGTAGGCTATAAATAAAATAGAGATGACAGTCAATGCAAAAAGATTCAAATATTTTTAGTAGCTCATGTTTCAAGTATATGATTTCATTGGCAAGTAAATAATTTATTTAACACATTTATTAATTTATTATTAATTTATTTAACTGCGTGGTGAACTTGGATAGAAACAAAGTATTGGTCCTTTCGCGCTGGTATCTATACCAATAAGAGCGTCGGTATCGATATTTGGATTGATCCACCCAAGGGCGTAGATTTGGCATGGACGGAAGGGACATGTCCCCACCAATATCCAGCAATTATTGAATTTTCCCCACCAATAATTTGATCTCTTCGAGTACAGAAAAACTCTGTTTAGTTTTAGCAGCGCCAAGCCTGCGCTGCAAGGAGGAGAGGAGGATGGCAGCGCAAAGGAAGAACCTGGATATAAGAAAGTATTTTTCAAAGAAACCTGTAAGTCACTTAAAGTCAAGTTCACTCATAAAATGTGTCCGTCATAATAACGTTACAGGCTATGCTAGGCTTTGGCCCACATCAGTCTAAAATTGTAACCATGAATAACGTGTTTTGGAAACTAACTGCACAACAGGCAGCACTATTAGTTATCTCAGTCTCAGAGCAGCATTTCTAATTTTGATTGAAACTGTCAGAGAAAACGGCAGCCTCGAGCAAGCCAGGATATTAGTTTACAGAGGCTGTTAAAATTATACGTCTAACCTTAAAATTTCATCCTAATGGTACTGAGATATTCATAGGGTTAATTTTGAGACAATATATCATGAAGTAGCCATGATTTTGCAAATATTCCACCTTGTAGTGCAGTTTGCAGAAATTGTTTTAAAAATGCACTCACCCAACAAACATTACTGATGAGTGACTCATCAGTAATGTTTTTATAGTGTGCCTAAAATGTTGCATAATTTTGCTGAGAAATCTTTTACTTTGTGGTAATTTTAGATGAGTAGTTTTATGGACAAAACCCACCAGGTCATTCAGTGTTCCCTTAGTGCTAATGTATATAAGAGATGTTGGTGTAATATAACTGAAGTAATGTTGTTAAGTCCTTAAAGTCATATTCTTTTATTGTCATGACTGTATTTGAAGCTATTTTTTATTTTTGTATGATACCTGATTTATATGGAATATGGCTGAAGTAAAATACATTTAATAGTAATTTAACATTATATAATTAACATATAAAACTATGAATTGCAATTTTAAATGGTTTAAAAGCATGTAGAATAGCATATGTAGGCAAGTATATATTCTCCCTTTTTATCAAGAAGCAAAGACAAAAAGGTGGTTCGGTGGTTGAATCATCCGTCCCCACCAATGCCAAAACAAAATCTACGCCCTTGGATCCACCCGCCTCTACTCTTGGCGATGGCTGAATACGATTGGTTGGTATTTATATTTAATTAAACGGGTTTTCCAATATTAGGTCATAGCATTTTATTTGTTATTTTTGGCCATTTAATAAAAATGTAAACTTTTCTTTTGTGTAAGGCCAAAGTTAATTTGTTGGATGCCAATTTTCATTCTAGGGACATGTAATCATGACGTGTTGTTTTTGTCATGATATGCGTGATCCACATGAACTGCACCTAAAACAACAACTGTTCACGCATATCATGACGGCTTTATTTGGAAAAAGGCGCCACGTGAAAGAAATGAGCAGATATTTGTGGTCCTTACCAAACCAGCAGTAAACATCACCGCTTCGCGTACCACGCTCTTTAACTTAATGCTATTTCTGCGTCGTCACAATTTTGGACGAGGAGGCTATCCGTAGACATGTGTCATTGTAGTTTAGGTCGCTGCATGGTTTGAAAGAAGCTTTTATGACCGGGAGCAGGAAACTGTTTGTCATTAACATTATGATGGTATGAGAGGTATGCGGGATCTGACGACGGGATGAACGGGAGCGGTAAGTGCGGATGCTTTAAAGGGAATGTTTCCTGCAAACATACACACTGTGTTTGCTAACTGTTAGCCACAACTCTGTTATCTCGCCGGCTAGATACGGATAAATGTTGGCCACTGATGGCAAAAACTAACGGTCATCTTCTGTCAGCTTGCGTACTAAGGTCCCACTTTCTTATTTTTTTTCATTTGATCGACTGTGTACTATGTCAGTATAGTGTCAACAAAGGACAAAGGGCTGCTAATAAAGATAAGCATCCAGAATTACTGGAAATTCAACTCTAATGTGAAGCGAACCACCTTTCATTTCTTTATATTTTTGTAGAAAAATGGGGAAAAAGGTGCAGCGATTTATCGAAAAATGTGCAAACGTAAATGAAAATACAGTATATAAGGCAGCAACCTAGTTTTTACAGTTCTAGCAAGCTAGGAAGTAACCTTTATTCTTCAGCACAGTCTGAACTCTGTTAGGCATCTTTCATAAAAATGTCTTTAAGTAGTCTTCAAGAATAGTTCTCCAGGCTTCTTGAAGAACATTCAAAGCTCTTCTTTGGATGTTGGCTGCTTTTTGTTCTGTTTTCCGTTTAGATGATCCTACATTGCTTTGATAATGTTCAGGTCTGGG
Organism: Copadichromis virginalis; assembly: GCF_057382275.1. NCBI lineage: Eukaryota > Metazoa > Chordata > Actinopteri > Cichliformes > Cichlidae > Copadichromis > Copadichromis virginalis. The sequence goes on from NC_140637.1 coordinate 12,256,562, forward strand.
CTCTGGGGACAGTCCAGTTCATGACTGATAGTGTTCTACTCTGTGTTTTTCTATAAATGTGTGCTTTTACTGCACTTGCCATTGCCATAAACCCATTGCCAATCAGACATTTTCAATTCTATGCATTGTATGGCAGGTCAAAATCTGATGGTACTTTGCTCCATTTATAATTCTATCAGTTTTGACAAGATCCCAACACCACTAGATGAAATGCAGACCCAACCATAACAGAAGCCTCACCCTGTAGACACTCATTGTTTACCTCTCTTCTCACCTCCTCCATACTTACTGACAACAGTCACTCTATAAGACCTGCTGCCACTGATTTTTCGGTCAAGTTCTTGTGAAATTTCAGCCAATAACATAATACCCTGGAGATGAATTAATGCTTATCCCTTTAGACCTTGGCAATCTAAAGACTTCACCATTGCCCTACTTTTGCTACTTACAAAAGCACTACAGAAACTACTGTTTCCTCAATTTACTGTTACTTATGGTATTGCTGTTGTATCTGCTGCAGCTGCAGATACTAGCACCTTTCAGTTTGTGTGCCCTTTTGCAGTTTCATAAAGTATTGTTTGGGCTCCGAGTCAGTAAATTTCACTGCTGTTGTTGCTAAAACTGTTTCTAAGTTGCTAAGATGTAACAAAGGAATTTACTGGCCATATCAGGATGGCAAGGTTATCCTTTGGGTGTACGGACTCTTGGTCCCGGCAGAAAAGCCCAGTATTGGGTTATTTAATTTCAAGGATTTGTTTTTGCATCCTCAGCTCAGATGACTGTCTTGTGTCTGTCTAGTCTTTTTTTTTTTTTTTGCACACAGGGCATTTCCTTTTTGAGACACTGCAGAAATTTTACTCTGTGTAAGTTCTGTATTATCGTGAAATTGAAAGTCTGGGCTTTCTTAAGTTTTGTAAAGAGATGACACCTTACATGGGTGACATATTTGAATGAGTTGGTGACTCTTAACCGGATGAAATCAAGCACTGATTTTTACAAAGAAAATTGGTAGAAGCTGGTGAGTAGCAACATGTCGTTAAATGAGCCATTCCAAATAGTTAGGTACACAGAAAACCGTGGTGAATGACTTCAAAATCAAGGCCCACTGTGGTGAATGAATAGCTGATACTTTACAGGCTTCTTTTGGTTGAGTATGGCCTAGTTCGACCAAAGTGAGCATGTGATTTGGTCAAATTGCCCAACTTGGATAATCCTCCACATGACTGCAGTACAGGCATGGCAGAACAGATGACTCGGTTGTTTCTTGTGGTCAGGGTAGTGTGCGTGTGTACATGCGTGTGTCGTACATCATATTCTTATTATGAACATGCAGCAGTTATGGTATCATGCACAATACATTGTCTTAATGATAACTTGATATGTGCGTGTGTTTCTTGTTTTTCCAATCAATATCATCTTGGTCTTGAAATGAAATGAGGTAAGCAACTGTAAGTCTTTCTAGAAGCAAACCCTGGTAGTCAGGAGTCATGTTGAAAATTATTTTGACAAAGCACTGTCTTCAGGTTAATTATAATTTTAATAGAAAGACAGAAGTTTGATATAAACCAGTTAAAACATTTGGCTGTAAAAGGCATTTTTCCCCTTAAAAATGTAGATTTTTACCTCCGTAGAGTTTCTCTCTTTTGTTATCTGTTGAAATGTAGTTAAATGTAGCTAAGGTGTACTGGGACATAAACTAGATGGGTAGGTGATCTGGGAAAGGCGCAGATTAGCCCTCTGCTATCTCCACTTTGTCTTTTATCTTAGCAAAGCACACGATAAGAAAGGCAGAGAGCAATCACTGTTTCTCAGCTAGCACTGTCCACAGTGTTGCAGCAACATCCAGTGTATTTTAAGATAGCTGGTGGCGCAAACAAGCACAGAAACGTAATTGTGTTGTTGTCTCTAACTGTTGCTGTGTGTGTGTGTGTGCGCGCGGGTATGAACCAGATTAACTCGTTCTTTTAGTTTTCAAACAAGGGAAAGCAGCAGTGTAATGTCTGTGCCAGAAAACAGCTGTGAGGTATTGAATGGCCCTCATACTGTGCTCAGGTGCGATTTAATTACTGTGCCGTTCCCATGGTTACCTCACCCGGGGCGGTGGGCGGGTTGCACTCTGGCTGTTAGCTACCTTTATAATAATAAGATAAGATTCCCCTTTCCCCAGTACATTTTTTAATGTAACTGTCCTGTCCATTTGTCCGCATGCGTAGTCTCAGATATGATAAAAAAAAAAAAACTAGATTAAAATAAATAAAAATGAACGTCCTGTCTGCAGTTTTCCGGGTGACGTTTCGTGTGACGGGTTTGTTTCAGAAGCCGGTTAGACTCGTAAGCATGAAGAGCCCGGATCAGTGCAGGCTACAGGGAGCCGAAGCACCACTGCAAGGTGGTCTGATCCGTAACTTTCGGGAAAAGGCTTAATTTTAATCGCGCTTTGACGGTAAGGTCAGTCTATTCCTAAATTGTGTTTTCAAATTAAAGGAATGTGGTTTTCTTTTCGATACGAGCCAGCTGTTTGGAAGCGGAAGTCTGTTCTGAAAATAGCGTCGTTTATTGTGCTTTTGTTTTGATTTTCGCTGTTATCGGCATGAGTTTATAGCGAGCTTTTCACCTCTTTCGCGCTGTAAAGTTAATGTTTTCGTAAAACCTCAAAGTGTTTCCAGCTTAATGAGATGCGCGGATTGACTTTATTAGAGTTTATGGTGACTCTTGAATCTCCTAAAAATCATATACATTGTGATCTTACTTATTTAGAAGTACACAGATGAACAACTGTGAGATGTTTTTACCCGCACTGTCCTGGACTGGAGAGCTCTCCCTGTTCAGTTTAGACTACATTGCAGAGGCAAAACATTTTTTAATATTTGTATCTGAATTCCTGCTCAGGATGTCTCACATTAAAGAAAGTCTTCAAGTTTGCGGCATGGACCGGACACAAGCTTTGCACTGCGTTTTGTCAATATTGACTTTGAAGGCGCGCGTGTGTGTGTGTGTGTGTGTGTGTGTTTTATGCTGCTTGGTTCATGTTAATGTTTTAACAGACGCACCATTCACCCTGCATATCCTGTTCTGTAGGTAGTGTGGTGGAGCCGCAGAGCGGACTCCCCTCACCCAGTCCTCGAGACCCCCTACTGAGTCCTGACACACACATGGTAAGAACCTACTCAGTGTTTCTGATTCCTGTTGTGGTGTGTGTTGTTTGTTATCTAGCTGTGAGTTAGATAGATATAGAAAAGAAAAGGTTAAACTGGGAAAATCAAATGCTGTATAAGTGAAAGTGCAGAAACTGATGACTTGATGTTGTGCCCAGCACCTGTCACCTGTAGATGCAGAACTTGCGTTGGTCTCTGTGGCCTTGTTATAAATAACTTCTATCATTTGTGGTTTTTAGTATCACTTCCAAAGACAATACAAGACACAATCTGGCTTCCTACAGTGGCTTTTTAACATGCAATGCCACCAATGATAAGTTGACTAGATTTATGGAAATGAACCGCTGTGTGGATGTGAAAATGAGTCTGATTTTGAACCTGAAATCCTGTTTGGTTCTCTCTCCCACCAGGATGTTCAGGGGTATAAGTGGGTGCGCTGGCGGGTGTGGTTGTGTCGACTGGCTGCCCTGCTGTCCTTAGGGCTCCTCCTGCTTGTGTTTCACTGGCGCCCACGGTTTGGTGTCTTTGCCCGCTGCAAGTCCTGCCCTCCGGCTTTGGCGGATATTCTGCTTCTCAGAGTGAGATAATCAAACAGTTCCTATGCTGAAGTAAACTCAACCTGATGGCTGGCATTATTATCACTGCCTATCACTTTGTTCCACATTGTCCTTGCAGGACTTAATCTAGGCTTCTTATTGCAAAAACTGGCTTGGTCATAGAGTATTAGTATATGTATTATGTATAGTTGTTTACACATTCTCCAACAAAAGATTCCAGGAAGAAACAAAAATCCTTTTGGGGTTGCGTCAGGAAGGGCATCCAGCATACTAGCGTAACTTTACGTAACTTTTAAAAAAAATATATGCTCGCTAATATATGCAATGATAGTTCCATTCCAAAGTTTTAAATAGGGCGTCATCTCCAGCTTTGTATTCCTGGTGTCCTGCATTCACAGTTTGAAACAAGCTTTTTTAGCTCCTCTCTCATTAAGACCAGCTTCCTTTTACGCCAACTGTCTTCAGATTGGCTGCCAAATGTAAACAGAAGGTTTGAACAGCAGGTGGGTGAATCACTGAAGTACTGGAACTTTTTAGTGAAATACTCCTGCTTACACTAACCTGAACAGTTATTACTTTACTTTATTTTGTGATGTTCTGATCACCTAGATTGAATGGCAGTTTTCTGTTAGATACTTCCTGTCTTGCTTTAAGAAAGTGTCCAGTTTCCAACTCTAACTGGTGAATTTGTGTAACCTTTTCCTTCAGGACAGTTTTGGCCAGCAGCATGTGGTGGAGGTCCTTACAGAGGAGATGGAGGAGGGAAGGTGAACTACTTGTCTATATATTCACACAACACCCTAAGCCTTTCAACTGTGTACATATATCTAAGAGAACTGTTAAACAAAACTAATCTAACTTGGTTGTTTCTTTCCAGTTTGGAGTTGCTTGGACAGTCAGAGGATACCGAATCCAGAGATACAGTTCAGCTGTACAAAGAGGAGGTAAAGCAGATGTTTCAGCAGAACCTTTTGTCCTGAACGGTACTTCTCCAAGATCTGACAGCTTTATTGTGTTGCAGAAAACACTGCTGCGGTACTACCTGTTTGAAGGACTGCGTTATGTCTGGGTGGATAGGAAAGGCGCGTTCTGTCGCGTTAGGTACGGAAAAAACTATAATGCAGTGGGATTCAGCTAAACTAGACTCATGAGTTTGTGTGTCTTAAATAAAAAGAAGAACATACCCCCAAAACTCACTCTTTTAATAGTCTAATGCACTCGTTGTGTTGTGGAAAAAAAAAAGTGGATTAATTTGTTTTTATAGTGTCCTCAATGAGGACTGGACCTGCAATAACCTGCATGGCTCCCAAAAGGGACTGAGTCCCCTGGAGCAGAGCTTTAGGTAGGAAACACATGGACACAACACATTCCCTAATCTCAGAGGACCATGCTGAATAATCAAATGCACGATTTCTTTCAGGAGAACCATATATGGAACAAATCTTATTGATGTGCCTGTGAAGCCTTACCCAAAGCTGCTGTTTGAGGAGGTGGGATACATGATTACCTTCATACCGATTTCTTTTTCATTTGGCTTTTAAATATTTGATGTAATAATTTATTTAAAAAGCTCACATGATGCATCCAGTTATATATATTTTTTAACATATTTTTTTCACTCTTTTTTGTTTCTGTAGATCCTCAACCCATTCTATGTGTTCCAGATGTTCAGCATCATCCTCTGGACGGTTGATCAGTATTATATTTATGCCATATGTATATTTATTATCTCTGTCATCTCCATCGGTATCTCACTTTATGAGACCCGGAAGGTGAGCCTGTTATCAGAAACACACTGGAATTGTAACTGACTGTGTTTAAGCACAGAAACGAGAGAATAATGGTATTTATGTTTTTGTGACCAGCAAAGCATCACGCTTCGCAACATGGCCCAGCTAATCACAACCGTCACTATTCGCAGAAAGTCGGGAGGTGAGGGGTATTTTTGTTTGTTTGTTTTTTTTAAGCAGATGTTTTATAATATGAATTTACTTTTTTTCCAGAAACACAATTATTTGTGGAATGTTTAACTGATTGATACTTAAAATAACTTTGACAGGAGTCCACTAATGTAATTCATGTGAAGATGGAAGAGCAGTCGATATGCTCAATAAATAATAAATAATATTAAAAAGTTTTAATTGTTAAAGCCAAGACAGTCACTGAGAGGAGCATGTTTATCAGTTAAAAACACTTCGATTTGCTGATGAGATAAAAAAATAGTGTTCAAACTAAATGAAACTCATTTGTGTCGGTAACAGTTGCTAACTCTTAAACCACAGATGCACCCTGTTAAAACAGAATGTCAGGTCTGATCATTTGGACCAGTTACAGTGTACAAGTAATTTGTTAAACGGTTTAACTGGCACATGCTTGTCCTCCCTTTATGGTCCTCTCTTTATGCACCTACGTGGACAAGGACCTTGACAATGTGCTTTACCGGCTGTAGTTGTGTAACTTTGTTATTCTATCTCATATACAAACATGTTCTACTAAGCATCGCTGAGTGCAAACAGAAAAACTCCCCAGGGAAACTTTAAGCTGTTCCCTTGAGGCAAAAACCAGCTGAGCTTTTTGTTTGTTTAACTAGTTTGCAAAAATATCCAGCAGCTATAGAAATGTAACAAAAAAAGAGAGAGTGAGAAAATATAATTTGGTTCCACATTGCCTATAAGGTTACACATGCAGAAACAGAGAAAAGTACTACATTAAGCACATTAGTGCAGGACTGGTCACGAGGACAAACATTTGCAAAGGAAGTGTGAAATTATCATGTTCAGTAGGTTTTTGATTCTGACCAGTCACTCCAGAAGCCTTCGCATAGACATCTGTACTGGACTGTGTGTTTTCTCAGAGGAGGAGTGTGTGAGTTCAGTGGAATTGGTCCCCGGCGACTGTTTGATCATCCCTCAGGAAGGTATGCTGCTGCCCTGCGATGCTGCCCTGCTGGCTGGGGAGTGTCTTGTCAATGAGAGCATGCTCACAGGTAATTAATTGACCTTAACAGCACCTAAAGACATTTTCAAACAGCCATTTTGAACTTTTCTAAGACATCCTGCAGATGTGCACGTGAGAGCAAATGTTTGGACATTTTATTTGCCAGTCTGTGTAGTGTATGATAGCTCTGTGGCCCATATGATGTTTTAAAACGGGTAATAGTCGGATGAATTCGTAGATCTTGCATCATGCCTTCAGTGTGTTCTAACCAGGTAGCACCCTGGCCTAAACCAAACTGAGTCGTTCCAGTAGTGAGAATAAATGTGAGGCAGACAATTTCCTGCTTTTTGAGAGACGACAGTTTCTAACAATGTCCCTATGTAACTATCATAACCAGGTCCTGACCCGATTCTCCGCATCTGGAGTTAATGTGTGGAAAAACAAAATCGATTGGCTGTGCTCCTCAGTCGTCCTGTTATTTGCTCGTCGTGCCCACAAGACTAATTTAAAAGTGTTATCAAGGCTAGAGTCAAGTCACATTTCACAACCTTGAGTGTAACTAAAGCAACAAATTGGCCATCAGAAGGGATTTTCTTCACTTCCAAACTACTTTACATGTCAGTGCTAGTTATTCAATGAATGTTTAGTGTAGGAGTCTGTCCAAAAGAGGGTACATAACTTGCTTCAGACACATTTTTATTATTTGACCAACTAATGGTCGTGGCGCTTGGTCATAAAGGTGTGTTACTAATTCTTATTATAGCCTGACTTTTGAGGAATGTGTGCAGTAATCTGCTCTTGTCATCTGTGTCCAGGCGAAAGTGTCCCCGTGCTCAAGACTCCACTGCAGGCTAGTGATAGGAAGTACAGCTCAGACACTGAGCGCAGACACACCCTGTTCTCCGGTACGCAGCTCATTCAGGCAAAGGGAGGAAGACCAGGAGGCGGTGGGGCTGTTGCTGTTGTTACAAGCACCGGTGAGTAGAGAAACCGATGATGTGACTCGTTCTTTTAGAGTTTATTTTGCAAGTTGAAGGGACCCTGTGATGCTTTGACTCCATGCAGAAATATTTTTCACTGAGGCAAGACGGATCAGATTTTCCTGAAGTGATTAATAAACATGAGTATAAAGAAAATATAAAAGGGTTTACAGTTGCAAATAATTATACATTCAATATATTTTGGCACTTAAACTGTTTATACACCAAGTGAAACCACTTCTGTTTGTATGTGGATTATCCACAGGGTTTTTCACAGCCAAAGGTGACCTGGTCAGCTCCATTTTATATCCTCAGCCAATCGACTTCCGCTTTTACCGAGATGCCGTCAAGTTCCTGCTCATCCTGGCTTCAGTTGGTAAGAGCTTTAACAGCAACCTGGTTATCATTGAGACATGAAGCCTTTTGACCCAATAACAAGTTTTTCCAATATTCCCCATCTCACTGCTGCAGCTCTCATTGGAACCATTTACATTTTTGTGGTCCTCTATAGATCAAATGTAAGTGGCATCTCTAGTGACTGCATGTTTTGCTCGCATAGTAAAATACTATCACTGACATGTGGTTGGATGTGTATCCAGGTGACCTGGGCAGAGCTGGTTATTAGGAGTCTGGATATTGTAACCATTGCGGTGCCTCCCGCTCTGCCTGCTGCCATCACTACTGGCACAATCTACGCTCAGCGAAGGTTGAAGCAACGTGGCATCTTCTGCATCAGTCCACCGCGCATCAACATCTGTGGCAAGGTCTCACTCTTCTGCTTTGACAAGGTGAGGAGGGAGAGTGTTGCTAGAAGTGTGCTGTGTACATAGAGATGAACCACAGCTACTTTACATGTTGCTGGTGCTTTGTACATCTGTTTTCTTAGACAGGAACATTGACAGAGGAGGGTCTGGATGTGTGGGGAGTGTTGGAGGCGGGGCCTGCCGGTTTTTCAGAGCTGGTGCCTGAGCCCAGGCTTTTGCCTCCGGGGCACCTGAGGTCTGGCTTGGCTTGCTGTCACACTGTTGCGCTGCTGCGTGGCCAGCTCCTCGGAGACCCTTTGGAGCTTAAGATGGTCGAGTCCACTGGTTGGGTATGTTACCGTGTTACTTATTTCAAAGTGCTTGAGCTCGCATGCATCTCATTTAAAAATTTGGATTTTTTTTAAATAATTGATGAAAATGTATGCTTGGAGGCTCTTTCAGTTTCACAATCTGAAAACATTAATGGGAATTGGAGTTCATTTTTTTTCTGATTTTGCAGACTCTTCAAGAGCCAGATGGAGATGGCAGTGTGCTAAATGCAGAGTTTGGAGGCCACAAAGTTTTGGCAGTAATGAGACCACCAGATCAACAAGCTTATGGAGCAGTGAGTATCCCTGTTATCACTGATACAGGTTGATCAGTAGGATTTATTAAAGCGAATGCTTACTGACTGTAAAGTTGTTATATGGGCAGCGGTTGTTTTTCAAATAGTTGCTCCTGTGTTTCGGCTGCTGATAATGAAAGATGTACTTGGTTTGTGCCTCTTTTCTAATGCAAGACAGTTGGTAAGCAGATGTAGCCAGGGCAGGTGGATAAATGAAAACGCGTAAGCTTAAGCAGCGTAATTTTTTTTTTTGTCTGCTTTGTCTGCCATTTGGAAAGATCAAGAACTTGCCGAAAGTCTTCATTTATTCTTTCATTTTGCTCTCAGTCCACGGATGAGGCGATGGCAATTGTACAAAGGTTTCCCTTCTCCTCAGCCCTGCAGAGGATGAGTGTGGTGACAGTGACCCACGGGGGGCGCTCAGCTCTTGCTTTCATCAAAGGATCTCCAGAGATGGTGGCGAGCCTCTGCCAGACTCAAACAGGTTCAAAATTGACACAAATCATAACTATAGCTTTAGTGACATTTACTCACGTTTTGTTTTTTTGCAGTACGTTTTCCTATTTTATGACATTTGTCCAAAATGGAATGTTTGCATTTCCAGTTCCAGCACAGTTCTCCAGCAAACTGCACAGCTTCTCCAGTGAAGGCCTCAGGGTTCTCGCAGTCGCCTACAAGCCATTAAATGTGAACTCTAACTTAAGCACCATTGAGCGGTAAGAACATAGTCTATATTTCTGGCTTAATTGTGGCACAAAAACTTATCCATTTTTTAAAAAATGATCTATAATAGTTTAATATGTTTGCTGATCAAGCTGTTTGTCCACAGAGGGGAAGTAGAGAAAGACATGCACTTTCTGGGTTTGCTGATGATGAAGAACTTGGTAAAGCCTGAGAGTGCCAAAGTTATCAACATCCTGAGAAAGGCGAACGTTCGCAGCATTATGGTCACTGGTGAGGAATGTTTTTGTATTCATCACTGACCGTGCAACTTATAATATTTCTTGTTATAAGATAGTAAGTTGTAGGAATCGACACAGATGGGTTTTTTAAAAGTCTTTTTGTTCCATCTTGTGTGTCTTTTTAACCATAGGGGACAATGTTCTAACAGCAGTTAATGTAGCAAAAACCTGTGGGATGGTGGGATCTGACGAGAAGGTGATATTCATCACTGCAACCCCCCACACTGCCCAGTCCATGCCCACCCTGAGGTTCAGCCTGGAGGAGGAAGCGGCTCTTTCTGGCCAAAGTTCAGTAGAGGTCATCACTCAGGTTGGTCTTGCTTAAATGGGACACTCCACTCTGGATTGTACTCTGTTGCTAAAATGTTTGTTACAGTCATACTAGCAGCTATGAAATTATGAAACGGCTACGTTGTGAAAGAGTTCCGGTTGAAGTGTTGCTCACTGATGTCACGCCTGGTTTCTGTGTTTGTGCCTGTGGCCTGCAAACATGGAAGTAAATGACCTCAGTGCTCAAGTAAAGTCGAGGACTCATATTGTTGCCTGGTTATAGTTCATTTTTAATGGAAGCAAATTTGTGCAGCTTTGAAGGCAAATGAAATGGTATGATCTTCATCTCTCTCTCATGTCAACACATTTCTAAACAGCTTGAATGCTTTCTGTTTCTATGACAGTTGTATGCATAACAAGTCCAGCTATGGCCTACTTTTTTCAACTGGCAGGATTCATTCGAGTTACTGTTACTGATGTCTCTCCTCCTCTCTCAGGGTTTGTATCAGGATGGTTTTGTCTATCACTTGGCTATCAATGGCAAGTCCTTTGCTGTCCTCTGTGACCACTTCCCTGAGTATCTGCCGAAGGTAATGGAAACTGTGTAAACAGGAATACTTTGACAGTGCACCGCACTTGCACGCTAATGACTTTAACCTGCTGTCACTGCAGGTTTTGATGAGAGCCACGATATTTGCACGCATGGCCCCTGACCAGAAAACCCAGCTAGTGAAGGAGCTGCAAAAACTGAAGTGAGTACAGTTTCTGCAGCATACACAAACTAGAAAGGAGTTGACACATAAGGAGAACAAATGGGAAATAAAACAGAGTAGAAATATAATGAAAGGGAATCATTTTTATAACATTAACTGTGAAATACTGCTACTGTTTCTGAAGCTACCGAGTGGGGATGTGTGGAGACGGGGCCAATGACTGCGGGGCACTAAGAGCTGCTGATGTCGGGGTTTCTCTTTCCGAAGCTGAGGCTTCAGTTGCTTCACCTTTTACTTCCAAAACTGAAAACATCAGCTGTGTGCCCCTGCTTATCAGGTAAAGACTGAGATTAAAAGCCTAGAAAACACAAAGCAGATGGGGGAAGTCTTTTTGAAAACCAACCAAACTTCTCATTTGTGTCTGCAAAAAGAAAAAGATCTGTCCTTTTTTTCCCCCCGTCCTACTCTTTTTCCATTCAGAGAGGGACGATGTTCTCTGGTCACCTCCTTCAGTCTCTTTAGATACATGGCCCTCTACAGCCTCATTCAGTTCTGCTCCGTCATCATCCTCTACACGGTGAGTATCAGCAGATCACAACTCCCTCATCTTTCTCTGCTTTGTCCCCGTAGATCACCTTAAACATGAAGCTGCAATTTATTGCCAGCTTTTCATCCATTGTAGAAATAAACCAAAACATACATTTTATGGATAAAATGACTGAAATAAACTAAAAATGTATGAAAATATGTGTATAAATAACTCATAATAAACGTTACACATGTTTCAGATAAGCAAAGACAAAGATAACACAAAACAGGTGTAATGATACCTGCATTTTGGTAGGTCTGGATAGCCAAAAGCTATCCGGCTATCCAGACCTACCTGGCCCTGTGGGAAATGGTTATTACCCCCTCTTCATCCCACCCTCTATATTAATTATGAATTAATGTGATTAGATGCATTTTTTTTTTTTAAACGATGAGTTCAGTTTCACACCCAGGCCTGATTACTAGCAGATCTGTTGGATAAAGAAATAACGTGACCTGTTTGACAAGGCGAAACAGGCAAAAAGATCTCAAAAAGCAGCTTAAAAACAAATTAATCAACATCTATCAGTCTGGAAAGGGTTAAATATCTGATGGTTTGGGACTCCAGGGATCCACAGAGAGAGACATGATCCACAAATGGTGAAAACTCGGAACAGTGGTGGACCTACAGTGGCAAGCCTACCAAAAATACTCCAAGAGCTCATTGAAGGTCATCCAGGTCACTCATGCTGGAAAACCCTCCGCTTTGGCTGAATGAAAGCAGTTCTCCGAAGAAAAGTTGAGCAAAGTTCCTCCACAGCGATGTGAAACATTCATTGCAAGTTATCACAAGTGCTTGATTGGACTTCTCGCTGCCAAGGGTCAAACCCCCCCCCCCAAAAAACAAAAAAGTACAACCTGGTCTACAGGTAGTGAGAAATGAATGTGGCCAAAAACTTTAATAAAACGGCATGAGCGAAAGCACACTGCATTCTGTTCAGCTCTCGTCAAAAAAAGCAGTTTTAACTGTTATTCTTAGAAGCAAATGGAAATGACTGTGTATGTGGAGCTCCAACTTTAAAATGTGGAAAATGTTCTTTCACTTAATATTGAACACTTTGGTAGCCCATAAAATGTGACCTGTGCAGTCTCTTAACACCAAATGCCAAACAGAACCACAGTCCGGTTGACTTGATCTGCATGAAAACAAAACAAAGTCCTAAATCATACAAGTTTGTTTTGTTTTTTTTTCTCCCCTAAATAATCATTCTTGATGTGTGTCCAGGTGAAGACGAGCGTAGCAGACCAGCAGTTCCTGTATTGTGACATTCTTCTGGTGACTCTGCTGGCCATTGTGATGGGAAGAGGAGGCCCTAGTGAAGAGCTGTACCCTTCCAGACCCGCGGCTAGTCTGTTGGCCCTGCCTGTACTGGGCAGCCTCTTCATCCACACCTGCATGATTGCTCTGGGCCAGCTGGCTGCGCTCTTCATCACAACCTCAGAGGAGTGGTCAGCAAAATAGCTTTTATTTCTCATCAGACTGCCCTCAAGAAAACTGTTTACGTTGACTTCTGTGTGTTCAGATGCAGATTTAGAAAAAGAGCATCCCACGTGTTCTGCACTTTAACTCTTATTTGTCTCTTCCTTCATTTTTAGGTATATTCCTCTCAATGCGACTGAGGTTGGAACAGCCAATCTGCCAAACTTCGAAAACACCTGTGTGTTTGACATATCTGGTTTCCAGTACATCATCATGTCAGTGGTGGTCACCAAGAGCTACCCCCACAAGAAACCCCTCTACCACAACAGTGAGTGAACATGTTCAAATGCCAAAGGAGGATGATTTCAGTTTGGGAGGGCGATACATTTGGACAAATTTAGAACTATTCATGAAAGTCATACTGAGTTCAACATTAGTGAAACTTATCACTGATGCAGGACAGTTGAGTCACAAGTGTTTTTTTCTCTCCTTTTCCCAGTGGTTTTCCTTATCCTGCTGTTCGTCCAGTTTGGTGTGACAACCTGGCTGGTGTTGTATCCTGGGGCTGTCTTTAGCCGGTTACTTCAACTGTACAACATCTCTGACATGAATTTTAAATTGCTGCTCGTTAGTCTGGCTGCTCTCAACTTCCTCATTTGTTTTGTCGTGGAGGTGAGTGATTTGTACGGAGCTTCCCAGATTCCCCGTCTGTTAAACTACACAGCAAAATCAACGAAATCAGACATCTTTAAAGTGGCTGTGATAGAAAGCTCGTAATATTCTAAAGTGAACATGTTTGCTAGAATAAGGCCCTACTGTAGACTTTTTTTTTTTTTTTTTTATTATAGCACATTTTAAAAGCAGCAGTGCTGACCAAAGGAGTGATGTGACCATGCTTTCTGATGCCTGTTAAAAGATGCACAGCAGCATTTTGGACTAACCACACATAGTCCACTCTAGAGGTGTTGAAGGCCTGAATAAAGAAGATGGGATTTTTCTTTAGCGAATTGATGTAACTGATAGAACATTATTTAACAACTGTGGCCACATTTGTTAAATAAAATAGATAAGCATCTTAAAAAAAATAAAAATAATTAACAGTGAGGGAACAATAAGAAGCAAGAGGGCACACGGTGTCAAGGTTTGTGATACCATCTTGTAGACTGTTAAACGGAGGCTGCAGTGGGACAGAGGGATCAAATTAAATGGGGTAATAGTAATAATGATGCTTTCATTGCTTTAAGTGAGATACGATACTGTGCAAAAGTCTTCACACTTCATTTCCTTATACTTTGCTTTCAAGGAGCCAGGCTTGTTTTGCAAAGTTCAAGACTCTGAAGTTCTTTCAAAATTTTCTTTGGACACAGACTTGCTTTTTAAAAAAAAAAAAAAAAAAAAAAAACCCAAACAAACACACTTCCCATTATAAAAGAAGTGCTGGGTCTAAAAAGTAACTTATATTAGATGAACATAAAATAAACAGAAATCCAGACCTGAGACAGTAATAATTTGTCATTTTCTGAGCAAAATATAAAGTATAGGGGTGCCTCAGTACTGTTGTGCAGTACTGTATATCAACAGATTCCCTGAATTATTCTACCACTTCCATGTTTTTTCCTCCCAGGTGCTGATAGACCTGGGTCTTTTGAACTGCCTTCGACTGCTGCGAGGGAAGCGTCCGTCTAAGAAACAGTATAAACAGCTGGACTCTCTTCTGTCAGACTCTACATCATGGCCGCCTCTCAATCAAACTCTGACCCCCACAGATACAGTTCTGTGCTGTAGCTAGCATCTGCTTGGCCTTCCGTGACTGTAATCTGAGCCAAACTATGCCACAGATGCCCAAACTACATCCCCAACTTGACCAACAATGCAAAGTCTTCAATAATAAACTATTTTTATTTAAGCTGCGTTTTTTTTTTAACAAGTTATTTCCATGAATTTAATGTGTTTTCCAATGCAAAGCACTGAACGTAAACATTTTTTTTTCCCAAATCATTTTATTAAAGTATTTACAGGCAGTTTGTGTTCGCACTTGGCTAAACCCGTCTCCTGCTCTGTCGTTAGAATTCCTGAACAAAAAATCGCTTACCAGTACTGTGAACTCACCCTCAGTTTCTTGAAATACAGTAACACAACCAAAAAAAAACCCAGGAAGTAAAGATGTGATACAGGAGGCACAAGCTGAATTCAACCACTGTAAGAACTTTTTGTGTTTATGTCACACCATTTAATATGGCTTTGAAATCTCCTCTGTTTCCAAAAAAATAAAAAAAAAATAAATCTATTGAACACAATGGTCAACTGCTCTCTGGATCGCAGCTAGCTGCTCCATTTAAGCAGTGGACCATCACTCACCATTCTTGTGACTAAAATGCTGACGGTGGGAAAAAAAACAAAACACACCCAACATTCATACACCTTGGGGCATAGACATCATTTCAGTTACATTGCAATTTATAGAGCACGGTTTCTAAGTGCCAACCCAAGCTTAAATACGGACATTAGCTGTATGAGCAATCAACCCTGCTGGAAAAATACAATCTTATTCATTCATTCAGCCTCATTCACTTGACCTGAGTTCCTACATGCTGTACTTCAGTGGGGTGTATGAAGAAAAGAAGCACGCCGCCAACAAGGTGGAGTTAAGACAGTGAGGCTTGAGAGGTACAGCAGTAAATTCACCATCTGACCCTTCTTTAAATTGCTGCCAACATCACCTTCAAATAATGATTTTTAGGTTGTTTTATTAGTTTTTGATTTTAAAAAAAGGGCTTTTGGTTCTTTTTTAGTTAAAAAATACTGCTCTGACATTGCTGCCCTCTTCTTAAAGAAAAAACTGCAGGAAAGCTACTTAAAATGGACTTCAATCCAACATCTCATCTTTTTTGCCTTTACTTTTAAATAGAAATGAAATGACAGTCTAAGGAAGACAGCCAGAAAGCTTTAAAAAAAAACAAAAAAAAACGTAAACATACCTTGTCAGATATACAACTTCCACATAAATCCTAACCCCTGTTTTAAGAAACAAATGGCAATTTACATATTAGGTTGTGTCCTGATAAATCTAAAATCTCAGTCAAGTACTCATTAGCAGTGTGTGCATTTTAGACACCAGCTGCAGTTCCAGGTGTTTAAACCATACAAAGAACCCAACATGTAATATTGTCAGATTTTGCCACCAAATAAAGGTGGAAAACATATTTCCTATTTCTTAAAAACAGCAAATGCTATGTTTATTTTAAAAAACAAACTCAATATAAAAAGCTGCTCTAAACAGATTCTTGCGGTGTGTGTGTGTGAGAGAGACATACTTTTACCTGTTAGATATCAGAACAACCCTAGATTTGATAAAGACAAGCGAGAGAAAGATGAGATTAAAATTTAGTGAGCCAACAACTGAAAATTAAAAACACAAAAAGGTGACGTCTTATTGCTGGGAGAAAGCTGCTGCACAAGTACCAGCTCATCTCATTTTAACATGGCCCCTCATTTTTCCTCCTCTGTTTAAGTCTTTCTGTTTGTCCTTTTGGCATCCTCTGACGAAGCCACTTAGAACCGGAGGGGAGACAGATGGAGGTGAGGGGCTTTTCTTAAAGGGGAACATCACAGTGAGTCCAGAAAATGTCCATAATCACAGTGCCAAACAGATTGAAGTGGGGAGAGATGAGAGCATGTTTTCATTGGACTTCTTCCTGGAGTTCCTCGCTCCCTGTCGGTCCTAGACGGCTGTGAAAGAGGCCGACAGCAAGGATGCTTTACTTATAGATCCCCGTGTACGTAGGGAACTGAAGGAAGACGTTTTTAAGAATACAGTACTGCATTTGCTCTCAAGAGACCCTTTATCTCTCTCCCTCAGGGGCTGGGGGGCCCTCTAGGTGCACTTATCTGTGCTGTCGGAACCCTTGGGTGCCGTCTGGGCCGGTTGGCTGCCGGACAGTGTGACTGTTTGATCTGGTGTCCTCTGAAGGCAGTGTAGAGTTATTGTGCCCTGGTCTGGCATGAAAAAAGAAAAAAAAAAAGAAACAGGAATAAATTAGAGACAGCAGTCTTTTCCATATGCCAACAGCTTGACACAAACTGCACACAACTCACTGCCAGTTGGCAACGTTCAGTCATAGTTTTTGTTTTGAATGGACGTCCTACTCCAGAACTGTCCTACTTAAAGGATTCCTGTCGTGTCACGAGAGACAAGTACCAGCACACGATTTTACAGTTTTGTCTTTAAAAAACAAACTTTCAACTTTTACACCACTGCACTTTGGTTGCATTAACACTGATTCTGGCAAAACCCAAATCAAATGAATAGAACTTCCTCTTTTTTATTCAAATAATGTCACATTAAGTAATGCAAAGGATTAGGAAGCTTTCTGTGATCAGTGTAAGTTTCAACCAAAACCAAAAGATATATTAATTAGCCGTAATCTTCAGAGCGGGAGGACATGAAGTCCACCCATCCTAGTAACCGTGTCCTCAAAGCTCCTGTTTATCCAAGAGTATAGATTACAAGTGTCAAATCAAAACTGTAAATAAAAACAACCCCGTTTTGAAATTGTGATAAGAGACTCCCTTGCATTTTAGACTGAAACACAAACTTCATACTTGTGCCTGTGCATAGGTTGCTGTTCTGTCAAATGACTGCTAAGCTCCCTAAAGTAAGCAAGCATTTTGTTAGGCTGTGATTAAAACGCCTCAGTTATATTTGATGAGTATTACCTGTCTATGTTGGGCTTATCCTGTGGCGTCTCCTCTGGGCAAGCGCTGCCCAGTATTCTCTTCCTGGCCTCGGCATACTCTGCTTCTCTCTGGGCCAGGGATTTGACCTGCGGTGTAGGCCTGTTCTGATTCGGGCCTGAGGTCAGAGAACCGTTACTCGCAGGCCGCTTCAAAATGCGTATCTGGGGTGGAGGTGCAGCTGGTAAGGAGTCGTCCTGTATTACCATGGTTTTCTTCAGAGATCTTGAAGAATTGCTGGAATCCCTGGAAGCAAAACAACAGAGGCCGTCCATGTAAATTTACTTACATGACAGATGGGAAGAGGCCGCTACAAATGAGTGCTAATAAGTTTAGAGGATAGAATTAAAGTCTTTAAAAAAAGTTGTATTAACAAAAGCAGGTATTGCTATAAATGGTACAAGTATAGTGGGAACAGCAAGAAGCATAAGAACACAAATAACATTTTTCTTCAACCTTTAAAATCCTTACTTTTCTTTCTGGCTGATCCTTAGCTTCTCTTCCAACCGTTTTTCCATTTCCTGTGTGGAAAACCAGCATGCATGGGGATACATATAAACAAATGAAACTTTCAAGATAGGAAGAAGTTCAGCAGGCAATAAGTGGGAAAGTGGATTGAAGTTGGGATTCAGTTACAAGCTATTTATACATATTCACAGCAGCTGCCAAGTCATAACAGAGTGAGTGTTCCGCCTGCTAACATTAGCCGCCTGATGTTGCCAACGAAAACTAAATGTAGATGTTAGCAGAGGTACCGGCGAACCCCCAGCAAGATACGTTAAATCAACCCGCAAGTTCAACCTGAGGAGCTTCTGAAGTTCCGGCCAACCCCAACCAAGAGCCACGTTCGTGACGTCACCAGCTAACGAGCGTTTGCCAAACTACCGTGACTACAGCTACCTACTGTTAGCTGAGTGATACCAACTGACCAGTTGGGTGACATAACTAGATATCAAACCGGGAACTAGTTGACAACATGGCCGAAATAGTCGAGCAACAGCCTGGCCTTGTGAGGAGAGGGGGAGAACACGCTGAACAATACAACCACTTTCAATCAGGCCCCACGACAATGAACATCAACGTAGCGGTACCTATTTAAAGAAGCTTATATTCACTTTCTGACAAATTTCCTCCTTAAATTGACTTGTCGCCATCCACGGGCTGCTTTGGCTCTGACGTTACCGCGGGGATGTCATTTTTTCCAAGATGTTTTAAGCTTTAAAAATGTATGCCGAAATGAATATGAGGCAAATTTAGATAGGAATATGGACTCTGGTGCTCTTCTGCGAAGTGCCTATACCTGCCGACAAATAAACTGACTTTATTTTGACACATTTTCTACGCGAGCAGTAAATGGCTAGCTTAGCATTACATTAGCCAACTTGAACCTTAGCATTTCAATTGGAATTCCGGGGTTTAGCTCGCGTCAGAAGCCATAGTGCTTAGCTCGCCAACGTTAGCTAAAAATCTAGCACATTAACGACATTCAACGCGAAATTATTCCAAACAGCTTCAGTCGTTTGCTTGGCAAAGTCCGCGTTAAGCCTGGTTCAGTGTCAAGCTATTGCTACTTGTTCGCCAAGTTTCTTACAGCTAACATTAGCTTTAGCCACATTGTTGGCCCGTAAGACCCGTTAACGTTGAACAGCGTTATGGGAACTTCTTAAAGCTAACCCCTTCGTTAAAAAGAATCGCCTAGAAGCACATGTGTCTTTAACCGAAGCTACATTGAGACATTTGTTATTTACCCCACTATCAGCAGCTTCTTCCCAACTTTCAGCGATCTCCTCATCCATGTTACATTTTGCTCAGACACGCTGTAGAGTTAGGTGAACCGTCCTCCTTCAGGTCCGCCTCCCGGCTGCCTTCACACAGTGACGTCACGATCACGGATTTCCCCAGAGTTTGACGCTGATTTTTTTTTTTAAGGCCACACTACATTTCAGTACAGTCTCGGTAAACAGAGCATTTATATTATGCGTAAAGTTATGTGAACTGTGTTCAACAAAACAGTGACTTCTTCATTGTTAACAGCTTTATGATAACAAAAGGCGCACCGTTTTCAGAGACAGTATAAAGACAGAACTCGGAGGACATTTGCGTATTCTAGTGAAATTTCTTAGCCAAACCCCATATACAGATGTCAGTATTTTTAACCAGTTGTGCTACATGACATCTTTGTCATAAAATGACATGTACTTTTTATGCCCTTGCATTAACATCTGTGGTTTAAATTTTACATTAGAAAGCGAGGTAAAAACGTCCATGTGGCTGCACAAATAATATGGCTCGCTATTTAGTGAGCCTCAGAAATCATGAATTCATTCATTATTTTTCCATCTGTATTCCTTCTCCGTGCTAAGAAGATGTCTAAGAAAAAGTCATCAGTGTTCTTGAATTGAGAGAATAATTTCCTCAGCTTCGAGTCCTTTTTTGTCATATATGGCAGCAAAATTTGCTGGATTAGAGCTCATGTTTATAATCAGACCTTATATATTTATATATAAGCATATATTTTCTCAGTGATGATCGCTTCTTTAATTGCATAAAATAAAGAAGACCCACTGTCATTTGTAGTAGAAAGTCAGACTGATTGATGACACAGCAAGCTGTTAAATTATTGTACTGTACTTGTTATCCAGAGATCTTTATTGCTACCGGAGTTACATCTCCTTCCTCATTATCACAGTTTTGTTCATAGATAAGAAAGACTTTTAAATTGCTCTTAAAGTGATTTACACCGGAACCACCGGAGCTAACCTGGACAAAAAGAACATGAACTCAATAAACTCACTGATGTGCATGTCAGTTATAGTGGCAGTATGTGCCCCATTGCAGCCAGATATATTTCTGTTTTACAATGCAACAGAAATGTGCTGCTGTTTTTTGTTTTTTTTTTTACATTTTACTCATTTATTTTTGTAAACAGCATTTTATACTGTACATATTAGGTAGAATATGTCCTACATCTCATTTCAGTGGAGACATTTTTGTAGATTCAATACTTGTAGGATATTAGTGTTCTGAATAAAGACATGAAGGCGATCTGAGTGCAACACTTTGAAATAAACACAGAACTAAAAGTCAAGTGTTTGTTTGTTTTTTCGTTTACCTGGGATCTTTGAGGAAGGATTGGCACACAGCTGTGGCTGTGAGCACAGCCGCCTTCTGTTATGGCAGCCAATCAGAGAATAGCTGCTTTTAAGAAAAGATGGCCTTAAAGGGACAGGAGCTAAAACAGTGGATGTTGTTTGGAAGCTCACTGAGGGCAATTATAGGATACATAAAGATTATATTTAAACCATCCATCCATCAGTTTTTCTACTGTATAAATGGTAGAAACGGATGAACGTATGGAAAAGTGAACCATACAAAAGCTACCCTATAGATAAGGCAGAGTAAAAGAATAAAAATGTAGAGCATTAAATGTGCACTTTCAAATCTTTCATGTCATTTCCTAGTCCAAACAGCCTGTCCACTTTGTTCTCATGTTACAAATAGGTTAATGTCAAAATGTCAGTGAAAGATTAGATGCCCTTATAGTTTAATATTTCAGGCGTAATAAACACAAAGATATGACTATGGTAAATATCTGGAGCAGGTTTTCCAGAGGGTAATCGAATGCATGAAATAAACAACAGACACTGTATGAAAGTAAAAGTTGGATTTATTTGAAACAAAAAGTGAGTTCTCAAAGCAGAGCATTAGAAGAAGGAATGATTATAAAGGAGCTGCAGTGAAACGTCCAGCAAACTGAGTTTAGTTAGACATTATTCAGATTCATTCAGAAATACTACATTAGATGCTGTTGTATTTCTAACCTAAGCATCAGTCAAGGATGCCACAGTTAGTTTTGATTAACTTAATTTCTCTTTTTAAAAGCAGAATTTTATGTGCTACATGAGTGTTAAAAGTCTCCATAATAAGGATAATTCATCATTGCTGCTTTTTCTGCTTTTTAAGATAATTGTAATGCACTAATAACTGGGACATTAAATTCCTGTGTAGTTGCTGGTGAATGTTTGTGGAGAGTGTTTCACAAACTATAACAAGTCAACTGCTGCAGTCACTCCTTTTTAAGAAGCTGTGCAATCAGCCAGTCCTGCACAGTTTAACTGATGATTGTGTTTAGATGCATTTCTGAAAAGTGGAACACTCATCTAGGAGCTGCAAATACCGTTGAATGTACAAATCAGTATGTCTTTGCTACATAATGCTGGAAAACTAATTACGGGCTGGAAAGCCTAATGAAATCAGTGTGCAGCAAAAAAGGAAAAGGCTGTCTAGAGTTCAGAAAATGCTGTCAGTGCTTGATGTCAGTTAAGAGTGAATTTCCTTTGAATGAATGAATTTGGCAAGAAACATTCAGACACAATTGCATTTTAAAATACAGCTGAGAGCTACAGAGTTGATTTGAATTCTGTTCAACACAAAGATTTTCACTGTTAATGTAGCATTGTATAAATTCATGGTTTGTCCATGCACTTTTATCTTGTGATGGCTTCCTTCATTCTACGGGCATCGATGGATGTGGTATCCAGTCACGTATCCTATAATGTAAACAGTCACCAGTGCAGCTACAGCTCCTGCAACCTTCACTGCTATTCCAATGTTGCCGGTGCACATTCTGTTGTAGATCCTGTGAATGGCAGAGAAAGGGAGGAAGAATCAATTATTTAGTGGTCCAGGCTTAAAAGGTTAAAACAATACTTGTGGGTATATTTTTTGTATAATGCTGAATTTGAAACTGAATTTGCAATGCCCCCCATCAAACCTATACATTATATTTTTATGTTTTATCTCATGTGTGTAGTTCTGTTTCTATTCAGTGCATTGTAGCTTTGCTTCTCTATACCACTAGGAAATATGCAACTTTAATGTCATGCATCATTTCAAGTCTCACCTTCGCAGAACAGGCTGTGAAGCCTCCACGTTCATATTGATATTTTCCTCATTCCAGCGGTCGTATTGCACGCTGGGGGTACCGTTGGACTCCATGTGAAAACTTCTCCTTCCTTTCAGAGACTGATCTACTGGAATCACTGCTCACTCACTGCTTCCCTGTACAGGTTCACTGTGCTCTGAAACAGCGAGTTCAGAGAGAGTTGTCTTGGTGTATATAACACAATATCAAGTGTCCATAAAAGACTTTTAGGTCATAATCTTGATCATAATTTTGAGATTTGTGTGCAAATCTGTTTGATTATTACCACTAACTGATGTAATATTCTACACAGGAGATTGCCAAATGTTCAAAAATCAGTTTTCACTTCATATGCTAATGTTTATATAAAGATCTTGCTCACCTGTAGGAGTCTCAAACAGTCACCTCCTTGCTTAGGAATCTCTGCTCTCAGGCACTTTTAAATCCAAGCCTGAGATCAAAAGCCCTGCCTCCTGCTTGGTATGAGACCTTGGCCATAGTACATGTCAGTCTGTCATAAATGCTTTGGCTGTAATCTTGCTCTTCTTTTTTCACCTCATTATATGTCTCTTTCTCAGTTATAAAACCTGGTGTGGTTCATTATAGTCTCCGGTTTCATCCTGCACATCCTGTGCAGATAGTAGACTACAGATGAAATAAAAATGTTAATGGTGATGGTCATGATACTCCCCTGTGCCAGAGAAAACTCGATTTGTTGTCTTTTGTTGCCTTTTCCTTGGCTGCACTGCAGAGAGCATTAGTGATCCAGTTTGATGGGGTTGGAATAACAGCACCCTCTGGTGTTTGTAGCATCATGGCCAAGCGAAGCTTGTGTTTAAAAAAGCCGCTCATTACTTCAACGTTCAACACAGTGATCTCTGGTGACATCTAGTGGCCACAAATATGAAGAACAGCTTGAATCTAAAAATTAAATGGCTTCATTATGACTGACCAGTGACCACTCCATTGGAGTTCCCAATTCTGTCTAATATTGGGTCACGCTTGTCTTGCTTTGAAAATGGGGGAAAAAATATGTCTATTTGTTTCATTAATAAATTTAAACTATAAACTTTTCTTATTTAAACATGTGTCATGGTGTGGTCTTTCTTTGCTTGTGACTACTTGATGTTGGTAAATACAATAGATGAAAGATACATATGATACACATTATGGAATATGGTTCTGCTGTGAGGTCCTGCCTCCATGTACTTATACAATTAATCATGAGACAGGTATGTTTATAAATAAGATTATATTAGGCCAATTTTCTTATACATATTTTTGACCAGGGGAAAGGGAAAATGCTTATGAACTTGTAAAGTAAAAACATGCTGCATTTAGGATTAACCTGTTTGGTTTTATTAATTTAAAACAGAAGAAGCTGGAGTGCAGATACACTGCAATGCAAGTCGGTAGAGATGCAGGTATACGGTCTACCTGGGTCCCACAGGCTATCATCTAAAAAGACTAAACACATTAAATTGCTGCACATTTTGTTGAATAACATTTTAAGATTTTTTTTTAAAATAAAATATATATTTTATTTTTATTAAAATTTAAAGAGTCAAATGGAAGTCTTTCTAAAGTTTTTAAATGATATTTGTACTATGAAAAGCAGATTTTTGTTTTGTTAAAACATTTTACATTTTCACATTTACAGATAAAAAAAAAAGCCCCCCACACAAAACAAAAAGCAAACAACAAGAACAGAAACCTAGCAAACCCACTCGAATGACTAAAATCAACCACCTCCTCCCTTCCTCGCTGGCTCCATATCTCTCAATAAAATGATCAGTGGAATGATCAAACCCCACGAATGATTCATTTCCTTATAAACCACAGAATACAGTGTGTTGTTGTTTTTTTGGACGCACAAGCCGGAGCGTCAGCTTTGAGCGGGCATCACTACTAACAGGTCTCCTTACTTCTCTTACTCACATTTTCTTTGCATCTCTATGAGAGAAAGAAGCACGGTTTAAAGATCAGTTGCTTTTGTAGTGCATTCCTCTCAACTTCAGTAATTTGAAATGATTTATCTCAGATGTGAATTAGGCCTTTGTGCAGTAAAAGCGCTAAAAAAATAACGTGGAAAACTGATAATAATGACAGGGATGAATGAATGGATAAAGAACTCAAATATAACACAAATTTTGTCACCCAAAACCACAATAAAAAAAGCTTGGCCAATGTCAATAAAATGTCAATAACATAAGATTTCAATTGCAACTCATTTAAAATGTTTTGGTTTTTTTTTTTAATTTAAAACAGTGGAATAACAACACATCAAATGTTGTAACTAAGAATTTATTTTCTTTTTCAGGCTTTTACCTTTGATTTAAGTGGATTGATGGAGAATTTGTTTTTTAAATCTTTAAAAGTATTTTATACATTGAGCTTAAATTTCACAGCGATCATGTATGTCCAAACTTAACCAATTTACAAACCTTAAAATTCTTATGAAAATCAGACATGGTCACACTAAAGGCCTTTGCTGATTTGAGATGGCTCTACGAGCTTTGAGCCCAGCAGAGAGATTCTTCTGGGTTCACTGTTACACACGATAGTGAATGAAACTCACTAAATCTTCCCAGCTTTGTTGTATGCCTCCAGAGATGTAGTGGTTAACGTGTCTGCTTAATAAAGAATTGCTAGTTGGATTCCAGCAGCAGATAACTTTGGGGTTATGTCAGAAGGACACTGAGTGTAAAACTCTTCCAAATCAAACATGCAGAGCTACCTGCTGTGACAGGGAACAACCTACAGTAGTTTTTTGGCAACTTGAGGTTGCAAAACTTTGTCAAATGACTGACTACAAGCCTATGCAGTCATTTTTTTGATTAAGCAAACTTTGTTCACTGTGTAGTTCTTTATTTTTAAATGAAGTGATGATTGTAGCCAACAAGGAAGGAGCTTTCTCTACAGTGTATATCCTAATATTTTAAAAATGAGATTAAGGGAGCATTTTTCTTAAATCTCAGCTTTTCTTTTCTAGCCTTTGTAGCAGATTATTGTTGTTTCATAACTCTACAAAAGTTCTCGGTTATCGTCCTTGTTTCGTTGTTTTATTGCGAAAACCTTAGTTTAGAGAGGACACTTTTTGCTTTTTTGACAATTCTGTGCTTTATTGAAATAAAGTCTTGTGAACCACGTTATTTCTGTGCCTCTGCGGAAATTCCGCTAAGAGTCTGTCTTGTGCGGCCCAGTTAAAACACAGCACAGGAAGTCTGATTGGTTAGAATTCATACCACATAGCCAAGAATACTGTGAATTCTACTTACAGTGGGGCAAAAAAGTATTTAGTCAGCCACCGATTGTGCAAGTTCCCCCACCTAAAATGATGACAGAGGTCAGTAATTTGCACCAGAGGTACACTTCAACTGTGAGAGACAGAATGTGAAAAAAAAAAAATCCATGAATCCACATGGTAGGATTTGTAAAGAATTTATTTGTAAATCAGGGTGGAAAATAAGTATTTGGTCAATAACAAAAATACAACTCAATACTTTGTAACATAACCTTTGTTGGCAATAACAGAGGTCAAACGTTTACTATAGGTCTTTACCAGGTTTGCACACACAGTAGCTGGTATTTTGGCCCATTCCTCCATGCAGATCTTCTCGAGAGCAGTGATGTTTTGGGGCTGTCGCCGAGCAACACGGACTTTCAACTCCCGCCACAGATTTTCTATGGGGTTGAGGTCTGGAGACTGGCTAGACCACTCCAGGACTTTCAAATGCTTCTTACGGAGCCACTCCTTTGTTGCCCGGGCGGTGTGTTTTGGATCATTGTCATGTTGGAAGACCCAGCCTCGTTTCATCTTCAAAGTTCTCACTGATGGACAATAACCATATCCAACTTCTTAATAGCAATGAACTGGTCTGCATTGGTGCATCATATCTTTATTCTCTTTCCCCTCCTGCCCCCCCCTCTTTCTTAAATAGATAACTATCATATCTGATATCATATCTCACAGTACAATAATATTGAATGGGTTGCATTGTTGTATTTTGTCATGTTTCTCAGGTCTTTGTCTGAATTTCTACGAACATTATTGCTAAGGATTGTCTTATTGCATTGGAGTCACACTGGGTTAAATATGTACACTTGGGTTTTAAGGGGTATTTATTATTTTCTTATTTTTTTTGGGTTGTATGGAAGCCCCAAACGCAATTTCATTGTTCTTGACAATGACAATAAATAAATAAATACTAAATACTAAATACTGGAAGGAGGTTGTGGCTCAAAATCTCACGATACATGGCCCCATTCATTCTGTCCTTAACACGGATCAGTCGTCCTGTCCCCTTGGCAGAAAAACAGCCCCATAGCATGATGTTTCCACCCCCATGCTTCACAGTAGGTATGGTGTTCTTGGGATGCAACTCAGTATTCTTCTTCCTCCAAACACGACGAGTTGAGTTTATACCAAAAAGTTCTACTTTGGTTTCATCTGACCACATGACATTCTCCCAATCCTCTGCTGTATCATCCATGTGCTCTCTGGCAAACTTCAGCCAGGCCTGGACATGCACTGGCTTCAGCAGCGGAACACGTCTGGCACTGCGGGATTTGATTCCCTGCCGTTGTAGTGTGTTACTGATGGTGACCTTTGTTACTTTGGTCCCAGCTCTCTGCAGGTCATTCACCAGGTCCCCCCGTGTGGTTCTGGGATCTTTGCTCACCGTTCTCATGATCATTTTGACCCCACGGGATGAGATCTTGCGTGGAGCCCCAGATCGAGGGAGATTATCAGTGGTCTTGTATGTCTTCCATTTTCTGATGATTGCTCCCACAGTTGATTTTTTCACACCAAGCTGCTTGCCTATTGTAGATTCTCTCTTCCCAGTCTGGTGCAGGTCTACAATACTTTTCCTGGTGTCCTTCAAAAGCTCTTTGGTCTTGGCCATGGCGGAGTTTGGAGTCTGACTGTTTGAGGCTGTGGACAGGTGTCTTTTATACAGATGATGAGTTCAAACAGGTGCCATTCATACAGGTAACGAGTGGGGGACAGAAAAGCGTCTTACAGAAGACGTTACAGGTCTGTGAGAGCCAGAGATTTTCCTTGTTTGAGGTGACCAAAGAAAGACATCTACAGTACGTATACCTCCGACCTGCCCTTTCAACAATCCAACAGATCAAGAAGCGTAAACCTTTCTGAAACTTCCTGCAAGTCTTGTGCAATACTTATTTTCCACCCTGATTTACGAATAAATTCTTTACAAATCCTACCATGTGAATTCATGGATTTTTTTTTCCACATTCTGTCTCTCACAGTTGAAGTGTACCTCTGGTGCAAATTACTGACCTCTGTCATCATTTTAAGTGGGGGAACTTGCACAATCGGTGGCTGACTAAATACTTTTTTGCCCCACTGTAGCTGGACCTTATTTCCCTTTGTAAAGTCTGGATTTTTTTTAAGCTAATAATTATATAATAATTATAGTGAAAATATTTCCCTTACCTTTATGGAGGACCACAAGAGCCACACGCATCGAAATAAAGAATTCTGTAATTAAGTAATAAATTGTAGAATAAATTTGTAAATTCCTTTTTGAATTCCAATTTTTAAAAAAGTGATTTTAAAAATGTTTTTGAAAAACCTCATTTCAAAACCCATTTTTTAAATTGCAATTTAAAAAAGTGATTTTAGCCTCAGGATTTACACTTTGCCCGACATGGATTATGTGACGAATGAAGGGACCCTGCAGTGAAACGAGTGTGTGCCTCTTTATTCAGCCTCACCACCTGTTGAAGGTAATGTGCTAACATGACCAGTGTTGGACAGGTTACTTGATCAGTAACTAATTACTGATTACTTCCCCCAAAAAGTAATTGCGTTACTTTACTGATTAATTATTTTTAAAAGTAATTAGTTACTTAGTTAAAAACTAAGGTCAGTACTTCCACACTTTAAACGCTGTCATACTCTCTCCCGCACTCGATATATTATCCGTTGTTGATCTGCACACAGCTGTTGCCACGAACGTGGCACTCGTTTACGTCATTGTCATGAGACACTCTCGCAAACAAAATCACGGTTTAGCAACACAGTAACGCAGCATGCTTACAGGAAAGTAACAGTAATCTAATTATCTTTTTTGCAATATTTACTTTACTGGTTAAATGGTCGGGTTCCCGGAAGTTTAGCGCACCCAGGTTCCCCTTAGCAGAGAAGTTACAGATATAGGCACACCGAGGGATCAAACCTATGAAATCTCTGTTTCGACTCTGCTAAGAGCCCGCCTGTTATTACCTTGCGCTACATGACGGGCTAGTAGAAGCAATACAAAATTCCTATATTTAAAGTGCACGCTCGGGCTCTCTCTTGCTCGCTCGCTGTGTGTGTTTAATGTGTGCATACTTCAAGCGGTATACACGGGGAACAGTGGGGGGAGTATCCCCCCAAAGGAGGGACAAAGGACCCCCTGATGATCCTCTACCAATCACATGAGCCAAGGTGTGAAAGCAGGTGTGGGTCACAATCAGCCAGGGATTTGGGTGAGCACATTGGGACACCTGGCCCCACCCTATCATGTGATTTCCTGAGGTCAGATGGCCCAGGGTGTGAGTGGGCGTTAAGGCGTCTGGGAAGGGATCTCAAAACTGGATTATAGATGACAGACAGTTTGTATCGTAAACCACCGCCTCTGTTCAAAGATGGTCGCTCACAGTGGACATAAATGGCTTCTTTCACTCCTCTTTCAAACCATCTGTCCTCTCTGTCCAAAATGTGAACACTGGCATCCTCGAAAGAGTGACCTTTGTCCTTTAGATGCAGATGGACCGCTGAGTCTTGTCCCGTGGAGGTGGCTTTTCTATGTTGTGCCATGCGCTTGTGAAGTGGCTTTTTGGTCTCTCCAATGTAGAGTTCTGGGCATTCCTCGCTGCACTGTACAGCATACACCACATTGTTAAGTTTGTGTTTTGGAGTTTTCCAAATGAGTCATCAAGCAAACAGGCATGTGCTTTGACTGTGGGAGAAATTAAGACACGTTTTGTTATGCTTTGTCTTTGAGGGGAACTTAATTTTTTCCCCATTCCGTTTTCGGTGGTGAAGAGTGGGCACTTTCCTGGGAGACAAAGGACTCGCTTCAATTATTGCTACAGGTAATAATTGGTAGCACCACAATCACTCTTAACAAAACGTAATCACAGCAAATCCACACAGAGCACCTCTGTGAGACCAGCTCAGGGACTGCACTTAGCCCGACTAATATTGCACCAGCCCAGTAAAGAAAAACAAACCCAGAATAAAAAAAAAAACAGTTTTAAAAGGTGACCCTACTCTAAAACCAACCTGGGAGAAAAATGCAACGAAAAGGAGAAAGAGGAAAAAACTGTGACCAATTCACATGTGCAGCCTGTCCTGCAGGAGGCAATACAATATAAATTACATTGCAGTGCATTAATATCCTGTTTTAATGTCAAATACATTAAATGAACATACCTCCAGCTAACTACTATGTTTGCTGCACAACTTGCTTGTGGTCTTCTAAAATCACTTCTAAAAACATAAAATACAATAAACATCAAATACCTTTCAACAAATTAAAAAAAAAAAACACTAAAAGAAAAACTGCCTGTACCTTAATTTTCTGCTGTAAAGACATAACCCCAGTATGTGTGAATGGCTACTCAATCATCTCAGGAGCTTCACCTTCACAGCAGCTTGTCAGTGCAAGAGAGTGAAGAAGAGCACCTGCTGCTATTTCCTCTTTTATACCCTCCTTTGGGTCCCCTGGGTCCTAAAGCCTTCCCATTACAGAATTATACCTTATAGACACTTGTTGCTGCTCTCCTGGTTCAGAAATATAAATATGAAAACTTGGTTATTATGCTTCACACGCCCGACTAATCCCAACAAGACAGCTGAAATGAAACTTGCTTCCTGAACAACAGCATGGTTCTATAGAGGTTAAATGACTCCAGCTCTATCTTGTTATGAAAATGCCTATAAGCAGCGTGACCTGGACGAGGGTCATCTTAACTTCCTAAGACCCGAACTCTTCCACGGCATGCATTTTTAATTTCTCTTTGATATAGGCTGATTGGGACCCGATGAATGTAAAAACAACCAGATTTTTTTTTTTTTACCTGATTTTTGTTTCTAAGAATAATGAGAGCCACATATCAGGATATTCGTTTAAAGTTTTGATAGAACAGTGGCAGTATAATGTCCTCGTAAGTGGATATCAGGCCCTTGTAGAGCAAAATTAAGTTTTTTGGTCTAAATAACCCAAAATGTGATGTCCACATATGTGGACGCCAGGTCCTAGGAGGTTAAAAGAATAAAATATATTACCCCAAATTGATGACGCAGCCTTTGTAATAACTTGATATTCATTTGCTGTCTTTCATTTCTCTAGTAAATCAAACAAACAGCAAGTGGCATTATTTTAAAGACAGAAACATGTACAGCACAGGTAAACATATGGAATCAAGTACAATGTTGCATATGTTGTTATAAGTAGTAGGTATAAGTTATAAGTATAAATATAAAGCATTTTATTTTGTTGAATACAATATTCTGATTAATATCTGAATGCTTTGTGTACTCAGTTTAACTCTGAAGTGACAATGTAAAGACAGGAGAGCATAAAGGACTTCAAAGACACTGGAATATATTTACTGCTGTTTGAAATCCAATTACTTGTACATCAATCATCGCTGCTGTCTTCAGTTGTGATCTACAGTTAATAGTTAAGATGGCTGTATACATACTTCTCTATTGAAAATATCACTATAATCCCAAAGAAAGAAAGAAATAGATGACTAAGGTGAATCTTTATGGATCCTGAAAACTGCCAGAACAAATCTGACAGTATGTAAAATGTGAATCTTGTTGCCTGCTATTTTTCCTGGAGTGGAGCTTTATGAAAAATACTGGGGTTTGTTCAATGTCCATGAAGTATGCATGTGCCCAGTAATTCACTTAATAGTCTACATGATGAACTTGGTTAGAATACTTATGATCTTGACTTTTAACATCTGCGATCATGAAATAAAACAGTAGGAATAGCAGCTCTAGTATAGTGGACAGATTATGCAGCAATGTCGAAAATTATAGCTTTGAAGTGGGCATGGGTACTTTTGGAAATGCCAGTTGACTCAACTGCTTTGTATTTCCTGTATCAGCTAAAGATTACGTAAAGTAAGGGGGGAGAATTTGACTGAAATACCCTGCTTAGGTTGCTGCCACTTGTTTTGGTTAAGCAGAAGAAAATGAGCGAGCAATAATGTGGGGATTATAAAAAAAAAAGAAGAAGAAGAAAGAGATAGGGCAAGTTGTTTTCTTTCACCCAGCCAGCTTCAATCTGAGGAAATACATTTGAGAACACAGATGTTGGATCATAAGCTGTGGCTGAAAACTTTGGTTTGGTGCATCAAGCAGTTCTAGAGTAACAGTGTAGTTTTCAGAGTGAACAATGAAATGAAAAGACACCTAAGTAGTGTTGTCTTCTTCATCTTCACTGGTGTGTGGACTGCTAATGGCAATGTGATGATCCATGAATGAGTGTGTGCTTAGCGCTACGCTCTCCCCCAAGCTGATGTTTTTCTTGGTAGCCATGACAAGAAAGACGTCCCACGAATCCCAGCTTCATAAACACAGGCCCCCAGCACCCAAAAAAAGAAAAGAAAAAAAATTGGGATTCCTTAGGGGGGAAGACAACCCAGAAATCCCCCTATCAGGGAGAACCTACAGCATGAGCGACTGAGTGAGAACCAAACCGGTGCCCGTCTGTGGTTCAGGCTGCCAGGGGCTGGCCAGGGTTCTCTGCGCCACCTGACAGGCCGAAGAAAGCCATGCAAATTTGATATATTTGATTTCTCTGAGCACAACAAAATTTTTGAAAAGGAAACACAAGAACTGTGATGTGAGGCAATGTATGGTACTCGGTAAAGATTGGGGGGTGTATTAAATCAATGCCAGTGATGTCCATAGTGACGACCAAACCACAGGTAAGTAAAAACCTGAATCTGTAGATCTTTTTCTTTTATTTTTGTAATCTAAAACACAGAAATCCCGAAACTGTCAGCTCACAAAGTTGAAATTTGGTGTCAATTTGGCTTAAATTACCTAAAACGTTTAAGTGCATCTATCTTGCCACACTACATGTTCCTAAGCTAGCTAAATTAGTTTCTGTTAGCCAATCAAGTTCAAGCTCATCACATATCATCATTCAGGGTACGTTCACAGAGAAGTTCGTACTCATGTTTGTTTTTTCCTTTTACTTACTTCCGAAAAGAAAACCTAATTTCTGCCGTTCAATGGGCTACTGAACAAATTGAAACTTTTTAAAATTCAGTCATTATTATTATTATTATTATTATTATTATTATTATTATTATTATTACTGCTCTTGTATTCAAGTTTGTCTCTTAGTGTCAGGTGGGGCACACATTGATTTTAACACTTTACATATGAATGGGTAGGATGAGCATTTTATAACAGCCTGTGTGGTTTTTGTTTTTGCAGGAAGGCTAAAAGCTGTTTAATGTCTGATCTAACTGTGTCAGACATTTGCGTTCTCACGTGCATGGATAATATCTAGAAAACCTCAGGTCTGCAGTGCATGTGCAAAAGTGGTTAGAAAGCAGTGCATTAACATGTGTTTTGTCTCCTTGCGTAGCTGCTCAGTCCATCCAGACTCCTCTCCATATCCAACAGTGATGCCGGCAACTCAAATACAAGCTCTCTCCAAGTGATTCCTTCATCATCAACATCCACGATCCACCAGCTCAACACCAACATCTGGCAGCTGTGCATCCAACTCGAGGGCATCACCTGCTGTGCTCAGGCGCTGGGCCGCGATTTCCATCCCTTGTTGATGACCTCGCTGTATCCTGTGCTGGAGAAAGCTGGTGAGGAGACGCTGCTGGTCAGCCAGGCGGGACTGAGCTCCATGTGGGACATCAGTAAGGCCTGTGGATACGCTTCCCTCAAGGAACTGATCAATGAGAACTCTGACTACCTGCTTAATGACATTTCACTCAACCTTCAGAGACTCAGCTAGCATCCACAGGTAGTTATGTTTTTAACCCAAAATGGACACAGAAATGACTGCTGGAGGGTTTACCTGATTTCCTCCTTTGTCTGCTTTGTGCTGCCCTGAGCTTGTACTGTATTTCATTATAATCCTGTCTTGTTGCCCAGGCTCCACGGGTGTTGACAGTTATGTTGACTCACTCTGACTGCAGCCTGCTGCCACTGGTCGGGGACATCGTTCAGGATGTGCTGACGGCTCTGGATCTCAGCTACGAGCGCACAGCTGCTCTTTTCTGCTCCGTGCTGCACGCGCTCATGAAGGCACTGGGTAAGATTTCAACAGTGATGTCAGCTTGAGTCTCACATATGCTGGGAGTCAAAGAGGACAAGGAAGAAAATGTAACTCGTGGCATGCTCTGCCAAATTTTTTTAATGTTGCTTAACTTTATGTTTTCTGCAGTGCCTTTCAAAGTTTCTACCAAGGGGTACATTTCAGGATGTATAATTTGCTCGTTATCAAATTATCAGTATCTTTGGAAACATTTAATACATCGTGATGGTTTAAATGCTGAGTTGTTTTCTGCTGTAGAATTAATATTCATAATAATACTTATACAGCGGCACTATAGGTGTTTGCAGTTTTACAAGCCCTCACAGTAAAAATGTGTAAATTAAATGTCACTAATGGCTCTTTCCAAAAAACATCAGTGTCTGTGTCACACTGATTTGATCAGCTGACTTATTTTATTGTAACCAAACCTATGTTCATATTGTTGTCTTGTTTTTCCTTTAGCGAGGTGGTTTCCTTCCACTTGTAGCAGGACCAGTAAGTCTGACAGCTACAGGCAACGCTCCAGTGACCAGGAAGACCTCAGCATTCGCCAATTCCTGCTGAATTACTGCAAACAGAAAGAACTGGCAGAGAGCATTGGAATAGAGGATGATTATAACACTGAAGACCAAGGTAATAGGTCTGTCTAAGGGCCAGTGGAATATAAGCTATAGGTTGTAGTGGTGGTGATATTAGATTCAGAGTGTAGAGGAGATGGATCATTGTAATTAAGATTCATAGAAATCTGAACCTCACTGCAAAACTGGTGTAACCAGCATTTCATTGCTGGCCAGCACTCCTGCAGAGACTCACAGCTGATGACCCATTAGCAGTCCTCAGAGCCTTCAGGGTAAATAAAACAAACCTCTCTTTTCATTAAGTGAGTCAAAATTATTCAAGTCGTCTTTAGTTTTAAACTCTTAGTAGTGAAAGAATGAAAGATGCTGCCCAACAACAGGCTTATTTCATTCAGAAATAGTTCTATTATTTTCTTTTTTGGGTTGTAATGTGAAGACTCTTTAAACTAACATTTCTTCTATCAGCACAGAAAGATCACTGTGTGGATGCCTTCTTAGAGGCTGCTTTTCAAACTGTCTCAGAGAATCACAAAGTAGGACTTTGTGATAAATGAAGCTGATAGTTTTTTGTGATCTTTGGTGCAAGTGTCAGCTGATTCAACTTGTCGGTGTAAATTAGGCTACTCGTCAGCTCCTGTCATCAGCTGGAATATTTTTAAATTTGTTATTCATATTTTCATTGATGAACTGACAAATACAGACACATTAAGTCTGTAAACAGTCATTTATTCACTCAGAGCTGCTGCTGGGAAATTGTTTCATCAGCAACATGCAGCTTTTGGATATATCCAAGTTTTGTAAATACTACAATTCATCCAGGAGGATACAATGGGAAGGTTTTATTGAATTTTGACAGCTTGCTGCTTTTGTACATTACATTTTTGTGCATTACATGCCAGGTGCTGTGCGTGCTGGGTGAAACATGTGGGGACTTTGTGAGGAGGAGGGTTTCTAAAGAGGTTCTGCCCAAGCTGAGCGCCTCTCTGGCACGGCAGGCTCCGATCAGCGCCAAGGCTGGGCCTGTCTACACACACACCCTGGCCTACAAACTGCAGCTGGCTGTATTGCAGGGGCTGGGCTCACTGTGCCAGAGACTGGATCTGGGTAAGAGAATAGAGACACAGTGCTCACAAACAGCACAGTTTCACCAAGACACAACATAGTGCATCATCCTGTAGAACTGTACCTGGGCTCTGGCAATGATCAAAGCAGCCACAACATGGACAAATCAGAGCAAGACAACTATTCTTAGTATGACGCCTCACTTTATGGAGATTGGTGCAACATGAAGCCCATTTATGTAAAACCACAGTGAAGATAGATTACCTCTTTCCAGCTGTAATATTTAACTGAAGCTGAAGCTCCTTCACCACCAGGTGGCAGTCTCGTATAACAATGAAAACCAACCATTGGTGTCCCAGCATAAATCAGGGCATCTCTGTTTTATTATACAAACCTTAAACTGTGAAACAGTTTGACATCCTAAATGCATGACGGTGATGTTGTTACTAAAAATGCCTCTTCACTGTGGCAGCTCTGTCATTCAACATATGTTAACCATGACTTTGATGATACGGACCACAGCCAGCTGTGCCAGCAGGATGCTGCTCAGGTCCAAACTGCACACACAGCTACGACTGCAAGCAGCTCTTCTTATACCCAACTGAGAAACGTGATTGTTCAATCAGCGAATCATGAGGTGACAGCGAAGGAGGCCGTTTAATTGATAAGATCAGAGAAGTTGTTGTTGTTTTTGTTTACTTTGTGCTCAACATACTTCCATTAGCATGTTGAAAATATTCAAGTGGCCTGCGGGCTTCTGCCATTACATTCCCAATTATGCAATTATGAGCTGCTTGTGTGATTTTTCATCAGTCATTAAGTTCATTAGGCGCTGATGTCCCTGTCACAACATAATGGCTGAGGATTGCTCTAATTTTCCAAAGCTGTTCAGTGTGTGTGTGTGTGAGGTTCATCGCTGACAGATGAAAAGTTAGCAGCTGGTGACACCACATGTCACAAAGGTGACAGAGCTGTCTGCAGCCTTTCCAGAGCCAGCGTTACATCTAACAGTGACAAGGACTGCAGTGTAAAGACAATTGTTTCATTTTGTAAGAAACTGTTCCTTTAAAATAGCTTACGGCACTTTCTGTACAGCAAACTCTCTCGTACAGTGCAGTGTGCAGATAAACAGGCACAATACACGTTGTGTGTTTGAGATGCTTAAACGGCTTGTTTTTTGTTAAATCCACGTCACGTTCAGTTTTTGGTCTGCGTTTGAGTCCTCTCTTGCAAACACATACAGTCTGCCTCAGCCAGACTGTGACAACGTGGTATTAAGTGGGAGTGGGCAATTTTGAGAATAAATGCCTGGACAGGCAGAATTATTGTTAGTAAGCGTTAACATTCTAACCTCTCACCATGCAGGGCTCTTCAGTCAGAGTCTGTGCTTTTACTCTTTCTACTTTTAAATGAGCTGCAATTAAAAGGTGAGAAAAGTCATTAAGTAAACCGGCAGAGAGGCCATCTGTACCCGTCTGCAGTAACAGTGAAAGTGCACTGTTTGATCAGCGGACGTCAGAGCACTTAGCATGTCACTGGTATATTATTTTAGCAACTTAAAAGACGTTAAAACATTGTTCTAATTCTATATTGAGAACTTGTAACTTAGCAACATGATCTACAGATATTTTCTCAGATTGTCTTTAAAATACCACACGTGAAGCTGTTAAAGCCACAGCGAGTGATCCTCGGTTAATATTAAAAACTGATCATGTGGAATATTTGATAAGAACGGGGTCTTTCTTGTGACACACAACCTCACAGAGAATTGCAATTAAACTGTGCAGTTCAGCAGCTGAAGCGCTGCACATAGTCAGGCCCATAAATATTTCTTACAAAGCCTCCCTACAGGCTCCAAACTGTACAAGATAAAATAATTTTAAACCATGTAAGATTATTTTTAATACTTTTAATGCTTTTTAATCAGTGGTTACCTGAAGCTTGTAGCCATCAAGGATCACCAAACTTTGGTTCCTCACTATAGATGCTCTGACATCATTTACTGCTGCTCGCTGTGGATACTTAGCCTTCAGTCTTGTCTTCATAGGGTGACAAACCTGCTTAGCTGGGTTTAGTTTGGGTGACTGAGTCAGCCATCTGTACTTCACAGTACAGAGGGAAAACAATTCGGCTGTCACATCAATATGTCTATCCCCTCTAGTGACTTCTTGACTTGTACGTTTTTTGTAAGGTTTTTCTTCACCAAGAAAAGATTTCTGTGAGTATCCACTTTAGTCACCCTCCAGGATTTCCCAGTCCTTTTAGTGTTGCTCATCTTGTCACTGTGTTTTACATAAGTGTACAGTATTTAAAGGATGCATTAAATTGTTAATTTGTTAAGTCCATAAACACTCTGCTATCTCTCTCTCCCTCACTTAGATCATTAACTCTTCGGACTGCATTTTGAGTATTCTCTGAAATGGAAGTTCAACTCTTATAAATTGTCATGAAATAATGAAAAACTCCAGATCATTTATCTGCTTATTTTGTCGTGGAATAACAAGGGAGCGGGTATCAGGAGAAAAAAAATCTGATTGCTAATTTCTTAATAAATAAAATCCATACAAATAGAGTTTTACAACCACAGTTACACCACTATCACTGGAATCATATAGCTGACAGTTTGGTTTAAAATGCCTCACTGGCCTCTTGGTTTGACATTAACTCTGTATTTCAAACAAAATCAGAGTACAGACTGTACTGACTGCAAATCTAAACTGTTTCTCTGAGAGGAAAAAGAATAACTGCAAGTTTCTGTAGGTTTAATGGTTTTGGTGTACACACCTGTAAAGTGAATAATTTCACAGATTAAAAATGTCATTAAAGTATACATACCTGAACTCAAATACAGTGTGATGAGGATTTGTTAGCTTTACCTGAAAGGCGGGGGTTTCTTACACTGACTTGCAGAGAATAAACTATATTGGTCTCTCAGTTAGAAGGCAAAGCTCCGTTACTGTGATTACCTCCTGCTGTCTCTTTCTGCCCTGGCAGAGCTGCCAAATGTATATAACAGCAGACCGTAATTTGAAAAAAAGGTCCAATTTTGGCAGCATTCACTTTATCCTCTGTCACAAAGGTAATTTGCTTCTCATGAACTAACTTGCTTAGAAGTCAGTATATGTACTTTTATGTTCTGGGCCCTATGGGTAATTCCTTCTTTTTGGTCTTTATTATATCGTCGTCATCAGATCTTATATGCGGTACTATGCAAAATTCTGCTATTAGCCAAAAATTTGGCACAGGTTGGAATGTAGTGTAGTGATGGCTGTGAGGGTCTAAAGCTGTCTGTAAAACACGGTGGAGGCTCTGTCATGGCTTGGTGCTCTGTTTCAGCATTGGAGATCTTGTCAAAACTGATGGAATTATTAACCCATAAAAGTGCAGGCATACTTAATCACTGTTCCTGTGCTTGATAGTGGAAACTGTTACGATGAAATGATAACTACTGCTCACAGTTGTCTGATGGTTTTAGTGTAAAAACTGTGAGCAGTGTTTGCATATACTGGCTCTGATGCTTCTGTATTTAAACACAGTAAGACTACACCTAACAAAGGAGCCAAAATGCATTTGGGCAACAGTCAAGATAGTGTAAGTTTTGGTTAGACATGTTAGACTGTTTGTTCAACACTAAATAAAATAATTTCTTTATGCACATGTGGCATTTTAATTAATCCAATTGATGTAAATTCATAATGTTTATTTTTCTTAAAGTTGGAAGAGTGCACACAATTTTGAAAGACACTGCAGGACATCATTCATGTTGTCATTTGTACTGGACAGTATTATTAGCTGAAATTATTCCAAGTGTGAGATGGAAACAAAATGAGCCTGATTGGATTTTAGCCATGCTAGCTGCAGGGCTCGTCAGTGCCTCCAAAACAGCTTTTACATATCAGGACATGGGACTTCTTGGGGTGTTCTGTGGTAAAAAAATAAATAAATAAAAAATACCTTGAACTACTTTAAGATATGCAAGCTGAAGCTTTTGGATTAGCTCTTATAGTCTCTTGACCTGATAATTGAAAATCTCTGGTGAGATCTTAAGCATGCTGTGTGTGCAAGACGGTCCGAAAATGTCTCACAGCCTGAGATCTGAGGGTAATTGTGTCCCAGTTACTCCTAGGAGCAAGTTTAAGAAGGTGCTGGTCTGTGTTGGCATCACGCTAAAGCTGCAGATTGTCAGATGACCGTTCATGTTATTAATCTACAGGCTTGACATCTGATAAGTGTTAAGGCTGCTCGAGTACAGTGAATGGTCATTAACATGTTTTTAGTGGAACCAGCTCGAGAAGACTTGGAGATTATTTCAAATATGTTTTTGTTCAAAGGAACATCATAAAGAATCATAAAGAAGATGTGTTGGTTGTGCTGTTAAGTGAATGATCATGGCCAGCAATAGATTTTAAAGAATGGTGATTTAGTTTTAAGGGACATAAAGTCATGGAAAATATCCCCCACCATCACAGCAACACTGCTAGCCTCTTAGATGGCACAACTAATCCATGGATTCACTGTTTTCCTCACCCTACCTTCTGTATATTGCAGAAGGAGGAATGGAGATCTGTTAGGCTAGCTGGAATAGTTTTCCCACAATTTTCAATTTAATATTTGGAGTTTGCTACTGTGGCCTTGTTTTTCTGTTGACAGTTTCTAGCTGCGTTGCGAATGTTGCTGTCACATGATTGGTTGAGCAGATATTTGCACTAATGAGCAGTTGCGGCGTTATCTAATAAATTGGGCGGTGAGCATTTCAGCTCATTTGGTTGCCAAAGCAAGGCTCTGTCTGCTGTGAAGAAGCATGACGCCGGGCTCAGCTCTCACATGTCATAGCTGAAGTCAGGCTCTTTTTCTTGACTCTCAGCCACGGGCAGACTTCTAGCCTCGGTTAGATTCAAGGTCTTTAGTTCTAGAGTTTCTACACACAACCACTAACAGAACACTGGGCACAAGCTGTTATAGATTGTTTAAAAATTCCCAGTAGGATTAATAAATACAATCTCTATCTATATTTACATGCTTCCTGTCTGTGTCAATACATTGTATGGCCTTAAAAAAACAACAGCTTTAAAGGTCACTGAAGGATTTTCTGCTTATCTTGTACTCCATTGCTGGTTAGTACTATCTCAGGCAACCTCTCAGAGGGGTAAAGCAGTGGAAGCGTAACCTCTCCTGTCTTTTTAAACCTTGTTTTTTATGAGGAAATTAATCTCTTGAGATTTAGAAATTTGAGTTTTCCTTTTGAATTTTTGCCAAAATGGACAACATTAGCCTAGCACACTACTTGATGGCTGGACAAACCAGAACTCCTGGACACACAGAATCACACGGAGAGCA
Source organism: Copadichromis virginalis (assembly GCF_057382275.1). NCBI lineage: Eukaryota > Metazoa > Chordata > Actinopteri > Cichliformes > Cichlidae > Copadichromis > Copadichromis virginalis. Next base: position 12,297,465 of record NC_140637.1, read on the forward strand.
CATAAACACCACAAAATCAGGACCTGTTCTTGTTTTATACCCAGGGCATCTTGCTGCGAGGCAACAGTGCTGACCGCTAAGCCATGATGCCCATGTTGCTTTATTATTAAGATGTACCCATGCTAAAAAGCAAAGGTCTTATTTTTCCCATCAAAGAAGGAGACAATTTTTTTCCTTTATCAATCCTGTGCTTGATTTTCGTTGCTGGCACTTGACGCTGTCCTCCTTTCTATCTGACAGGGGAGAGATTTGGTGTTGGGAGATGGAAGGAATATGAAGGAGCAACAGAGAAACAGTCAGCGGCTGCAGCCTCACTCATGTGAATACCGATTTGGCTACAGCTTACCTCTGGGACGCCTGCAGCAAGCCAATTACCAAGCCTTAGTCACAGAGAGAGAAAGACAGAAACACACATTGACTGAAACAAATAATATGTTTCAGCTCCAGCTTCAGCTCCAATTCCACCCTGTTACTCATTTACTGCAAAATTTACCAGCACCAGGCCCTTTCCTCTTTAGTATTTGTCATTCCTCTCCTTCTATCCGAACACCTTGATTCCACAAAAGACTACAGGCCAAGAGTGTAGCCCCAGAAAGGGAGGAAGAAAGGGGATAAAAGCAGCTGCTAAATAATCCCATTTAACTCTGAAATGTGCACTGCTGCTTTTATTCTTGACACACAGCGAGCAGGCCTGGTTGAAGCCGAGTGTGGGTTGAATTGGCAAATAGAGTAAGCAGAGAGGGAGAGAGACATGTTTTGAAATGAGGCTTGAAAGGCAGCCCAGTTTGCAGCTCAGGGAGTTGCTAAATGTCTGCTGGGAAGGATGGTGAAAGAGAGAGATACAGAGTGTGAGTGAGATAGGAGGAGGAAGATGAAAGAGTGGATGGAGGGAGCAGGAGCTGGCAAGGTTACGAAAGGCGCACCAGGTGAATGGGAGGAAAGGAGAACACAGGGAGCTGGGCCACCAATAGACTCAAGACATAAAGGTGGAGGGAAGTGTAGAGGAAAAAGAGGCGCCCCCTTTTCCCACATACATCCACTCCTTAATGCGAGGAAGAGTGGATCTCCTGGAAATCCAGGGATGTGCAAACAGCCTGCTGTGAAATTCTCCACCTGAACCACCTCAGCACTTTTACTGAGCTCATTAGGAGTTAGCAGAGGTAAAGTCCAGGCTTGGTCTACTTTTTATACTCTTTCATCTTTTTCCTAGTTCCTCTTCTTTCCCTCCTCCTTATCTTTACCCCATATTTTTGGAACCAGTATCATATCTTCAAAGGTGATAGTATGTAATGTGCCCCACTTTCCTCACAACCTACTGCACCACTGCGTGCTGTTTCAGCCCATCCACCACCCCAGCATCCACCTGTGTGCTCCTGGAGGTTCATGAGTAACATATTTACAGGGAGTGATCCACCCGAAGACCAGGCACCGAGCTCAAACTGTATTCTGCTGCTGTGATTAATCCGTGAAATTAACTTGGCTTTGTTGAATTTTATTCTTTTTTATTTTCTTTTACAAGTCGATTTCTGTTGTAATTTCTGGATAAAAGTAAAAAAAAAATCCGATTTTTATATGAATAAAATATAGTAAAAATGTCCTGTGTTTGGTTTTCTCAGCTGAAGCAGACCTCGATGTTTGTGAAGCCTGAATTTGTACTATGTGCAAGGCGGTACTTTTCTTTGGGTATTGAAATTCTAGCATGTCCTGCCTGATAATAATTTAGTATGGTCTGATATTTTTATAAAAGACAAGTTGTTGTTTTTTTTCTTGTTTTGTTTTTTTCAAATCTGCGCTCACATGGCCCTGCAAATGAATCTTCAGTCTGTTTCTAATCAAACCACAACACACAGCTCTGATGAAGCACATTTGGAGTGTTTAACTATTAATCAGTAATAACTAATAGTGTTTTGTTCCTGATACTTTGAATGCTAGTTAATCCTATGAATAGTTAAAGTGCAGATCTCAGAGTTTTCAGTCTTAGTTGATTTGACAACAACTGTATTACTGCTAATAGCAAATGTTTAATATAAAGGCCATACATTGTAGGGCCAGCAAATCAAACTATTGTTGTTTTTTTTAGGAAGGCAATAAGTTAACGCCATCTGACTTTATATTGCAGCGGTACATCAAACTTAGGTACTTTGATGTTGTAAATTTATGTTGCATGTAGCACCTTGGTCCTGGAGGAACGTTGTTTCGCTTCACTGTGTACTAACTGTATATGGTTGAAGTGACAATAAAGCCAACTTGACTTGACCAGTACACATTGAATTCCAAATTCTGGCTGTAATATTCAAATATCTCAGCAGAATTCAGGAGTTCCAATCACTTCAATGGCCACAGGCTTATAAAATCAAGAATTAAACATGCAGACAACAGCATCTCAGCCACGAAGTGGTAAGCCATGTAAAATCACAGCGTGGGGTGAATGGATGCTGGGCACATAGTGTGCAGGTTGCCAACTTTCTGCAGAATCAGTCACTATACAGTGGAGAAGGTCCGTAAAGACGTCTAACTTCTGGCATCAACAAGACATTTGCATCAAGAGAACTGCAGCACACAGGGTATTTTCTCTTTATTAGACCATCTATATAAACCTTAAGGATGGTTCTGTTGGAAGAATCCCTGTAGATCAGCATTTTATGAAATACAATCATACGACATTCAAGTCACTAAAACCACATTTCTTCCCCATTCTGATGCTTAGTTTGAACATACATACTGAAATACTAATTGGATGATTAGATAATTGTATTTAATGTCGAACCAAGTGGCTGCCGAGTTTATAAATATTGCAGACACCAGTATTCATGACTTTAAAGTATATTACCTGTAATATAAGACTTTTAACCCTTTGCTGCAATCTTTAGTAAATCAGTTTTTGGGCTTTATTTAAATATCACCCTCACTAATTTTGTCCCTTGAGAAGGTAACTCCCAGAAATACGCAGATGTAGTTCAGCGGTGGTGGCTAAAACCAACAGGAGCAGTTAAGCTAACGTCAGGTTGGCACACAACAGAGCTAACTTACAATAGCTAGCAAACTTGGCAAAAGTGTTCCTAGCCAGGTAAAGAGCATAAACAGTGAGGAATGACTGTGATGACAAGTTTATATGTGGCATATCATCACAGGTCAGTTGCCTTACAGGTGTGAATAGAAGTGTCTTCAGGACATGTAGGGCCGTGATCTCCCAATACTGTGTGTACGAATCTGAAAGGGAACTCGTTTCACCATCACACTGGCAAAAACGCAGTATGCAAGCAACCTTTAATAACTCACATCATTCTGAATTATTGATCTAAGTGTTTGGGTAGCAACATAGCAGCCACAAGTAAAAACACACGCTTTAATATACTTAAGTGTTTTCCTGCTTGGAGGTGATTTAAAAAACAAACCTGAAGAGAAAAGCAGTGTTGAGTTAATGAGCTTATAGTTAAACTGTTGGTTTGCATGTTAAAGCCAGCAAAACTCGTTCAGTCTGTCACTTTGGATTATAGGAAGGTGTTTTCCATACAATAGATATTACGTACAAAGCAAAACACAGCTCAGAACTAATCCTGTTCCCATGTTTTTTCCCTTTCCTGCACAGTGTGTTCCGACACTTAATCCAGGTGGATCCAGACACCTTCTGGTTTACTCTAAATGAGCTGCACTGCCCGTCCTCTTACATCCCACACCACCCCGACCTCCTGCCGGTGCAGCTGAACGGCACGGGCAGGCCGAGAGACGAGTTCTCGGACAACGTGTTCAAACTGCTCAAGGAGGAGTTTGGCTCCGTTACTGAGACAGTTAACCAGCCAGTCAGCTAATGAGCTGCTGCTTGATGAAATTGACTCTTCTCACAAACAGACGACTTATTGAACCACGACTCCAACAGGTCATTTAGCTGAAAGAAAGTCTATCAGCTGTGCCAAAAAAAGCAGCCGTCAGATATGTTTGTGATAAACTTCATGGTGTGCACAGCTCTGATAAACAGCAAGGTATTAAAGAAACCAGGACCACACCTGACACGTCTTCTACATTAGGAAAAGAGCTGCTGATTCTGTTTGATCAGTTTTTATGTTTCACAGGCATGTTAAGGAAATACAAATGTTAGAATTTCTATTTCTTTTCACTCGACAAGTTTGAGCATTTTGAAGCAATTTTGCTTTTGCCGACCCTAATTTAAAAAAAAAAATTTTCCGTGAACTTCAAAGGTAATCACCAAAGATCACCCAACTCAAAAAGATTTCATTCTGCTGATGTGAAAGCTGCACTTGAGAAGAGGGATTGTGAATGTCCCACATAGTGCTGTGTGCACCTATTAAAATGTGTCTGTAGCTCAGAGGGTTGAAAGGCTGGCTTCAAGTGTTTGTCCAGATAGGAAACAGTATCCTTGATGATATATTTTACCCCCACCCCAAAAAAAGTGTATGCAGATGAAAAAGTCTCTTTTTAACCAAATTACCTGCTAAAAATAATAATTTAAATTCTACAGCTTATATCTTCTATTAAATGTTAGTCTATAATATTTAAATTGGCCGCATTTTTTTAAAGGTTTCTACCCAAAAAGCTTCAAATAAATCACGAGTGCAGGTGAGCGCATCATCTTCATAAATATTCTTTTTTCAACCAAAACCTAAAAGCTTTAAAGTCCAGCTCATCAGTGAGACACACTCACAGTGCTGGATGTATCTGTGATGTCAGGCACTGGGTCAGTGTGGCTACTTCACTGATATATTCATAACAGTGAAGTACTTTATTTATCATCAGTCTTACACATGCTGAATATCACAATACATAGCAGCACATCTAAAATACTGCCCATCAGGTAAACTATTCATTACTATGCACGTCACAGGAAACACATCGTATAGTATGTTACAAATATAATTTTAACATTGACCTTAAAAAAGTCCTGATATGACAGCAGCTATGTCATAAAACTTTCTGTTTTTAAAGCAAAGAAAATATTTAAATATTTGTCAGCCAATTTCATTATGATAGCAGTTTTATTTCCCAGATTCTCTTCTTTCTAATCACCCAGCTCTGTGTAATTAAGAGCTACTCTGTCATTTAGAAAATGTCCCTTAGTCATTACCTTGATTATCTAACCTCCTGGCTTCTGCTAGTCCACAATTAGTACTTACTGTACATTAACATTAGGTGAAAATGAGTTATGTTTGATCAAAAAGAGAAAAAAAAACTACAGTATTGGACAGTTTTTGGCTCTTCCCTTACAGTGGGACAAAAAAGTATTTAGAAAATCTGTGGCGGGAGTTGAAAGTCCGTGTTGCTCGGCGACAGCCCCAAAACATCACTGCTCTCGAGATCTGCATGGAGGAATGGGCCAAAATACCAGCTACTGTGTGTGCAAACCTGGTAAAGACCTATAGTAAACGTTTGACCTCTGTTATTGCCAACAAAGGTTATGTTACAAAGTATTGAGTTGTATTTTTGTTATTGACCAAATACTAGAGCTGGGCGATAGAACGATAACGATATGTATCGCGATATAACTTTTACTCGATAGAGAAATTAAGCTATCGCGATAGACCTCGCCGCTCTTGTCCTCTTAAAAAAAAAAAAAAAAAAAAAAAAGGTCAGCCGATCCAAATTCAGTAGCGCAGAGCTGAACCAATCACAGCCGCAGCGTCACGTCGCGTGACTTGCTACGCACAGCACAAGTGCCAAGCCGCACGTGTGTTTGTTTGGGAAGCAGCCAGCGGGTAATGGAGCCAGCGCATAATGGAGGAAATGAGTGTGCCGACTAGAAAAATCAACCGAGCGTGACCGAAGAGAAAACAGATGATGGTTCCAACGCCGGAGAGATTGTCGAACGGAAGAGCCAAAGAAGTTCCGTAGTGTGAAGGTATTTCGGCTATTTCAAGTCTGACAAAAAACAGAGTAGCGTGCACTGTAAATTGTGCTGAAAGCAAGTCTGGAAATACAATAAACTGGTGCATGCGTCACACTGTGCGCCGCGTTATTGTTTCGGTGAAATGAATTTCTACAATACTGTTAATTCTACTCTCTGCAGTGTTTTAATGCTTACATATACACACAGTTACTGTCCGTCCACACATACGACTCGGTTCTGCTTCTATGCCGCAGCTTTGTTTACTTTTTCCCACCGAGGCTTCTAGACTTCTGATTGGCCAACATTTCTGCACGGTTAGGAATCTAGCGCCACCTGCTGCTTTGGCATGTTCATAGCAGCGTTTTCCTTCATTTCTGCCTTTATGTGTGGACGGGATTATTTTTTAAAACGAAAACAGAAAATCTCAGTTTTCAAAAATACCCGTGTACGTGTGGACGTAGCCTCAGTCTCTGACTGGAAGCGCTAATTCGTCATTCGGCTTTTGTCAGACTAAAGTAACTGTTAAAACTGTTTGAAAAGCTAAGCTATACAACAAGGAGAGATTGAGAATTTAATTTTAGTTCTCAGTTTATTTGATATTGACAAAAGTTAGTCAGTTTTGTCTGTTCTTCTGTAAAACAAACTAAGATTTATTTTTAGAATTAATATTTTGTTTCTAAGTGGAATTGACAATTTAGTCTGTTTCATTTGTTCTATTTTGAAACTTAAACGCTTTAGCGGCTGCCTTTTGTGTAGTTTGCAATATTTGCCTTTATTTATCTGAAAAAGTCTCATCTGAAAAAGTCTCATCTTAAGTACATCTACCCTGTTGAACTTATTATGGGAAATAAATATTTAAAAACAAGCTGCTGATTATTTCACATTTTACTTGTGAGCAACGGCACATTTAAATCTTACAAATATAGTTATTTGGCTTATATCGTGATAGATATCGTTATCGCCTGAAATGAAAAAAACATATCGTGATATGAAAAAATCTCATATCGCCCAGCTCTACCAAATACTTATTTTCCACCCTGATTTACGAATAAATTCTTTACAAATCCTACCATGTGAATTCATGGATTTGTTTTTCACATTCTGTCTCTCACAGTTGAAGTGTACCTCTGGTGCAAATTACTGACCTCTGTCATCATTTTAGGTGGGGGAACTTGCACAATCGGTGGCTGACTAAATACTTTTTTGCCCCACTGTATTTTCCCGAGGAGGGAGTCTCAGCAGATGGATCCAAACACATTTTTTACACCATATGACCTTCTTGATGTAATCGTCTCATTTATCCAGGCTTGGGACCAGCAGTACGAGTGTACTAGCTTTGGAAGCCCTGAGGGTGGGTGTCTCCTCCACCAAGGAGCCACTAAAAAAATACAAAACATTAAAATATATATATGAATACGGTTACAGCTGTTTGATTGATTTTTCTTTTCTTTTTAAGCTCTACATTTGTGTCCTACTTTTTGATGGTTGTAGTAAGACAACACGGACAGAGTTTTTATTTTTTGTTTTTTTTAAATGAGATTTTCAGCAATTAGTAAAGGAAGTGCTTCAAGATCCTTTGGAAACTCTATGGCAAATCTAGCTCTGGTTAGAACAGACTGTGTCCTATTAAGGCAGAGGTTGCTTGACATAGTGACAAGGATGCTGGCCGATCTATCATTGTTATCAGTCAGAGCCCTGCAGGGTTCAAGAGATGTGTAAATGAAGGAAGCAGAATGTCTCTTCCATTATCTCCTCACTGATGGGAGAGCCCGGGACCTCCCCACCTCACCGCTCCATAATGGATGTATGACGCGTTTAGTGTGGGGAAACAAGATCACCACGTTTTGTATTTAGCTGGCCTGGCTTAATGTTAGCGAGCACGGCACAGCGCCTCTTTATCTCATCCGGTGCTGTTGCTATTTATCCTGCTGCCAGTACTGACAATAGCACCATTAGTCATCAGCAGCAATAGGATGAGGGGAATCTGGCAGCACCTATTACACGCAGGCAACTGCCGAACATCGCTGCTCCTTGATGCACATGGACAGGCACACACAGAGCAAGGGGCCGTAAAGGTAAACTGCAACTGGCGAAGAACAGCAAAAAACACCCACTTAGGTAGAAATGTGTAGTGAGTACTCAAACTCCATTGTTTCATATACAATTTATTTCATTTGATAAAGGCATACACTTAGTGAGAGACCAAACATTCTAGAAGAAATGTACATTTCCCTCTTTTTTTCCCACCCCAACAGTAATCTCTTCTTTACAAAACATCAAATCAAATTACTAGTTGAAAAATAATTCTGCTGATCACCGCTTTAAACCATTAAACAAGCCTCCTGAAGGCTGCTCATAGTAACAGCAGCACTGTTGTCCCTCTGGAGAGTAATACACCAAAGACGTGGAACCATTCATGGCCTTTGAAACCCAAGAATATATTTTGAGGCAGAGGATTTCAGTGTTTCACTAACATTTCCTCTTACTTTACCCCCTCACCGCTGAAGGCTTTATCCAAAGTGTTACCCATGTCCACATTGTCCCAATTGATCCCTTCAGAGTAACCTACAGCCCAGAAAGCCTCCCCTTCACCTTTACAGATGAGGTTTCATACAAGCATCTAAGCAAAGAGATTATTCTTGAAAATGGCAGAAGTAAAACGGCCCCTCAGACGTTTTCAGACACACATGTTCAGGCTCATTATTATGTGATTACACTCATGTTTGCTGCCCTGCAAATACAGTAGTTTAAGAAACACTGCTGAAGTACTAAGATACATTAGGGGAGCCCCCCTTTCTGAGCAGCTATGGAGAGAATGTGTCATTCATCTGTCTGTACAGCACTTTTGGAAAGCAGGAAAGCAACAGAAAACTGCTTAAAAACTAAAAGATCTAATTGAAAGGACTTTAAAAGTAAAATATGGATTTGGAACAGAATGATGTTTTTTTTTTTTTTTTACAATATAAGTAAACTCAGGTAACACTGTTTTTATTGGTTGGCTGCAAAAGTCTTTCTTTTTTTAAGAAAATCACTAAACATGCACTAGCTTTAATTCATATTTTACAGTCATGTACACAGGGTGGGTTTAGAGGCTTGTAGTGGAGAGGATTGAGGCTTTTTTCTTTTAAAATGACTGATAAGAACTGGGCCAGAGCACTGGAATAAAAGAACTAAGCTGGGAGAGGAATACAGTCCAGCTCCTCCATAAACGGGGGAAGTTTGTTTCACGAAGATCACGATCTGTTCCTTCTATGTATTTATAGTCAGGATTCAGAGGCACACCAAATCTGTTTAATTTAGAGGCATTGGGATTTGACCGTTTCATGGCTTTCCAATAGGATGGGGTCCGCATGGAGCGATTTGATTGATTGATTTCTCTCAGCGTGAACAGCCACGAGTGGATCAAACCTGCAGCACGAGCGAGGGAAGGCAAATTTTCAGAGAGGCGTCATAAACTCAAAAGAGCTCTGCGGGTAGGATGGAGCCCGTGTTGTTGTTGGTTTGATTTAAAATCTCTCCCTTTTCAAACTATCGATGTATCTGTGATTTAAGACTTGTGTCTGTGCTGGATAAGCACTGCTGCTCTGGGAACACAGGGAGAACACTTGTCGATGTGTGGCTGTATACTTATTGAATGCACACAGAAGAGAGAAAAAAAGATGTAATGAAGCTGAAAAAGATTTTCAGGGAAAGAAGTAGGCTGAGTTTCATTCAGAATACTCTCAGAATAAAAGGGAGGATTTTTTTCTACTGGGGACAGACCCAGTTATAAAATGTACAATATCAGCCTTTCTTTTCTGAGGGTGTATCAAATGACAGAGTAAGGCAGTGGAAGAAGTATGAGCATGAAAGCAGAGTGTGTCTTTTACAGTATGTAAAGTACAAGAGTGGAACAGAGCACGGGTTAATAGTAAGACAGAGGTCTCTTTTTTCTTTTCTTTTTTTATAATTGGTGCTGAGACCAGAACCTGTGGAGCTGCCTAGATCTACACATCAGCACCCCCCTCCCCCTTCCCACCCTTTTGCTGAATGCTGTGAAGCCAGGCTTTACAGACAGGTGAGCAGTCCAACCCAGACCCATGCACAGCGAGAAAAAGCTACATTCCCTGCACAGTTTGCAGCCCTGTGCTTAGAATAAGCCATACTGGACATTTTCTAGAGATTCTGGATTTGTGCACAGGCCTGCACTGTGTGGGAAGAATAGCTTTTTTATGCTGTGACACACATCATATTATGCAATCCTTGTGTAATGCCATCTACAGCGCACAGCTCGGTTCGTTGGTGCAGTCATTGTGGCTACTGTGGTTACTGTCCACGTCCCTCTTCCTCAGCTCTCTGCCCGCCTTGTGTTGCTGACTGCTGCTGCTGCTGCCGTGGCTGTGGTGGGCAGGTGAAGAAGAACGCTTGCCGTGCTCCTGGTGGTGCCCGTGATTCTGGTGATGGCTGTGAGCGTGCTCTTTGGTGCCACCGAGAGACTCCCCGTCGTCCCCGTCAGAGAATCCCACTCCTCTCTTGGTGTCGTCCATGGCCTCAAAGTTGTTGCTGGGGTTACGGCTGATTACGTCGCTCTCCAGCACCACCTGCAGGTAGGCTCTGACGCGGTGGTGACGCGCGCCCTCGATGTCGCTGAAGTCAATGACTCGGCACTCGTACGTGCCCTCGTCAGACGGCTTGACTCGGGAGAGGCGGAGTTTGTGGGAGATGTTGCTTCCTACAACCTTCACAACCTGATGAAGGTAGACGGACAAAAAAACAAACAAACAAATAAAAAAACATATATAATGTGGTTGGACTGTAACAAATATATCCAATATAACTTCCAATCAGAAGAGAGTTTACCAATGAGTGGCCATTTCAAGATAATGGCAACCCAACAATAAATGTAGTAAAGTAAAAGCTATTAGTTTAATGAATGAATGAACTAACAGTCACTATAGCTCCTGTTCATATCAGACCAAGAAAAACCTGCCATCTATTGAGAGTACTGAATTAATTAATGTTGCAATTTTTACGAGTCCCTTTAACTGGAATAGAAGGAAAATGTCATTTACTCTTTCAAAAAATGAAAAAGAGCAATTTGAAAACCCTAAAAATGATTCAACTAATATTTCAGCAAAAAGCAGCTCCAATACTGTAGCTATCTGTGCTGTCAGATCAGCTTTGTTTGGCTTTGTTCTTGTTCTCTATATATAGCTGAAGATGAGCCTTCAAAATAAAATAAAATAAAAAAAACACAGGAAAAGTGCACAAAACCCCCCAAAAAGGACTTTTGCTATCTCACAGACCCCGAGATGAGTGAGTGCACATCTTACAAAATGTGCACTCACCTTCTCACTTCAACTAAGTATGGTGGGCTGTTTCTTGGCTTCAGCTATGAAGTTTTACTATTCACACGGGGCAGCTACAGCAGCGTATTAATGCCATTGTAGGTAAAATAGAAGTTTGAGCTGGGTCAACATATACAGAGCTGTGCAAAAGTCCTTCATTTTTATACATTTACCTCCAAAGTAGTCAAACTTGTTGTCATATTTAAGATAGTTTTGAGTTCACAGGCTTTCTGCAGGTCTTTTAGAGTTTCTCTTTAGCTGTTCTTTTTAGTTATTTCCAGTCCTTGTAGCTGACCCTGTTCAAAGAGTTTTTTGTGTTTTTTTGCCAGGCAACTTAATTTCTGAATATGTTTGCACATTTCAATAAATCGCTGCACCTATTTCTCGTTGTCTTTGTAGCAGCATACAAAGAAATGAGTGAAGAAATAAGAGGCAGCTCAAGACTTGCAGAGTACTGCATGGTCTGTGAGATTAAAGTCATCATTTTTAATGAACCTCATGGCTACCCTTTGTAAAGTGGGAACAACCTCATTACATCACACATGTGGCCCACTTGCCATTTTTATGCCTGGCCACGCAAATTACACTTCAAAATCTGACTCGCCAGTAAGGATAAACTCAGTATTTTAGTGAATCATCATATTATCATAAGCATCTGGACATGACCCTGAATTCTGCCTGTTTAGAAGAAAATAACACACTGGTCTGAATGAAATTGGCAGTGCTCCTTGTTTACTCGTAGCCTCTGTCGCGTGATGGTGATCCCACTTGCAAAATGAAGTGTTGCGGCTCATTTTACAAAAAGACAGTTTCTGCAACATTTCTCATAAATTTGTAACTTTAATCTCATTTGTTCACTGCAAACTTTCAAAATGTTATGAAATTCATCATTTTCTTGTAAACCTGTGCAATTTCCGGAAACACCCGTAATCTTTTCTTTTTTCTCTCTGAATCGGTGAAGTGGTTAAGATGATGATAGATGGATGGCTCATCCAAATGTATCAGATTTCACAAAAAGTTTTTTTTTCCCTTTGCAGTCCTGAGCCGGTTTTCCTCAGAAGAACACAACACATAGAAAATCAAGACAAAACGACATCACAGACGTGGCATTTATCTTCTCATCTAACAATCAGCGAGAATGCAAATCAGTGGATCGTTTCAAAATGCCAAATTATTACTTTGATTGTATAAGCATCCTTCTTGCATGCAAATTCAGTCAAGCCACTTAAGGCTTGCGGCTGCCTATCATACACTCGTCTGTGTTGAGAAAATGAGCTGGGTGTATTTTGAAGATAGTTAAGATGCGTGAAGTACTGGAGGTACAAAAGAAAGATCATGAGAAGAATAGAATAAATGTGTGGTGTGGCCTGGATGCACTCTAAGGCCACGTCTCCTCCAAGCCAATCACTCAGACAAACAATAAAATCTGTGAAAGTACGAAGAGAAGACGTCAAATGCTTTGCAAGTTTGCAGAGCAGGAGTTAAGACGATGAGAGTCTGGGGACATCTTGAGATGTGACGCACCAAGATATAAATACAACTTCATTTATCACCCACCTTCCTCCTCGTGACGCCAGTAGGTGTTGGGATGTGTGCGTCGTGTGTGGCAGTGACATTTGCGCGTTTGGCTGTAAGCGTGAGCTTAATGCGTGCCGTTTGCGAGTTTGCGTCTGCATATGTGAGCATCTCATGGTGTTTTTGGTTTGACTGTATGGATGTGAGCCAGGATCCATTATATAGAGAGAGCTCATAATGATTTTGCAGCTGTGTAGCCTGCAGTGTTTTGCTCCACCCACACAAACATGCACACAGACACACAAAAGCACACAGACACACACACAGTCACAAAAACACAGCATCAGTGATTCAGCAGCAGCTAGCCTTTTGGGAGAAAGCCGAAAGGTTTTTGTGTGTACATGTTTCTGCATGTTTAATGCAGCTTTATGCATCTTCAACTTCTGCACACACACACACACACACACACACACACACACACACACACACACACACACACACACACACACACACACACACAGCTTTAAAACCCCAGAAAGTAGAACATTTTTTGGTTCATTTTTGTAATTATAAAGTCAGTGGAAAGAGATAAGGCTAGGGGAATAAGTTTATGTAGAGATAACATGCAGTCGGTCCTGCAGTCTGCTCACTTCTGCAGGTAATTAGAAAAAAGTCAAAATGTTGAGTTACTCTATACTGTCCTGCTTCTTTCAATAAAAGGCTCACCTATTTTTCCATTTGCCAGGGGGAATACCAGAGGAGATATAAAAAGATCTGCTGACTTCCCACCCTTCCTTTTCTACTCTGTTTTACTGAGATCTGGTGCTGCAGCCACAAAGTTTCAGTAGTGTTTATTAAAATTTGCAGATGATGCCCTCAGGGGCCACTCCCCCATGGGGAGGACACTTAACCACCCACGAGCAGCAGCGCTGCCTGCTCTTTGCCTGACGCTGTGCTTCTGCAGAGCCATCGAGGTTTTTCGTGAACGTGTTAATGCACCGTCTGGAGCGTTCACCCACCATGCGAGCTGCAACGACTGAAAATCACATCGCTGTGTGCAATACAGCATAAGCACAACCTCTGTGGATCATGCAGAACAAGAAATTTAAATGTAATCATAAGCATTTTGAGTCTTCTAACACCAAGGCAAACATAACGGCTTTCTGGTGAAAATAACTGCAGATATTGTTCGCAACTCACACTTATCTTTGTAGCATCCTTTGCCATCTCCTCCTCAGGAGCCACCTAGGAAAAGTGACAAACATTAGCAGAAGGATCTCAGTTTGATTGGCTTTCTAAAACTTCAAGTTAAAAAAGAAAAAGGGCTCATATTACCTTACTCTCCCATATACTCAAAAGACAATTTCTGAAGACAACTCAGAGACAGAGAGCGTAAATACTTATTTCACCTTATGAGTCCGTGGGCTTAAAATCACCTGCTGTGGCAACTGCCATAAAGGTTGTTTTGAGCACTTTGGCAGGTGTTGAAATGTGTCTCTGTGGGCATATTTCAGCAATGTGAAACACAGACGTGAAACCTGACAAGTGTGTAGCTGAGGTCAAAATGAAGGCTGAGTTCCAAGATCAGTACTGGGTAAAGGACACTGGAAGAAATCGCGGCAAGGGGCTCAAAACCTGTTCGCACCTTACAAACCTGCACCCACATTAGTCTGTTTTCCTTTGCATACTTATAGCCCCTTCTTTGATTTCTAATCTGTTCATTTACATGTTACAAACACATTTACTACAGTGCCAACTCTAGTGTGTGCATCAGCATCACTGGGCTGGTGGGATCCCATTGCAAGATCATCTAGAATTCATCTGGAGTTGATCTTTTATTTTAATTTTTCATCTTTTCGATCATTTTGGTAACATTGTAGAAACAAGCAGTCAGGCAGTAGTGATTCAACTGAGCATTTAGATTTTCCAGGTGGCTGTGTTAACTATCCCAGGAAGGATGACCACCTGTAAACAAGATCACTAAGGGTGAACATATCCTTTAAATAAAACCAAAAAAAGGAGCCAGAATTTCTGTTGTGAACTTACTTCATTAGTTGTCCAGGGCTGCCTGTGGGTCCAGTCAAGATGGTTCCTGATGTACCACCACTGGATTTCCAGTGCATAGGAAGGGGTTCCCGCTCCTCTGAATGAGCAGGCCATCTCCACATCCTGACCTCTTTGGGCAGTCATATCGTGAGGCACCTCTGTGAACATGGCTGGACAGACACAGACACGGTTAACAAATGGTTCTAGTAGCAAGCTTTCAGTTCAGACAGACCAGCAAGCCTGAAGTGGATGCCCTTTGGAGCTTGCACCAAAACCGTAATGAGCTTTTTACAAGTGGATGACAATTTTCTTGACTTGAGCCTGGTAAAAGGGCACTTAGTCACTATCTACTCATTTTTTTCTGCCCGGTTTTACTCTTGTAAGGGTAGAAAATGTTCTGATCCAACATTCAGACACAGAGTGAGGTTTGATTTATACATCACAAATCCAACAATCTTTCAGAGAAGAGAGAAAGTTAGAGCTTGAGACCCTTTTCTGTCAAATTAAAATTGAGGTAGAGTGAAATTGAAGGAGGAAGTTGTTAGTGATAAGTACTCAGAAATATATTCTGAAACGCTTAAATCAATTTTCAGGAAAACCCTTAAATTGCTTCAGCAAAACAGTTGATAAATCTGAGACTGGGATGAGTGTAATGAGTCTGCATATTAACTGAACCAATAATATAGCAGTCCTAGCATAAATCATGGCGGAAACGAGGTGAGTGCTTTCTTTGTTCCATTTTCAAGCTGCTACAGCTAAATGATAAGTGTGTGTGTGAAGGTGAGACTGATGAACGCGAACAGGCAGAATGAGTGGGTGTGTACTGAAGAAAGACCCCAAGGGTGAGAAGGAAGTGTAAGTTATATTTGAAAACTACACATAAAAAATGTTCAATGTTTTGGCGTTTATGAAACCTATTAAGAAAAAAAGGCTTTTTTAAAACTTAAAACAGTGTAGCTGTGATTGCTTAAACCTTTAAAATCACAACAGTATATGAAGCAGTCATGAAACTTTATAGCTTTGTAGCTGAGATTACATGAAAGGGTGAGTCTGACGATGGCTGTGGTCCAACCCGTAATAGTGATCCAGTGAGCCACTTTACAGCAGTATCATCATATGATCAAATATGGTGTTTAACTGGAAGAAAGTATCGTGGTACATGTGAAGGATGAGGTAGGTTTAGAGCCAAGTCAGAAATAGATGTTGTTCTTGAAAATTTAAGGTCAAAGACTTGTTTTGCAAGCTGATTTTAAGAAGAATTTGTTTATTTTTTAGGAATTCCCAAGCCAGTGAGAGGAATATCTCAGTAAAGACTGAAGACAGTGTGGTTCCTAAAATTTCGAAAAAATCATCCTCGATAACTTTAGGATTAGGCTTCAAACATCTCGTTAGGGTCCCAGAATCTCCTGCAGAACCAGGCTCAGGGAGAGGCTCAGGACCCCCAACCGGTTACAGCAAATGGCTACGCCTCACTGAACCGAAGGTTTCTTCCTGTTAAAACTGAGTTTTTACTTCCCACCATCGCCAAGCTCATAATCTTATTATTGGGGTTTTCAATCCAACAAAAAGGGTGCAAATAAAACACAAATGACCTGAACTGAATATGTAAGGGTTTCCAACACATTATAAGAATAAACAGGAGAAAATGTATGCCCACCCATCCATTTCCCTACACAGCAAATTCAAAAGTGTTAAATGTTTTGGTGTTAGTAGTCTTCTTGCAAAAGTAGAGTTAATTTTACTCTAAGTAGAGTCACATTCTTTTAATGTAACTCTGAGGTGTAAAATGATAGTAGTTAAAATCGAGTGTTAAAAACGAGTGTTTCTATGTCAAATCTGGAGGTGTTACAATGGAAACTTTAACTCTTGACCTCTTAACTCCGAACTCCTAGAGGGCCTATGACACCAATAGAGTAAATTCACAGACTCCGCCCCCAGCACCATATAGGCTCCAATCTCCAGGAGTTATTAAACTAGGCTAGCATGATCCACAGATGGATGACTGAATATAAAAGATTAATTCACAGTTAAACTTCCTTAGACTGATGAAAAAGTGCGTTTCTTTGGTATAAAAATCAAAGTGTGTTGTATGTGTATGCCTGTCAGTCTGTCAACAGATTTTAATCTTTGAATTATTTAAGAAAGGTAATTTAGAAATAACAAAAGTCACTACTGCTAGTTTTCCCATGAATGGGAAAACCGCCAAATGCAAGAGAATTTTCTCCAAAAATAAATTTTCAATAGCCACCCAAATTCACCTTCTGCAGGTGTTAAAGTGCATGTATCTACAATCACGCCATGGCCCTAATTTTAAATGTGCAAGAGCTGTGCCAGGAAAAAGTCTTTGCTATCCAAGAGTAACCATAGAGAAAAAATTCATTCTGCCAATAAACAGAAGCAAAGACAGCCCATTGTTTTAATTAATGTGCCATGCATCATATGAAAGAGTCGTTGAAGACAATATGAGGCCGTCTGTCCAAAAGTTCAAGCTAAACTGGAATTGAATTGATCACCATGAAAATGATACTAAGCATAGTAAATTTGCCAAGGAATGGCTCAAAAAAAGAGGGTTATGGAAATGGCCAATTCAAAGCCCGGCTGAAAGCTCGGGAGTCATTAAAAATATATTTCACAGCGTTTAAACATTAAAACAAGGGAAAACATTCACACATGAACACAAGAAAACAAGAATCTTACATCATTTTTATTCTTCATCCCTTTCCTTTCACATACACCCACCAAAAAAATCAAGACAAAACTCAACAGGCAGCGATCAATCACACCAGAGATGTCTACTACTATGAAAGAAACGCAACACTGAATTCGCTGCTTGCGTCTACATCACTGCCGTATTTTCAGCATTGTCTACAAAACTTTTCATTTATCATGCAGGAATTAGGAGTTTTCCTTCAAACTGTAAACTTCAATAAACTTTAAAAAATCTCCACCTTTGAAATTGCCCCTACCAAGATTTGTCCAGCTTATTCACTCAATAAGACCGAGTGAAATCAGTGCCAACTAAGTGCCGATTTTCATCTCGGTTCATAGATTAATCTCGCCCGTTCAACCAGTGAGGCTGCGCTATGGATCCGTCTTGTATTACGAGAGCGGTACAAGCCTCGAGTCATATATCCCTCTTGTACATTGATCAAATCTGCTTGTATTTTTCATTTGTGAAACCCGAAACACACCAGGTATCGATTTGACATTACACAGCCGGAGTCAGCAACAATGCCCGTGGCCCTTCTCTTGTAGATAATATTCAAAGCTGGGACATAAAGAACGGTGGAAGATAGAGCCTTTGAATTTGCTTTTAGCAATGATCATCTATCTTTTCCCACTTAGCTGTGAAGCCCACAATGCAAAATCCTTGGGCATTTTTTGGGGGAGGGGGCTTTAATGCTTCCCAAATTATAAAACCACATGAAAATGTGATAGTCATCAGCAGTTTATTATAATGTAAGAGAGATAATTCTCACCCAGTAATTTACAAAACCCACACAGCAGATGCTAATTTGATAGCACAATGTGCTGTTTCTCAGTCTGCCTCATCCAGTAAAATGTCTCTTTTCTTAATTGCAATATTTCCTGCACCTGTTTAAGACTTTAAAAGCAGCTTTTAAAATGTAACAAATCTGAGGAAAATCTCACATATTGTCGCGCAGAATTAAATTATCTTCTGCTACTCTGCAAATCTGAACAATTCTCCTGTAATGATGATTCAAACTTGTGGCTCTCTAATGCTGTATCTCTTATTAATAGCCATTTATAATCACTGCATTGTTGAAGCCATAAAAGGCAGTGATGAGTTAGGTCTGCTCACCCCTAAGCATTATTATTATCCGCGAGATAAACGACGGAAGGCTCTCGGGCGACTGCTGCAAGTCGGTGCTTAAAAGCTACAGTACGGCTGCCAAGTCACACTCCGTGTCAGCCCTGTTACCACAGGAGGACGGAGAGATGGACAGACAAATTAACGGGGGCTGAGAAGAAAAGGCTGCGTGTGTTTGCGCAGTCATCGAGAAAATAAATCATCAGCAGAGATCAAATTAACGACTGATGTTTGTGAGAGTGTGGCTCTGTGTGTTTGTATATGGGAAGAATTAATATGAGATGCGCTGTGTGTGAGACAGAGGGAGAGGGACAGGAGAGGAGGAGGAGGAAGGTGGAGGACAGCGTGTGAGGCAGCAGATAGCTTGGAGTGGAGAAAGCTGCAGAGGCGCCTGCTATTGTTTATTTCTTTGAGAAGTGGAATGTGGTAATTACAGTGGTGATAAGAGGGGAACAGGAAATGTTCCTTTGTAGCGTACTTACTCCGGCCAACCTAACGTCTATCTTACACTCCTTATAAGCTTGTTTACACGGATGAGATCCGCCTAGGTGACACTTTTCAGAATAGCGAAATTTTCGAGAGAAAGGAAGGAAATTGTTTTCTGTTTTGTTGAAAGAACCATAAATATAAAATTTCTTAAGTCAAAAAACTACCTTTCACACTTGCTGCTACCCTTCTGTTATAGATCACACTCATCTCCACCCTGCCTGCACATACTTCTTCACCTCTCTTGTGCTCTGTTGCTTTCCACAAGAAGGATGTAAATTCAAGGAGAAGAGATACAGCAGGTTCTAAGATGAGTTATTGCAAAACAAATTCCATTTTCTGATTATTTACTTCCTCTCTGGACAGAATTCTTTTAGTAAATTTGGTTTATGGCTTGTCTTATGTATAGCATTCAGAAGAGATATAATCATACCAATGATACCAATGCGCAATGTCAATAAAGTCATTATAAGAGTTCACAGTATCTTCTTATGTTTTTAATGTGGAAATGAAGAAGGAAGAAAATCAGTCAAGAGCAAAGACACTGGGACTGCGTTGGAAGATGATGGTTTTTGCTTTGGAAATGCTGATTTTCTCAGTGATTGGTGCCAGCTAGCTGTTTTCAGCTCCAATATGTTCACCAATACTACCTGCCCAGCACCAAACAGGAGGCAGATAATGTTAGATAAAATGTCCAATGTGGCAGTTCTCTGGAAGAAAATGGCCTTGTTGGTGCCAGATGTCACGGGAGAATGGCCAGACTGCTCAGAACGCACAGCACGTTGGAGCAGATGGGCTACAGCAGCAAAGACCAAACCAAGTGCCACTCCTGTCAGCTAAGAACAGAAAACTAAGACTACCATTCCCACCAGTTCACCAAAACGAATCAACAAAAGTCTGAAAGAATGTTGGAGGGCCCGATTAGTCTTGATTTCTGCTGCGACATTGACACGTTAGGGTCTAACATGATCTTGACGTAACCAACAACATGGATCTATTATGCCTTTGCATCAGTGGTGCAATGGCGTGGAACATACTTTCTTGGCATACTTTGGGTCTCTCAGTACCAACTGATGCCTCCATCAGAATAATGTGCCCTATGTCACACAACTCAAGTCATCCTCAAAATTTTTTGAAGATGACAATGAGTTTAATGTACACAGATTTCAATCCAGCAGAGCACCTTTGGGATGATTTGCTTCATAGATGTACAGCTGACAAATTTGCAGCAGCTGTATCAATATGGATTAAAATCTCTAAGGAATGTTAAATTTATGCCATGAAGAATTAAGGAACTTTTGTGGGCAAAAAAGTCAGATCCAGTCAGTTGTATAATTTGCTACTTGACTTTTGATACTAAGTTTAGCTCTGTTACTGGTACTCTACAAAACTCATTAATGCATTCACATCTTTTCTAGTAAACCTACAGAAATAGAAAACGAGATAAGCCGACAGCGCATAAATTTGGGAGGCTTTAACAACCAACCAGCAGCAGGTATAGGCTCCACAACTGCACAGACTCAGATCCTGACCTACAGTGCACAGTTTAAAAAGTGACTCCTGAATCTAGCAGTGGATATTAGCTCTAGAAAATGGTTATTTTTTATCATTTGTTACTGTTTGTATACATAAATTCCTAACCTTTTTAAAAGCTCTGTGTCTAAGGCTTGCGAATGGGGAACCGTGTAGCTGCACATATTCTTTGCTCCAATTATCGTCGGAGATTTGGAGGGTAAACATACCACAGCAGGCATAAATCTAATAACCACAGCAAAGAAATTCACAATTTACAGCACAGTAACGCACTTTAAAGAGATACAAGTGAAGTGAAGACCTAAATTTTAATCATTCTTAAATTTATTTATTCATGATCTTTGTCTCAAAACAGAGACCAAACCACAACTCTGACAAGCTCTAAGGACTACACCTGGAGTGACTGTGAATTCAAGAGCAGTCATATTTAAATCCAAGCAGAGTACACGGGTAAAACTTTTTGCTGTTCACTTCTCCTCTTCTCCACGCCTCAAAAAGAAAAAAGAAAAAAAAAATCACTTTCCAAGGGCTCATATGTTATTTCACAGCTGCCTAACAAGGATATTGAGAGACCCGTCATGCATTTGCTTCTGTGCATTTCGCCCGCAGCCTTGTGTAACCCTCTCTCACTCCTCATAGCTTCCACAACGCATTGGTGCAACAGTCGAGTTTTTTTTTTAATACATAAGGGCTTTGGCAACACTGAGCCTCTCTGTGCCTTTTCTGCTCACGATCTGAATCCATCATGATCGGGCAGCTGGCAGCATCAGCCTCTGAATGTCAATGCTGCTCAGTGTGCGAGATGGCTGGTGGTGCATCGTGCCGCGTACAGTGCTCTCAAGAGCTTTTCAGCATCTTGAAATGGCTTCATAACAGTTAAGCAAGTGGTTACAATGTAATGTGGCTCACAGCCTATTAAAATGGTAATTAAACTGATGTATGTGCATCTTCCGTTACACACAGAAAAAGAAGGGTTACATTGCTGTGTTGCCCAGCTACATTTCTGCAAATATAGAATTACATTTTCATTACAACAGTAACTTAGTTAATAATCCCCAATGGATGCATACACATCCAAATGTGAATCTATTTGTAGTTGCTAGTTTTAGTGGTGCTTTAATCTGCTGGTTAAATGGATGAAATTAAACATCACAGTGCTATTCATTTTTGCGCAGTGGATGCTTTATGCTTAGCTGTAGACTGAAAGATACTTTAGCAAATAGTACAGTAAAACAGGCTTTATATTTTGCATATGTTTTTCTTTTGATGTGAAGGATAAGGTTGTAATACCTGTTACAAGGTGCCTCCAGTAAGTCAAAATTTCCATTAAACAAAAATGATTAAAAATGATTAAATCGCTGTTCTATGGGTTCCAATCTATGTGTTTCCTTTTTGTTTGGAAGTTTACCCTTTACCTGTACACACCTTACACATTACTGTAGCAAGGTAAAAAATTAAATGACCAGAGGCTAGACAAGGTGGAAGAACTGATAAATATACAGTTATATACATTCTGCTTTTGGCTCTAGCTTGGTTTCCAACAGCCCATATTAGCAGAAAGTATTTGACTTTCTTGTTGATGTTGTCTTTCTGTCATTTGTTTACACTGAGAACTGTGTCAACATAAACCAAAACAATGAGGTAAAAGAGGTGAAAATGAAACGATCTGTAATACACACCAGTCCTGGGATGTGCGTGCATATGGAATTTTGTGTTGCATGCTCTTATGTCCAAAATCTATTGTGTCTGTATTCTATGTACAGCAACACTGCACAACCGCAGTGGCACACAATGCACACATGTGTATTGTCTCTGTGTGTGTGGACCTTCACCACCCTTGGCTTTGCCAGCTCCTCCATTTGAGATCAGTTTCCTGCTGTTTTGGCCTAAATCCCAGCTGCCGGCCTGCCTCCCCACAGCGCAGGTCAAACACTGTTTTCCCTCTTAATCAAATGAAAAAGGTTAAAAGGAGAACATGGCTTCCTGAGCCAGAGGGTTCAGCCAGAACACCAAGGACAAGTCATCTTTTTCCTGTAATTCAACACAACAAAAGGTGGCACGTCGGCACAAGAAATTATTACCACATCATCACTGAGCGATTATTTCTTCACAAAAACACAATGAGAGCAGAGAGTTCAGAATAACAACTAAGCCCTTGTATTACAAAGCAGTGTGAGACGAATGCGCTTAAAGCATCTCTTGTTTCACCGCATGTCTGAGAGCAACAGCAGGCGAGTGAAGAGGCTCACTTCGATGTAGTACGAGAAACATGAATAACAATATACTGAAATGCCCTGTATTGTCATTGGTAACGGGATCAGCTAGCTGTGGCATTTACTATCTAGAACGGTTTGATTTAATCCAGTCATTCGGATATCACCTCAATCTTCTTTTCACATAACATGTACCAGATACACCAGATTTAGAAGCAACCTTTCTTTCTGCAGAATTTATAGAAAAATCAACTCTCCAGCTTCCTTGTTTTATCTCCATTAATAATAACGACAATAAAACAGCCACAGGAATCAGGTTCCTCATCCCGAAGATGGCTTATTTTGCTCTGGACTGCATCGCTTGTCTTGCTCAGCGCCTCCGTTTGGAACAATGAGAAATTCAGGACTTGAGCTGGAGCTATTTCTGTCTTCTCTGCTATCCATAAAAACATGCAGCCTGTAAGGTGCTGTATGATTTCTCTTCTCTTCATTGGGAACCCTGAGAGGCACAACCAGCTTCAAGTCAGTTATAAATGATTGTCTCATGGACTCAGTGAAGATGGAGACTAATGAGGTAAAAATACACATCCCATAAAGATAAAGTTGGCCTATTTACCTCTTTATCTGTATCTTTATCTGTATGTCTATTTGTTGTATTTTTTATCTGCACTATATTTTCTGCCGCTGTGACAACTTAAATCCCCACTGGGTTTATTTATATCCATTCTTGAAAAACAATCTATCCACTGCTTGCACTGTAAGCAGAGTATTTTCTATGAAACTGTTATTTTACAGTTTACCAACTGTAATCTACAGGAAAATCCTACAAACAACAATTTGTGGGACGTCATCTAATACAGCGGTCCCCAACCTTTTTTGCGCCACGGACCGGTTTATGCCCGACAATATTTTCACGGACTGGCCTTTAAGGTGTCGCGGATAAATACAACAAAATAAAACTAGTACCGGTACCGAAAAACAAGAAAATTTATTCATAACACACGTGAAAAGACCAAGGAAAA
Source organism: Copadichromis virginalis (assembly GCF_057382275.1). Lineage (NCBI taxonomy): Eukaryota > Metazoa > Chordata > Actinopteri > Cichliformes > Cichlidae > Copadichromis > Copadichromis virginalis. Next base: position 12,321,278 of record NC_140637.1, read on the forward strand.
CCAAGTAAACGATAAAAACGATAACAAAATAACGCTGAAAACCGATAAAAACCCTGAAAACCATACATTTCACACCTGAGCCTCAACTCTCGCGGCCTGGTACCAAACGACTCACGGACCGGTAGCGGTCTGAGGCCCGGGGGTTGGGGATCGCTGATCTAATACATTTCTTACAGTATTCCAGTAAAGTGTATAATAGAGAAGTGTTACTTAACAGTTAGGTCCCTAAGTACTTAAGCACAATTTTCACAATTCTGCTTGCATATACCATCACAGTGGATTTGACATGAATCAATATGTGTTTGAATGGCAGACTTTCAGCTTTAATTTAAATCATGAACTTATTAAGTATTACAATCATTTTATTCATGAAGCTTTATGGGCAGGTGAGGCCTGTTCCCTTGTTATTCCATAACAAATTAAGCACATTTAAGAAATAGAAAATACTTCAAATGCACATTTTGACTGCAAATGAAAGAGGCCAGCAGCAATAGGTTGAAAAGTTAAACCAATCAGAGAAACAACAAACATTTTTAGGAGTGGTCAGTTCAGCAGTTCTGCCAGTGGAATCAGATCACTTGTGTTTATTGATAATGTGCTCATAGAAGTAGCAGGATGAATTCTGCAGGTCTATACTCTGATTCAACCACCCCTGCAAAACTGGGATTCACAGAACAATGCAAAAATGGCGTTAATCTGTTTTAATCCCAGGTAATGCAACACTTCAGTCACATCTTTATTTGTTTGTTATTTAAAAAAAAAAAATACAAAAATCATTAAGACTTTTTTAAGTAATGAGTAATGTAAGGGATTACTATTGCAGAAAAGATTACTGTTACTAACCACGCTGTGTTACTGCGTTACTAAACCGCGATTGTCTTTGTGAGAGCGTCTCATGACAATGACGTAAGCGCGAGCGACGTTCGTGGTAACAAACGTGTGCAGATCAACAATGGATAATATATAGAGTGTGGGAAAGAGTACTACCATGCAGCGTTTAAAACGTGGAAGTACTGACCTTACTTTGAGTTTGATTCCGTAAAAAATGACAAAAACATTAGAGTCCGCTGTACTCTAAGTGGGAAGAAAATGTATTTTTACAGCAAAAAAACAATCTAAACTTCTGAGCAAGTACCTAGCACACTGCCACGGGAATGTGAAATTCACAGAGAAACTCCCGTATCCCCCCACTGACATGACCGCTGCAGCACCGGGCAAACCACCGACTGCTCCGCTTCTGCTAAACAGGTAAAAATAGATTTAAGAGCGACAGGACTCAGTGCTGCTGAGTCTTTGATTTCATTTATTTTCTGCCGTGTTTTACTTGCATCTATTTGAAAGAGGGAGTGTCCAAAGAAAAAAAATACTTTATTTTATATGCTGGAATATGCAGAAAATAGCTTTAAACGCTAAACAAATTTCTTCAAATCAAAGACTGTTGCATATAATTTAATATTTGCTTAATGCGATGTGCATGAAGTTAAAACATTAAAACTAATAAAACAAGTTTTAAAAAGGGACTTTTTTTTTCATTTGATTACATTTTATATGAAAAAGTAGAACTGGGCTGAAAGGTCTACTTAGGTTGTGTATCATGTTTTTAAAAAGTAACTAAGTAACTAATTATTTTTGAAAATAAGTAATCAGCAAAGTAATGGGATTACGTTTTGGGAAAAAGTAATCAGTAATTAGTTACTAATTACTTTTTTCAAGTAACTTGACCAACACTGGTGTGTATACAGTAGGAATATGCACAAATGAATGTGAGGTTGACAACAGGGATGTAGATAGATAGTCTGAGAGAAGGGGACATGCAAGAAAAAAAACTTCTAAAACCCTTTAAAATGCACAAAGGAGGAGGGAAACATTTGTTTTGATGGGCCAGATGATGCCCAAAATTGCACATGTAACTTTAAAACTTTGTCTACGGGAATATCATCATCACATTACTATAAATCAGGGGTAGGGAACTCCAGGCCTCAAGAGCCGGTGTTCTGCAGGTTTTAGAACTAATCAAATGATTAGTTCATTACCAGGCCTCTGGAGAACTTCAAGACATGTTGAAAAGGTCATTTAGTCATTTGAATCAGCTGTGTTGGATCAAGGACACATCTAAAACCTGTAGGACACCGGTTCTCAAGGCCTGGAGTTGGACACTCCTGCTATAAATGGTTCAATCAAGAGTATGTTAGACTGACTCACCCCAACTTACATGGATGATCTGATATCGTCGTGTTGGTGTTGATCCTGGAACAACATTTACTATGTTGTTCCTGGAACAACATAGTAAATGTTGTTCCAGGATCAACATTGCAAGTGACCAATCACATTGTTGTGACGTTATTCTTTGGCGCACCAAGCCATTCGTGCATTTATGAAATTCCAATGTTGCAAGGACAATATCAATTCTGCTTAGCGTTTATTAAAGGGTTAGGGTTAGGGTCCGTTGATCGGCGGACAGAGGCGGTTTCTCGCAGCTTAAGTACAGTTTTTTGTTTTACGGCGGTTTTTCCCGAAGTCGCAAAAGTATGACGTCACAACATTCTGATTGGTCACTTCCAATGTTGATCCTGGAACAACATTTACTATGCTGATCTGGGAACAACACCAACACGACGATATCAGATCGTGCAACTTACACAAGGGTACTGCAAAGTCAGAAGTGTTGAAAATTTGACGAAAAGTGAAATTCTGAGAAGCTAAAAATGAAAAGAGCCCAAATTATCTTTGTTTTTTATTCCTTTCTACATCTTTTGACCCCTCAAAATGATCCCATTCACCCTTTTAAAATTAAATCTACCACGTAAAACAAGCACATGGCAAACATACAGATTAAGCTTAAATTCATGTACACTCTAGTGAACTGAAATTCCCAGTGGATTAAAACAAACAGTAAGAAAGCCTCACTCATTTGACCCCTCTGCAACACTATGTCTCTCTGCTTCTCTCTCTTTTTACTTCCATCACAGCTTGCCAGGCAGCTCCTCAGAAATAATTAGCGAGTAACGAGTCTCTCACATGGCCTCATAACAAGCTTCACGCTCTAATAATGAGCTTCTAAACAGTTCGGTGGTAAACAGCTGCCATCAGTTACACAGAGAACCTGCCGGAAGCTTTAAGCCTGAGCATAGCCGAAGACAAACCAGCCAGCCTGAGCAAGCAGAATCCACGAGATTGTTTTGTCTCCTTGGAAGATGTTAGAGTTTTTTTCCCCCCTCTCTCTGTGTCTCTTTTTTTTGAAGATTCACTAATGAGAAACCACAAATGAATTCACTGCAGAAAGGCACATTTTAAATTTGCTGTGCCTATTGCCTATTCATAAGTCTACAATGCTTCACAACTTTCATCAGCAGTCCAAACAAGAGAATGAAATAAAGTGTTTCCTCAGCATAATGAATGTGGAATAGTTTGGGGCTAGGGGAATTGAGAGGTGAAGTTTTATTAAAAACAGACTATTTTTGAAAAGAAGCAAACTTTTCCAGCGTTTTGAATACTCATGGAAAGGCACTCAGTCCTACCCATCGTGCTATTTGTCAAGTCTGCAACCTGCAATACTAATCAGCTATCATCAATTAGCACATATCACTTCCTGTTCACACTGAAAAAAAAGAGAATACAGCTGTATAAACATAAAACGTAAGTGTTCACACCAAGTAGCATCACTATTTCGGCTTATGTGAGTTATTTCAAAGGACACATCACAGTCAGGTGTGTAATGATTTTTACAAGCCTCGATGACAATGCCTCGTGGCTTGTGTGTGGTCAGTTGCAGCAGGAGCTGAGCTAACTAGCCATAAAACAGTGATGGATGATAAGAAGGTTTAAGCAGCGATGAGTAAATGCCACTGTGTTTATGAGCCGTCGCTTGGTGTTTACAACGGGCTCCATACAGAGTCTAATGCTACAGAAACTTGAGGTATAGAAATGTATATGTATGTTTTGGGTATACTGGGGTATGTGCATACTTTATATCTATACATGTTGCAAGCTTTTGCTTTGTTATAGTGTGATCTGCAATCATTTAGAACAATGACGTTTAAAATGCAGTTTGAATAAAGTATAATTCTGAACAGCTTCTCGTGGTGTTAAACCTATTTCTAACGGGATGGATTTGGCATCCCAGTCTTGAATTTCACACCAGTCATCTCGCAACAAGTGCAGGATGTCATCTAAGATTCAACTTAAAATAATTCATTTGATAATAAATTACCATAGATTACCATGTTAAACATTAAAAGCTGTGTGTGCAACACAAGTGTTTAACGTATCTTGTTTGCATTAGAGATCCCCCCCAAAAAATATTTTAAAAATACACATTTTCAAGCTACAACACTATCCAGCCATTCACTGCACAGCTTTATTTATTCACCAAACACAACAGATGGACGCGCAAGATTAGCTACAACACAGGAACCACCACTGGGTCAGATGCACCCTGATATGATTCATGCTGTACCGGGAATATTTGCACCAGATTTCATAGCATTCATGAAAATCCACAAAGATATCACCGACATGAAAACTTTGAATGTATCATATTCAGTTGCAATTTATGCCCTGGGGGGCGTGAATGACTCTACACTATTCATACGATGCTATTCTGCAGCTGCACTGAAATATTTGGATCAACAAATCAAAAATCAATACAAATAAACTCAAGCGAGCAGTATGGCGTGGTGATTAGCACTGTTGCCTCACAGGAAGAAGGACTTGGGTTCAAATCAAAGACCTTTTGTTGTGGAGTTTACATGTTCTCTCTGTGTTCGAGTGGGTACCGTTTCCCCGCCCAGTCCAAAAGCATGCATGCTTTTGCTGAAAGCCTCAGTCCCCCTGTTTCCATTACAGTGTATAAAAACACAGCAATTAAACGTGCCTCCCCAATCAATCAGTCATTGAATCTGATGTATGTGTTTCTCAGCCTGAAAGACAGAACAATAAATAAAGTCATCTCCAAGGTGAATCTATAACAGTTCCCAATAGAAAACTGTGTGCACGAGGTGTGAAGATAAAGCCACGATTTCAACAATCCAACAAAACACTCAGTGCTCAGACTAACAAGCAGCCAAGAAACACCCTTTTTTTCTCTCCCATAACGTAAAGGATAGCTGTGTCTTTTATTTTGTTATGCATAGTGCTTTCTGCAGCATTGTAGGTATGGAAAGACTAAGTTTCAAAGAAGAAGGCAGAAAAACAACTGATGAAGTCAGAGGGAGGAGAAAAGGCGAAATGAAAGAAACAGGCCTGCAGAAATCACAACAGGGCGCATCCTTCTTTCTCTGCTTCTACAAAAGCTGCTTCTACCAGTCTATTCTCCTGGGCCAGGCAGTGGCAGCGAAGAGGAGACATAGCGGGAGAGAAACAGGAGAGATATCAGCACTCTATATCTAATCTCCCTACCCTCTCTAATGCACCCTCGAGTATCCTCTCCAGCACCAATATGGGCAAAAAGATAGAAGTCGACAGCTGCACGAGCTAAAATGCGGCACCCAAGGTTTACAGCAAAACGTACGCTATCCGTGTTGGGCCTGACTCGGAGAGATATGGGGGGGGGGGGGGGGCGTGTGTGGAGGAAGGATTCTCAAAAAGACCCCAAAAAGGCTTATCAATCATTTCAATCCTAAGGGCTTCTATTTCTGTAACAAAAATAGTCCACATCAACAAGACATTTACACAAATAAACACTTCATACTGTTTTTCTTCAAAACGACAGCAGGATTCTGCCAGCAGGATGAAATTAAGACATTTTTGCTTACAGTTTAGTTTGCAAATCTTTCAGAAATCTCTGAAGGAACGTGTCACTAGTAAACACATAATGCTTGTTTTTGCTTGCAGCAGTGTTTTTTTTAAAACCATGTCGATTTGCATTGCAAGTCCCACTGAAGAATTATTTCCCAAAGCTAAAAGTGAGATTTTGCCCATCTCCCACAGGTTGATTCCTACATTTGAAAATAAATGCGTTTTGAAAAAATCATTTTGAAAACCACAATTACAGCAGTACCAACAGTGCACAGTGGTATCAGCCTTTATTGGCCTCTACTGCCTCTGTGAAAACAAGCAAACACCTACAGTGACAAGTGTGTAGGAGGGACAGTGGCAGATGAGACATTTTCTAAATTATAGCATGTAACCAAACCTGGAAGAAATGCAGAACTGCTACTACATTTAGCTCTCTGTCACTTGATGAAATATTCGATTGATATGATTGGACTCATTTCTCCAAAAGTTAAGCCAATGATGATAATAAAACTTAATATTCCAACAAAAAAACAAAGTTAATAGGAAGAAGAGCTATGAAAGAAGCATTGCAAATGCATTTTCTTGGCATTTAGAGCAAATAAGTGTTTCATTAGCCATGGTAGTGGCTCTGTGAGGATGTACATCTACACAGAATATCAATAAAAATCAGGAAAAAAAAACATTTTACATAAATTTTATGCACTGATTTGGACTTCATTGACTGCAATACATATTTGATCCAAAAGCAAAATATGACTTACTACTTCCTGGAGACACTCTTGTTAGCAAGCACAGCAGTAAGACACCAGGTTTGGTCACATCTCACAGCTCGCATTTTGGCCCACTCATTTTTATAGAAACCCTCCTAATTGTTTAGGTTTCTTGGCTAGAGCTTTACAGCCCGAAGCTTCAGCTTTCTTCACAGATTTTCTATAGGACTGAAGTCTGGAGACTGACTCGGCCACTTCATGACCTTTAGCCACTTCTTTATTGCTCTGCAGTATGTTCTGGGCCACTGTCAAGCTGTAAAACCCATCCCATGGTGCTGTGAATTAGCAGAAAATGGCCCCAAACCATAACACTTCCACCTCCATGCTTGACTGTGGGGATGGTACACTTGGTCGAGTTGATGCCAAAAGAGCCAGATTTTGGCTTTATTTGACCATAGCACCCAAGTCTTCCCATTTAGTTTCTTGGAGATGAGTGCAACATGTTCCCTGACAAACTTAAGATGGGCCTGTACATGTGCCTTATTGAGCAGAGGAACTTCGTGGGTGCTGCAAGATTTTAACCCAATACGGTGTAGTGTGCCCCTAATGGTGTTCTTGGTGACCATGGCCCTAAATGCCTTCAGATCTTTAACAAACTTGCATGGAGCTCCAGACTGTGGGCAATTGATGGTTCTTTAATATTTCTTCAGTTTCCAAATAAGCCATCACCTTTTTACCAAGCATCTTGCTGACTGTCTTATACCCTATTCTAGCCATAAGCATGTCTACAGTCTTGTTGCAGTTGTCCTTTGACAGCTCTTTGGTGTTACCTACGGTGAAATGGACGAAAATGATTCAGTAATTGATTGACTAATTGTAATCTGTGTGTTACTTGGACACCTGATGGACATCATTAGTTGCCAAAATTCTGGCTGGGTCTAGGAGATCAAATATGTACTTCACTCAATTACATGTAAATCAATATATAACTTTTATGTAATGTGTTTTTCTAGATTTTTTGTTGATATTCTGTTAATTAAAATTAAACCACCAGTGTTCATTTCTTTGTAAGTTAGCAAATGTATAAATTTAGCAAATAATTATTTCCCCACTGTATATTAAAAGGATCCCAAGGACAATATGTACATTATTAGCTGCTACTTTTATCATGTTTACCATTTGAAATTAGCAATGTAGCACAGCAACATTTGTTCACTGGACACAAAATACGACAGAGGCTTAATGGCATTACTGAACAGTTCTGTAATGTGTTGTAGCTGCTGGAAAGCCAATATGCAGTGGCAATAAAACCAGTGTACACCAGAATAACTTCCTTCCACGTGTCATCGAAGTCAACTTTACTTCACTGGGAGACCAATTTAGTCATAGTAGGACTCTCCTTCACATATAAGCAAAGCCTAAGGCAAGGAGAGCATTTCAGCATAATGTAACATAAAGAAGTCCCTGTGATAATATCTCTATAATACCTTTGTGTTTTGCCACAGGTGGAACTGTATGAAATGTTTAGCTGCAGTTAAAATAGCATTTCATAAATAGACTTACAGTTTGAATCTATATTCAGTAAACTGCATTTGTTGAGTATGAAGTGGATGGTGTGTCACAGATGGACCTCTATGTCTTCCTCACACACGAAGAAGCTTTCTTTAATTGGACTGAAAGCGCACTATTGGTTATATGGAGCTGCTGCAAAGAGCCAAAAGTGCCTCCCATTATCTCCACTCTGCTAAAAGCCAGAGCTGAGAAAGCCTTTGAGTCCACTGCTCGAAGCATACAGGCACCAACAGGGAGAAGGGGGGAGGTTGGAGGTGGGGTGTTGGTAGACAGGACAGCTGGAACTGAGCCTCAGTGTCTGGCAGGGAGTGGTGAAATTCCCTTCCACTCAATTCACACCTCCTTCTTCCCCTCCTTCCCTGCTTCCTTGTGCTTTTCCTCCTCACTCACCCTCTCCTCTCTGCAGGTTACTGTTGTGCGAGTAAGGCTCTCATGGGGCAAGCTGACAGCACGGATAAATAAGTGAACAGGCTTATTGGATGTGCACACACACACCTTTCCAAACTGAGAGGTACACTCTTACACTAGCTTTCCAACACTCATTAAGTGAAAGCAGATAATCCTGCGGACATATAACATAAAATGAGCTTTGTGAAAGGACGCAAATAGTCAAAGGAGGTTTGATTTAACAAACACACACAGTTTCTCTCTCTCTCTCTCAGACACACACAAACACACATCAGCAGATGTATAGCCAGTCACAGGAGGTTTACCAACAGCCAGGGCTCCCTTCCTTTTCCTCTTTGCCTCTATTAAGGCTGACATTGATGAATGACAGAGATTACAGGACAGACTGCAGCGTAGCTTCATCAGAGAATGAATGTAATCAAACACAGAGAGTATCGGGGGAACTTTACACCCTGCAAGATGGAGGCGGGAGAGGTAACAAAACAGACAATTGTGAATGTGCTCGAGGAAGAAGGGGTTTACTTTGTTATATTTTTAAAAAACAACGTTCATTCAAAGATGCATGTTCATCACCTAACTGGACTGGAAGTTTAAAGAGTGGCACAAAGTTGTTCCAGATTTTACGTGTTTTATTACATCAGGGCAACGTGATTTTGGAATTCACAACTAAAATAAGGTAAAGTCTATCCCGAAATGAGAAACTGAAGCTTTCATGAGTCTGCGCTGCTTGACAACTGCTTCTCTTCAACAGAGAGTTTTCTGTCACAACCAGCAGTTTTGATAACAATGAATCAAATGTGATTGCTCTTACACTGCCTTGAATAATGTGCTGATTAGCTACTCCCACACTCAGTGTGAAGTCGATGAAAATCAAGCGACCGAAGGACAGACAGACGGATAGATAGACAGATAGATGCTGTTTTGGTTCAGGGTGCCTCTCACGCTCTACAAGTCACCGACCCTGGATCCAGTAAAAACAGCCCCAGATCATCACACTTGCTCCTCCATGTTTGACAGTTAATGCCACACACTGTGGAACCATCCTTCTGCTTACACGACGACTTACAAGGATCATGCGTGATGAACGAAAGATTTCAAATTTTGATTCATCAGTCAGTAATAACTTCTTCCAATTTTCAGTATTCCAATGGCGGTGTTTCATGGCCCAGGCAAGACTCTTTGTCTTATTCTGATGTCTGCAGCTCGAAGTCTTCTCTTCACAGTTCAAACTGAGACTTGCTTACTACGACCACTATTAAGCTGTGCTTGAAGCTGTTGTCCTGTGAGCTGCCTATCACGCAAGCTGTTTACTCTCAGAAACCTGTCCTCTGATTCAGTTGTGGCTTTGAGAGACCTCTTCCCTTGCCTGAGTGAATTTTGATGGTGAAGGAAACTGTACTCACTGACACCTTGACTATATATATATATATGATATATATATATATATATATATATATATATATATATATATATCATATATATATATATATATATATATATATATATATATATATGATATATATATATATATGAGATATATATATATATGAGATATATATATATATATATATATATACATACACATATATATATATATATATATATATATATATATATATATATATATATGATATATATATATATATATATATATATGATTTTTTTCCACCCCTCATGGTGTCAAACTGCATTATTAAGAATATTCAATGCTCATAATTACAACATCACTTCTGTCTCTCCACACCGCTATCCAACGATAGCAGAGGAACCACGCAGTGATACTTTTGTTTGTCTATAAACAAAAGAGGCTTTAACAACTGAGGTAAAACATAATGCGCGGATTAGCATGTTGACTATTCCAATAAACAGAGATTAGAATGAATGATTTCCAAACAACTCCGAAATGACATCAAGGGAAGACAACAAATTGGGTGGGATTTGTCTGGATCAACACAATGACATGAAACTGCTGTTTTCGGACTTCATTTAAATGGATGTCTCAGCTAAAAAAAAAAATCTGCAATGTCAGAAAGTTCACTAAGATTACTGACCTACGCTGTGTAAAAATACTTCATGCATTGTTGAATCTGACAAAAGAAACTACAGCAGTGGATAAGGTTTTATTGTTTCGATAGAATGGAACAATATAAAAAAAAGGCTGCAGTCTGAAGCTGTCAACTTTAAGATAAAAGGCTGGAGGGAGATACTGCATTTCAGACTTATCTTGCTCAAACAAATTCTGATAGTGCTGAGATTAATTTACTTGCACTGCAGCTTTTACCCTTTTTTGGTATTTTAATGTCATAGGAACTTATTTTTCACTTAAAATAAAACCTCCCAACAATCTTATGTACACATAAAACTGAATCATCCCTCTAACAGATTTTTCTTTTCCTCTGTATCGCCACTAAGCTATATTTAGACCCTCTGGAATGTAGCGATAACACTGACCATTTTTGTTCTGTGGAAGAAACACCATAGACATAATGAGACCACAAGTCTGCAAAGAGTCTGTGGTTCTTTAACTTAAGCTCATTATGGTTGTCCAAACAGAAGCTAAGACTAATTTGGACTCATACTGAGTTATACAGTCCTGCATCATGTGCTCATTATACGCTGGCTGCAAATCAGCATTTTGCTAAATGCCATCCTCATCCTTCTGTCCCGTCTTTGCTCTCTTTCTCCACACTATAGCATCCAGTAAACAAGAAACAAGAAATGCCATATGTGTTCTAAAGAGATGCAGAAGAAAAAAATTTTTTTTTTTATTTGAAGAAAATGTTTTATATGGGTTTTTTTCCCATGTGAGTTTGGTTATTAATATGTTAAAAACCCAATATCAGCCAGTTAAGATGTTTAAATCAAATGTGTTTAACAAAAGTATTGCATTAACTGCTTGGGAATTACACCCATTTTTATATAGACATTTTCAGAGGCTCAAAAGTTAACACTCAGTTGATTAACAAGTAGTTTCATGTGTTTTGCATCTGTACAGTTCATGGATCCAGTCTCACAAGCATGAGATGATAATTTACCGCCCCACAGTCTCATCTAAATATGGTTATTTTTGTATCCAAAAACACCCCCCAAAACAAAAAAACAAACAAATAAATAAATTCTATGGGATAAATTCAACAACATTCAAAAATGTGGACGCCTGAAACCAGCGGCTGACATCACGGTGACTATGCTCATATTTTATAAAGAGCCCAGGCTAAAACCTAACAGCGAGTGACATGACATCAACACTGTTGTTTCTCAGTGTTTTCTGGTGACCCTCAAAACCATTTCACACCACTTCCATAATGTGATGTCTATCATTCAGTCATAGATTTCTAAGTTTATGGGCTTATTGAATGCCCAAACATTTCACATTGTAAAAACTTAAAAGGAAACGTTGTGAGGCACTTTACAAATCTAGAAAAATGGCACTGCAACAATTATTTGACTGCTACCAAAACTGCCAGGTAAACAGGAGAAAACCCTATTTACTGTTCTACTTTGCAGAAAAATTGTGAGCTTATTCAAATGGATGGATCAGCTGCAGTTTTATTTACCATAGTGCTTTTGCCTGTCTGTACTCTGGTTTATTACACTTGGAAAATATCATATTTACACATCATTTGGGATTACGCTGTATGTGTATTTGTTCTTCAGCAAGACATTTTAGCAAAAGCTAAGGAAGCTGCTAGCTCCCAATGTTAGGCAGTCTCACAAAAAAATCAAGGTGATATACTGAAGAGGTTGGACAGAGGACAGACAGCGGCTGTGTGAATGCAATATGAGGATTGTTAGAGCCTGGCAGGCCTTCAATTTATTGCAGTGTCCTGATAGCAAAGCTGAACATAAATAATACTCCACTTCACTCCTATGTGAAACAGCTGAACTGTTGGGTCTCTGATTAACTATAAATACCAAGCAATACAGTTTGTTTAACAATCTTTTGTTAAAACCACATTTTTGAGACAAACAAGTTGCACGAACCAGAAATTTTCTAATAACTTTGCAGTCTCTCTGGTGGTAAAAGACCCTGAGGGCAAGAAGAAATGGCTAGATATAGCTGGGGTTGCCTCAAGACACAGCTTGGGCTCTGGAACCAATGTGAAGTTGCCCCTAGTGAGAGAAAACGGACAGGGGTGGGTATACTTGTGCCCATGGGGGTGTCTGTATGATGGGGTTTTCCTGTGGATGAGAGGTTTGCTTTCCTGCAGCTTTACGTCAGGGAATGTGTCCTGACTGTTCTTATGTGCAAAACGACAGGTCAGTGTACCCAAGAGTTCCTTGGTGCTTGAGGGTGGCCCTGTTAGGGACCACATTGTCCTGCTCGGGAACATCTATACACATGCTGGCAATGACAGTGTGACCTGGGGGGGTGTGACTGGGAGGAATTCGCTGCCTGATCTGAACCTGTGCAGTATTTTGTTGCTCCTGGCTTCGGGAAGACCCAGGACATGAAGAGATCTTGTCTGTCAGATGACTTGGGGAATACATTGCTGTCCCCCTGGATGAGCTGGAGGAGGTGACTGTGGAGAAGGAGGTCTGAGCATATGGACGGAAGGATGTGCAGTCTCACTTCAATGTTGCTCATTACATTAAAAAAAAACATAAAAGAGTGCCTCAGGATTCAAGACAGCAGCTCAAGAAGCTGAGGGTAGGAAATAGGTACTTGGCCTACTTTTTGAAAGTTCCCTAGAATTTTAAAGAAAATCACATTTGATTAATCAGAGGTGAAAAAACACACCGCCTGTGATAGGCGAGTGCCTGCCCTGCCTGCATCAGGACCGGATCTTTTCATCTTCTCTGCAGCTGCCACATCAGTGACACCTCCGCCACATTAACGTGCAGAAAGGGAGAAAAGGAAGAGAGAAAAAGTGGGGGTGAGACGAGTGTGAGACACAGCCAAAAAAGATTGAAAGAAAGACAAAAAAAAACCCAAAAGAGAGAGCATGACTTTGACACAGCAGATTAAAAAAGAATAACAGGCGTGAAAAGTGTCACATCTAATAGGGACACGACACATCAGGCCTCCTCCGAGACGCCGAGCTGTCACACAGGAACAACTCTCTCTAAAAACAGAACGAGCGGCGGCGTTGCGGTGCTAATCAGAGGCGACGTTGGGAATACAACTCCTCAGTTGTAATCTATTTGCAGCAGCGACACTGAGCTTCATTTGGAGCAGATTTCATTTGCAGTGTTTGTCTTCCTGAAACTACAATTTGGTTGAGCTAATGAGTTTGATGTATCGCACATCTCAGGACAAAAGCAAGACATCACAGCTTATCAGGGGCTCACTGTTACAGGCACAATAACGTTTAATCCAAAAAGTTGTGAATTAGTTATTTGATCAGCTCTTTATCCATGTTTGAAATACGGGAAGACGTTATAGTAATTTGGCCGTAGAACTTCCAATAAAAAATATGTTTCCGTTCTGTCCATTTAGGATCTTTGGAACTCAAGAATTAGTCATAATAGGCAGAAATGATATCTCCGCTGACTGTTAATTCTCTTATTAATATCATATCACATCTTTCATAATGAACAAAAGCTATTCTCACATACACTTCCTGGTTCAGTCTTTCTCTTCATTCTACATCAGCAAATTGATTTATACTAGGAAGCAGTTTCACTCTAACTTATAAAAGCAATGGATCCAGTTTCAACTTGAACAAAAGACTCAACTCAGTGTCCACTTTAGTCACTTGTTTTGATTCTTTGAGTTCTATTTCCCCATCCTCATAAGAAAACTGCTAAATATTCAATATTTGTGAACAAGATGTTCTAGATGCACATGTCTTTTTAAGGCAACATGGCAGAAAGACTGAAAGTGGACTTGAAACTGACAATGATAACAGAAGTCGCTGCTTGCATGCAAAAGACCCCCAGTTTGAGACTGGAAGGGGACGAATCCAGTCTCAGGTGATCACAGGCTACTGTATTCCTTGTGCCACTTGAAGCCTGAATGAATGGGAGGGTTATGTCAGAAAGGGTATATGGTGTAAAATGAAATCAAATATGTAGGTCCAAATGCATGGCAACTCCTTGGAAATATGGGAGAGGCGGAGAGTACAATTTAGAATAAGTTGCTTTTTCTTTAATTTTATTTCTTCACAGGTTTTCTCAATTTACTACAGGAGCATTTCTATATAATAAAGGTTCAGTTTCCCCATGATATCTCAGAGTGTTTAATATCAGATAATAGATACATTAACAGGTCATTAGGCAGTAGTTTTATTGGTACAGTCCTCTTAACAGCCAGTGGGATGTATGTGGCCTACAAGGTATGAAATGATTACAGTGCATTTCTTTATTACCAATTACAAAACCGCTAAAACATGCTATGCTAAAGCTATTTTAACACATGGCTAAACTGGGTTTTTTTCTACTTTTATATGAAGGCAAAACATTAGTCTACGTAGGCAATAACACTGAATAGACACGTCCCTGAAAATGCCAAATAAATCATCAATAAAAACGACAACAATTACAACTGATAACAGCACAGCATCTCTGCCACTGTAGAGGCTGTGATAATGGTCAAAAGTATGAAGACCCACATTATAAAATACAAAAACTATTGTTTACACCTCAAAGTTGAATTTTCACAAAGCACAAAATACAAGAATTGGGTACATTGTAACTTCCGTTGTAATTTTGTACACTCTGCGTGGTCTCCCCTCTCATATTTAAAGAACAACCCTGTTTCTGAGTGTTTAGTTTGTGGGTCAAAAGTCTAAACGATCCAACAATCCAAACGATTGCCACAAACGGAGAAATCAGCGTTTAGCACGTTCACACCTTCTTGAACACATTTAGGCTATTTTATGAGTCACATAAGCTGAACTATCAGTGCAACACAGAAAAAAGGTCCATTGTTTATAGAAACTGTGCTAATTAAAGCTTGTTAAATCAATTATATATTACACATTGCACTTGTGATTTACTAAATGTTCTGGCACAAACAGATTGTCTACACATTGGGAAATAAAGGATACATTTATATAATATAAATTAATTTATATATTATTGCATTTATTTTATATTATAAACTTTGATATTACATTTAGATATTATAAACCAAAGCGTTGTAAAATAATATACGACATTTCTGTCTGCTAGAGGCCAAATCAGGTTTTCTGGCCACTGTGATGTTGGTGCCATTTACTTTAAAGCATGCACACCCACACCATTTTTAAATCCTGAAGACATTTACCCAGAAATGTACTGGAACAAAGAATAAAATGGCCACAGAACTGCACTGAAAGAATTCTAACAGAGGAAACAGGGACATTTCCAAATGTACTGCTAAGAACCATCATCTCTAGCCAAAGCATCCCTCCAGTCAAAAGGTGATCTGATATGCAACATAGTCTCATCACTAATCCCTTGTCTGCAGTTTGAGCTTCAGCAGCGAGCAGTTTCATGCCTAAAGCATCCCTCTAGTAGCAATTCAGCTGGATATGCAGCATGCTCTCATCATGCTAGCGTGTCATGTTTAGGGCAATGTAGCTCCAGTATTGAGCAGCATCCTCTCTAGCCAAACTGTTCATTTCTAAGCTGCACAGCCAGATGCTGACAGAAATCCACCCAGGGGACGGTTAAGCACAGCTCTGAGTGGCCTCATCCACAGCCTTTGTGTTGTGGCAGAATATTCTCAGCATGTCTCGGCTGGAAAACACTCAAAATTCTTTCACTGTTGAGGTGCTTTGCCCCTTGTTCTAGTAGATGCCTGTTGACTTTATTTTCATATAGTGCTGGCTTTCTTGCTGAGACTCTTAGGAGAATAGGAGTTTGCTTAATTTAGCAAAAACATTAGGAGCAGGAGAAAACAGCTTGGCTATTAAATAAACAAACAAAGGTTTAAACAAGCTCCTCATAAGCTAATAATTTTTTTTTCTTGATTTTTGCTAGTTGGAGAGAGCCCATTTCTCTTGTTAGGTGACCTGGACTAACCATAATCTGCTTCCACTAATTATAGTTCTGTTCATCTTACTCTCATCAAGAAGGCTGAATCGTTCTATACAGAGTTTCAATACATAAAGTGCTTTGGTATATACACATATATTAAAGATAAAAACACGAACATGCATTAGAGTTTGCCAGGAAAGTTAACAATTCACACTTCAGTGACCAAATAACAACTTCTCCTTTATTCTTCTTAGCAAAGACTAGTGATGCTTAATGCTGAAATAATTAGCAGTTCAACTCAGTTCAGCTAATTTCTTTACAAAGCACTAACGTTCAGTGACAAATACTAAATTTATTGCATTACTCTTTCATATCACTTAAAATCATAAATTAAATTCATTTGGATTTGGAGAAACGGTCAGACAAAAGACTTAATTTAAGGCTAGGATAATAGGTATTATATTAAATAGCATGAACTGATTACTTGTTAATTAATTAAACAGAAACATTTTAACTGTAACTCTAACAGGCTGGTCCAGAGCTGTTATTTGCCATGCAACCAGCCATTACAAACCACACTGAGAAAATACATTTTCTCTTATGCACTTCTTCCACACCAAGCTGAGTGAAATGCTATTAGTGTGTTTGTGTACATGTGCTTTTTCACATCTCATTCTACACTGCCCACAGGTATCAAGCTGTCCAACTCAGCAGCCCTTTGTAAATACCATGCAGGGCCTTGGACATGGCCAAGAGCTTATTAGTTGGACATGAAAGACAGAATTTGTGAATCACTGGCAGTCGGCTAAAGGAGGGAAAGAGCATGATTGGATTCAACAAGAGTGTCCCTGTCAGTGTGTGTGTGTGTGTGTGTGTAAACCCAGAACAATATTTTAAACAACTACGCACGTGCTCTGGTTAATTTAGCTCGAGTTTTGGTAATTGCAAACCCAACCACTGGCAGTAGATTCATTCACAGGCAGCAGTCCCACACAAATGTCCACACTTTGTCTGTGTCCGTATACATTCACACCTGCTGTGTAAGGGAGAGGCTCTCTACAGCAGTGTAATTAGGCCTGGTATCTGCAGAAACATTTTAATGGATAACCCTGCTTGAGAATGGCCAGGGGCAGCACACGTAATTGAGCATGGTGTGTATATGTGCTGGCTTGTGTGTGTGTGTGTGTAATTCACAAAGGGAGGGCTACAAAAAGGGCAATTCTTGCTGCTTGCTTTGTTTTGTTTCAGCTTTCTTGATTATGTGTGCAGTAGCACCTAATGAATGTGGATTTCAAAGCACTGTGTCTTTGCGATCACACAGATACTCAAGGATCTGAGAAGAGATCTGGTGGGGGAAGCCAGTGATGCTTTCATTGTTTTTTCTCTCAACTGAGTGGGGGTAGGAGGTCGGGGCGAGTGTTACTAGATTTGATATGCGGGAGTTGACCTCTGAAATTAAAGGTATGCTCTCTTCCTTTTCATTTGTTTATTTGTGGCTACCTAAAAACTCATTCAGAGGTGTAACCAGGAAGTGCGCTGAGTAGCAAGACTTGAGGAACTTTAGTTGATGTCATTGAGCTGTCTGGTTTACACAGCTACAGTCTATAAGGACGTTTTTTACGGGACTCCGTGAAAATTGCATCCCATCATTTGGTAGCTTCCAGAACCACCTTTACCAGCAATAACTAGAAGAAACAGTAACAGTTATGACTTCATCAGTTTCTTATATCACTGTTGAGGAATTTTGGTACACTCTTATTTACAGCGCTGCTTCAGTTCATTATTTTTGGGCATTTGTTAGTGCACAGCTCTATTAAGTTCCTGCTACAACATTTCACTCAAGTTGAGATCTGGACTTTGACTGGGCCATTGCAGCACCTTGATTCTTGACTTTTTTTCTTTTTATTCCCAGCCATTCTGTCGTAAATTTTCCAGTGTGACTGGGATTTTTGTCATGTTGCATGACCCAATTTTTGCCAAGCTTTAGCTGTCGGACAGATGGTCTGGCATTTGATTCTAGAATACTTTGGATTTTGCCAAACATGGCTCTGTGCTTTATAGCCAAACATCTACACTTTGGTCTCGTCTGTTGGGACATTGTTCCAGAAGTCTTGCGGTTTGTTCAGATGCAACTGTGCAAACCTAATCTATGCTTTCATGTTCTTTTCACTGAGAAGAGGGTTTCTCCTGGCAACCCTTCCAAAACAGCCACAGTCTTTAGTCTGTTTCAGTCTTTAGTTCAGTTCTTTAATTGAATTTGAACTTGCTAACTTTGGTCTGTAGAGTCTGAGATGACTAGGAAGCTGCTGAGTAGTAAGACCTGGAATCGCAGAACTGCAAAGATTCCTGTGAAAACCAACTAATTTCTGATTATTAGCCAATGGACAAACTTTCACTAGCAACTTTTGGGTAGTAGTTACTTTCACAGAAGCTACAGGACGCTTATATCAAGAGCAACATACAGTATTTAAATCCAGCAATGATTTTAATTTTATCAAGCAGAAGCATTTGGTGACTTCTTCATCGTGCAATTTTCCAATTTCCCAAATTACCTCTGACACCTCAGCAGGGCAGGGCAAAGCTCATTGTTGGGCCTGAAAGGGTTTCATATTAAAGGCAATGCTGACTGAATAATGTAACCTTTCCATGCCGCTATTGAAACAGTGATTCAGAAAATCATCAGAATGTACTGTAAATGCTTGGTTTGATATCAGCCACATGAAAGAAGCAAACACATTAAAGCAATCTTCAAAGTCAGCTCCCCCCATATGATTGAAGTCATGGGAAGCTGCCTGCTGATTATGTCATGGGTTGATTTCAAAGGACTGACACGGGGCCCCATAACATCACAGCATATAGAACAGCAGGAGTCACTGTACTTTCTTGAGAGCCTCAAGTCCTTAAGAGGCAGTTGCCATGGTGAGGAATGGGTGTGTGAAACAATCAAAGTAACTTGCATTTGAGAAGTAGGAGCTAATGAAGCTCACATGCTGAAGGATAACTGCAGCCTGCATAAGCAAGGAGACCAAAGCTGACTGCTGCTGACAGGTTTTATCAGCTACACCAGGTGTTTTTACATATCCAGCTGATTGGTTTTCTAAAAGAGACTCCTCCAAAAAAGCCAACTTAAATAGGAATTTAATATGGATGTGATACTTCCCCTTACAAAGATCTGTGGCATGTGACTGAAAGGTCTGTAAAATTCACAAAGACTGGACTTTTATGTGAGCTCCTCAGGACTGTAGGATAATAAATCCCATGACACAGCATATTGATGCATCTTAGTTGAATTATTCATCAAAAGATTATTTACATGAAGTAGTTTTGTTATTGCAGAAGTCAGACAGGTTGTCAATGTGACTGACATTGTGCTTCTTGTTGTAGCAGCCAAAACTACAGAGTTAGAATATGTATCTACCGCACATACCTGCTGCAACTGAGGACATCACGAGCAGCCTTTTCTGGCCTTCAGCAGAGCAGCTCATGTAATGAATATTACATGGTAGCTCAATGGACTTGGATGATTGTTTTCATAAGTCTAAACCGTAGCGCTAAATGATGAGTTCACTGCAAATGAGTGACGCGACAGCCTTGCAACCACACCCAAAGGTGGTGTGGTTGATTCATTCCAAGCTCAACAAAAATGAAAACCCAGCTTTTCATTTTATTTATTCCTTCACAATTATTTTCTTTTCTTCTTTGCACATAAAGCTTTGTGTGATGCCACAGTGCCATACAGCACCAGGATTTCATTCTTTCTTTTTCGGTGCATAATGTACAGCTTGGCCTAAAAGACTAAAATCAGTTCAGTTTTCCGTAAATGAGTCATAAGGAATCAACATTGAGCTAACTTGTAATACAGCTGCCTACTCTGGGAAAAAAAGCAGCAGAAATCAGAGGGACTCTTCAGAGAACAATGGTACTTCACTAAATTATGTGGCACCCCGCTGAAGGCTGAGGAGCTCTTTCAGGCTGCAAATGACTGATCCTGGACCATGGATACATAACGTTCCCCTCTTCGCCTGCCTCCTTCCTCCTCCTCCTCTTCCTGCTTCAGTGAGACTGCCAACAGATGAATCCTGCCAAGTGCCTCCCCAGGAGAAGTGTGTGTGTGTGTTTGTGTGTCACTCTCTCTGAGTCTGAGAGTCTTTGTTTATGTGTGTATGTCTCTACTTTGATGGCAACGTTGGCAGTAATGTGTCTAATGGAAGATAAGCAACACTCTCTCAGACAAGACTTCACAGCCTAGCACTTCGCTCAACATCATCATGCTGAGAGGGAATAGAGGGAATACTCTATCCCCCCCTCTCCATCACTTGGCACGTATACACACACACACACAATTCAGTAGTGTACATCCATGCAAAGCGCACACACTGAGACACAGAACACAGAGGGTTTGGATCATCTCTGTCAAAGCTGGCTTTATCATTTCTCACACAGTGTCCACAGGGCTTCGCACGCCTGCACGCGCAGCACACATCCACGGGTCAGATGATGAGTTCCCAGAGATGAGTTTCTGTTATAGAGGGACACCTCAGAGAAAGTGTAGTTTTGGTAGCTGTCTGCAATCATTTCCCCTCCCAAAGTGTCCACCCCCACCTCCACCCACGCACACACAAAACCATAAAGTCTTTGTAAGTGAGCGCGGCAGAAGGTACTTGCACAGAAAGACAGAGTGAGAGTCCTTGACTGCCGGGTGACCCCCGCAGCTTGTTTGTGCCGATTTTGAAGAGAGTTCCGATCGAGGGAGAGGAGAGGTCTCGTAGTGTAGTACACACAACACGGCGAGCAGTGACAGCCGAGGAAAGGGAGGAAGAGGTGATGGAGGACACAGAAGGTCTAAGACCACATTGTCTAGCAACGAGCAAAACACCTGAACCGGTGCCATGCTTCCATACAGGTTAGCCACGTTTATCGTCTTCAGTGACTCCGTGTTGTTTTGTCAAATAATATCTTTTCTGGTCGCAGAACAACTATAAAATAGCAGGAGTGACATTTAAATGTTCTGGCCATTTTCTTTTTTTTTTTTTTTTTAACTGGTCATTTTTTCTTAAAATCCATTATTTATTTAATTCACTTTCTACATGAATATAAAACAAACTGGGTGGAGCCACAGAACAGCAGCTTCACTTCAAAACCTGCAGGGTTAACCTTGTGCTTATTCACATCAGTCCAAGTACAGTAATGGCCTATTACAGTGGCAAGACTGCATAAGCCAGACTGTCCCTATAGTCAGTCATTGTGTTATAATTTCATTAACTGCAATTTTGTTAGAGTTAATTGACTAAACTGATAAAATCCTTAAAGAGCAACTCACTGAAAAATGTATTCAAAAACACTATGAGCATTTAATTTTCACCACACAAAGACCGCCTGCGGTGCTCATGCACCTGTTACTGTCAGGAAATAAGTGACAATGTCTGTGACTAATCATATGAGTTTCTAAGACACTGTTAAATAATTACAATACTATCACAGCCCACCTCTGTTCGCCATACATTGGCTCTGTTTTAAAAGGCTACCCAGATAAATTGTGGCTGGCTACTCAGGTTAAGAGAGTGCTCTGGCCAGTCATCCTGGTCGCTTCACACGCCACCGCAATATCCTCACAGAATCATTTCCATTTATGCTTGCTGTTAAGGCCACTGCAGTATTCTCCTGAAGAACAGGCGTCACCACTAAGACAATACACTCACATCAACTCTGATAAAGGAAGGGTCAAAACTGGAAGCAATGACATTGCAGTGTTTTTTCCAAAGAGGTTCTAGTTTTCAGACTGCTCCAACACATCCCTCTGTATATCTGTGTCGCTATCAGCGTTGCTGTGAAACGACAGTGAATGCCACCGGATGTGACATCATTTTTGGCGCATGCCACTGTGCGACAGGGAGTAATCGGTGAGCATAAAAGCACTCTTTACCCCATTGACTTGCACTGCCGCTGGTGGCTGTAACTTTTGTTTGGCTCTGTTTCTCTTAGCAAGCAACCTGTAGTAGGTGGAGAACTGGTTCATGTGTCACTATCAGTGTTGGGTAAGTTACTTTAAATTAGTAACTTAGTTACATTACTAGTTACTTCTATCAAAAGTAACTCAGTTACTTCAAGTTACTCGTTACTTTCAGAGTAACTAGTTACTAGGGAAAGTAACTTTTGTTTTACTCAGAATTCTCTTGTTAATGTGTTGCTTCCGTAACTGGATATCCAGCAAGATTGCCATTCTTCTAGCTTGCTTACGTGCCACAAGTGCACTGTGCCACCTACCAATAGAAAGGAAAAAATAATGTGCACATTTCCACGAGAGAAATCCCACGCCTGATTCTATCCTAGCCTGCTTTTTACATCCAACACAAAAACTGCAGTCGTGGTGCTTTCGATTGTACTCAGAACTCGGAAATTCTGCCTTCTGAATAGGAAGATGTAGGCAACACCAGACTGCAGATGAGCTGCATACAGGGCTGGACTGGGACAAAAAATTCGTCCCGGGCATTTTGACTAGAGACCGGCCCACCATTATAGGAAAAATCATAAAGCCTTTGAATGAAAATAAGCACTGTTGTGACAGTGATGTTCACTGTTTTGATGGTATATATGTATCAATCTATCAATTGTTTGTTGCAAGACTCAGATAATTATTTTTTTAAAAGTGACATTTTAAATGAGAATAAGAAAGTATTTCTTTGTGCCCCCCTTTCCCTTTTAATGCCCTACATGCCCCCCTGGCAACACTTTGCTAGACCCGCCCCTGCACAGTTACCAGCTGTCAGCTACTTAGAAAAGGATCCTGGTGTTATTTGTCTCTCAGAAACAGTTCATAACTTCCCTTCAACTCATTCATGTCATCTAAAAGGTAAACCTGTTTCTCCATCACCTGTTCAGCTCTGATGATCCAGTAAGGACATCTCCTGGTTTCATCTTCATGTTTCCCTCTCATCACAAAACCAAACCATATCATGACCAGCAGCTTTACAGCTGTGGCTCCAGCCAACATCAGCTGATACTAGAAACTAATATTAAATAACTTCTAACAACAGCTGATCAAGCTTAAAGGTGCTGCTGTTGTTTAGCGCGACATCCGCTGGTTTCCTCTTTCTGGCGCAAAGTGGGCGATAAACAAACAAGAGAGAAAAGCCGATCAGCTGATCATTGATCAGTTTCATGATTGAAGTAGAAACAGGAGAGAGATGGTGAGAGGATGAGAGAAGAAGAGGCAACTGTGCAGCAAAGACACAGAGTAACTCCAGCTTTGTGTCTTTTTCATTGTAGCTGAAACATAAACTGTGTTCCTTTTCACCTCAATACGAAACGCGTGATATTTTCTTTGAATACGAGACGATTCCGTTTTTTACTGGACGGTTGGCAACTCTAATAATTAACCTTATGAACAAAATAAAGTTCAACATCAGTAACATAGCACCCACCCAGCTGTATAGAAACTCCGTCATGCTAGCTAGCACGCAGTACGAAAAAGTCAGCATAACGAAAATAAACTCCACCTAAACTTGGTTCATATCTGACCCAGATGGACTGCAGGTTATAACTTCTTACCTGAAGTTCAGTTCACCTGACACTCTCGGACCGGCGGCCGCTTCGGGTCTCTCCTCTTGCCTCCCTTTTCCTTCATCCACCTGCTGGCTTCCACCACTTGCTAATGTTATTGAATTTGTGGAAGCTCCGCGATAGCCACCACACGAAGTAACGAATAAGCCTACCTAAATCCCAGTAACGAGTAACGCGTTCCCGGTTTTGGCATAATAACTAGTTACCGTGCTCGTTACCACAATAATAACGTAGTTACTGTAACGCGTTACTTAATAACGCGTTAGTCCCAACACTGGTCACTATGCACACCAAGGCTACAAAGAACAGGGACTACTTTTACCAGCTGCAGATATCTGAGAGGCAGAAGCGTATGGATCTGTTCTGTTGTCTGTGATGGTTCTCAGTCATCCAGGTCATCGTAGTCTAAGGAGCTTGAAAAGAAAAGCGTCTCTTGAAGACGTTTCACCTCTCATCTGAGAAGCTTCTTCACTTCTGAACTGAATTGAGCATAAATAAAATCTAAATCACCACACAGTCATCATGTAGCTATAACTTGACTATGCTTAGATAAACAGCTAAAGTAACAAAAATCGCATTAGTGTCCAAAACTATATTGAAGTAACGTTATTATGGATGGTCCCATCTAAGATTCTTTGCTGGCTTGGTTTAAGCTCAGGATACTTTAAGGAAAGCAATTTAAATCTGACTGTGAAACAAATCAAAAACTTGAGCAGTCGTGCTGTGCTGAGACTAACAATACCAAAGTAGCTACCCACCAAGTTGCTGATCATTACCAACCCAGACCCTCCAAAACACCACTTTCAGCTAGTCTTTAATTGTGTTAATTAAAGCAGCTCTCAAGGTTTTGAGAGTTTGTTTTCAGAAATGCTAAATATGTTCACTCTCAGCAGTGCCTAGGTGTTTATTTGCTTTTGGTAACTGAAGGAGCCTTTGGGTTAATTATGCCACCCCTAGGAAGAAGCATGACCCATCAAACTGATTACGTCTATGACTACAACTAAGAGATTTCACATTTTATTTTATTACTTCAAAATAATAAATAATAATCTAGAGTTTCCACTACTTTGTGGCAGTGCTTGAAATGAAACAGCTATCATGAAGACGTAGCTATCCGCGAATTGCGAAGAGCAGGAAGAACCAGCGCCTCTTAATGTGAAAATATCACAAATTACCATTCTGAGTACACTTTGCTCACGAAAAGATGTGCAGGCAAAGTCGGGAAGACATGAAAAAGATTGATTTTTAACTCCTGAGAAAACTAAGCTGTGTATTTTGCAGAGGGAAGGTGCAGCTACAGTGGTAAGTTCTCTTCTTTGTGTAGTTTATCCTAGGCTGCCCTCCGGCACTTGTCTCCTCAGTGAGGAGTATATACTAAGGTCAGGACCTAAATGCATTGGCTCTACCTACTGCTGAGTACCAACAAGCTTTAAAACTGTCAGCCTGTCCCTCTCCCTCACCCGTCCTTCCTGTTTGTTCTGACACAGGCCTTCTTTTTCTATTTTTGAATCACTTTCTGTGCAGCACATTCACTGACAGTAGCAGAGAGACAGAGAGAGTATACGCCTGAAGGAAATTCAGGCTACAAAACCTATAAGGAAGAAAAACAACAACCCAACACATATTGTCAAATTAGCCATCTTATTGACAGTCTAATCATTTGAGAGGCAGAATAAACAGAGGCTTGTATATGGTGGTGCATCAAAGGAATGCTGATAGTTTCATTTCCAAATAATTAGATTTTTAGTGATTAATTGTTGTCTATGAGAAAACTGAAATTTTCACAGTTTTTCAAAAGCTATTGTTTTTCCCCATCAACACTAACAAAAAACAACCATATCTTATTTATGATGGCACCAAAGAGAAAAATCCAGCAACCTCAAATACTTAGCATTTTTTAAATAAATAATTCAAACAAATGTTTATCAAACCTGCACTCAATTCATCTGTTAATTGCCAAATCAATCACATTGATCAACAATGTTGTAAACCCCCATATGCAGTGTTGGGTTGGGTGTACAGCGCACTACACCCTGTGTCCTGAATCCTATTTATTATCCTCTTTAACTCATAACACAAAACTTTAACAGATCTTTAAACTGTAGATCACAGTTTTTGTTGAATATTGTAAAAATGAAGATATGCCTTGCTCTTGAAGCCAATATTCACCTTCTATGTATTAACCCAGGAAACCATCTTTTCCCCGGTGTTAACAAAGCAGCCTGAGACATAAAAAAAAAAACCCAACATTGATGCAATCACCTCAAGTTTGTTGCTCTGTTAAGAGTGGTTATTTCTGTAAGATGACGTGCAGCTGTGTACAACTCATCCCCAATGTTGCCATTTCCTCATGGCAGTTAGTTATGGTGGCTACATTTTACCGATGTTCCTAATCCCAGCTACAAAGCTCTGGCTGATTGACTGGAAACAGGATTCAATGCGCTCAGCTACTGATCTATTCTCCACCCACTCAAAGGAAGGATATGGCTACTAATTCAGGGGATGATGTCGAGAATCACATTAAGTTTCCAAATGCTTTATCAATGCTTTCCCATTAAAGTACGTTATTATAATCATGGGGCTGGCTTAATAAGCCGTAAAATTTAGCACTAAACAGTAACACGTGCAGTGCATTTATTTTGCGTCTAAAGAATTTATCCTGTGTTCTCTTGGAAAGGCTAGTAAATGCATGGTCCACGGTCACGAGGCCAAAGTTGAAGTATGACTCACTAACAGACTGAGGAGCAGATGTGAAAACTGAAACACTGCGCTCATTTTCTTCATTACCTTTTATTTAACTGAATATTGTTACAAAATCTCACTGAGATGAAGCAGCTGTTTTGGTAATTATTCCCGAAAAAGCAAAGACGATGCATTGTTTACTCAGTGCTACTGGGATAGGTGCCCATATTAGCTGACCCAGTTCAGTCTTCTATATAAGTAACAGTAATTCAGTGCACCTGACTGGCTTTTTTTTTTTTTTTTTTTTTTTACGACAGCCATTCTTCTTTGTAGTCACTGCAGTGATGATGTATGGAGCCCCAGTATCATGTACTGAGTCACCACCATCACATGTGAACCGCGAGTGCGGCGATGAGCAGACATCGACATTTGGTGTGCGATTCCATAGAAGACAGGAGTAAACCCTGCAAGCTGCTGCGCAGTGTTTGCCAGTGATACTGTGTTGGCTGCTGTTAAATTTTTAATATTCTAACAGTATTGTGATGTCATTAATTGGTGCTCCAGTTTGCCTTCAGTGAAAGTCCCATCTGCACCTCCTATATTTATAATGCAACAAATCCTCAAAAAGGGCGTTTCAGTCGGTAAGAACAGTTGTAAAGGAGGTGTAACCATCACAGTCTGTGGCTGCATGTGTGCCAGATTGTTTGGGGTGGGGGGATATGCTCGTGCACCCATTTACTATATTCTTCTCAAATAACTGTCACTTTGTGGAGGGGCAGCCATGTCTGAAGCCTTTTAAGACAGTGCAGCAGCCACAAAACATGATGGAGCGTGATTCACTTGTTGAACAGAGAAAAATAGTTAATCCAATCTATTAATGGGAATGTGGTGCTGGTTTCTCTGGTGGCAAAGGTCAACTTTTGTGAAGATAAATGAATGGTGTTAAGTGAAGGCTCACAAACATCTATTCTTTAACATGATCTGTTTTACCTCGGAAAATGGTTTCATGCTGAATAAAAGGGGTTAAAGATGAGACATAGACAGCTCTGGTAATGTTATTCAAACTTGAGCTGTTTTCTTATTACTTTCTTTCTTTTCTTTTTTTTTTGTTTGACATTGTTATTTTCCCCCAATGGCTCATTTACCCTCACTGATTGGAAGCCAATTGATTGGTTGGAATAATGGCTTCACATCCTCCTAATTAGGAGTTAATTGAAAAGTATCAAAGACTAAAACAGCGTCTGGGCAGATGCAGACAGGAAATCCTTGCTCGATTTTCATAAAGTTCAAGGCTGTTTTTCTTTCGACACTTTTATTTGCTTCTCTTCGTTCCCACTCTTTTGTATACAGCTCATGCAGGAAAGGAAAAGCGAGGATGAATTATGACCCCCAGAGGCTCAGAAACCACAAATACGATCCAAATGGGAAAGAAAATGAAGGTCTCTTGATTTCCCTCAGTTGACCCTGTCGTGCCATTTGTTGAACATGACTCACGGTGGTGCAGCTCATGCTGTGAATACACCTCATAACTATGGATGTCATGGCAAAATTGTCTTCTGCAAATACAAAGGTGTTAACTGAGTAAAGGTGGGTTTATCCCCATCAAAATCGCTGAACCTTCATCGCTCCTACCCTCCTCACTCATTATGAAAAACAATCCATTTGAAAATCCTATTAGACTTAACTCCATACCACAGTATTATGCACCGTGCTTTACTAATTATTACATTGCAAGGCCATTTAGTATTTCAATTAGGAACTAGACTACATGAATCTGGTAATACACTTGGTTCTGCAGGAGTTTTAAATCTCTTGTTGCCCTCCTCTTTTCTCTCATTTTTACCCCCAGGATAAAACAAAAACAAGTGTATCTGCACACACTCATTTCCATAAAAATCCTGCACATCCACTGTCCTAAAATATGTCTTCCCACAAGCACGTTATTCAGCTTGAAGTAAGGAGTCAGAGTCCTTATTTTACAGATGCACCGTGACCTGTCATGAAATATTTTTCATGTTGGTCCATATGGAACAAAATGATAAATATTTTAAGCTGAAATGCTAGTGTTTCGCTAGGATGTGACTACAAAGGGGGTGAAGGATCTAATGAATGGTGTATATAATGAGAATCCAGCTCAGACTTTACACCAGGTTGGATGCTGCTAAATCATGTTGCCAGAGGGAGTCCCTGTGGTGACCACAGAGCATCCAATATATTTGGATCCCTGCAGGCACAACCTTAAGGCAGCCCCTTAACAAATATATAGTGAGATAGTGATGATCCCAGACAAACGTCTTAATGATATGTGGATACGGACAGCCTCATCCATCTGTAAACGTTAAACAAAAACATGTGACATGGTTAACTGTTGAGGGGTCAAAGGTTTTTCCTCCATAAATGAGCACCTGTTAACATGTGACTACGATCTATATATAAAACCACATTAAGGAGTTCAGCTCAGCTTGTTACAGAACCACATTCATCAAATTCAATTTAAAAAATTTTGAATTTGATGACTTTTAAAGGTACAGTATGTTGAACACGTTAATCTAGAAGGGGGTGCTGTTGCTTCAAAAAAAAAAAAAAAAAAAAAAGCAAAAAAAAAAGCATGCAGTGGCTGTTCCAGACCCAAAGAAGTGCAACTTTTATGTCTTAGCCCAACTTAGTTTCATCTCCACTGGACGTGGACATCTGCAACCAATGTTTATGTCTAGCAACAAATCATCCAACAGTAAACCTGCATGGTGATCTGCTGGTGGAGCTACACAAATTATTTTTGCTACTGGAAGTAAGCCTCCAGACCTCTGCACGGACTGATGCTGATGGCCGGGGTGTCAGTGAGGGGTGGCAAGTGCTGTAAGCAGAGTGTAAGGAGACATACCTGCAGCCATTAGTGCTAGGTTAAAAAAAATCTCTCCAGTGGCTCCTCACCAGAAGATACAGCATCTGCTGCTTTTCTACTTCATTCATCATTGATCTGCCCTCCAATATGATTGACAAGTAGCCAGAATTATTGACTCTGTAAAGGAAAAGAATGTGATCTCTGCTGCTTATTTCTTCTCATGTTGGACAGAAGAATTAGATTATGCTAGGTTCACAGCAGCATTATAAAATGGACCAGCACTAGCTAGTTAGTGTGCTTACAGACTGAAGCCTGGATTGGTTGCGCGCACGGACAGCTAGAGACCTGAAGGCTGAATAGTCATTCCTGTTATACTTCTTTGAAGTCCACTGCCTGAGCAAATGCGTATTTGGTGCACCGTGATGTGAATTCTCTGCAGACTAGTTCCTCGCACTTACTGTTTGGTGATGTTTATGCCACAGGGACCCAATTGGACCCTAGACACAGGAAGTATAAAATCCTTTTCACAATAAGTCTTTGATTGTTTTGGGTATTTTTACATTTAGTTGAAACTGGCACTTCCTTTTTAACATTTTAAACTAATAATCCTACATATTACACCTTTCAAATGTGAAATTTGTAGGAGTATTATAGATATTTAGGATTATTTTCTGTTTTTGTTTTTTTGTTTTGTCAAAAATATCAACATTTTCACAGCTCTGGTTTCAGCCACTTCTCCATTATTTTATATTTATGCCTTTGTTTGAGAGACCTTGCATCTCATTTTTGATGTAATCATGTTTTAAGGTGCATTTTTACATTACAAATGGCGTGCCTTAGAGTCTGAGTGCACATTTACCACTGAAAGAAAAGTGTACTTCTTCTTTTTTCGACCCAGACAAACACAACCCTGCCAAGCACATCTGCCAAGCTGGCAGCATGACACCTGTGGAGATTGGCAGGCTCAGCCAAAGTTGCCAGGACAAACTGGGGAGCTGTGGCATTCACTGTGTGTTTGACTTTATGACATAGCCGAGCGTAAACCCTGGAGGCCATTTAGGAAAGCTCCTGCTGAGAAAGAAGGGGGGCTGATCCAAGCCAGATCAAAGGTTCCTCAGTAAAGATTTTACTCGGATATGACAAGAGAATATTAACATCCACCTGTCAGCTGGCATCACCTCTCCTCTGGCGGGATGAATCACGCACTGATCAGGAGGCAGGAGGATGAGCAGAACTGGTGGAAAGCCGCAGCACTCAGAGAAAACAAAATCATGCCAGTCATGAGGGCTGGCTGGCTCGCCATGCATCACAAGATCACAACTCATTAAAATGGTGATCACATGAATCAGATTTCACTGGAAATGGTCTAAATTTAAATGATAAAGCTTGCTCTCTGACTGGTTGATGAACACTTTTTGTATTTCCAATTTTATGCATGAACGCAAAACAAAAACAACAACAACAAACAGAAGCACTTTTAGTGACCTAAACACACACACAAAGAAAACACACATTTGCACTAGTTGGCATCATCATCGGCACCAGCCTCAAGCCCATGCGATGCTCTTTTGTTTAATTCCACCTCTGCATATGAGCAGATGGCATCACCTGTGCCACCCTCTCCACAGCCTCCTTTTCCATGAAAGAAAAGAAGTCCGAAGCGGAGCTCACACCTACCGTTCCCAGAGATGTGGTTCTCTATCTCGCCGTGTCCAGCTTGCCTCGTGGAGACACTAAGTTGCATGTAGAGTCCCATGTAATGTAAACTCCCCAACAGCACCCTGAACGCTCCCATTTCGCTTATGTTTTGTCTCGCGCTCTTTTTCACATCGAGTGGAGTGCACGTCGAAAACAAAATTTTTCTTTTTTTTTTTTCTTTTGTTGTTGTTTAATCCGGAAGGCTTGTTCTGGCGACGAAGGGAGTGGGATACCTGCGAGAAATAACGAGGAAGTCGCCGCAGCCTCCTCCTGTGCCAGCTGACTGACTGACTGACTGAGTGAATGTGGCTCTGCTTCCGCTCACTCGGTCCTACATGCGGCGGAGGGAGACTTTTCCCCCATTAGAAAGTGCCGCGGCTTGCAGTGGGGAATATCAATTATGAGAGGAGTGATATTACAAGCACTCAGCAAACTTAATGACGCTGAATTTGTCATTAACGAATCCGCTTTTATGAAGCGGCGCGAGGCCACTAAAAGCTGAAAACCCTTATTAAGCTAGTATTCAAACTAATTAGTATTTTAGTATTATAATGTTTACGAGTTAATGTCGTCGCGGACGTGTTTTTTCACCAGACAAGCGTGCAAGGGAGGTATCAAAAATTAGGATTGGGTAAACAAAGTGTTGCGAGAGCCAGTGGCTTGTTTCATCACTGTACACACACACACACTGCTAAACTCTGAAATAACTGCGCCCACAGTGGGCATCACAACCACGTATGGCTAACTGTTTTTTTTCCCTGTCCACGCCAATGTTTCCTGTGCACCTAAATACATTGGCGCTGTTTGGGGGTCTCATAGCTCACCTCTTGCGTCCAATGTGAACCACTCACTACCAATGTGAGTGGTGGGAAATAATTGTTTCTTTTGATGTAGCTGACAGTCTGCTCACTGATTCATTGCATTGTTTAGACTAGCAGAGCCACAGTAATGAGCTTCATCGCTGATTTGGCGCTGGAGTGTGGTTTGTTTGCTTGAGAGACTGATGTCAGGGGCACGCTGCCTGTGTGTTGTGTAGCTGTCCGTGGTGCTGAAATGTAGCCTCACTGCTGTTCGCATGAGCAGTATAGAGATCAGATTTCTCAATATAGGGCAGCCCAGCCAAGAGCATCATTTTTGTCCACCTTGTTAACCAAAATAACATAAAACTCTGGATGGTGTTTTTTTTTTTCTTATCAGCTCTGCCAACTGGATTTTATTTGTCTTAAATGCTTCAAAAAGTGTGCAAAATAGAAATTGAAACTTTACTTTGAATACACATATGTAACTTATACCGGTAATATGTTTTATTATATTTTGTTCAATGTTTCTGTCTATCTCACAACTTTGAATTACTTAGCTTAAGATATGTATTTGTGTTATTTTCCAGTGGTGGGTCTGTTTCACACAAGGCACAGATGAAATATTCAATCAAGTCGCTAAAGGGGCAGCTGCCCCTCCAGTCTTAGGTCAGTATGCAGTAGCATTGCACTCTCTGTCAAATATTGCCCATTCAACATAATTTGTCCAGTGTTTTGTTCCAATAACCTTGTGAAAGCTATGCATTCTTTGTTTTGGAGGCAGGAAACAATTTTTCATAGTATTTTTTTCCTCCTGTCCACTAGCACCATTCTTTCAGTTTTTCCCGTTTTTCCCTCAATCATAGGTGCTTGTAGGACATTGAACAGAACTTGAGCAAGAGCATAACTCGTTAGGAGTGTCCTCCTAATGGAAAAGGAGGACACTGTTGTTGATGTTTTGCTTGTCATTCTGGTTGTAATACCTGATAGTCACTTTGCAGGGGTGCCATTAGGGCACACTTACAGTTGTATGTGTGCTAGTAATATTTTGCCAGGTCTCACTGAAAAACTATTTTCACAGTAGGGAACGAGAGTGGATACTCTGGTGGAAACATCTTATGCAGCAATAAGTTCAGCCCCTATGCTGAGTTCTGGCGCAGAGCGGCATTTGGACTACAGGAGCAATTAACTTTTTTCGAGCCTGCGAGTTTAAGTGCTGTTAGCTTTATGTATGCAAACTGCTAATGAGGCAAAGTTGATGATGCTGAGAACTTAAGGAAAAATCAGTTTCAGTGGTGTAAACTCAGGGCCACATGTACCCCACCAATATCGATCGACCAGTCGGGCCATTTAAGGCACCATGCCGGCAGACTGAATTCACAACCAATAAGAGACGGTTGTCATTAGACCAAATCTCACCTGTCTGCTTCAGGTTTTCTGCTGTCTCTTCCTTTACCTTAGACAGCCATTAATATAGGTAGAGGGTGTTAAACAGCCAGCCTGCCTCTTTCCCTGTCACCACCAGTATGCTTACTCAGTGTCTGCTGTCTACATGTGCGAGCTCATGACTGAATATGTCAACTCCCGGCCTGCTAGATGTGTTTAGCGAAAGTCGCATACAGTGATTTTGCCTGGCAGTATACATAGATTGTTGCCATCCTTCCCTCCTCATCACACTGCTTTTGTTATTTCTTGCCATGTTTACTGAGGGTCAAAATACACAGCTTTTATTATGCCAACATTTCAAACCTAAATATTATTAGTGCTAATACATAAAAGACTTAGCTACAGAGCTATATTTAGCCTTACATGTTAGCTTTACAGATTTTATCTGGTGTGTGTGCAGATCTATTTCTCTATCTATCTCTCTCTATATATATCAAAGCATTAAGGTGTCTGTTTTGCAAACTTTACCAATCCCTCTGTTCACTCTCAATAACAGAATACCTTCTTCTTCCCTACTAAAAAGAGAAAAGCTCAAAACCACAGTGGTGCACAGTGTTTGCACTCAGTCATTCGGAAAATACAATTATTCTCCCTCCCGTCGGCTGTGAAATTGCTGTACAACCGCTGTTAAACACGCTGCAGTCATAATCACTGATAGGAGATGCATGGGGCTGGGCCTCCTCCGCCAATACGGTATGCAAACGACGCCCCGCCGCTCTACCCATCTTGTTACTGAGTGATATTAGACTTTGTAAAGGCACTTAGGAAATGCAGCAGATGTGGCAGCTATCAGTGAGCATCCCACCCAGTCCCTCCCACCACTGCTGCCTCCTGTCAGCAGTCATGGTCAAGGATCTGGAGAGGACATGGTGTACTTAAATGGGTGATTGATAATGTAAGCCAGTTTCTAACAAAAGTTAGGATATAGTGTAATAAAAACCAATTAAAAAAAAAAAAGAACCTTTCAAGGTAGAAAAGCACTTTCCGTGCTCCACAGTCAAATGGTTTAGATTCAGGATCTGCAAATAATCTTAATATTTAATCGTCATCATCTATGGTTCAGATGCACAGAAATCTTTACCTGTGATAGGAACAGGCTCTGATCTTTGAGCCCTGACTGAGTGTTTTGACAGAAACCTGACATAACTGCGTCATATAAATCTCTTAATAGGCTCAGATGGGGCACAACCATATGCAACTTTATTAATATTCTAAATAAATTTGGCTCTGAGGTTTATTGCTCTTTGTAGATTTAACCAACTTAATTCAACAAGATATAACTAGACGTAACACCTGCTTCCCAACATCTATCAAGTATAAAGCTAGTATGAAGATGGATATTTTAGATTTAAGAATCCTCAGCTAAAATCTAAAATTGGTGCGTGACCTGACTTAGCAATGACCATAATCGACACAAGTGTCATGCACAAGTCTAACACAGTTCATCACTTAAACGTCTGCCTCTGCACCTATGAAGGAAAAAAAAAAAAACATGTCCAGTATTTGCGGTCAATAACACAAAATGATTGTATTTAATTTTATTTTCAATCAGCCCAATGAAGCACTTCACTCTCAGACGCGTGCCTTACTTGTGGTTCCTAACCTATTACAAAGAAGAAAGAGGGAGAGCTTTCAGGCCGCTCTTCTGTGAAACCAGCTCCCAGTTTGGATTAGGGAGACAGACACCCTTTCTGCTTTTAAGATAAGCTAAAAACTTTCCTTTTTGATGAAACTTAATAATAATTAGGGTGACCCTGTATCCCCAACCAGTGGCAGGCTGATGGATGCCTATCCCGGAGCATGGCTCTGCTTGATGTTACTTCCTGTTAAAATTGAGTTTTTCCTTCCCACTGTCACCAAAGCGTAAATTCAGTCTTTATATAGAAATTACTCTTATAAGATAAGGATGATACTAGGCTGATATTCTCTCTCAGTTAACATGTAATTCATAACAGGTTTTTTTCCTCCCAAACAAAGATGCAGCCTGGCGGACAAGACAGAGACAATAATGCAGTAGGTCTGTTTGTGTACACAGCTGTACTGTAATCCACCTCCTCACTGATGTGCGTGAACAGCATCAGCGTCAACGAAAAACAGCAGTGGGCTGAGAGCTCCGGGAGGCTGCTGCGATCCATCCGTGGGTGGGTTTAGACAAGTAAAGAAGAAGCAGGTCTGCCTTTCCGCAAGGATTCTAATATTGCGAACGGGGCTGCAGATATAGGCTTGCTGTCTCCATCTGCGCTCCGTGCAACAGTAACCAAGTGGGGGCATAATGAAATTCATGTGCACAGACCGTTATCAGCTTGCTGTGCCAATCCCACGCTGTAAAACATGACATTTAATCAAAATCAAAATGGCCATCAGAATTCCATCACCAAATGTTTTTATTAGAAAATATTTTACACCTAAATCTATAAAAAACAAAAACAGAAACAAAACAGACCAAACAAAAACTCGCCAGGTAAAAAGCTTTGAGGGGGGAATTTCTGAGTTTAAAATCTGTGTCCATGATTATCCTGCAGTGTCCAACACCAGAGTTCAGTAAATAAACAGCACTGTTGCTGAGAGTAGTCTTGCTGGCTGGGTGTTTCAGTCAAGATACAATTTTCTGCCCTCCAAACTCAACTCCCACTGTGTCTGCAGTAAACATCTTCATTGGAACTGAACCAATTCTCTGACACAAGACTTAGACAAGTAGACAAAAAGGATATTATTAACTTAGGGCTGTAATTTTAAATTCTTTCTCACATGAAACCCTATCTCCCTCCACTGAATGCTTTTAGCTGTTTCTGTTCATTTAATCATTAATTTTCTGGGTTTGATGATCACCGAGGTTCATTGTGTTTGAGGGTGGGAAAGCGTGAGCGTCTGCAAGAGAAGAAGTGAGCTTAGAAGTTGTCTGCGAGGTCCATGATCCTCTTCCGCTCGGCCTCTTTGAACTCATCGCTCTTTCCATCTCCGATGCTCTCAGCGTACTCTGCAATACATAAAGAAAAATCAGAGGATTAGTTGGCTTGACAGCACAGCCGTGGGCCTTCTAACTTTTGCGGTTAAACAGAACATGCTTGGAGCCAGAAATTGACAGAATTGGTCCTCCTCCGGCACTGAACAGGAGGCAAATGAGGGAAGAAAAACATCGTACACTTCAGGTTTAGGAATTTTCCTAAGAAGTTTAATTAGAGTAATGTAGGTTCAATAATTCATTTGTTCAATAAAACAGACAGAAAAACGCAAAGATATTCACAGAAAAACAAAAATTTATTAGATGGGTTTTTGTCAAAGCCACCAAAAACTAACCAGTGCTCTGGTCCTGAAACACCACCTCACTTCAGCTTTACTTTGTGCTGATTAATTTAAAACTGACTGAATACAAATATACTTTGAATTATGCATGCAAGCTGATTTGAGAAACTGACCATCAAGGGCCCTGGGGCAAGTCTGCAGTTCAGTTAGAAATTACTGGCACTGACGCCTGCTTCCTGCACTTAAAATGCTGAATAATTAGAAAGAAGCAGAGCAGAGATGCTGTAACTTCGGGAGGGAGAGTGAAAGCTATTCTCTGTATATTAAAAGGACTAAGCGAAAGGGAACTATGCATTAAAAGGCTTTTGTTATTAAATAGCCTTTCACTCTAGTCTAGACATTCTTCAGTCTGTACATCACTTTTCAACAAAAAGTCAAATTATAGGATGTTTCCTGTGGAAAGAAAGAAAAAAAAAAGGGCTTTTCTATAATAAGACGCCCTGCAGCAGTGGCTGCACTGAAATCTACCCTGTTTCCTCAGTAACCGGTCCAGGTGTATTGTGTAGTGCTTGTACTTAAGTGTGGACTGCTCTACATTTGACTGTTTTCTTTATTGTCTGCCTCTCGCACGAGCCCTCTGAGACAGCGCGACGGTCGATTTGTGAGTCTAATGTGCAGAAAGTTGCAGCTGCCGCAGCCCCGGCGGAGTCCGTGCATCCGGCGTGTCTCTCACCCAGCCTCTGAGGCAGGGATTACACATTAAACTCAGGGATGTCGAGACAGAAAGATGGAATAAAAAAATAAAAAAATAATAAAAAAAAGATTTTTCTCTGGGAGACACTTCAGAGAGAAGAGAATGAAGGGGGGCTTTCCTCACAAGAGCCCGCAGGGTTTAGGAGGATAAAGAATGGCTGCCAAAGACACAGAGAAGACTTTGCTTTTGAGGGTAGAAGGATGTTTTTATGTTATTAGATTGTACATAAAGGATAGTGACAGATGTAATAGGGCTGAGGACGAACCTCAAGAGATACTGTAAAAGAACACTACTTGTTTACAGATGTTCTAGAGGAACAGGCAAAATTATTTATTATGTTAATTCTGGTTTTATAAGGACCTGTTTCTTAATTTTTCATCGTTCTGACAAAAACAAAAGAAATCAGTTTAGACTTTAAAAAAAATGCAGGATATGGATATACAAAAATTTAAGTGTTTCCACGTGTCAAGAACTGGAGTGAGAAGTATCAACTATAAATTCAAAGAGAGCCACGCAGCACCGAGCAAGCCTGGCAGAGGTAGTCAAGGACACTGGAAAGAAAACAAGTGAGAGATATTTCTTGAGACCCCAGAACAAATGCAGAGACACGAGTGAACTTAGCCATGTTGGGAAATGTAGTCCCAAGGAAGATAATCACTAGGACCCTGCACAGGAATGGACCGTGAGGTTGCAGACCAAGAAAAGAGACACATTCAAGCCAGACTGAAGCACGCTAATGATAACCTGGAGAAAGATTATGTAGACTTCTTTGGCGAAAGAAGGGAGAGGTGTACAACCAAAGATCACAGTGTACCTGGAACTGTGAATCTCGTCAAGGTGGAAGGAATCATGAAAAAAGGATGTAGGATTATTTTGAAAAATAAACCTCAAGCAGTCAGCAGGTAAACTTAGTCTGGGTCACCGTTTTTATCTTCCAGAAAAACAAGAACCAAAGCACAAAGCCCTGATCTAAATTCTACTGAAAATCTGTGGGGTGAACTGAAGATCAAGGTCCATCCCTGACGACCATCTAATGTTAAAAAGCTTGAGAGATTCTCCAAAGAAGAATGGGCTAACATGCAGACATGCCTACCACACCTGCTGGCCACTGTACGGCTACATCCTACAAATCTGTATCTATCAGAGTAGTATGGGAGAGCATTAATAGCTACAGTGGGGCAAAAAAGTATTTAGTCAGCCACCGATTGTGCAAGTTCCCCCACTTAAAATGATGACAGAGGTCAGTAATTTGCACCAGAGGTACACTTCAACAGTGAGAGACAGAATGTGAAAAAAAATCCATGAATCCACATGGTAGGATTTGTAAAGAATTTATTCGTAAATTAGGGTGGAAAATAAGTATTTGGTCACCTCAAACAAGGAAAATCTCTGGCTCTCACAGACCTGTAACGTCTTCTGTAAGAAGCTTTTCTGTCCCCCACTCGTTACCTGTATGAATGGCACCTGTTTGAACTCATCATCTGTATAAAAGACACCTGTCCACAGCCTCAAACAGTCAGACTCCAAACTCCGCCATGGCCAAGACCAAAGAGCTTTCGAAGGACACCAGGAAAAGTATTGTAGACCTGCACCAGACTGGGAAGAGTGAATCTACAATAGGCAAGCAGCTTGGTGTGAAAAAATCAACTGTGGGAGCAATCATCAGAAAATGGAAGACATACAAGACCACTGATAATCTCCCTCGATCTGGGGCTCCACGCAAGATCTCATCCCGTGGGGTCAAAATGATCATGAGAACGGTGAGCAAAGATCCCAGAACCACACGGGGGGACCTGGTGAATGACCTGCAGAGAGCTGGGACCAAAGTAACAAAGGTCACCATCAGTAACACACTACAACGGCAGGGAATCAAATCCCGCAGTGCCAGACGTGTTCTGCTGCTGAAGCCAGTGCATGTCCAGGCCTGGCTGAAGTTTGCCAGAGAGCACATGGATGATACAGCAGAGGATTGGGAGAATGTCATGTGGTCAGATGAAACCAAAGTAGAACTTTTTGGTATAAACTCAACTCGTCGTGTTTGGAGGAAGAAGAATACTGAGTTGCATCCCAAGAACACCATACCTACTGTGAAGCATGGGGGTGGAAACATCATGCTATGGGGCTGTTTTTCTGCCAAGGGGACAGGACGACTGATCTGTGTTAAGGACAGAATGAATGGGGCCATGTATCGTGAGATTTTGAGCCAAAACCTCCTTCCATCAGTGAGAACTTTGAAGATGAAACGAGGCTGGGTCTTCCAACATGACAATGATCCAAAACACACCGCCCGGGCAACAAAGGAGTGGCTCCGTAAGAAGCATTTGAAAGTCCTGGAGTGGCCTAGCCAGTCTCCAGACCTCAACCCCATAGAAAATCTGTGGCGGGAGTTGAAAGTCCGTGTTGCTCGGCGACAGCCCCAAAACATCACTGCTCTCGAGAAGATCTGCATGGAGGAATGGGCCAAAATACCAGCTACTGTGTGTGCAAACCTGGTAAAGACCTATAGTAAACGTTTGACCTCTGTTATTGCCAACAAAGGTTATGTTACAAAGTATTGAGTTGTATTTTTGTTATTGACCAAATACTTATTTTCCACCCTGATTTACGAATAAATTCTTTACAAATCCTACCATGTGGATTCATGGATATTTTTTTTCACATTCTGTCTCTCACAGTTGAAGTGTACCTCTGGTGCAAATTACTGACCTCTGTCATCATTTTAGGTGGGGGAACTTGCACAATCGGTGGCTGACTAAATACTTTTTTGCCCCACTGTATTTCACGGTTCTTAAATGGCATGGTAATTGGTTTTAACTCGTTATTTAAAACCAGTAGCACTTTTAAACTCCTTAGCTGACCAAGTGCATAAAGTTGTCTTTGTCTACAGTGATTAGGGCTGTGCGATATGACACAAAATCTCATATCCCGATATAAGACATCTATCGTCCGATAATGATATAAATCACAAAAATGTAACATTACACGACAGCTGGGCGTCGTGTATCTGGAGTCGAGTGTTTTAACCGATGCATGAAAGTATACAATTTTAGATATAAGTTGTAACGGCCGCCGTTTTCTTTGTATTTATTACGTGCTGCGGGGAAAAGCCTGTTCTAACGTCTAAGTCTAAGGTTTATTTTTTAGCACTTGACGGTCTTTTTTGCTTCTCATCTGAAAATACTCTGCATACTCTTTCAGGTGATTCAGTTTATTTTGAAAAGTCTCAACAGGATCTTGAGCTTTATTGTGAAAGGTTTATGTGGAACAAGCGGACACGTGACAAGATGGTTTTACTGTCGTTGTTGCTAAAGACAACACATAAAAACAGGCGCTTGTCCGTCCGTAGTGTGGTTATATTAAATATAAGAAAAAGAGAGAACTTTAAGAAATTAATGTAGCCACTACAGTGACCATCAGAACGATGAAAAAATATTGCCGTAAACAGTTTATTTTGCGACACCACGAAACAAACGATAGCGTAAAATTAAACATAAACGTTTTTATATCGTCATCCGATATATATCGTTATATTGAACAGCCCTAACAGTGATTAATAAATTTCTTTCTCTAACTCTTATTCAATAGGAAAGCTATTAACAACAACACTTTCTATGTTTCCTCACCACAACAAATAACACCTAAATGCAGCATGATGCATTCTTTTTCATTAGGAATTTTAACTTTGTAATGCCACTCATGGAAAGTAATGTCAACCTTTGTAGGTCAAAATATGTATGTATAAAATTTGCATTCAGAAATTCTAAAAGAAGAAAAATATTTCACATGATTTTAACACCATGCTTCAGTTGGAGATAGCATTTATCATGCTTTAAAGCCCACAGTACAGCAAAAGTATAGATGAGTAGACTGTAGTCAGTAAAAGCAGAATTTCAAGCCCCTGCAAAGTTGTAATGAATGGAGTAATTAGCCGAGTTTGGCCACTGTAATAATCATTTACATCTAGTCGAGGGACTGCAGTCTGTGGCACTTCCATGTTAGTTTCATTTTTTTAGGTCAATGCTTATTTCACTAAGATGAAGTCTGAGGTAAATCTGAGAGTAAATAAATGGAAAATGCCAAGCTGTGCGTACAGTTGAGTTTGACATTTATTGTCAGCTTTATGCAAGAAATTCATGCCAAGTTTTGATTTTCTCTTCTAAACAGCTTGAGCTAACACAGAGATTTTTTGAAAAATGCATAATTCTTTGACTGTTCTGTACAGTGAAACTTGTAGAGAGACAATGATAATACCTAATAGCTAAAACTATTAAAACTATTTAAGAAGAAGAAAAAAATGGCTCTTTAAAGCACTAAGATGACAATGAGCTTAAATACCTAAACCCACACTTCTGCCAAGCTTAATTCTTGCCTTTTCTTACCTGATAAGAAGAGTATATTTATTTAAATGTTGAGTAGAGATGAACGCTACAGTGAGATTACCGGAGACGCCCAAGTGCAAAAAGAGATTTTCATATTTTTATGGTAAATGGAGCAGTTCTTATGTAGTGGTTTTATGTAGTGGTACTTTACACAACTTTGCTCATTCATCCA
Organism: Copadichromis virginalis; assembly: GCF_057382275.1. Classification (NCBI taxonomy): domain Eukaryota; kingdom Metazoa; phylum Chordata; class Actinopteri; order Cichliformes; family Cichlidae; genus Copadichromis; species Copadichromis virginalis. Next base: position 12,363,182 of record NC_140637.1, read on the forward strand.
TTCACACAAGCACTTTTTTTCTATACTCTTTCTATACAAGTGCTCCTATCTAACATCCACACATTCGTAACTTGGGGTTAGTACTTTCCCCAAGGATATTTGGCATGCAGACAGGAGCAGACCTTACTTTACCACAAAAAAAATAACTGAAGTGAGACTGCAGAGATGTATTTAAGTTTGAGCAACATTAGAAAGAAGTTAGAAGTAAAGGCAGCATAGCACGCTACAAGAAGTGCTTCTAGAAGTACAAACACTGAGCTCAGGTCAGAAGACGCTCAGGATGACAGTAATCTGCTCAGGTTACTCCATCATTGAGTATTCAGGGGAGAGCTAGGTTATAGCAGGCCACAGCACTAGGCATAAAGTTAAGTGTAAAGTTAGACCAGCATCTGCAGATATGAGGATGCAGATTTGTCCACAGATTTGTGCAAATACAAAAGCCTTGAATGTCAGAATCAGGGATTTTAATTTGATCCGCAGAGGTTTGGATGCGAACGAGACTTACTTAAAAAGGCACAATTTTAAGGGTGACTGAGAAAAGCAGGTGAGGGGCAACTCAGAGAAAGCAACTCAACAAAAACATGATAATCTATGGCCTCTATTACTGCCAGCCTGTCATTGTGACCGAGTGCCAGTGTCTCCATGTCTATAAATGGTGTTGCAGTCAGCCACACAGACAGAGAGGTCAGAGATTCCGTGACTCTTCAACTCTCTGCAGAACCTTTTCTTTGGCATGCTGGTACCCTCTCCTTCTGTCACCACGGCAACACGGCAGAGGACAATACAGTAGTGAGCATCGCCATTACTCAGGTCAGCGACTGGGACGGATCTGCCATGAATACAAGGAGAATCATTTCCAGGAGCAGCCTCTGCAACGGCAGCCAAGGATAGGGACACGCTATAGGACTTTCAGCGTGATTGCAGCTGCAGCTGGAGCACCATAAGTCATTTAAAACACTGCTAAACCAGTCTCAAGCCACTGTGATCCCACTGAACAAAGGACAGCTGGTACAGAATATGCCCACAGTGGGGTAACCTACAGTCTATAATCATCATGCAGTTTGCCTTTTAACAAACAAACAAAGAGAGTGGGAAAAAAGATACTGCAAAAGCTCTCTAAAATCTGGATACCATGACAACATTTAGCAAGACATAAGCTTCAAAAAACAATAATTGCTGAAAATGTTTATTTTCTTCTCATAAACCAGTTTCATCAGCACATCTAATAAACACAAATAAATTTTTATCTATGTCTATATTTTTGATATTTTCAGAGAAAGTCTGTGTAGGGTGGACTTTGCTACTTACATTAAATGCAATAGTTTGTATTTTTAATAGAGATGGCACGATACCACTTTTTTATGTCCGATACAGATATCGTAAATTTGGATATCTGCCGATATCGATATGAATCCGATATAGTGTGTTTTTTAATCAATAAAACGTTTTTTTAATATCTTGCTGCATTTTGTATAAGTTTTTACTCAAGTTTAAATAAATAACAACACTAAAGCTATTCTGTTATACCTGTACGTAAAAAAATACACTGCGCCCAAAATATTTCATAGTTCAGCAACACTGATCAATCTAATAAACTTAAACCTATTCCATGCTCCCTATTCTGGTATTTTAAAGAGTACTTAGCAGAAATATTCAACAACCTAACTAATAGGGTTGCAAACTCCCAGCAAAAAAAAAAAAAGGGAACCACCCTCCACCTCATGTTGCTTAATCGATGTAATCAAATTTAATTTGATGCAGGGGGAAAACTGCACAGAAATAAATTCTTTTTCAAGAATAATTAAATAGATTCAACATCTTTCTTCAACAGAATTGCAGAATTCACAGATGGTACTTTCCCAAAGGAAAAAGTACTATAGCTTACTAGGGTATATTAGACTTAACAGTTACTACACTGAACAAAAATATAAACGCAACACTTTTGTTTTTGCTCCCATTCCCCATGGGATGGACGTAGAGACATAAAATTCATTCCAGATACACAATATAACCATCCCTCCCAAACAGTGGTCACAAATCAGTCCAAATGTGTGGTAGTGGGCACATCTGCCATATTGAGATAATCCATCCCACCTCACAGGTGTGCCACATCAGGATGCTGATCTGACATCATGAGTAGTGCACAGGTGTACCTCAGACTGCCCACAACAAAAGGCCACCCTGGAATGTGCAGTTTTGTCTCACAGCAAAATGCCACAGATGCCACAAGCAATGAGGGAGCGTGCAATTGGCATGCTGACAGCAGGAATGTCAACCAGATCTGTCGCCCGTGCATTGAATGTTCATTTCTCAACATAAGCCGTCTCCACAGGCGTTTCAGAGAATATGGCAGCACATCCAACCGGCCTCACAACCGCAGACCTCGTGTAACCACACCAGCCCAGGACCTCCACATCCAGCAGGTTCACCTCCAAGATCGTCTGAGACCAGCCACCCAGACAGCTGCTGGAACAATTGGTTTGCACAACCAAACAATTTCTGCACAAACTGTCAGAAACCGTCTCAGGGACGCTCAACTGCATGCCCGTCGTCCTCATCGGGGTCTTGACCTGACTCCAGCTCGTCGCCGTAACAGACTTGTGTGGGCAAATGCTCACATTCGATGGCATCTGGCACGTTGGAGAGGTGTGCGCTTCACGGATGAATCATGGTTCACATTGTTCAGGGCAGATGGCAGCTGAGAATGTCCCAGTTCTTGCATGGCCAGCATACTCACCGGACATGTCACCCATTGAGCATGTTCGGGATGTGCTTGACCGGCGTATACGACAGCGTGTACCAGTTCCCACGAATATCCAACAACCTCGCACAGCCATTGAAGTGGAGTGGACCAACATTCCACAGGCCACAATTGACAATCTGATAGACTCCATGCGACGATGTGTTGCACTGCATGAGGCAAATGGTGGTCACACCAGATACTGACCGGTTCTGGGTCCCCAGACCCCCAATAGCGCAAAAATCTGCACATTCCAGGGTGGCCTTTTGTTGTGGGCAGTCTGAGGTACACCTGTGCACTACTCATGATGTCAGATCAGCATCCTGATGTGGCACACCTGTGAGGTGGGATGGATTATCTCAATATGGCAGATGTGCCCACTACCACACATTTGGACTGATTTGTGACCACTGTTTGGGAGGGATGGTTATATTGTGTATCTGGAATGAATTTTATGTCTCTACGTCCATCCCATGGGGAATGGGAGCAGTAACAAAGGTGTTGCGTTTATATTTTTGTTCATTGTATATACAGTAATGGATTTCTATATATTTTACATCAGATTAAAACTTTGGGTGTAAGATTCAGATAATTATTTATTAAAAGCTAGACATTTTAAATGAGAATAAGAAAGAAAAGTATGTCTTTGTGCCCCCTTTTCCCTGTTCATGCCCTATCGGCCCCCCTGGCTAAACTTTGCTAGATCCGCCCCTGCACAGTTACAGCCGTCAGCTGCGTAGAAAAAGATCCTGGTGTAGAAAGTAATATTAAATAAATTCTAACAACAGCTTATCAAGCTTAAACGTGCTGCTGTTGTTCAGCCGCTGGTTTCCTCGTTCTGGTGAGAAGTGGGCCAAAAACAAAGAAGGGAGACGGACTCCCGACAGAAAAGCCGATCAGCTGATCATTGATCAGTTTCACGATTGAAGTAGCAGGAGGAGAGTGAGAGAGGCAGTCTCTCCATATATTGGTTGTTAAGCTTACCATGGGAATGCTTTACAAACATTCAGAGATGAACTTACACACTTGCTTTACTTCTCTCTGGGAAAACTTCCTCGGAGATGAAATGCCTGATTGCTAGCAAGGCTACAAATACACACAGCCGCTCTATCACGTGATGCATACTGCTGCAACTTGCTACGGTTATGAGCCGAGTTACGCCGTGTAGCAAGTTTTGTGAGGTGCTTTTTTGATATTTAATGGATCGGATTACATTTTTTATTTCTTGCCGATATCCGATCCAGCAATTTGGGTCAGTATCGGACCGATACCGATATGTAATATCGGATCGGTCCATCTCTAATTTTTAAGTCTTGCAAGTTCTTTCTTTAGTACATGTTCTTACCCCACAGGATACCATGGGAGCCATAATTTCTAGTCCCTGGAATAAGGGCTTGACATTACTTAACTGTTCTTTTGTGATGGGAGGGTGAGCAAGGGTTTCAATATTTTTGGTCAACTTCCACCTTTAGCTTAAATACAGCGTAAAGACTTCTTTTGCACCTTTTTCTTTCTTTACCTCTTGAAGGCCGACTAGGCGTAAACCTTGAAGCTCTTTTTTGAACTTCTTATAGAACAAAATAACAGAGTTTGCATCAGCAGTTAGTCAGGGTGGTCTCTGATTTAAAAACCCCAAAACTATTCTAACATCTTTATTGATATAAAGATTCATGCCACAAGAATGTGCTGCAGGAAAGAACCCAACTTCTTAATCGACACAGTCGCTTAAGTACTGTTTTAGTCAACGGTACAGTTCAATGGCACAAAGGCTGGTTTTCATTGTGTTAAAATAATTTGAAGTGGAGACTTTCAGTTTTATTTGAAGGTATTACACTGAATATTTAAGAATTGCATTCATTTTTGTCCACTGTAGGCTCAAAACTACTAGTATCATAACTTTAAGTGTAAGAATTAGCTTCAATACTTGGGTAAAAATCCAAGTATTATTATACAAGGTTATCACAACTGAAACATTTTAAAAAAGGCAAATCATAAACCTCAGAATTCAAAACCAAAAACTTCACAACACAAGCAAAATTGTTCCTGCGGAGCAGTTTTTTATTCTTCAGTAAGCTAAAGCCGTTAAGGTCAAGATAGCAGAGCAGGCGACACACACTGCATGTGCTTAACCTTTTCCTGTGGTTTAACATTGACCGGGTGGGGCACTTGAAATGGGAGATGGCTCCACACACTGTGGCCTAGTAGAAAGGGTGAGGTCACTGAACCACACGCGCGCAGATGAATTATGATAGACATATGCAATGGCTCTAAGCTATTATGTATGCGGACGCATAGTTATTTGCAGAACACATAAACACAATATAGTTTATGAAAAATAAGTCACATCAAGATCATGCAAGGAAACCTAACATGCACATTAATATGTAGAAAACATTCAAGGGCAGGCACGAGTACAGAATGTAAACTGAATCAGAAATGAAGTAAACATCTGCAAGGATTTCCTCTCAAAGGTTTGTTAATATCTAAAAAATATGCAGATAAAAGCAAGCAAGGACATGTGCGTACAAATAAACATGGAGACATGCTAATGGCAATCACACACACACACACACACACACACACACACACACACACACACACACACACACACAAACTCTGTAAGTAAGCAAAAACATAGTGTGGACAAGCACGATGTGCGTGTATGCAAATATGCAGATGAAAACAAAGAGTCACACAGCCACATTTAGGATACAAATTCCTGCACACACGCACACGGGGAGGACTGGAGAAATGCCACGCTTGCTGGCAGTGCCATGTGTGACGGATGGCTCTATCTACAGTGTTACATGCCACAGAGAGCCAGAGGGTGTGTGAACGGAGCCACGTCCTCGAGCTTTATCCAACAATGATACGGGAAGGATGGATGTCGCGCCGCGAAGGAAATAACACAACCTGCTAGGTCTTTGACGGCAGAAAACAAATATAGCACGAGGAGAAATCTCTGGCTAAGTGAAAAAAGTGAATAAAGGACAGACTGTCTCTGCTCTACTCAGTGATAATATGATCAGTTCAGATTTGCAAGCCAGGCTCAATTTCATCATATTGTTTTACCATCTGCAGAAAGGTAATACAATTAACAAAAACAAAACAATCACATCTGCCTGGATATTTTAGATGCTCGATTTTATCGTGTTTATTTTTCCATCTGAATTGTCTATATCGTAATATTCAGGACAGTCTAAATATTAAAGACACCCCTCTCATACAAGGTGACCTCTGCTACTGCAAATGCAAAGGAAGAATATACTAAACAAAGGTCAGAGTGACAGGGTCTCCCCAGGCCTACTTCTTTGTTCAAGAGAACAGGAGCATATGACATTATTTGTGGTATTTTATTATATTCCAACCTAACCACTTTGGCAGGCAAACAGCACAGGCTTGCTATCAAACAATAACCAGAGCCAAAGAACAGCGATTATACCATCATTTTCCCCTGAAATGCTGTTTCCTTGCCAGGCTGAGAAGCACTTGGAAACAGGATTTTACAAAATGTGTCAATAAAATGCACTTCTGAAAGTAATATAAATCTCTGTGGGTGTAAGAGCAGCTTTTGAAGGCACCACTTTGCCCTTTCAAAATATGCAGTTTTTCTACTTTTATCCTTGTTCACTCTAAGGTGAAGGATCTGCGCTTTTGGGCAAGGTCCCAGATCAACCTGTAGATTTGATATAAAGTCACGGGAAAGGCCTGTGCTGAGAAATGTGTCACTACAGATTATTCTCCCATTTGCAGAGTATGAAGATAAGGAGAAAATTATTTCACACTTTCAATTTGATAGATGAGGACTATCAGAATGGACGTTTTTGTCAGATTCTTCCAACTGCTTTTTTTAACGGCGCAAGGAATTTATAACATAGCATTTCTAAGCATACAATAACATAATTACTTCAGAAAAAGCAAAAGCAGTACTATTTGCCTTCTGAAAAACTAACCTTTTTATCAAACCACTGCTGTGCAATGATGCATTTCAACTTTATGTACTGTAATACTCAAAGTTTGTAAAATCAAGCTAAAACTGAGGATTTTCTTCCACAATATAAAAACTTCAGCGAGAGTTTGAGCTGTCACCTGTGAAAGCATCATGCCAAAAGAACTCAGTTTGGACTTGAGAAAATGAAGGATATCTGAAGATTTCAACAGTCAGAAGCCAAACTGGATCTGGGTCGTCATTTTGTCCTCCAACATAAACACAACTCAAAACATGCGTAGCTCCTTGTAAAGAAATATCTCCGTCAAATTTGTAGAAGCTTGAGAGATTTGCCAAAGAAGAATGGCCTGGGGAGAAGGCGTGTTACAGACTTGTTGCAAACCACAACAAACGACTGCAGGTTGTTATCCAGCAAAAAGGAACTGATTGATTTTAACCCTGGCTTTTTTGGGTTTTTGTAAAATAACTTTGCCTGTTTGCAAAGTAAAATAACATAAACATCCAAAATAAAAAGCTATGTTCAAAATTCTTTACTCACGTTAACAGCGCTTAAAAAATACTAATAACCTTTTGTGTATTGATCAAACACATTTATATGTTAAAGCACTCCCCATATGTTTTCACATAAAACAGTGTCTGTATGTTTATGTGCAGCAGAGTAGCAGAGATACTAAGGAAATATTGAGAAGATAAAGTTACTCACCTCTCATGATGTGGCGCACTACTTTGACAGAACCTCCTCTTAGGTTAAGAATTTGATGGACCCTCTGTTGAAGCTACATGCAGACAAAAAAGAAAAGAAAATAGAATTCCTATTATCTAAAGCTGTATATTGTTGATTGTTTTGATGTGTCTTATTACTTGGTCTGTATTTTAGTGATAAACAAGAACTAAAGGTAACATTGTAGCTAAAAAGACAGTTTCCACTTTGAGTTAATGCTAGTTTGCTCAGCTTAAAATGTCCAACTTTAAGCTAATTGTTTGCTCCATATGTTTATTCTTGGACTCTACTATAGTGGCTTTTATGTTATACTAGGCCTTTTAAACACTAGTGCTTGGAAATATTGCCTCAAATCTTTATCCCAATATTTCATTCATATTTTTTACAATATAGAAAACAATGCAGTGGTTGCACCTTGCAGGCAGTAGAATTTAGCCCAAACCCTGACAAAAGGTTTCAGCAGCAGTATTACAGTGTAACAGTAGTGACACGGCGTTATAGACTGTGACATAATGCAAGTCAAATGCCTAAGTAGTATTTTTTTTTGCCTGCAACTGCAACACTTTAACAAACTGCACCCATTAAAAGCTATTTGACCTCCATCTGTTTTCATAGTTTGTGTGATCAGACATGTTAAGAACAATTAATCTGAAAGGAAATTGGCAAGCCAGGACCAGTTTGCGTGCGTGTGTGCATGCGTGCACATGTGTGTGTACCTGTGGGATTCCTGAGTTGCTGATCTCCACCATAATGTAGCAGATCAACTGAAGAACAAATAGCCCGGCGTCCAGACGACGAAGGTAAAACTCATCCTCCATGCTGTCGTCCAAGATCTCCCCACGACGGACCATCTCCTGCACACACACAAACAGACAGAAAAGCCTTGTAAAAAGAGAAATGTTTTCAAGCACAAAGCAGAGTTTTCTGTTGTTTGTGGCACACTTATAAAAGATTCAACAAACAGAAAAAAAATCAGAGCCCAAGTTTAATTTAGGTGTTGTTTTCAGCCTCTTCCACAAATCAATTTTCTTATTGACCAGACAAACAAATCAATCGATTTCACAGCTCTACTGCTGGCTCTCACACACTTACACATACGTACACACACTTGCATAGTTATCCATCTTAACGGTCCTGTCAGTATGCCAATAACACAGTGGTGCCAATAAGCACACAGCCTACATTAATCATCATTAGAGATCAAGAAGCAGACCTGAGGGGAGAGGGGAATCTGAAGCGTAAGCCACTAGAATGGCACAGAAATACAAACAGTGTGTATAGCACATTGCAGCCTCTAAGATTTACATCTAAACGTCATCAGTAAAGTCACTATTTATTGTGAATGATGCAACTGGCCTGGTAATAAAAACACTGAAATATTCATGTATTTCCAGAATGACAAACTGAGTGTATTTGGTGACATTCACAGGAAACATGCTTTATTAAGCTACCGATAATGCAAATGCAACCATTTTCTAATGATACACCTTCATATTGAAGCATATAAATGGTAATACTAACTTTTCAATGAGGCAGCCAAATTTCACTTTTACCAAGCAGCTAAAAATCTGATTCTTGCTGCCAGACAGAATGACGGAAAAGGGACACTTATTGCCTAGCCTCTATTATTTAAAAAGAATTTCAGGGTTGACAAAGTACAGTGGGGCAAAAAAGTATTTAGTCAGCCACCGATTGTGCAAGTTCCCCCACCTAAAATGATGACAGAGGTCAGTAATTTGCACCAGAGGTACACTTCAACTGTGAGAGACAGAATGTGAAAAAAAAATCCATGAATCCACATGGTAGGATTTGTAAAGAATTTATTGGTAAATCAGGGTGGAAAATAAGTATTTGGTCAATAACAAAAATACAACTCAATACTTTGTAACATAACCTTTGTTGGCAATAACAGAGGTCAAACGTTTACTATAGGTCTTTACCAGGTTTGCACACACAGTAGCTGGTATTTTGGCCCATTCATCCATGCAGATCTTCTCGAGAGCAGTGATGTTTTGGGGCTGTCGCCGAGCAACACGGACTTTCAACTCCCGCCACAGATTTTCTATGGGGTTGAGGTCTGGAGACTGGCTAGGCCACTCCAGGACTTTCAAATGCTTCTTACGGAGCCACTCCTTTGTTGCCCGGGCGCTGTGTTTTGGATCATTGTCATGTTGGAAGACCCAGCCTCGTTTCATCTTCAAAGTTCTCACTGATGGAAGGAGGTTTTGGCTCAAAATCTCACGATACATGGCCCCATTCATTCTGTCCTTAACACGGATCAGTCGTCCTGTCCCCTTGGCAGAAAAACAGCCCCATAGCATGATGTTTCCACCCCCATGCTTCACAGTAGGTATGGTGTTCTTGGGATGCAACTCAGTATTCTTCTTCCTCCAAACACGACGAGTTGAGTTTATACCAAAAAGTTCTACTTTGGTTTCATCTGACCACATGACATTCTCCCAATCCTCTGCTGTATCATCCATGTGCTCTCTGGCAAACTTCAGACGGGCCTGGACATGCACTGGCTTCAGCAGCAGAACACGTCTGGCACTGCGGGATTTGATTCCCTGCCGTTGTAGTGTGTTACTGATGGTGACCTTTGTTACTTTGGTCCCAGCTCTCTGCAGGTCATTCACCAGGTCCCCCCGTGTGGTTCTGGGATCTTTGCTCACCGTTCTCATGATCATTTTGACCCCACGGGATGAGATCTTGCGTGGAGCCCCAGATCGAGGGAGATTATCAGTGGTCTTGTATGTCTTCCATTTTCTGATGATTGCTCCCACAGTTGATTTTTTCACACCAAGCTGCTTGCCTATTGTAGATTCACTCTTCCCAGTCTGGTGCAGGTCTACAATACTTTTCCTGGTGTCCTTCGAAAGCTCTTTGGTCTTGGCCATGGCGGAGTTTGGAGTCTGACTGTTTGAGGCTGTGGACAGGTGTCTTTTATACAGACGATGAGTTCAAACAGGTGCCATTCATACAGGTAACGAGTGGGGGACAGAAAAGCTTCTTACAGAAGACGTTACAGGTCTGTGAGAGCCAGAGATTTTCCTTGTTTGAGGTGACCAAATACTTATTTTCCACCCTGATTTACGAATAAATTCTTTACAAATCCTACCATGTGGATTCATGGATTTTTTTTTCACATTCTGTCTCTCACAGTTGAAGTGTACCTCTGGTGCAAATTACTGACCTCTGTCATCATTTTAAGTGGGGGAACTTGCACAATCGGTGGCTGACTAAATACTTTTTTGCCCCAATGTATATCGGTAAAGCAAAAAACAAAACATGGATTTCAGCATCAAGCTAATGGGTATCCCCATGACCTTCAGACCCAAATGATTTAATCTCTAAGGACTTCTCCTTTAAGATCAATCACATTGAAAAGCTGCCTCTTCTGAGGACTACATTACAAGACTATTTTGTGGAAGCCCTTTTAAACCATGCTGCAAAGCTGGGAAACAAAATAGCATGTCAGTGTAAGAGACTTTGTGATTTAACAGCAGGATGGAGTTTGTACAAGTCTAACAAGCTTCAAGGTCAGTGTTTGGTATGCCTACTTTATTCTGCAAAACAGCCTGAAGTTTCTTAGGCAAGCTTTTTAAAAGTAGTCTTCAGGAATATTTCTCCAGGCTTCTTAAAGGACAGTCGAGGCTCTTCTTTGGATGTTGGCAGATTTTTGTTCTGTTTTCTGTTAAGATCCCACGCTGCTTCAATAATGATGACATCCGGGCTCTGAGCAGGCCTGTCCATGATCAACAGCATTCCATTTTCTGTTTTTATTTTTTCTTCCTAGTTTTTTATGACCATACGTTTCTTTCTTTTCATCACCATGAACTGTGTTTTACAAATGGGTGTACCTCTCTTCATAAGCCTTATTGTCACCGACTTTCATGTGTAATCTGGCATACCTCAGCCTCTTCTCCCCATTTCCCTTCTTGAAGAATGGCTTCTTGATGGCCATCCTTCCACTGACATCACTTCTGATAAGGAGCAGATGAACAGCAGATAAATCAACTAGAGGTCCAGATGCATCTCACAGGTCCTCTGTCAGGTCTTTATTGGATTTTTAGGTTTGCCCACATCTTCTTTTGTCCTCCACTTGACCAATTAAGACAAACTACATAGCATGCTCAGATACACCAAGTTTTTGGTTCTTCTTAGTAATCACCTTGTTGGCCCAAAAATATTATTTTATGCCTCCCAAACTGTGTTAGCATTGACATTTCTTTTTACTCCAGCTAAAGAAATGGGAACACATAATATGTTTTGCAACATTTGCAGCCAGCTACTAGTAACAAAGTAACAACAAAAAAAAGTAAAACTATTCTACTTGTACTATAAAGCACACCTACCTGGAATGATTCAGAGAGCAGAACTGAAACATGACAGGTGATGCTGATTAAAAAATACTTGATTTGGAGTGCTGCCATGTATGCTGAAAACTGGTTATTAAGTTCAGTTTACAAGTATTGTATGGTGCATGACTGACTTAATTAGTGAATCCAAAAGAAACTAACAGGTTACACATGGTTTCCCCTGGTTTAGGCTTCATTAATTACAAGAATAGGGGGAAAAATACCCAAGTCAGCTAATGTCCCTGACATTTTAATATCATACTTGTGCAAAATGTTTTTTTTAATGTCAGTGAAGTATCAGATTTGCATCATTTTTATTTGCTTCCACAGTCAGAGGCTCAGTTTAATTTATTTAGTGCTGAGAAACTGTGCCAAGGAGAGAGAGGTGTTTTTCAAAATGACAGAAGAGGAGGAAGAGGGAAATGCTCAGAAAACTCCTCCTCAGTATGATCCTGGCAGCTACTAATATTAATTTTGAGAACTTTATCACCTCAACCTCTAATAGAAAAAGCATCTGCCCAGACTCAAAACACATTTAGTGTATAATTTTAGAGTGTACATATGGCCGGTCAAGGCAAGAGAAGCCATGATGTCACCAATGGAGGATGACAGAAAGAAAGAAAATTGCAGTTAGGCTTATGTTGTCACAGAAAAATGTGTGCAAGGTTTTCTTTGCTGACATAAGACAGCTAAGATCAGCACTCTGGTATGTTAATCTATCAAAACACATATGACTAAGAATAATTTCACTCATCAAAACAGAAGAACAACCTTCATGGATGGGCTCTATGACACTTAAAGCAATATTATTTGTCAGATAATTCAATTAAATGAGTTGCGCCTGGTTAGTACTTGGATGAGAGACCACCTGGGAATACCAGGAGCTGTACACTTTTGGTAAGCTGTAGCTCAGGTAGAGCAGGTCTTCTACTAATTGGAGGGTTGGTGGTTCAAACCCTGGTTTCTCCAGTCTGCACGACAAATATCCCTGATATTAATCCAAAGTCGCTCTCTGATGCATTCATCAGAGTATAAAGGTGTGTGAATGTAGATAGAAAAGCCTTTAGGTAGAAAAAGCATAGAAAAAGTGCATGTATGAATGGGTGAATAAGGCAAGCTGTATACAGCACTTTGAGTATTAAGAGTTGAAAAGCAGAATATAAAAACCATTTACAAGGAACTGATTTTTTTTTCTTTTTTTTAAATGTCATTTTAACGTGAACGTTTAAGGGGGTTGCAACGCTTTCAGAGCCAGCCTCAAGTGCCCAATAGAGAACTGCATTTTTTGGCACATTTCTCAGCTCCAGCAGCTGATGCCTGATAACGAGCTGTGTGAAAACACTGCTTTGAAAACCAGAGGAACCAGCTTCCAATCTAAGTTACAGAACATACAAATCTAGGTGAATTAACACTGAAAGTTTTTCATTTATCTATATGAATACCCCCCCCCCCCCCCCTTTTTGGAGGGTTTAAGGGACTAGAAGCAGTTTTTAACCAAAAGCCTTAAACTCTATAACTGTAACTCACTTAACATAATTAATGTGTGACGTTTACTTCTAAAGGCCTTTTCCGTAACCCATGATCCACAATCCATTTAGTTACACTTCAGCAACAACGGGCCTCATCAAAAAGAAAAAGTAATAAAAATTTTGCAAAAGTCACCTGCAACACTTTACAGTAACAGCAAGAAAAGCTCGACAGATCAAGAAAGACCTACGAACGTGTGAGAGAGTGGAAGTTCTTTTTGAAGCATGACGTGCATTTACAATTTATTATAGAAAGCAGTGGAAGTGGACATTTGGGATATTAAAAGCTGAACCGGCGTAGGCACTGTGGCAGGATTCATTACAGCGAGAGAGTTTTGTTCACTCGTAAGTTTTGACAATGTGACCAATATCTTTTGTGTGTCAGCTCGGTCCCTCTGGCAAACACCGGACAGAAGAAGCGGAGGAAGAAAAACGTGTTGAAAGGAGGGACTGGACAAGTCAATTACTGCAACCTCAGGGGAGCCTGGCAGCTAGGCTACAGTACAGACAAAGTAATAAGCAGTGATTTTCAGCTGCATTGTGCTTGTTTGTGTGATGGCATGTGTATGATTTATAGAACAGTCTGCATACTTTTGGAAATCACATAGGTTTGTTTGGGTCTTTGTTTGACATGTTCATAAGCGTACATATCTCTGAACAAGAGCCTTTATCTAGTGTGCTCCTTAATGTGTGTGTGTGTGTGTGTGTGTCTGCTTGTTATTCCGGTGCTCTCTTTTTTGCTGGCATACTTCGATGCAGAATTAAAGTGATTTCTTTGTCAGCAATTTACAAAAACCCACTGTGGCTGTGTGTGTAGGAACTAATGGTTTTTGATGAAGCTTAAGCAAACTCCAGAAGGAGGGGTTAGATAGCCTCATTATGAAACAGAGATGCAGAGGTTCACAAGGAAAAATCTGAACCAAACACTGCTTTGTGAGAACACACGTTGACATGCTGATTTCTAGTTGTGATGGAGAGAGCCAAAGAACAGTCATCTGCTTCTGGGCTTGCATCAGTTATCGTTTGCTTACAAAGTGGGGAAACGCAAAACAGCAGTGTTACAGGAAGATGGGGTGGGGTGGGGGCTATTTACAAGCAAAAACAACACATTCGGTGCTGAGCTCTGATCAAATGTTGAAATGGTTGACGGTAAAACACAGTTTGTCCGTGTTCATTCTCAAGCAGCTTTGTGTTCTCGATCTTTGACAGCTTCCTTCAATGTTTCTTTTATGAACAGGACTACACTTCTCCTGTAATTTATCTTTTAAGTTGTGATTGTGAGTTAGCCCTGACTGGATGACTCAATCAAAGACTCAGGAAAGCAGCGGCGCACTGCTTTTAGCCAGAGTTGGGGAAGTAAAGCAAACATCGTAACAAAGACGGTAACAAAAGAGTAAAAGAAAAACCAACAAAGGGTGTTTTTCTAAGGCTACCGTTTTCTTCTAGAACCAAACATATTACCTTATTTGGTGTCGTGATGCTGAAAATAGAGAAAAAAATTTAACATATTAGCCCAAACTACCAAATAAGCCCAAAAAAGTGTCCAACAGAGTCCTTGGGAAGGCTATAGCACCTGATACATCAGACCTCCAAAACAGCTTGGACCCATCAGGGCATGAACACAGACCTCCTGAGGTACGCTGTGGAAATCTGGCACTGGAATGTTGGCAGCAGATCCTTTTGGTCCTGACAGTTGCAGGGAGGGTCTCTGTGGATCAGCCTTGGTTCAGAGCATCTATGGATGCTTGATTGGACTGGGATCTGGGGAGTTTGCAGGCCAGGTCAACACCTCAGGCTCTTTGTCATGTTCTTCAATCCAATACTGATGAGTTTTCACAGTGTAGCGGGGGGGGGGGGGGGGGGGGGGGGGATTATCTGTGTTTTCCACTTTAAAGCTACGTAATGGCTTCACACGGGCACTTCCCTAACCTACTTATGGGTCCTTCAGGGACTGCCTCGCAGTGTATGAGACTGGTCCAATTGGACTTTTACCTACACTTATTTTTGTCTCGAAAACAGATACAAACAACTGATGGTTACAATATATCAAGAGTATTCACACCCGGTAACGCAACTATTTCCAATATTAGGTTGTTTACTGCAATGGGTATTATTTAGGCATCATTAGAATATTACAGTTTGGTAGTATTTTCAGTTTAGATGATACATTCTCGCCGTTAATCACATGACAGCAAACTCATTGATTCAGGCATGTAGATATGGTTAAGATGACCTGCTGAAGATCAAACCAACCATCAACATGAGGAAGAAAGATGATTTAAGTGACTCTGAATTTGACATGGTTGTTTGCACCACACAGGCTCGTTTGAGTTTTCCAGAAACTGCTGATCTACTGGGATTGTCCACAGCAGATGATCACCATATCTATGGTTTAAGGGGAATGGTCTGAAAAAGATAAAATGCCCAATGAGTGGCCAAAATGCCTTCTTGATACTAGAGGTCAGAATAGAATAGCTAGACTGATCCAGGAAGGCAGGAGTAACTCAAGCTAACACTTATTACAGCCAGCGTACGCAGAAAAGCAACTCTGAATGCACAACCTTGTCGAACCTTGAAGACAGAAAGGATAAGGAAGCAGAATACCACACTGGGTGTCAAGTTGAACAATAGATGATTGGAAAAACACTGGCTGGCCTGATGAGAGTGTCTTTTGCAACATTCTGGTGGTTAGGTCAGAATTTTTCATAAGCAGCATTAAAACGACAACAACAACAAAAAAACCCCACAAAAATGTTTCTGTCTTTGTAAGAATCAGGCTAATGGTATGGCGGATACTTTCTTGGGGCCCATTAGTAACAACTGAGCATTGTTTACATGCCACAGCCTGTCCGAGTATTGTTGCTGACCGTGTCCATGCCTGTATGACCACAGCGTATCCATCTCTGGGTGTCTGCTTTTAGCAGGATAATATAGTACATCACAAAGCTCAAGTCATCTCAAACTGTTTTCCTTAACATGACAATGATTCAGTGTACTCAGCTAATCTCCCCAGTCACCAGATCTCAATCAGAGAACCTTTGGGATGTGGTGGAATGGGAGATTTGGATTATGGCTGTGCAGCTGAAAATCTGCTGCAACTGCATGATGCTATGATATCAATAAAGACTAAAATCTTAGAGAAATATTTCATGTTTCAATGTGTCATCACAGTGAACAAATAAGGTACGTCTGAAGGCAGAAAAAAATCTAACCGTGTGCAAGCAAGGAGTAAATAGTTAAGTGGCCACTGAGTGTATATCTTTAATAAAAGAAGCTTTTATTGCTGCATTAGGCCATATTCAGTGCTAGACCTAATTAAGTTCATCATGATACACCAGTATTGGCAGTACCCACTATATATTAAAACAATTAAACAGACATCAGATCATAATGTATTTTCTTTACAAAGTGCACATGAACAGAACAGTTATGGTTTGACTTACTCACCAATTTAGCACGGCTCTGCACTGATGCCTGAACTTACCCACTCGCCTCATGGCTAATTGAAATAAGGTGACTATAGCTATCGGCATTCACCTCTCACATACTAACTGAAACTTCCCACAACAAACTTGCTAATTTTGACTGAGTCACTCACATGGGTGTAGATTTGATTTAGCTAATTATTTATTTAATTACTAGTTTTCTGTCTGCTCTTTCTGCTACTTCTTCATCCCTGTTTCCTTTCTATCGCTGACCTGTTCACTCCATCACCATGTCCTTGACTCAGAGGTGTTTTTGGATGGCCTGATTTAGTCACTGCAGTTTTTTGTTGTATTTTCACCTGCTTCACATTTCTTGATACCAGTTTAACCACATATTTTAAATATTTACATCTGGGGAATTGTTTTTTTTTTTTTTTTTTAAAGCTATCATGGTCATATCATTGCTATTGTCTACAATAATCATGTAGTGAAAATCAGTGATTGTGACACTTCTATACCACATAAATGTGTTGGTTAAAATAAATTGGATCACTGGGTAAAAGAAAGAGATTTTAACAAGGAGATGCAAAAATTGGTCTCTGTGTATCTGACACTTGACTCTAAGTTTACAGCTTGGTAAAATAATACCACAATACTTCCATCTGTGAAGTGCAACATTACCTGTAAATACAACAGCATTTTTTCCCCTTTAAAATGTATTAGTCTTTAGAAATTATTTTTATATGAACACAGTAGATGAAGAAATGAGAGACATGTCTTTTTGAATTAAGACTGAAAAGTTAATACCTGTTAACATTAAATAATTCAGTCCAAACTGGAGCTGGGCACACTCTGGTTAAAGGTAATTTTTAGTCCTAAATCCCTGAGGACTAAACAGTCAAATATATGAATGGAGGGTGACTTTTAAAGGGAAAGAATAACAGATGAGGATAAAAAAAAAAGCTGAGAGGAGAAAGAGAAATGATGACAGGAAGATAAACAAGCTGTGACACAAACAAAATTTCACTGAAGAATCGTGTATGAATCAGGAAACAGAGAGGGAGAGCGAGTGAGGGAAAACATTTATTCTTGGAGGACGTTTAAGAAAACTAAATATATCACATCCAGGTGCAAAACCAATTCCAACTTAACACAGACTTTCTTTGAAAATGTCTACTGTCAGCAAAGCTAAACTAGCTCATTTCTGCTGTACTTGCTACAGACCAGTAAAGGAAACCCACACTCACTCTCTCTCACACATGCACACACACAACACCGCCAGCAACTGAGTTCTTAGGAGCTAGGAAAGTGCACTCAGGCATTTTACAGTATTGAGGTCGGCCTCAGCCATGTTTTGCTGAGCTTCATCAATCTCAAAGAGCTGTTACCAACAAGCTGAGAGCAAAGGGAAGGTTTGGAAAGGAAGAGAACTGAAAGCAGCGGCATTAGGGAGAGGAGGAAAGGAGAACTGAGGGAAATAAGAAAGATGTGTGAGGAGTGAGGTGGTGTGATATAGCAACAGAAACTGAGGATGAAGGAGAAAAGATGCACAACAAGAAATACATTTTATACATAAGCTGCTCACAAGGAAGTAAAGGAAGAAGGAGAGGTAGAAGAAAAAGGGGGGTATGGAAATTAAGTAGAATAATAATATTAGAGGTATGTAAAAACGCAATTTAATGCAGAAAAAGGAAAATTGGAAATATGATAGGATGAAAAACAGCTTTAAGAAAAAGGAGGAGAGAATGAGTGGGATAGAAAGAAAAGAGAAAGAGATACCAAGGTGGAAAGAAAATAAGCAGCTTATTAGAAAGGGACTGGGCTGGAGATGCAGAGAAAAGGCAGCAGCAGCTTTTCCTCTGCTATCCTCCTGAGAAATCTGTGGATAATATGTTGCAGAGGAAAAACATTTTGCTTACCGCCCCTTAAAAACAGGCTTAACTAGGGGAAACCAAAAAGCACGGCGGAGAGAGATAAAACGCTGCTGCTGCTGACGGCAGTCGATTCTGACGAGGCGCTGGACAGAACTGGGTTGGCGTCTTTATCGCCTTATTTAAAGTAACGTGGCATTTGGATTCACACAGACTTAAAATATCACTCGGGTGTTTTCAGGACTGGATGTCGGACCAGCGGGAAGGAAACCACTGCAACCGCAGTATCATTTGTTGTCCAACATTAAGGAGAAGAAGTGATCAAATCAGAAAACACTAATGGAATTTCTATGGTTTGTGAATTAAAATGACATGTCAAAAGGAGCTGGAGAGAACAATCATGGCCTCATGGGTACACGTGAGGCCATAAGTTACACACAGCAAAACTTCCTCGCTGATGTCAGAGGAGAACAGCTAGACTGCTAGAAGAATTAAGGTGTAAACAACATGAAAACATAGATCTATACAGTATCAATGGATGTAATGTATGATGTAATGCTGTGGGGGATGATTTCTTTGCACACTTTTGGCCCCTTAGCACCAACCGTACATCATTTAAACACCCATCCTACCTGAGTGTATATGCCCTTATTTTCACTTTAACCTTTTATGAGTGTTACCACTCCAAATGTGACAAAAAGCACTTCAGTCTATAAATGACTTTGGGTCCACAGACAGCACCACCCCACCGTAAAGTACTTCATATCCCTGCTACATGCTAGAGGCTTCAGGCTACAATATGCATGCCAATATATAGCTCTACACCAGGAATATCCCACTCCAGGCCTCGAGGGCCGGTGTCCTGCAGTTTTTAGATCTCACCCTGGGTCAACACACCTGAATCAAATGATCAGTTCATTACCAGGCCTCTGGAGAACTTCAAGACATGTTGAGGAGGTAATTTAGCCATTTAAATCAGCTGTGTTGGATCAAGGACACATCTAAAACCTGCAGGACACCAGACCTTGAGGCCTGGAGTTGGACCCCCCTGCTCTACACCATTAAACACTTATATTCATATAACTATAAGTCTATAAATGGTACAAGTGCTCCTTTGCAAGCAAAAATAAAAGGTGAATAATGCTCACCAACACGGAAACTAAAACAGTGCTCTGATTCAACCTAAAAAATGTGCACTCGAATAAAGAAATGCATCTTATCAATGTGATTTACTTGAGCTCATGACTACTAGCTGAAAAAACCTCCAGTCAGAGCCTAGATATTTTAATTATTCTCTTTTTCAGTGTAAAATGAAGAGAATACTGTTGCTGTGCGACAAACTGGCTCACAGTATGAAGTCTGAACTGGCTGAAGCAAAACCATGTGGCTTCAAAGATAGCTGCACACGTAGACATGTTTCTTATCACCATGTTATCGCAGTCATACTTCCACCATCACGGAAGAAGAGGCGAGAGAACGATAGAGGGAGAAAGAGAGATGGAGAGAAAATGTCAAACTGTCTGGTCTTTTCTTGGCAATCCCACCAAAGATGCCTGTCTGAGAAATTAATCTTCTGTCATCTTTAGATAGGAATCTCACACTTATCTGTCTCCAGCCAAACCCCGGTTCCCCTTGTCATTCTCGCTTTCACTCAAACCTCGCTCTTTCTCCTTGCATTTATGACACCATCTCCTCTTATTTTGACTATATATCTGTTGAGATATTTAAAGTATAACTATGTCTTTTCTTATCTTCCAACCTTTTTGAGGCTCTTTCTCTCTCCATTCAAGCCATTATCCCCTGCTCGGTCACTTATCTTCTATCTCTAGCCCTCTATCGTTGCGTCTAGCCCACAGCTCAATGCGCTGACATACACACACGCAGACAGCTCAATAGGCCGCTTTCACACAGCTATCAAACTTTCCATTCTTCTGTAAACTGTCATATTGTTATCAGCAGGACTGTGATTGTATTTTAGGTCTCTTCCCTCATGGCTTTGGATGTGACACTGTGTGGAACCGCACACCTTATCTACCCCATCCCTCCAAAAAACCAAAAAGGACTGTATTTTTGAACGCAAACACCAATCCTTTCAAACAGGAAATGCAGCTGAAATCTGAACATCTATATTGCAGTGTGATTTAGCTGGTGGACAATACAAAACCATGTCTGTCTGATATTGCGCTGCGGTCCACATTTTTTCCCCCGTCCGTGGACAATTCCAACTCAGAGTTTATCTTGTGCTGTTGCGATGACCTGCTGCAGACTGCTCAAGTAACTCACAGACCTGTCTCTTAACTTCCTTCTCTTCCTCTCTCTCTAAATGTATTCAACCTAGCAATGCTTCTGTACGTGTCCTTTAAAAGAGTGTCGACGCAACACCACAGATAAACCACCTGATAAATGAGCTCTTACTGACAATACATTTCCCTCTTCCCATTTTCTGACACTCTGAATAGGCCACCTGTCCAGGGGGGTACCCCGCCTCGTGCCATATGACAGCTGAGATAGGCTCCAGCACTAGCATGACCCTGAATTGGACAAGTGGTTAAGAAAATGAAGGAATGGGTGGACGAGCTTTTATAAAACATTAAACTAAATTAGGCTGTTCATCACTTATAAAAAAGGGCCATAAATCTTGAGTAAATGGCCCCAAAGTTTTCTCTATCTATAGCCTTTAATACACACACAAACTCTTCCAGGCCTGGAAAGGGAATGCAGGAATGGTAAGTTCTGGGCAACTTATCTGGGTGCATTCGGTACAGCCTGCCGTCCACAAACGCAGGACAAAGCTTAATCATGCAAAGACGAAGCCATATTTGAACAAGGTCCAGAAATAGTGCTTCTCTGTTCTGCGGTCCAATGAATTTACATTTCTGCTTAGAAAACATGGACGCTGTGTCCTAAAGAGGAGAAGGATCATCCAATTTGTCATCAGTCCTCAACGCCAAGGTCTGCATCTCATATGGTACGGCGGTACATTGGTTCTTATGGAACTGGCAGCTTGCACAGCTGGAAATGTACCATCAGTGGTGAAAGATCTATTCAAGTTTTACAGCAACATAAGCTCCCATCCATTGTCTTTTTCAGGCAGGGCCTTGCATATTTCAGCAAGGCAACGCAAAGCTGCATACTGCAGCTTTTACAATAGGATCCTCTATCAGACAAGAACGGGAAAACAACACTCTCAAAAGTCTAGCAGCTGCTCTCCTCAGTCCCAGACATTTACAGACTGTTGTGAAAAGAAGAGGGGATGGCCTTAACCCATGTTGATGCCATCAAATTAAAAATAACTCTAGTTTCGCCTGAAATGGTACATTTCTTCCATGTTTTTTTAATCCATTGTGAGTAAAACATTGCTTAATGGTATTTGGAAATCATTGCATTCTGTTCTTAGTTATATTTTACAGAGCTTTATTGGAATTTGTCTTGTCCTACAAAACAAACAAATCAAAAAGATCAAACCAACCCAAAACAGAAAAACGCCTGTATAGCAATATTACTCCGAATAATGTCTCAGTGACTCATAATTCATTGGTGGCTTTTGTTTGTGGTCAATAATGAAATCCAGGAAACACGAATGCATAATGTAAATTCATCATCAAATCAAAAAGCCTCACTGACAGACTGAGAGGGTAAGAGGGAGGGATGGGAAAAAGGAATAAAAGAAGAGATGCTTACATGTTTCTCTCCTTCAATCCTTTTGTCAGCCTGTTGAACAGCCTCGAGGTACTTAAAATGCAACTCCATCAGTCGATCAACCTGGAGAGAAAATGAAATAGAGCAAAGTAGAAAAAAAGTGAGAGATGCAAAGTGGAAAAAAGAAACATAAAGAGGACACTACAAAGCAGCGCAAAAACAGGATGAAGCTCTGCGAGCATATATGGAAAAATTCTAACAGGGACAAACAAATTCCACCTTCTTAAAATGAAGTAACAATAGAAAAATACATTTCCAATTTCATATTTCTTTTTATATGTTAGTATGCCACTGATCATCCCCTCATTTATTTGGCTACAGACCTTTTGCAGGGAGTAACCTATGGAGTGGCAAACAAAGAGAAGAAAACACAAGCTTCCCTTATTGCCTTAACATATCGCCAGACGCTGGATACAAACCTTAAAAGCTGATTAAAATGAGACTCTAGGTTGCCTCAGTAGTGAGAAAGCTATCGACATTTGATTTGTACCACAGGCATTTTCAAAAAAAGTCATGCATCCAATGAAATGGCCTTGAGCCACAGGCTGAATATGACACATTTGGGCACATGTGAGTAGGATCGTGGGAGTTGAGGTGGGTGGTGGGAGAGTGTGCAGTGTGTCGCGCTGTCAGGTTTGACATCATAATTGCTTTCTCACATTCTGCAACATATGGGAGACGGTATACACAGGTACAGAGTGACTCGATGACCTCGGTGTATTTAACCTCTCGTAACGTCTTAGAACTAGTTTCTGGAAAAAATAGAACTACTGCAGACTGGTTCAGGTAAAGGTGTTCCCCAAGTGTGTGGAAGCTGAATGGCCTTCTAATGTGAGTATGTTATGAATAGGGCTGCTCAATTAATCGAATTTTAATCACGATTACGATCTGGGCTTTCAACGATCATTAAAAATGACTGAGCCGATTATTAGCCCCTCCCTCATTTATCCGCGACACCTTAAAGGCCGGTCCATGAAAATATTGTCGGGCATAAACCGGTCCGTGGCGCAAAAAAGGTTGGAGACCGCTGATTAAGAGGACCCGAGGGAAGCTCGGAAAGCTAAGCAGAAGTTATTTGGAGAGTGACTTCCGTTGGTTGAAAAGAGAGTTTAAAAAAAAACAAACTTCAGTGGTGTTGCACACTATTTTATATTATTTTTTTAAAGTCATTGTTAACCCTTTAAAGCCGGTCAGAGCAGCACGCTCCGTTTTGCGTAACTATTGTTAAATCCCTGTAGAATCTGAACCGTGTAAGCTAGCGCAATAATTTGTTTTGCATATGAAACCGGAGGAGTTGTACTTACATCTTATGCCATCAGCTTGTCCTCGGTCACGGTTTCGTTCCACATATAGCTTTGCAAAAATTGCATAAAAAGCGCTTGCAGGAACAAAAACATAATATTCCAGAAACACGCTTTGCCGTTCCTATCAGCTGTTCGTAACACTTCCCACAGTGAAATGATGCACATGCTGTTTTCTTTGCAAATTTGCATCATAGGATTGTTTTTTGTTTTTCCTGCAGTATATAAAAATTGCTGTATCTCCAAAATAAAACTATGAAGACACTCAAAATAAATTTCCTGTGGTGGGAAACTATTTTTTGCAACTTTATTGTATTTAAAGTTTTGAGGGATAAACCTCTTAAATTTCTCCAAGTAGAAATATATGTAAACAAAACAAAAGCGATTTTCAATTTTTTTTGTAGTTTATTGCACTTTTTTGCAATTTATGTAATTACTATGCACTTAATGCATACATATTATTAAAATATGGGCTATAACAGTTGTATTGATGTATAGCAACTTGAAATGCTCCCACAAATGGCACTACAGCATGTAAAAAAAAAATATAAGCTCTGGTGGACTTGGTTCTATAGTAGGTCTTAAAGGGTTAAATAAATATCGTCAAATAATCGTGATCTCAATTTCAGTGAAAATAATCGTGATTATCATTTTTGCCATAATCGAGCAGCCCTAGTTATGAAAATAAGATCTGTGGCAAAGCCCAATCGTGGATACGCTGAATATTCAGGCTTTCACCTTTAATCACTTTTGCTTTATTCGTTTCCATGTATACTAACCTTTTTAGCTGTGGTATTTCTACCAGTTTCAAAATAGACTTTTTTGTTTTTGCTTTTGAAAGAAAACATATGTAGTCTATCTATGATTAAAAATTATTTCCAAGAGTAATAATTTGTACATTCATTATACATGTTCAACACTGTTGTCATGAAGTTAAAGCTAGGCAGCCAGTGTTTTGTTTTTACTGACCACACAACTTTAATACTTTTATAAATGAAATGTCACTGAACTTGTCTTTTTTTTCCTTTTGATCCTCTACAGTTGCTGTAAAACATTTTGCATCGCAAAGACCGCTCAAAGTTACGACTGGGCGTAAGTTTTGTTGATGCAGCTCACGTAAATTTAAACTAAAGACTAGTTTGAACAAAAACTCAAGATATTAGGAAGAGGCTTGGGGGAAATCAGTTGATGTGACTGCCATGTGAATTTTCTGACTAATAGTTAAAAGCTTCTTTTGGCTGCTCCCTCACAAGGGTCGCCACAGCGGATGGATCTGCATGTTTGATTAGGCACAGATGACCTCCAAATGTAATCCTCCCATTTAAGTGGGCTTGGGGCCGGCATGAGGAGTACACAAACTTGTGACCCCATGAGGCTGGGATTGTATCTCCTCCCAGTCCTAACCAAGGATCTTCTCTGTGTAAAGAGAATATGTAAACCACTACACCAGCGGACTGGACCGGTAACAGTCCGTGAGTTGTTTTGGTACCGGGGTGCAAGAGTTGAGGCTTGGGTGCGAAATTTATGGTTTTTATCGTTAACTCTGTTTCCCTGGGTCTTTTCCCGTGTTGTAGTTGTGTGTCTTATTTTGAATGAAATATTTACGCATTACCATAGCGACAAGAGAGCATTAAGGGGCAGAGAGGAGGATGTTACACTCAATGTTGTTGGCGCATTTCAGGATGATGCTGCTAATAAAGTTACACAATTACACAGTGAATTTGTGTTTATTATTATATTTACAAAATACCACAGTTTTTGTCTTGGTCGTATGATTTTATTTTGTTGTATTTATCCGCGACACCTTAATGGCCGGTCCATGAAAATATTGTCTGACATTAAACCGGTCCGTGGAGCAAAAACGGTTGGGGACCGCTGCACTACATCATGGAGCACAGAGAAATACGTAACTACCAGTGTCCAAAAGGGACAGATGATCAACTTTTCCCAGTTCCGATAAAATGACTTTAAATGTCTGCAGATACAGAGTACCGAGCAGCACTAGAAGTATTCAAAACGATATTTTTTTTTAAAATGTATAACGCAAGATCAGGACCTAAAGATTATGTCACAAAATAAAATACACAAATAAAATATATTAAAAAAAACACCCCCAAGAATATACATTTAGTAAACTAATAAATGAAAACAGTACAAGGATAAAGAAAATAAAAGATTTAAAAAAAATTTGATTATGCTTTTCATCCAATATTTTTTCACTAGTCTCATTGACTAGATGCCGCTCTCATCTAGGGGCTAAACATTATATAAGATCAAATATTAGCAAGTGTGGATGAATGACAGAAAGAATCCAATATGGAAAGCTTCGTTGCCTGTAAGTTTCATTCTAGTATTTGGGTAAAAACCAGTTGCAAACATATGACAAAGTGCAGAATAACCCTTGCTGTAAGGCTACTTAAGCTCAGTCATGCTGTAGTAGTATTCAGAGCCTTCTCTCACCGATACCCAGTCCTGACACATTTGAGTCAGGATTGGACCATTATCTACTCCTAATATTGATCAGTGCGTTTCTATTGCACAGAGTACAAAGCAATTTTAGAAAATATATTTTTAAGTCATTTAAATTTAGGAAATATAGTACACCTGCTCGGAATGAAAAAAAAACAACTGGTAATGAAGACAACAACACAGTCTGATGAAGCACTCAAAAACATGAGATGCAAAACAAAAAGGGGTTGCAAGGCAAGAAGAAGAATGAAGAAACCAGCAAGACGACAATGATACAAACCTTCTCACAGTCGTTCTCCGTGAACTTGCTGAGGAGCCTGCTTCTCTGCTGGGACTTGAGATTTCTCAGCATGGAGGCGATGATGGAGCAGACGTGTTCTGAGAAAGAGTAAAGTGAGAAGAGAAAAGCTCATCAACGACACAAAATATCTCTCAAATATCTCAAGCACGGCATCGCTTCACTGAAGACCTCACAGGGGTTTACAGTAAGCTTAAAACCCAACAGGTGCATGATCTTTCACCACAGTTACAGTTAAAGCAAACAGTCTCAAACTCTTAAGAAAAAAGAACCGATTACCGCAAAGCTCATTCTCACCCACATCCACAGAAAGGACAAATCGATTAGCACTTGATAATTTGCAATTAGAGCATGCAGCCGGCTAAGCGTGGATACTCTTACAGAGAGTGCACAGAATGAGAGGAGGGAAAAATGTTAATGAAATTTAGAAATCAATTTTCATTTTAGGGCATGCTGGAACATGCTAAATGGTTTTGGCTGTGGCTGAATTACATTTATCGGGGTGATAGAAATTCGTCTGTGGCAGCTCTGGGGCCATTTAGCAAGCAGGAGGTCTAGAAACATGTTAATTGACTGAATTAGCAACAAACACCAGTTAGTCACATTGAGTGCCCTTGTTAGCCAAATTCATGCTATGTAAGACGTGTTATCTCATTCAAAGACCTTCTTAGTCACAAAGCGGCACCAAAAGGCAGCAATCGCATAATATTGCTCCATGATATTGAATGGGAAATACAGTGTACACACAAGGGGGGAAGAGAATATGACATTGTAAAATCTCTAGATATACAGAGTGGAGGGGGAAAAATGTAATTGGACTTTATCAACAAGAGGTCAATATTCTCTCTCAACGAGGCTTTGCAGTTGCTAAGCAACAAGTGTGCAGGAATCAATCCCATTTCTACTTTTTAAAAGGGGTCGTATTTGCTGTCAGCTCCCTTCGTGCAATCCCCTATGACCCGTAGGCTCTCTACCCACAAGAAGTGAAGGCTGGGAACACTTAAGGCCTCTAACACCTGCCAGATGCAGCCTTTTCAGAATATAGAAATATCCATCAAAAGCAGAGGGAAAAAAAAACGTGTGAAAATGAACTGGAGTTGCAGTGTTTCAGCATGGCAATTCAGCGGAAATGTAAAATGTAAAAAAAGCTAAAAATTTAACAATAAATGTGTATTCCTGCTAAATCTGCAAGCCAAATATTTGGTTATTTTAACACTTCTGTTTGCATCTATTGCTCTTCTATCAAACTAAATCCCTCCAATGTTTTACATCAAACTTCTAATAATTTACTCAATACTTCTGATGTAATTAAAGTCCCTGAAACTGTAGCTTTGTGCTTTAATTATGCCTCTAAGCAACCAAATATTCTTGAATAAAAAACAGCTTTTAGTTATTTGTAATGTTGGTGATAAGCCCTATATGGGCATGGCTTAATCAGGTGTGACATACGGTGATGGCAAAATAACAACACCACGGTTATATTTTGATTCAAATATTATTAAACTCTGATTCATTAAAATTTGAGAATTCAATACGTGAAACTTTCAAGGAATTCTGAATTCACATTATCCATATCTCAACAGTCACTGCAAGAATGCCCATGTCTAAAGTAGACCAACTTTTTGATTTATACTGCTGTGATATGTTTGTTTACAGGAGTAAATTAAGGATTAATTAACCATACTTCAAATTTTGACAAACTAAAATCACCTCAGCACTTCTATTAAAATCCTTTATATCATCATGACACATCAGAACAAAGGAAAAAATAAATGAACTATTTCTGACTGGTTCAGAGGTATCACAAGTATCTGCTTAGGCTGAACATCAGGACGGTTCAGTCCAAAGATCCCTTATTTTAATGTAGACAGCCTTATTTCCTGTACACAAAGACAAGGAGGCTAAATGCCATTTCCAAAAGGACACTACTTTATCAACTTGATCCAAGTGGTAATTGATGTCACCACCTCCACGCCCTGCCGGGGAGGCTATTGATCGCTGGCTGCAGAATGTTCTTTCCAAAGAGTTTAAAACTAAGCAGAGACTGCTCCTTTGAGATTTGTGAAGGAGGTGGGAGCGGGATTACATTGTGGCTACCAGATAAAGGGCAAAGCTGAGTAAAAATAAGCTTCCTCATCTGTCTTAGAAAAGTGTGCAATCAATACCTCATTTAAATGTTTTCTTTCAAACCTCCTTCAGTATTTCACTATGGGAAGCGCCCTCTGGCGTGACCAATCACGGAAGCGCCACTACCACCACGCCTGTTCAAGACAGACCAATTACTTCAAGGACAAGGGCCCCCCCAACCCCTGGCCCCCACACTAGGCATTCTCACTTTCTTCCCTGTAAAGATTATAAGAGCTCCTCAGCGGTCCTCAACCAGAATAATTAATTGAATATGTTCATTGACGCAGCCATTAAGGTTGTTCAAGAACGTGGTTTTTTTTTTTAGTTTTCGGGAACATTTATTATGCTGTAGCTTTGTATTTTCATTGAGGAAATAATAGCAGTTGTCGCGTTACTGCTAGCACATCCTGTGCCTTTGGTAGAATTGTGGGTATGTACTAGGGGTGCAACGATACACAAAATTCATGGTTCGGTTCGATACTCTGGTATCACGGTTCGATATTTTTTCGATACAAGAAAATGTTCATGCCTTTTTAATTTGTCATTTATTAAAATTATAAATATATGTTTTAACTCAAAAGTATGGTTTTTAAATGTAATGTTGCTGAAACAACAAATTAAAAAAAATAAATAAATCTATCTGATCGAGAAATCACTCATCTTTGGAAAAGAGAGTTTATTACAGATAAATGGCTCTTTCCAAAATAAAAGCTATACTATCCGCTTCTTCTGGGCTATATTCTCAGCAGCATATTAAACATATCAGGTCCCCATAAGGAGAATCATGTGCTAACGGCTGTCTAAATGACTCGGGTAAAGTTTGTAGCATCCATGCTTGTTGTTTTTGTCTGCTTCCACTTGTCTTTGCACTAGGATGCTGTCGGTGTAAATGTGCAGTGATATTCGTTGTGTTCCCACTAGTGCTGTCAGCGTTAATCTCGTTAAAATGACATTAACGCCATAACGCAGCAAATCTCCGTTAACGAGTTACCACGGATTGCCCCGTGTGTGGGGCTGGACGGGGTCAACACGTTAACAAGATAACTGTGCTAACGCACTAGTTCCCACCAATTGAGCATTGCGTGGCACATCCGACATATTGTTTTTCTTTTGTCCATGACGCGCTTACCATCAGGGTCATGCTTCACATGAAAACCAAGATAGTTCCAAACGCCAGATCTGAATGAGGGTGGGGGAGGTTCAGCTTTGAGCTTAGCTTCTGTCTTGCTAGCTTGAGCTGCGCTCAGTGGATCTGCACTCGACAGTGCAGCCTAGGCACAGTAGTTGAACGCAGATTCACTGAGCGCTCAACACAGACAGCATTGTCAGAAGAAAAGTTGATAAAATAAATAAAATTTTTTGTATTGTTCGATACATATGCGTACCGAACCAAAAGCACTGTATCGAACGGTTCAATACCGATACGAGTATCGTTGCACCCCTAGTATGTACGGACATGTTTTATTTTTTTTATGAAGCCAGACATAAAGCCAAGAGAGCAGTGTGACTGGACCTTGTTTCTGAACTTTCGTCCCCTGGGTTAATTAGCCGCCAGGGTGGAGGAATGGCAAGCACGCGCAGTCTATTCATGAGTGTTAACAACCGTTGCCAGGGGCTACAGGCTACAGTTTGCAACGAATCCAACCATTTACAATGGCGTGGTGGGTTCAATGGCTACAGAGCAGGGCCAAAAAGGCTTTAGAGAGCAAAATATCCTCTCTCTTAAGCTGAGGAGTGGTATCTAGGCTTTTATTCCAGACATTTCCAAATTCCGAAAAGGTGGGGGATCATTTGGTCCCATTCTGAAATTAACGCTCCCTCAGTTCTCACCTCAGAAAATACAAATTCAGAATGTTGACACAAAATGTGTTGTTTCGATCTATTCACATCGATAGATCTACAAGACACTCATTTCCACATTTCCAGTTCTGGATAAATGCTAATTCTTTAGGTTTGCGTTCCAGGGCATAGCCTACAAATAACTCTGTTTCGCAACAGAAAGCTGGTCTCATTAACAGCTTGCTTGCGTTTAACTGGACTGATTGTTTCGGTGATTTCCGTCATTTCCCCAGGGGCTGTCCTCGCTGCAGCTGGATGTGAGACGTTATCTCAGTCATATGGCCAAAATTTCTCCCCGAATGTCTACTGGCTCTCGGTCACTGGAGGGACCCCAAACTGTTCACTGTTGGTGACCCTTTGAATACCGTTATTATGAGGAAAATTGACAATGGATACTACATTAACAGGATAGGGGTATATTTCCGAGGGGTCCGCCGTAAATGACACCTCGCTAGAAATTACTTGGAGCTGGCAGCAGTTTTTCCAACGCTGAAGTTAGAGCTGGGCGATAGAACGATAACGATATGTATCGCGATATAACTTTTACTTGATAGAGAAATTAAGCTATCGCGATAGACCTCGCCGCTCTTGTCTTCTTAAAAAAAAGAAAAAAGAAAAAAAAAGAGAACAGCCAATCCAAATTAAGTAGCGCAGAGCCGAACCAATCACAGCCGCAGCGTCACGTCACGTGACTTGTTACGTACAGCACAAGTGCCAAGCCGCACATGTGTACTTGTTTGGGAAGCAGCCAGCCACCGTACCGCCCGGGTAATGGAGGAAATGAGTGAGCCGACTAGAAAAATCAACCGAGCGTGACCGAAGAGAAAACAGATGATGCTTCCAACGCCGGAGAGATTGTCGAACGGAAGAGCCATAGAAGTTCCGTAGTGTGAAGGTATTTCGGCTATTTCAAGTCTGACTTAAAAACAGAGTAGCGTGCACTGTAAATTGTGCCGAAAGCAAGTCTGGAAATTAGGGCTGAACGATATATCGCATTTGCGATAATATCGCGACATGATCAAGTGCAATTTTCTAACCGCAAAGGCTGCGATTATACTCTGGACATGTCCAAATTCATGGGCTGCATCCTCCTGAGGCCGCATTTGTAGACCGATTACGTCACAGCGACGCGCCGAAGGCTGTCCAAATTACTACCATATCCCAGAATTCATAGTGCGGCCCAGCCAAACTCCAGTTTCCAACAATGGCGGCCGCTACTAAGTTTTAAAATTACTCATACTAATCTTTCTGGGTCACAAAATAAACTTTTAACATATTTTCAGGCGAGAAAGTAGTTGTGTAAACATCAAATATCTGCTCGGTTTATCAAGATATCCCATATTTGCAAAAGTGCTTCGACGTTTTCAGAGGCGTCTGCTACCCACCAGCTCGACAGCTAGCCGGGAGCTCGAGGGTTACTGATGCGGCCGAGAACGGCACAACTCCCGGCACATCATTTTCAGATCACCGCGGAGTTTCGCTGCTCGGGTTAAACGTAATATATAAGTCACTTAGACAACCTAAAAATGTTATTGTTGGGCTTTTTTCAGTGTTTTGTTTGTTCGTGAGTAAATCGGTTTGGCTGAGATTAAAGTTATTAGATTAGATAAAATAAAACTTTATTAATCCCCCGGGTGGGTTCCTCCTTGGTTTTCACACAGCTGACTAAACGTCAAACAGAAAACTTATTAAACAGAAGTATGAGACAGTCGAGAATTTACGCCAGTGTCTGGTTATATTTTAGATAGCAAGAAGCAGACGGCCGAGTTTATTAAACTCCACCGAGACAGCGGTGACGCTAATCAGAACTAGCCTTCTGATTCAGAAGGCTAGACCGTCCAATTTCACGCCTTTAAATTTTAAAGGCGTGTTTGTGTGTGTGTTTATACAATTGCTATTATGTTTGCACTTTATGTGTAATGTTACTGACTGCAGAGATCAGTAAGATGTGTGTATTTTTTATTTATTAGTTTTATTTATTTAATATTATTTTTTAATTGAATGACTGTCTAGTAGTTCACAGATGTCGAAAAACTGAGTGTGGTAAAGCCACTGATTTTGTTTATGTATATTTCTGCAATCTGCACATTGTACTGACTTTCATTTTAATGTTTACACCAGGGTTCCTTGTCAGCACTTTATGCTCAGATGTTTGTAAGCTAAAAATAAACTATTGTGTATGTTCAAATATACTGTTGTGATTGAAGAAGTTAAATAAAAATGTCAGTCATCAATTCATGCATCACCTCATGCCATCATAACAGAGGTCTGTCTTCCAGGAAAGAACAGTTTAAAATTAATGTAATATAGTATTGGCCATACTATATGATGTATTGCTTGTCTTTGTTTAATAATACAGAAGACAAAGACCTTAAAAAATAATCGCATATCGCATCGCAATCGCAATATTGGGGCAAAAAATCGCAATTAGATTATTTTCCATAATCGTTCAGCCCTACTGGAAATACAATAAACTGGTGCATGCGCTACGTCCACACGTACCCGGGTATTTTTGAAAACGCAGATTTTTCTATGCTTTTGCACCTTTCGTCCACACGTAAACGGCGTTTTTGGTCACTGAAAACGAAGATTTTTGAAAACTCTGTTTTTGCATTTACGTGTGGACTAGAAAAACGGAGAAAACGCAGCGTCAAAGGTGTGCGCCACGTTATTGTTTCGGTGAAATGAATTTCTACAATACTGTTAATTCTACTCTCTGCAGTGTTTAAATGCTTACATATACACACAGTTACTGTCCCTCCACACATACGACTCAGTTCTGCTTCTATGCCCCAGCTTTGTTTACTTTTTCCCACCGAGGCTTCTAGACTTCTGATTGGCCAACATTTCTGCACGGTTAGGAATCTAGCGCCACCTGCTGCTTTGGCATGTTCATAGCAGCGTTTTCCTTCATTTCTGCCTTTATGTGTGGACGGGATTATTTTTTAAAACGAAAACGGAAAATCTCCGTTTTCAAAAATACCCGTGTACGTGTGGACGTAGCCTCAGTCTCTGACTGGAAGCGCTAATTCGTCATTCGGCTTTTGTCAGACTAAAGTAACTGTTAAAACTGTTTGAAAAGCTAAGCTATACAACAAGGAGAGATTGAGAATTTCCTTTTAGTTCTGTTTATTTGATATTGACAAAAGTTAGTCAGTTTTGTCTGTTCTTCTGTAAAACAAACTAAGATTTATTTTTAGAATTAATATTTTGTTTCTAAGTGGAATTGACAATTTAGTCTGTTTCGTTTGTTCTATTTTGAAACTTAAACGCTTTAGCGGCTGCCTTTTGTGTAGTTTGCAATATTTGCCTTTATCTATCTGAAAAAGTCTCATGTTCCTTAAGTACATCTACCCTGTTGAACTTATTATGGGAAATAAATATTTAAATAAAAACAAGCTGCTGATTATTTCACATTTTACTCGTGAGCAACGGCACATTTAAATCTTACAAATATAGTTATTTGGCTTATATCGTGATAGATATCGTTATCGCCTGAAATGAAAAAAACATATCGTGATATGAAAAAATCTCATATCGCCCAGCTCTAGCTGAAGTGTTTTTTGCCGCTTCTGAAAAGTTGTCATATCTTAGTTAAAACAGACATAACAGCAGTGCGTATATACACCGTCATGAGGAACTTGCTCTGTAACTTTGCACAGACTGACACACAGCCTGATTACGTGCAGCAGCAAACACCTCCTGTCATTACGCACGACACACATTCCCAGTGTGTTGAACACCATGGCAGATCTGCTCTCTAGAGGGAATCAACTCTACCGGGAGTTTAGACCCAATTCAGAAATGGTGCAACAGCTGTGGGAGAGGTTCGGACAGATCTGTTCGCATCACACAAAAATGCACAATGTCCTCTGTTCTTTTCGTTAAGAAACAAGGGCACGCCATTAAGCGAGGATGCACCCATCCTATTGCTGGCTTTGGCATCAGCGAAAACAATGAGTGATTTGCATGCTATGAATGACTTATCTATGTCCTGTTCCTGTCTGCAGTTTGTCCCCCATCCTTATAATAATTTTATAAGGTGGCTCTGCGCCCCTGCCTTCATGCCTAAGGTTAGGGAGTCTACCTATAGCTGCCCCAGGATCTATCAGCTTTTCCTCTGCCATTTATTGCTGAGAGCCAGAGGTGGCTAAACTCATTTTGTCCTGTCCGATCATTAGCAATCTGGGAGTAGGCTATATCTCCCATAGTGAGATACCACAATTGGTTTTCAGAGAACAGAGGTTATACAAGTAACCAAAACTTTTGAATAATGAGTGTAACAACTGGGGGGGGGGGGGGGGGGGGCAATCCACAACAAAGTCCTTCAAAAACAACACTAGATCAATGGATATTGCCGTTATAAATGTCAAGCAACAATGTCGTCTGAAAAGCCTACCTCACAGTGTTAGAGTTACATCATTGCTGACAATAAGACAACGCGAGACTGCTGTTAGTGTTTGCACTTCCAAAAAGTAATGCACGAAACCCTCGAGTAAAGTTAAACTACTTCACAACAGTGAACAAGGTCCCTGTCAAATATTCCTAGAAATATTTGCACTCACATTACCCAATGCATAATATTCCAATTGCAAATATTCACTCATCCTCCTCCAATCATTCATCATTTGCATTTGCCTTGCCCCAGGGGATCCATAGCACTAAGTTAACATGCAAATAACCCTGAGGGGCCTGGATTCATTTATTGATTGACAGTTAAAGGAAGCATGGTGTAATTCTGAATGACAGAAGAACAGATAGGTGGTAGCTAAATGATAGACTGATTGAGTCTGGACTAAGAGCACCCTAGGGAGAGCAATCAGCCTCTCAGCACCACAGGATAGACTGTCAGGAGGTACCTGAAGGAGCATGAATGAATTGTGGTTTTGTTTGTTTGATTTATTTCATTGCTATCAATTTGCTATCATTAGCTTGGCTAAGTTTAAAAACTTAATCTACATATTGCCCCTAGGAAATGCATAATACATCTTGTTCCAATACCTGTTGGTGGGTACACAGTCTGATAATTTGGGAACTTGGGTGGAAATTTGCAGTCCTGGATGTTTTCAGCTGCCACAGTAACTAATGTTTCTGTCCTATTTTTGTCATAATTGAAGCAGTCATCTGTTTAATTAGCATCTTCACGGTTCCTCAGATGAGTACATAAACAGGTATCTGAGAGTATGTTCTTGGAAGCAGAAATGGATTTGTGGGCAGAAATGACAAAAATTAAGGTTTATTTATGCTCCTGTTGACAAAATGCAGGCCATCCTGATGACTTAACACACATGACATGCAGAATCTGTTTGAATATTTTGTGAGTTAAAATTATTCTTCTTAATACAGCTGTACACACCAACCGCACAATTTCCATAGAAGACTTTGTGGCATTTGTTTTTCTTTTAACCAAGCTTGAATTTTCAGATGCGAATAAACAGATCTGACCAATCAGACCACTGTGCTTGCAGCTCAAAATGCGCACAGGTACTGGATATACAAATAGTAAAATAATACTATTTTACCTCAGACACAGATAGATGCTGCTTCGGCTCAATTGGCTCTCTAAAATTGTTTTTCTGTCTGAAATGTGGTCCCAACTCTAAAAGCAAAAGCTCAAACTGCCCAACTGAGATCCTGAAATATGTACGAAAGCGGCCATGATAGAGCTTGAAATCTTGGCTCAAACCATGAAATTCTCCCTGGTGCTTGCTTGTCTTGAGAATTGGATGAACCCAGAATCTCCATTTCATCCTTTTTCTGTGCAGAAAGACCAGGTCCAGCTTGTCATCACTAAATTTCGACTTTTCTTTTTCCACTAAAATGCAAGTTCATATCCAAAAAATTCAGAATTTAGCATCACTTTTTTGCAATGGACTTGGTGAGTAAAAGGCTTTTAGAAGTTCCTCTGGAGGATAAGGTCTGGAGAAAGAGACCCAAGTTCACATCTTCGGATTCATTCATTATGTTTCTCAGTAAGATTTTCAGACTTTGTAACACATTATACAGTACAGTTTTTCTTTATGGGAGCAGTTTTTGTATACAAAGTATATCTGGTTCTAGTCTATATTTGTCAGAATAGCCATGATCACAGATGAACTACAGGCAATGAAGCAATTTGTATGTAATTTGTATGGGACATCTAATGTTGTCCTTTCTGAGATGTAGCAAACAATAAGAGTTCCTTTACTAATGGAATTGAGCAAGGATGCTGCCAGGTTGGAATTTGTGGCAGGACACTTGACGTCTGCTCAGCATGCATATTTCAGACCATTTTTTCCAACGAAAAAAAAAAGCAGCTGTCAGGTTAAATCAATATCTGACTGTACTGGACACACGCAGACAGCTCCGCCAGGTAAGATAAGAGAATTTTAAGGTTGCACTTTTATTGCTTCTAAACAGGTGTTAAAGTGGAACGGAACAATCCAGAATGGGAATCCCAGTTAATTAGTAGTCTAATCTGACAGGCAGTGTCTTAAAGAAAACTATCAAGAAAGTTATTTACCTCTGTGTTGCAACTTGTATGTTGCTCACAGTTGATGGGATGAAGATGCTTGTTCAGTACTTAGAAAGTAATGTCATCCCACAGTCAACTTATGTCTTCAACACATCCTTTCTTCTTGTAATCACTTTGACGTATTCATGCTCCAGATATCAATAAAGTTGCCTGGCTAAAACTACAGAAGATCAGAAGGGAAGGAAAAATGTTCATGTGTGATAATTCATTTTCAGAGACAGAGAAAGGTGTTAAAAAGAGAGGACCGTAGAAGAAGCTGTGAGATTATTTTCAGAGGTAAGGACTGCTCAGTGAAATCTGAAACGCTAAAAATCTAAAGGTTGGGTAAAGTTCTAAATTTAGAGATTTTTTTTTACAATAACTCCAGGATTTATTGATGATCTGTTGCTGAATTTATGTATTTTTTTCATATAGTGAAAAACATAAAAACAAAATGAAGTACAGCAGTTTTGTTGCATCAAAATACACTTTCGTGCAGGCTAAACTGGTTATTGCGCAGTATTCTGATGAAGACTGCATGGACCGATGCAGGGCAAGCTCTGGTGTTCTTGGTAAATGTCAGATTATATCAAGAGTAGCAGACAGTAATTTAAATTTTGTTAAACTATCTAATTTACAAAGTGCAATAAAACCTAAAGCAGCAACAGCAGCATGGGTCAGCTGGTCACAACCTGTATGCAAAGAAAATAAACTAGAGCTCACGATACAATTTACGTCTCTTATTTCTAAGTGATTTTTTTCCCTTGCTGCATGGTTACACCAGAGAACAAGGGTTCACAGCTACCTGCCAAATCCCATTTTAACCCATGCTATTAATCCATTTCTGACAGACAGTATATGACCGCAGAGCAATCATTTTCTAAAAACTACAATAGGTCTTATAAACAAAACAAAAAAAAGAAGCTTTTTGTACGGTATAATATTAGTATATTATATATTTGTTCCACCTTGTTGCACCAAACAACCCGTGCATTGGAAACGGCTGAGTTTATTACTTGCTACTACTACTAAGTAGAGCAGGGCGATATGGCCAAAAATATTTATCACAATATATATTTGAAAATTTGCGATAACGATATAACTGATGATATAATTGATGCGAGACAAAATACAACTCCACAACTTTACCAGCGCAAAAAAACCCCATCCATTTATTTTCACTTAAACAAGCAGCTGTTTTTTATATGCATTAAAGCTATTTAAAAATTTAACAGTGCAAATGCAAATTCCTTGCTGAAAGTTTAACCAAAAGCCATTTCCAGTAGAAATGGGCTGACATATCCTGAGCATAACCATGTATAATATCCACTGAAGTTAAAAAGAGGTGCTTTGCAACATTAAACTGCAGTGTGCCAAATAAAAAAAGTCTAATATGTATTTTTCGGACCATAAGGTGCACAGGATTATAAGGCACATTAAGCAAAACAAAGCAGTCAGATAAATCAAACTTTATTCAACTCATTTTTCTTGCTTCCTCCACTTCTGTACCATGGATTCATTAATGCTGTATTCTATCACAGCTGCTCTATTCCCATGTTGTTGCAGTATATTAATGACTAACCTTCTGTTGTGGATAGATTGTCTCAGTTGTTCTCCTGACTTAAGTTTGGTCCGTTTACAGCATCCTGCCATGCGATTGCATTTGTCTCTAACCGTCAGGAACCCTCACGTTAACTTTTATCGAGTGGAAAAGTGTTAGTGTTCATCCTCCAGCTTCACTGTTTATGTTATGCTAACATAGCTGTGTCGCTAGTGATCACGTAGCACATCATTATATACCAGCTAGCCCAACCTCAGTAACCTTACAAACGTCACTGCTGTTTAGTTTCCTGTCTGGAAGTGATAGCAGAGCTGTACGTTTGAATTTTTTCAGAAACCTCTCAGCAGAACATGGTATATCATGCATAGGTAACTAGCGAAAATAGCGAGCTAACTTCCTGTTAACTTCTAACTCCGTTAAATGTAATAAATTCTGTTTTCATTGATGCCTGGATGTTAAACTTCATAGTTAAACCTGGTAAAGCAGCAATGCTGATTGCTTTATTAAAGATGAAAGAATTTAGACAGTTTTTAACTCTCAGTGATGCCGCAGTGTTCGTTTGACTTTGGGACCTTGGGAGTTGGGAGTTTAGGACACAGATTACTCCCAGATTTACGAGCACCTTAGTCCGACAAATTTGGCAATAACGACGGCCCGCTTGCATGTTCTACAAAAAGAAATGTACTTTAGTGGGTATCTGACAGACAAACACCAAACCAGTTCCACATCACTGAAGTGGCACCATTTTTACAAACCAAATCTGGTTCATCCTCACTCAACGATCCGCTTTCTCCCTTCTCATTCTCCGTTGCCGCCATGCTTTTTCGGCCATGTGCGTATGAAAACAAAGGCACTGTGCATGCACGTTTTACCCATATTCTATCGCGATATTTCATTTTCTTATTGTTGCCTAACATTGTACTGGTATTATCGTGAACGGTATAATATGGCCCAGCCCTACTACTAAGTAATACATTTCGCCTAAATGTTGTCCAAGTCCCTTTCTGATCAGTCTGTTGAAATAAACCGTTTATATACAGTACAAGTTAATATACCCCAGCACATTTTGTTAAAGTTTACAGAGATAAAACATGATCCCCCTACAGAGGAAAGACCAAATATGAAGAAGATGTTAATTAGATATGTCTTTACACAAGGCTCTAAAAGCATATCTCTCCCTCTGAAATACACTAATAATAGGATTAACACAGCACGACTACGACAACACAGTTTGCAATCATACTTGTAAAATGTTACTGATACCAATCTATGCCTAAAACGTCTGTGCTGGGAGAAGGATGAATAAAGGAGATTTCTATTTGATTCTGGGCTTTTTTCCCGAAATATACAAGTTTCATCTTAATATCTAGATAACCAAGTTTTTCCATTATAGTCACTTATCTAATGTCATATATTTTACTATGCATTCATGCTTTAAGAAAAAAAAATCTCATTTGTTAATATCAGAGAAGAGATGCTTGTGATAAAGTAATAAGATGATAGAGTTTGATGTTTCGTCTTTGTAATGAAATCTCTTCTTGAGGACGAGGAGGAGTGGAGTTGCTTTCAT
This sequence comes from Copadichromis virginalis, assembly GCF_057382275.1. Lineage (NCBI taxonomy): Eukaryota > Metazoa > Chordata > Actinopteri > Cichliformes > Cichlidae > Copadichromis > Copadichromis virginalis. Next base: position 12,403,129 of record NC_140637.1, read on the forward strand.
AAAGGGATGCCGTTTCCATCAAATGGTCTATTCCATCTTTTATACCCACAACGTGTATATCTTGCAGACCTGCAGAGCCATAAAACATGATGGTGCTTCTGGTCTCTTTCTGGCAGCATGTCTCACTCATTACCTATAGTAGTGCAGTCATTAGAAAATAAGGGTCGCGATACGGCCGTTCGCAGCACTGGAAGGTGTTTGTGTGGCATTCAAAATGTATCATGCACAAAGGCCTCTGTTCCCTCTCTCACCACCAAACAAACACGCACATGCACACAAGTGCACACACAAAATAAAAAAAACCTTTTCTGAGTTGGAGCTGGAGAAAGAGCTAGGACTATTGTGCCTCACCATGTAAATTAGTTGTTTACTTCTGTTCCCTCCCGCACTCGCTCACATCATTAGCCACCTAAATATAACAACCGGCTGCCACCAATTTCCATCATACAATCTCATTTCACTGGTAATGACAGAGTACATACACCAATAAACCGAGACCCTAAAACAAGGTGAATGGCGGAGTCGAGACAAGAATACTTATGAGCACAGAAATGTAATTTGTTGTTTGGGTTTTTCTTTTTTCCGCGTCTTTTCAGTGTTTTCTCGTCACTTACAATGCCCTATTAATTATGCCATTCTGTGTGCTAACTTGGTCTGGCAATCCCTGGTCATTTGGGCTATGCTAATTTCAAAAAGGATTTCACAGGGATCAGTCTTCACAAAAAGGTTTATGATAGAGAGACTAATAGAGTGAATGTAACCAAGGGGACTGTTGATAGAAGGACAGCGAGGTGCATACTTCCTAATTACTTCTGTTTGAAGCGCATGATAGTTAATTAATCTACGCTGTTATGTTATTCCAGAGAACCACTTGAGTCACACCATATTCAATTAGAAGTCTTACGGAGAAGGAGGGTTCACTCTTATATTGTGACAGGCAACTCATTACATCTATTGCTGTTTGACGAATCAATACAGACGTGATTGGGAGAGTTACGCAGGTCCCATTTGTAACCACAGAGAATAATAACAGTAATCATGTGCCAAATATCAAACTACGAGCACTATATTGATTCTACGAAGTTATTTTGAGTCCCCCTCCCCCCAATGATTATGTTTGTATTTGAAAAAAAAATAAATAAAAAAAATAAAATAGAAAATAGTAGAGATGCACAAAATCAGAATTAGTCTGCTTCATGCACAGTGGTGGAGGCAAACAGCTGTCCACACAAGTTCAACAAAGCAAATATAAGTAAAGTAAAAAGGCAGCTAAAGCAGCTGGTGTGCCACACACACACACACACACACACACACACACACACACACACACACACACAATGTTTCAATAAAAAGTTTGTAATTTACTAGTTGGTGTAATGCTGCATAAAAATTAGAATAAACAAAACACTTAAAAGACAATTTTGAATTCATTGTATGCCTGTTGCTTATATCTGACAGGAAATATGTGCAGTGTTTTGGTGTTGCTGGTATAACCTTTTCCTCTTTATCATTAATAGAAATCTTGAACTGTTAAGAGAAATGTAGAAATTTGTTCGAGTGAACCATCCTCTTTGTAGCTTTGGATAAAAACATGGAAGATTAAGTTAGATTAACTGGGGCTTCTATAGGGCTTTTCCACGCTGAGCTTTGAAATGTTCTTTACTAGAAGCAACATTCACTGATTCATACACACATTTAATACAGCACTTTGATGTATGTGTTTAAGCACTCTATAGCTACCACTCCAAGCGATGCTTTCAAAACTCAAGGAGCCAGGGATCAAACCACTCACGTTCGCATTAGTGGATGGCTTGCGACACCTCCAGAGACACAGCCACCCATTTAATTAAAAGACCTCACATTCCATAGGAATATATTCCATAGGAGGGAAAATATTTTAACTCTCCAAATCCAAAAATGTAATATTTTTGAACATTTTTGTAGTTTGCAGTTTACAAGAGAAGTTGAAAATCTTGACATTTAAGAGAAATGCATTTAGTGCATATGTAATAAATTCCACCTGCCTACTTCCACCTTCAGTAGGAACTGTTCTGCATTTATGATTTAAAAAAAAATAAAATAAATTATATATATATATATATATATATATATATTAGGGGTGCAACGATACACAAAATTCACGGTTGGGTTCGGTTCGATACTTTGGTGTCACGGTTCGATATTTTTTCGATACAAAAAAAATGTTCATGCCTTTTTAATTTGTCATTTATTAAAATTATAAATATATATTTTAACTCAAAAGTACAGTTTTTAAATTTAACCCTAACCCTTGTGCGTGTTTTTTATTTTGACAGCGAATGCGCACCTGCGGACCACTTATGTGCAGCCCTGGTTATTTAGCTCGTCATATTGCAGCCACAGAAATTATTTTGTCCATGAAACCATAAAGCTGCACTTTCTTTTTGCCTTATAGTCTGATTTGTCATAACTTCTCCGTTTTGTGGTAAGCTTTTCTTTGGCTGTCACTTCTTCACCCTGACCTGTCTTATTTGGCTCAGCAGAAGTAAAATATATATCTGTCTGTGAAGGTTCTCAGTCATCCAGGTCATCGTAGTCAAATATAAATCCTGCTGCTTTTACACGCGCACTCACATAAGCTCAGCGATTCTCTGCGCGATCAACCTCTCACATGTTTAAGCTGCGGGAGATTTCACTTGTCATGTTTGCATAGTAAGCTAACAATTAATAAGACGATGTCAGAGGAATTGGTGCACAAATTATCATCACTCACAGATCAGTGCTGTCGCTCTCTATACACAGTTCGCGCGATTGCAAAGTGAAAGCAAAAAAACAAGCGCAAATTCAAACGCGATTGCAATATGTCACATATTGACAGTGGCTCACCGATGCCAATGACATAATTACCCAGCTACATTTCCGAAAGAATGCAAAAGCATTGACATATATTTTTCCTTCCTACAATAACCCGACGGGCAGGGCAGAGATAGATTTTGGTACCCCGACTGAAAAACACCACACCAAAGTATTGAACCGAACCGTGAATTTTGTGTATCGTTGCACCCCTAATAAATATATATATATATATATATATATATATATATATATATATATATATATAATAATGTCATGTAATGATGCCTATAAAAAGGACCAGTAGTAATTCCCCAGTTTTTCCCTTGAAGACCACAAATCAGCCCAACTGAGCATGGTTTGATTTGGCCTAAAAACATCATTTTCTGATTCTGAGCTTGACCTCTTTAATCATTACTGCATATCACACTGTTGATCTCCAAACACAGCTTATGTTGTCAAATACAAACCCATGAAGACCACATTTGTCAAAATTCAAGGGCTGGGAGAACCTTGGGGATGGATTTCCACATTAGTCTTTTAAGAGTATGTCTGCCCTGCCAGAGGCTTCAACACACTGAGGGGGGGCTTTATTATCTTGGTCCTGCTCTTCAAGGGGGTCAAAGGTTAATTTATTGAGTCCCTGGGTGAAAATGGGACACAATGGAAGACAATTTGTTCTTCTCTGCAGAGCAAGCAAGCCCCAGCTGACATATGAAACCTAATTAATACGAACAGAAGGAGAGGAAGGATTTTACGTCTCGGTCGTTGATAATCAAACAAAGGGCAGAGACATGGACAAGCTGTCTACCTCCTCTTCCTTCAGTCTCCTCTCCATTTTTACTCACTTGTCGTGTATGACACGAACCTACGTCTCTCTCGCCGTCTCTCGTTTGCGCTTCCTATCTCTCACTCAGAGACAAGAGAGGTTCGAGAGCACAGGCAGGAAAATCAATCAAGATTGGATTGATAGTGTAAACTGACAGGCCAAAGAGGTAGCAAACCATGATACATGAGCAGATTAGGACTGAGAGCGCCTGCAGGAAATGAGTGTGACTAGACGTTGCAGAAAACTACAAAACAGGAGCAGAAACAAGTAGGGATGGGTATCGAAAAACGGTTCTTGTTGAGAACCGGTTCCCACTGTTTCCATTCCTTGGAATTGTTTGCCATTTTTGCAAACGATTCCCTTATCGATTCCAGTCGCCCCGAATGACGTCACCATGTTGCGGAGCGTCATTTACCTGGCAGGAAACATGGCGGCTCAAACGCTCAAAAGTTAGGTTATACTTTACTAGCAATACTTGCAAAGTAGATACTTCATTTAAGGGAGGAAACACTACGAATATGCAAAAGCATTTGCTCACAAAACACGTGATAACCTTAAATGAATGTCGTGTTTTTAATTCCGCTCCGGACTCGTGAATCTCAACCCAGCAGCAGCGGTAACGTTTGCATGTCCTCTCCCGTTAATGCGGCAGGTAAACAGTGCATATTATGTTAGCACGATCTGCCTTATTACAAAACCTGCCTTTACTTGTGCATTTAGGTGACCATGATGAGAGAGACAGACAGAGTCTGGCTCAGATGCTGGCAGTTGTCGCTGCAGTCTACCGGTAGCGTCTCCTTTCAGGCCACGATAGACGAATGTCACCGAGCAGTGACTAAGTTTGTGGTAAAAGGTTTGCACCCATCTGCCACAGCAGATGCCTCTAATTTTCAGTAAGTGAATGTGTTTAATTGTAGGCAGGGACATTACTGGATATTCTGCGGCAATTGCTACAGAATAATTTATGTTATACTTTGTTATTGCTACAGAAGAATATTTATTTTATTATTTTACATTTACAATTTTTTTTCCTGGGGACCCTGTGACACCCCATTGAAGAGCTGTAGGCTGTGGATCTCTTAAGATCTCACTGTTGGGTTTGTAAGGCCACGTTACTCCTAAATTTCTATCTTGGTCAAAGAGAAGATATAAAACAACAACTGTCAATTTCTTGATATTCGTTTAGAATCACATCTGTAAACCCTGAATATTTATTACTCGGTGACTTGTATATATTGTGCCAGTCCTCATATCTTAACATACTGTGTTGACAAATAGTCTAGTTTGTTTTTGTTGACGCTAGTGTACTGGAGCAACTGTAACCCACATAATTTCCCTAGGGATTAATAAAGTATTCTGATTCTGAAGAGTCACCATAACTTTAAAAAGAGACTTGCTGCCCCTCATACAAAGGTTTAAAGAGGGACATGTCTTTTCAGGTATGGTCACAATTAAAAATGAACCACAGTTTGTTTAGTTCTGTGAGCAGCCGAGTTCATTAAAGCTACAGTGTTTTATCATTTAGTCCCAGGGCCCATTTAAAACCTAGAATCGCAATACAGCAACACTGTGATGTTGAACATTATTCAAAACAATTATCTTTAACACATCACAATGTCTGTTTAACTCAAAGAAGAAGAAAAATGCAAAAACTTTATGCAACTAACATTAACCAATTTCAAGGCTGCATCTCTTCAGGTTTTTGCCTTTTCCCTGCTCTCAAACGCTGTGCTTTGTAGACATTTGAAAAGTGCCACCACGAGGAGTCATGAAGTACTGACACAAAGTGAAAAAGTCAATACATTGGCACCAGTGTATTGATAATGTCTCTGAGAAAATGAAACCAAAAACAGGCCAATCCCATCAATATTTTGTCCCCCTAGATTTTACGCAGTTTAGAAATGTTGCAATAATTTCTTTTTCATTGCTTGAACCAACGTGTCACTCTACTCCAAGAGATCAAAACAAGGTAACAAGATTACAGCTGAACACAGCCTCGCTGACCTGCTGTAATTAGTAACTGACCTTCATGCTCCCGCTCTGAAACACCAGTTTTTCTCATCTTCTTAGGAGTTTTCATGAAAAGCGGGAAGATTGTTCGCAACCCCAAGATGTCCACAAATTTATGGCAGTTATCTGTTCCCTCTGGTCCAATCATTCCATGGTCCAGGACCTTCAGAGCACTGGTTCGGGACATCTTCTTTTCTCTGCAGGATAGAGAAGAAACACTGAATAAATCTTAAATGCAGGCTTTTTTATTTTGTCCTGGAAAAGTCTAGCTAACGGTATTGAGACACCGATAACAGACATGCCATTTTTTTAATGCATTTATATCTACATGAAATTTCAGCCTTGAGGTGCATGTTCTCATTTCTAACAGAAAAACAATATATATTTATTCCTGCAGAGTCAAACAACATGGATTAAATTGGACCACAGCTTTACATGATCACTAGAATTAACAGATACAAAAAAACAAGGTATTTGACAATTATGCTGCTGGAAATTTTAAGCACTTAAAATAAACAGTGGAGTGCATAAAGAATTACTTGTGCAAACACTTTTGTTATCGAGCACCACATAAAAGGGATTTCAGCACTTGCTTCTGGCTTTTGGAATGTTCTCTTATCTGCAAACAAAACATACAAGTGATCCAGATCTAAAATAAAAGAATACGTTTTTCGCTGTTCTCCTCAGCTTGAGGTTTGTGAATTTACTGACAAATACTTGGCGTTTTTGCGTGGCAACTTTAAACTTCTGTAGTGGTTCAGAAAATTCCTCAAACAGCTGCCTGGCAATCCTTCTTTATGGTAGCTGTAGGTGTTGTTGACAGTTTAGCAGTGCATAAACATATAATAATATCTTTCAGGGTCTATATGTCACATCCCTCGAGTATCTCTCTTCAAAGCCAGGGCTTGGTCTAAACAATTCTTAGCATTTCATAGCATTTCACAGACTAAAAATCATATCTTACAAACACACAGCTGCTTTATATTTGATTCACAACAAATAAATGCAGTTTTAAAGAGCTGATTTGTACAAGTTGTAAAACAACACTCACAGTATTAAGCATGAGAGATTTGAGACGTTCAGGAACGTGCAAGCTTGCCAAGCAACAATGAAATGTTGCCTATATTCTCCACTCACATCATTTATTAAGTTGTATATCCCTAAAGGCTGTCGGCCCAATGTAATGCATGAAAACTCATATATGCTTTTACTAATAAAAGAAAACGAGTAAACACGACAAGATGAATTGTCATCTGTTTTTCATCATCAATTTATTGTAGTAATAACGAGGATATGCTGTTCTCTTCTCTTTGCATCAACCCCGTCCGCTCTACACACTTCTTGTAGGAAATGTAGCTGTCTATCAAAGTGTCACTTCCTCCATTCCCACCAATGACAGATGACAGTGTTTATCTCACAGGAGGGACACATATTTCAGGCAGTTGTGTCTGGTTCTGCAGACAGACACATTATATATGATGGACGGCAGTGAAGGGCAAGGGGGAGCGATATGCAGTGTACTTTCAGAAGGGAACCTTCTGAAGGGAAGCCAATTCAGCTAACAGACAGCTGACTTAACTCAAAGTCCTGGTGTCATGAACTACTCTGCTGTCACATAAAAAATGGATTGTGGGTTGTATCTAGTGGATACAAGCATGACAGCAGCAGTATGTTTTCGATTTCAGTCAGATTCTAGATTAGACTAAACCAGAACAAAGTCAAAGAACCTGGAAAAGAGTTTATTAACCTGAGCAAGACAGTTACGAGGATTGATCAGAAAATGGCTACATCCCACTGGAAAAGACAGGGAACTACATTAATAAGAACTTGTATGAAAGCTGATGCATTTAAAAGTCTTACTGTGTGTTTGTAAAACTGCTCTGATAAAACTCTGTTTCAGTAAAAAAAGAGAACAGCCAATCCAAATTAAGTAGCGCAGAGCCAAACCAATCACAGCCGCAGCGTCACGTCACGTGACTTGTTACGTACGGCACAAGTGCCAAGCCGCACATGTGTATTTGTTTGGGAAGCAGCCAGCCACCGTACCGCCCGGGTAATGGAGGAAATGAGTGTGCCGACTAGAAAAAAATCAACCGAGCGTGACCGAAGAGAAAACAGATGATGGTTCCAATGCCGGAGAGATTGTCGAACGGAAGAGCCATAGAAGTTCCGTAGTGTGAAGGTATTTCGGCTATTTCAAGTATGACAAAAAACAGAGTAGCGTTCACTGTAAATTGTGCCGAAAGCAAGTCTGGAAATACAATAAACTGGTGCATGCTCGGCTACGTCCACACGTACCCGGGTATTTTTGAAAACGCAGATTTTTCTATGCGTTTGCACCTTTCGTCCACACATAAACGGCGTTTTTGGTCACTGAAAACGAAGATTTTTGAAAACTCCGCCCAGGGTGGATATTTTTGAAAACTCCGTTTTTGCATTTACGTGTGGACTAGAAAAACGGAGAAAACGCAGCGTCAAAGGTGTGCGCATTTTTTGACGTCACACTGTGCGCCACGTTATTGTTTCGGTGAAATGAATTTCTACAATACTGTTGTTAGTCTGTGGTCTGGGAGAGAGTCCTGTAACTCTGTCTGAAAAATACAGTATATAATGACCAATGTTGGGCAATTAATTATGTAGTTACTTCTTCAAAAAACTAACTGAGTTATGCAAACAAAGTTTTTTGCAGCTGTTTACCTAAAAATGCAGCCAAGGCGTTTTTTTTTAAATAAATATTTCAAACTATTTACAGAACAATCAGCTGTTCTGCATCAAATTTGATGCCACACAAATCATTTGTGCCACTCCAAAAAATAATTTCTGTCCACTATGAGATAAAGGAGAACATCACAAGCCTGATACCTGCAGGCCTGACAACAGGAGATGCATCACTCCTGTAACACTCATTGTTCTGACGCACACAACAAAACTATTGACTACACTACACACTAACTACACAAGATTTGTGCTAAACGTCGCAAATCTCTCACATCTCAAAACACCGCCGTCACTCCTAAAACTTCCCCCCATTCCTAAACAACTAAATGCCATGTTACCATATTATTTTTTGATTGGTCGACATGGTACATTTTTCCACCAATAGGAAAGGCTGGGGGTTTTTTGGTTTTGTATTTGATCACAGGCGGAGAGTGCTTTCGAGCGTTTTCCTTATAAAACGCAGTTTCATAAACAACGATAGTAATCAGGAAGGAAACCAAACATTGCATATTTTTAATCATAACTCTGGTTTTACGTGGCCTATCAACACAATTTAAAAACTAGTATAAAGTCCACACTTTTTCCGTCAATTGTTCCGTCTGTCCTGCTCACATCTCCAATGGTTGTACACGTTGTCATTAACGTGGCTTCAGCCACGCCGCTTTGCTAGCTAAAACACCAGAGTCGGCACATAAGGACGCTGTCATAGCCTCACAACGACGTTGATTAGCTGCGTATAGAGCTGGGCGATAGAACGATAACGATATGTATCGCGATATAACTTTTACTCGATAGAGAAATTAAGCTATCGCGATAGACCTCGCCGCTCTTGTCCTCTTAAAAAAAAAAAAAAAAAAAAAAAAAAAAAAAGGTCAGCCAATCCAAATTAAGTAGCGCAGAGCCGAACCAATCACAGCCGCAGTGTCACGTCGCGTGACTTGTTACGTACAGCACAAGTGCCAAGCCGCACGTGTGTTTGTTTGGGAAGCAGCCAGCGGGTAATGGAGCCAGCGCATAATGGAGGAAATGAGTGTGCCGACTAGAAAAATCAACCGAGCGTGACCGAAGAGAAAACAGATGATGCTTCCAACGCCGGAGAGATTGTCGAACGGAAGAGCCATAGAAGTTCCGTAGTGTGAAGGTATTTCGGCTATTTCAAGTATGACAAAAAACAGAGTAGCGTTCACTGTAAATTGTGCCGAAAACAAGTCTGGAAATACAATAAACTGGTGCATGCGTCACACTGTGCACCACGTTATTGTTTCGGTGAAATGAATTTCTACAATACTGTTACTGTTAATCCTACTCTCTGCAGTGTTTAAATGCTTACATATACACACAGTTACTGTCCGTCCACACATACGACTCGGTTCTGCTTCTATGCCCCAGCTTTGTTTACTTTTTCCCACCGAGGCTTCTAGACTTCTGATTGGCCAACATTTCTGCACGGTTAGGAATCTAGCGCCACCTGCTGCTTTGGCATGTTCATAGCAGCGTTTTCCTTCATTTCTGCCTTTATGTGTGGACGGGATTATTTTTTAAAACGAAAACGGAAAATCTCCGTTTTCAAAAATACCCGTGTACGTGTGGACGTAGCCTCAGTCTCTGACTGGAAGCGCTAATTCGTCATTCGGCTTTTGTCAGACTAAAGTAACTGTTAAAACTGTTTGAAAAGCTCAGCTATACAAGGAGAGATTGAGAATTTCCTTTTAGTTCTCAGTTTATTTGATATTGACAAAAGTTAGTCAGTTTTGTCTGTTCTTCTGTAAAACAAACTAAGATTTATTTTTAGAATTAATATTTTGTTTCTAAGTGGAATTGACAGTTTAGTCTGTTTCGTTTGTTCTATTTTGAAACTTAAACGCTTTAGCGGCTGCCTTTTGTGTAGTTTGCAATATTTGCCTTTATTTATCTGTAAAAGTCTCATGTTCCTTAAGTACATCTACCCTGTTGAACTTATTATGAGAAATAAATATTTAAATCAAAACAAGCTGCTGATTATTTCACATTTTACTTGTGAGCAACGGCACATTTAAATCTTACAAATATAGTTATTTGGCTTATATCGTGATAGATATCGTTATCGACTGAAATGAAAAAAACATATCGTGATATGAAAAAATCTCATATCGCCCAGCTCTAGCTGCGTATATACGAATGTGAATCGCATTATTGGCTGGACTATGGGATAAGGTGGCATCGTTCTAATCCCATACAGGAGCAGCCAGTTACTTACTGACTAACACAGCAAAACAGAATTGTTAAAGTATTAATTTTAATTTCAATTCAGGTTACATTTTTTTTTGTACGCAACGCAGATTTTCTGTGTGCAGAGACCGCAGTGCGCAATTGCACATGCGCGCAGCTTAGAGGGAACATTGTTGAGATGTTGTTAGGGAGGTAATGAATACATGAAGACTGAGGGCTGCAGCAGGATTATTTAATATGATAAAATGGAAGTTTTCTCTGTACGAATTTAGCGTCAAATAAAGGTCATCCTTGCACAATGAAGTGCTCAGAAGTGAAAAATTACAGAACTTGTTTCTTTCTAAAGAAGACATTTACAACATTCCCAGAGTTATATATTCTGCTCCATCATATGTTGTTGTAATTACTCCCCCACCTCCTTTTCTGACACTCTCTCCTTTCCCCTGGTAGATAGATGATTTACCAGAAAAAGGGTTCTGCATTCCAATAATGAGATATTGATCGAAGCATTAAATCTGCGTGACCAGTGATGTGATTATTAGAACAATAATGCAGAAGCTGTGAAGGTTTCATAAAGGCGTGTAATGTGCCTTTATGAATCTTTAAGGTCACATCTCTGCGGTGCTGCAGTCCACCAGCTGTTGATTGATTGGACTGGCAGAAATGGCAGGCATAGAGGTGCGTAAGGAAAGCTGTGCCACAAGGGCCCCATTCTATATCAAGACGTTTAATGTTTATTTTTATATCAATGAAGAAGTCATTTAAAGTTTCACTTATAGTACTTCTGTACGTTACTACACTGAGAACAAAGTTCATACACCAAGTTCTATTTATGAATTTGTGGAAGTGATACTGTTCATTGGTACTCAATATTGCAACAAACATGTCCATGTACGGGCAGCACGGTGGCACGGTGGTTAGCACTGTTGCCGCATAGCAAGAAGGTCCTGAGTTCAATTCCACTGTCAGGCCGGGGTCTTTCTGTGTGGAGTTTGCATGTTCTCCCCGTGTTTGCGTGGGTTCCCTCCGGGTACTCCGGCTTCCTCCCACCGTCCAAAGACATGCAGCTTGTGGGGATAGGTTAATTGGATAATCCAAATTGCCACTAGGTGTGAATGTGCGAGTGAATGCGAGTGCGAATGGTTGTCTGTCCCTGTGTGTTGGCCCTGCAACAGACTGGCGACCTGTCCAGGGGGTACCCGGCCTCTCGCCCTATGACAGCTGGGATAGGCTCCAGCGCCCCCCGCGACCCTGAAAAAGGATAAGCGGAAGCGAATGGATGGATGGGATGGATGTTCATGTACGATATCTATGATGCAGATGAAACTAAACTGTCGCCAGGTATATGGCAAGTAGCGTCACTAAGTTTTATCTATTCACATTTAATTCGTTCTCATGTAGCAATTACTGCATTTGCAGTAATTCACCCATATATCAATTTTTATGGCAGAGCACTAAACCAGTCTAATTATTAAAATGAGTGCCCTGTTTCAACTGCAAAGGACTGATGACTCTGCTTTATGCCTCAGTCACACTAGAGCAACAATAAGACAGCGACTTACTTGCAACTGGGGAGGTGGGGGTTCCATTAAATCTGTTTTGTATTTGCAACAAGTTTTTACACATTGCATCCATATGTTGTAAAGAGAAGCTAGTATGTAGGGCTGGGCCATATCATACTGTTCACAGTAATACCGGTATAATGTTGGGCAACGATAAGAAAATGAAATATCGCAATAGAATATGGGTAAAACGCGCATGCGCAGTGCCTTTGTTTTCATATGCACACGGCGGAAAAAGCATGGCGGCGACGGAGAATGAGAAGGGCGAAAGCAGATCGTTGAATGAAACGGATGAACCAGAATTGGTTTGTAAAAATGCTGCAACTCCAGTGGTGTGGAACTGGTTTAGCTTTCGTCCGTCAGATACACCAAAGCACTATTTTTGGTAGAGCGTGCTAGCGGGCCGTCGTTATTACCGTGTTTTTTGGAAAATACAGCACACTTAAAATCAATCCTTTGATTTTTCTGAAAATCGACAGTGCCCCTTATAATCCCATGTGCCTTATGTATGAATATGGACAGGTGCTGCTAGTGGGAGAGAGACGTCTTTCGCGGAGTCCTTTAGTGCTGCAGGCAGGAAACGTGCTCAAATAGCGCACAACTTCGGGTTTTTTAATTTCTATATGATAATTCTGTATTATTAAGCAATAAAAACAAGTAGTCTGATGTCCTGTAATCATTACGAAGCTATATTATTAGAATTACATAATACAATTATATATTGTATTATGAAATACAATGAAACATTAAGTTTTTGTACAAAGTATCGGTATCGGATCAGTATCGTCGATGCCATCTTGAATTTTACTTGGTATCAGATCGGAAAGGAAATCAGTGGTATCGCACATCACTAATGGATTGTCGGAGCATCACGGCTATCGTAGTCAGGAGCCTTGCAGAGTGATACGTACTGTGCTTCAACATAATATTACCGTATTGTGTGTGTATAACCTCTTTTTTAAGTTTTGTGGATATTATACATGGTTATGCTGAGGATATGTCGGCCAGTTTCCACTGGAAATGCCTTTTGGTTAAACTGTCAGCGAGGAATTTGCATTTGAACTGTTAAATATTTATATAACTTTAATCCACATAAAAAACAGCTGCTTGTTTAAGTGAAAATACATTGAATTTTTTTGGGGTTTTTTGCACTAATAAAGTTGTGGAGTTGTAAAGTATTTTGTCTAGTGTCAATTATATCATCAGTTATATCGTTATCTCAAATTTTCAAATGTATATTGGGATAAATATTTTTGGTCATATCATCCTGTTCTACTAGTATGGCAATATCAAGTTCCTGAAATATCACAGTTTCCACCGTAAGATTAAAAATGTTTTGTAAGCAGTAGTTATTATCACGGCAGTAAATGATAGCACTACCTTGCCAAACAAAAACACTAACTGGGCAGATGCTGTGAACAGCAACAGTTAACATGAGTGAACTGTCAAAGAGGCCCACCACCAAGCACTCAATTTGTAGAGAAACTGGGAAGTAAAACATTGTAGTCGACATCTGCAACAGCAGGAGAGTGAAAGCTGATTTCTGTAGAGGGTTAACAAGACTGAACCTAAATTACACTTGGCTTTAGCGTGCAATATGTAGCTGAGTATCATAAGAAAAAAAAGTGTATTAATGTGAGATGCAGACATTGTGGGTGGCTCTCAACCAGGTGAAAACTGAGCATCTACAGCATGAAGCCATCAGGGAATGTTCCACTTCTACATTTCTACAACGTCTTACACAGCCTCACCTCAGCATGAGATTCATCAGCTGAAGCCCTTCACCTCTGAGAAAGCGGTCACGATTGGAGGGCAGCATGAGGCAGGAACACAGAGCGTCAAACAGGTTCTCCATCATCTCCTGCTCTTCAGCTGTGGACGGGTTGTGACGCTTGAACACCTGGAGAAGGTAGGCGGGAGAACAAAGGAAGCATTTTGAAAAGGATACATAGTATGCACATTTCTTTTTTTCTTTTATTATTTTTTACATTTCTAACAATTTACCACGGATCTGGAGAAGCTCATATTAGAGAAATACTAAAGCTTCACCTGTGTATGCCTCTCAAAGGGCTGTTGGGAAAATATGAAGGGTAGTGCACAGAAGAAACTAAAAATAGAAGGGGAAAAAAAAAAGCAAAAATCTTACAGATAGTTGCTGCAGTAACACATCAATGCCATCCATCTCACCCAGTAGTTCTCTGGTATCTGTGAAGGAGAAAAATAAAAAGGAAAAGACAGCAGGGAGATCATGTCGTGATGGTGGCAAAAAAAGACATTTAGTGAGCAGCGGGGAGGACAGAAAGCAGGAAAAAGAATGTTTAAGTGGACAGAGAAAGAGGAAAACAAGAGAAATGGTGGGGCGACAGAAGGGATAAATACTGAGGAACACAACTGCTACGAGGGACCTCCAGAGAGTCAGCAAATGAGGAAAAATGAGGGCATTGACAAATACACATCCTCACAAGTTATTCCATGTAGACCTGAGCATTACACAACACACCTCTGCTTCTCAGCAGACCCAACTGGCACACACTCACACGTCCTATAAATTGACATTAGAAAGTGGCACACACAACACTAATAATATTATGTGCTATGACCTTTTTCCCCCTTTACCTTTCTTTGCTCGCTTTACAATAAACAGCTGAATGAGCTGGAGAACATGATCAATTTTCATGCTATTTATGGACTGGGATGGGATGCTGAATTTTAAAATGCACTCTTTCAGAGTCCAGTTTTAAATCCAATTCAACATTAAAATGAGCACATCAAGGCTCTTTCTTAGCAGCTGTATGATTTGCCTTACTTTTACTTCAAATAAGGTACATCATTTCTGGCAGCATTTCTCAAAAGAAAGAAAAATGTTCTTTAGTAAAAGAACCTTTTTTTTAGATTTACATTATATTTTGTGTTCGAAAGGTAAGTGGAATAGGATGGAGGCAGCGCGAGTGAATGAGAAGGGTGGTGAGCTTAAAATGAGACTCCAGCTGAATGTCAATGTAACTTGTACCATTAACGACTACTTGTTTAAGGACCAGATAGTTCTGTGTTTACGTGAGGCTCTACTGGGTTTTTAGTGTTAGCGGGAAAGACGGCCAATGCACAAATGAGAACGAGAAACATTAAAAGGTAACATGAAGTCATAAAGTGGTGGAAGGAAAAAGAAAGGGAGAGAAAAGAAAAGGTAACACTGAGGAAAAATATGTAGGGAGGGAAAAGGGAGCACGGAAAGGGCACAATAAGATAAGGCTGCGACAGACCATGACTAAGCCTAAACCCGCAGAAAAAAGGAATGAAAAGAATGGAAATAGGTTGGCAAAAATATGAAAGATAAACTAATATCATTTGGAATCCACAAACCATTTAGTGAGACACACTTACTGTCATTGTTCTGCAGCAAGATGGCCAGGATTTCACTGCAGTAAAGCTTGTTAGCATCAAAAGGCATCTTTGCCTTAGAGGGAGAGGGAAAGAGACCAAAATCTAATTACTACTCATCTTGAGAAGCTGTGCTTAGTTTTCGGGTGGAGGCTTGTGGTTTTCATGAGAATTTGGAAATCAAAACATATTTTACAACAAACTTGTTTCTTTCTTTCTTTAAACTGAAATTCTTGCTTGTATTTTCTGGTTTACAGAAACTCCAAATACAAAAAATTAACAACAACAACAACAACAAAAAAAAAAAACCTTTAAGAAGTTTGTAGTAAAAAGGGTAGCATGACATATGTTAGCTTTACACAAACATTTTGTAGGAGTAGGTAATGATAACAGGCATTGATTTGTAAATAACTGGACATGAATAACTTCATCTTATTATATAATATTTTCCTACAGTACATTTCTAACTAACTCTGGAGCTCATTCTCTTTCTCTTGACAACACGCTCTTTAAAGATATGACATATTTTGAGGTCAACTTGAAAGAAAGGCAGATGTGAAATTTAAAAGTGATAATAATCTCCAAACTCTTTTACACTACGTCCACACTTAAACAGGTATTTTTGAAAACGCAGCTGTTTCTATGCGTTTGGACCTTTTGTCCAAACGTAAACGGCGTTTCGAATCACCGAAAATGGAGATTTGTTTTTTAAAAACGCCGGTTTTTTGCGTTTCCATGTGGACGAGGAATACACAGTTTGTCAAGCAACGTCAAAGGTATGTGCCTTTTTTCACGTCACGCTGCGCGCCACGTTATTGTTTACAAGAGATGAATTGCAGAATAGCAGATAGAGACAAAATACTGTTAATCTGACTATCTGCAGGTTTTACACGCTTACATATATGCACGCAGTTACTGTCCCTCCATTTACAAAGGCAGAGGCGTCACGGTGTGATTATTTTACATGTAGTTGTTTTTTTTCTGTGCAATAATATTCAACATTGCTATCAATACATTTTTCAAAAAATGCCTCTCTGTGCAAAATGGGTTCAAAAACATAAACAGCTGTGGGATACTGTTTGTCCGTGATTTCGACAGGGGGAACAAATCGTGGCAGGATCAGCCTGATATTATTTGTATCCCGCTGTAACTTTACTGTATGAAGAGCTAACATCTCCAAAATGTCAGGAGTAGTTAGTCATTACAACAAGTGTTTGTGAACTAAAAATCAAGAATGTGAGATTCTGTTTGTCCGTGATTTGGAGAGCCCAGCGCTGCTCCCGACGCAGGGGAAACTAATTCTGTCGCAGAGACCTGCCTCTGCACTTGTGCAGGTGAAGCCAAAGGGAAGACATGCTTCACCATATTTTCTAGTATTTGGCTTAGAATGAAGTTTGTTTGGAAACATATTTGGCAATGCTTCATCTCCTGCTTTGCGTTTGTGTTGGCGCCCCGTCAAAAACCTGTCCATTATGCTAGCAGTGTCCAAGCGTTCTTTTTATTTTTATTTTCATACCGCGCCCCCCCTGCAATGGCTCAGCACCCCCCCTAGGGGGCGGGCCCCACACTTTGGTAGATCATTCCCTATATGCCTATATGTCATCAAAACAAACAATAGAAGAAATATAGTTTTAAAATAGCTCTATACTTTGGATTATTATCACTTTCACCTTCAGATCAATCAACTGACCCTGAAGGAGAGGTCAGAGGTCATATGTGACATTATTTTATAATGTACTTTCTGCGTCTTCACAATACACACCACACTCCAACAAATAATTAAGTTGACCTCAAAGACCTTGGTGGATCTAAGCCTAATTTTAACAGATTGTTAACATGAGCTCACTCTACACCCACAACAATTTCTATGAGAATTAATTCAAACACCTTTAGGAGCAAGATAGCTTAACACTACGTGAAGGTCTTAAAGTGAAGGGAACTAAAGGCAAATGCTAATTCAACATCAAAATACTGGTAAATAAACTCCATAACACAGAAGTCACGACATATTTTATCCTCAAAATATTTTGTTTTAGCTTGGGTCTAAAAATCGAGAAGGACGCTGAAAACTCTGGATTAGTTTTTGATATTTGCTTAAGAACATGATGACATTTAATGTGATATGTATTTGTAAAGGCTCAATATCTTGCAACAACAAATAATCATTAAAAAGAAATGT
The DNA here is from genome assembly GCF_057382275.1 of Copadichromis virginalis. Classification (NCBI taxonomy): domain Eukaryota; kingdom Metazoa; phylum Chordata; class Actinopteri; order Cichliformes; family Cichlidae; genus Copadichromis; species Copadichromis virginalis. The sequence goes on from NC_140637.1 coordinate 12,420,845, forward strand.
ATTAATCCAGATTGATTCCACCGTTACAAACTTCTAAGTTGGCCTTCTGGTGGGAAAAATTAAAAAAATTATTCAAATCCTGCTAACAAACCAATCACGTAGCCTTCTTGGGGCAACTTAAAACAATATTCTCGTTCTTACCTTGATTCTCTTGAGCAGCCACTGCATGAGTCCCTGCTGGGCAGCCTCTGTGCACATGCCTGGTCTGAACTCTGCCATGTTCTCAATGATGGCTGCAACACACAACACCATAGTTCAGTCTTTACTGTTAATATCAGCCCTTCATTCTAAGTAGGTTTCTAAAAGGATTTCTGATAGACATCAAAATCTGCCAGATTGATATCAAAACCAATGCCAATCTTATTTAAGGGATTAAGAATTGCCCGGATGTGACTAATCCACTTTCTGCCTAATTATAGAAGCATGTCTTAACATTTATGTTTAATCTGTGTTGCTCTGGGTTCCTTTGTGTGCAATGTCGTTTTATTTCTAAGCCTAATATCAAAATCAACTATTAGTCAAAAATCATTCTCTGACTTTACAACATGGTGCAGTTTTATAGAGGGTTAATCTGTTTTCTGTCCCAGCTTCTTCCTTAATGTTATCATCAGAAAGACTTGATGTCTCCATCACAGTAGACTAAGTGCAGAGGGGGTTGAAGGGAGCAAAAGACATTGTGGGGTGTTCATGACACCAGGGGGAAAGAGGAAGATTAACAGGAAGGAGGCAGAGGAAAAGCAGAAGGGAGGGAAAAGGGGACGGGAAGACAGTGTCAGGGATGAGGGATGGAAAACAGAGTGAATGAGGAGATAACAAGATGACAAAGGGAAGAGAGTTTTGCAAGAGCATAAAAACTGAAATAAAGCAAAAACATCTGGAGAGAACAGCTGCAGATGACAGGGAAATGATTGAAAGAGTGAAACAGGGGATGAAGTGACAGGGTGCTGAGGGAGAGATGAGCCTTTATCAGTGATTCAAACAGAGCAGACAGACAGCATCCTGGAGGACAGCCGGCTCAGAGTAGAGAGCAGCCAAGGTAGACAAAAGGCTTATTCAAGCTTGGAGAGCTCCCTTGATAACTCGCACACACAAACTTGAGCAGAGGATGCACAAGCACTGCCCCCACGATATAACCCTCATACACAGAGCCAAATACACACACCTAAACAGCCCTCTTGACACTCGGCCTCAATCTGGCAACAAAGAGGAAAAAAAATCATCTCAGTAGACTCATTCTACACAAAAAGAGCTGAGAGGCAGAAAAAGTCTGATTCATGTGGGGCTAAATACAGAGACCAGGACTTTTCAAACTATCTGCTGGCCCATGCCCTCTCCAGGACCTTGTGTATACAATTATTACTCCCCAGAAACTCTTATGACTTTTATGGTAGGCTCTGAAAAGGTATAAAACCTCCAAAGAGTTGGTGCTAGAGACATTGACAGCTTCCTTTCACTGTCACTGAAAATTTCTAGGGCAGCTGGCAACAGGGGGACACACTGCTAGCAGAATACAAATAAAGTTAGTCTATAGCCTCTATGATGTATACCCAAGTCTGCAAGGACTTCCTGTCACCGCACTGCCCAAAGACATAACCCTGGCTCATACACACCTTACAGGCACACCTCCCTCTCGAAAAGTTTCAGTTCTAAAAAGAAGGCACGCTTTGCCAATTATTCTTGCTCAAAATATTCAAATCTTACTGAGGTGCTATTTTTAACCAAGTCTGTTTTTATAGTGTTGAATTTAGGACCAGACTCTCTGCAGCACCTGAGATAGGACACCAAATAGGAGTCTCCCTTGTTTTGCATATGAACAACTCTGCATTTAGGGTGGCGTCCAATGTTTATTGCTTTATGCTGCTCACTTGGAACTTGGTATAAATTGTAGCCCTTATTACGTGTTACATGAGCAACTTAAATATTTACTGATTTCTGAAGTTCGCAGAAAAAAACTGAACACAAGCATTACGGCAAACACATTAAAAAGAAAAAAAACAAGAGGTTTTTCTTCAGCATAACATGCCCCCTAAAAATTAATTAAGGTTACTAAATGTAGGAAAAAAAATAGGTCACTGAAATACAAAAATAATAAAAACTACATTTTAAGGGGGGGGAAAAGAACTAAGATTTTATTTGCTTAAAAACTACAAATGTGCAGTGAATGTCTTTAGCTTTAGTTTTAAGACCGCTAGCCTGAGGAGGCTTTAGTGCATCCATTTATTGAAGATCCAGATATCTACATGCATTATGGACAAAGGTGTTGGGCCACAATTCAGGTGTTTTCAGTCCCATTGCCTCAGGATTATATAATAAGAAAATAAATATATACAAAAACTCAAGCACCTAGCTGTTCAGTCTGGCTTTACAGCATTTGTGAAAGATTGGGTCATTCTAAAGAGCTCACAGGTCATGGGTCTGTGATAGCATGCCACCGCTACAATACGTCAGTTTGTGAAATTTCTTCCCTCCTAGATATTCAACAAGCAGCTGTAAGTGTTGTTACTGCAACTAAACAGCAGACCAAATAAAGTTATTAGACAGGATCTCTGAGTGTTAAAGCACACAGTTACTGTGCAACATGAGTATAAATATCTATAAATGTAAGAGTTGTTTGCCGTATAATACTAGTATTTTAGAAAATAACCAGAACATTTTTGTTTCTATTTTATTCTGATAAAGTCAGAAAGTAGAAGAATGCTGCAGCATCAACTCTGCAAAGGGTCACATAATTCGTGCAGCCACAGAATTAGAACGAATAAAACATGTGGTGGGTGGAAAAAATGTATCTATAAACAAATAATAAATATAACAAATAAGAACCTGCTGACTCATCGAAATATGTACAAGGGCAATCCCAAAAGTAACATCTCCAAAGGAGTGGGGAAACTGTTTGTACGGCTGTTTGCCACACTGTTGTGGTTGGTGCTTTCTCCACTCCGAAACAAGCATGCACGACTTCGCTGGGATTCTCAATCTTGGCTTGGCAGCCCTTGAAAATGGAGCTCCCGTTGAACGCTACCGCCAAGTGTGAGGTTCGCGCAGTTATTCCACTTTTGAACGCAAAAGGCATTAAACCGGTTGAAATTCAACGCTAACTGACGAAAGTGTACGGACAGCCGTGCATGGATGTCAAAAACGTTCACAAGTGGTCTAGTGACTACCACCTGTTCCCTAAGTTGAAAGAACATTTGTCCCGTAGACGATTCTACTCCGATGAAGAAGTGACAGATTCAACGCTTCCTGAAGGACATGGCGGCGAGCTGGTATGACACAGGCCTTCTAAAACTGCCGCAGCGTCTACAAAAATGCATCCACCAAAAAGGTGAAAATTATTTTTTAACCTTTAAAATTATGTAAATATTATAGAAAATAAACAGTTGTTTGTATTTCTAAAAAAACGGGAGACCTTACTTTTGGGATTGCCCTCGTAGTTGTTAATACCAAAGTGCCAAAATCTGATAACTTCAAGCATTCAAGCAACACAGAAATAAATAAAAAAAAGCTCATATGAGACTACTGAGGAGTACTTGAATTACTTGAATTCACTCCACTGAACAACAGGACAGAAACAGACTGTTTAAAAAAAATAAACAATTCCAATTTTTATTCCTGCCACCTGGTTTGTTTGGGCAGTTTCACTTATCTACTATTCCACTCAATCCATGATGAACGTTTGACTGCTTCATGCCAAAACGTCAACTGACTGCTTGATTTATTTTACATATATATGTTGGACAGGTGAGAACAACATGACTTTAGCTGTATTTCAGTCCTATTTCAGGTGGTAGCGCTGTAGTTTCAGACATTACCTGACTGAGGAAATCAAAGTTACATTCATGTTATTTTAGGGCTGAACGATATATCGCATTTGCGATAATATCGCGACATGATCAAGTGCAATTTTCTAACCGCAAAGGCTGCGATTATACTCTGGACATGTCCAAATTCATGGGCTGCATCCTCCTGAGGCCGCATTTGTAGACGGATTACGTCACAGCGACGTGCCGAAGGCTGTCCAAATTACTACCATATCCCAGAATTCATAGCGCGGCCCAGCCAAACTCCAGTTTCCAGCAATGGCGGCCGCTACTAAGTTTTAAAATTACTCATACTAATCTTTCTGGGTCACAAAATAAACTTTTAACATATTTTCAGGCGAGAAAGTAGTTGTGTAAACATCAAATATCTGCTCGGTTTATCAAGATATCCCATATTTGCAAAAGTGCTTCGACGTTTTCAGAGGCGTCTGCTACCCACCAGCTCGACAGCTAGCCGGGAGCTCGAGGGTTACTGATGCGGCCGAGAACGGCACAACTCCCGGCACATCATTTTCAGATCACCGCGGAGTTTCGCTGCTCGGGTTAAACGTAATATATAAGTCACTTAGACAACCTAAAAATGTTATTGTTGGGCTTTTTTCAGTGTTTTGTTTGTTCGTGAGTAAATCGGTTTGGCTGAGATTAAAGTTATTAGATTAGATAAAATAAAACTTTATTAATCCCCCGGGTGGGTTCCTCCTTGGTTTTCACACAGCTGACTAAACGTCAAACAGAAAACTTATTAAACAGAAGTATGAGACAGTCGAGAATTTACGCCAGTGTCTGGTTATATTTTAGATAGCAAGAAGCAGACGGCCGAGTTTAATAAACTCCACCGAGACAGCGGTGACGCTAATCAGAACTAGCCTTCTGATTCAGAAGGCTAGACCGTCCAATTTCACGCCTTTAAATTTTAAAGGCGTGTTTGTGTGTGTGTTTATACAATTGCTATTATGTTTGCACTTTATGTGTAATGTTACTGACTGCAGAGATCAGTAAGATGTGTGTATTTTTTATTTATTAGTTTTATTTATTTAATATTATTTTTTAATTGAATGACTGTCTAGTAGTTCACAGATGTCGAAAAACTGAGTGTGGTAAAGCCACTGATTTTGTTTATGTATATTTCTGCAATCTGCACATTGTACTGACTTTCATTTTAATGTTTACACCAGGGTTCCTTGTCAGCACTTTATGCTCAGATGTTTGTAAGCTAAAAATAAACTATTGTGTATGTTCAAATATACTGTTGTGATTGAAGAAGTTAAATAAAAATGTCAGTCATCAATTCATGCATCACCTCATGTCATCATAACAGAGGTCTGTCTTCCAGGAAAGAACAGTTTAAAATTAATGTAATATAGTATTGGCCATACTATATGATGTATTGCTTGTCTTTGTTTAATAATACAGAAGACAAAGACCTTAAAAAATAATCGCATATCGCATCGCAATCGCAATATTGGGGCAAAAAATCGCAATTAGATTATTTTCCATAATCGTTCAGCCCTATGTTATTTCCACAGCTGAAAAAGCACCGTGTATAGTCTTTTAAACCATTATTCAATGTCATTTTAGCCAAAGTGGACAAAACCTTTTTTCAAGCATAAAGTATGGAATTAGCTGACAAACACATTATTACATGTAGCCTTGTTTAACTGTAAATCCATGTTTTGTTTTGTTTATGTTTTTTCTTCCTGAGTGTGATGACAGTTTACTTGAGGACAACTAGAAATTGGAGTTTCATTGCTAAGATTTTGGATTATGTCTCCTTACCGAGGGTGTTATAGATTCCATCAGCCTCCTCCTTCACCTGCTCGTCCAGACGCTCCATATTCTGCACCAGCAGGGCAACCACCTGACCCTCCAACTACAGACACACAAAGATGAAATTCAAGTCACGGTTCTAAAACAATTTTGCCAAAGGTCATATACAACTTTATCAGACTTTTGGAGAAACAATTTTTCATCTTTTAAAGGTTTTGGTGAAAGGTAACATAGCAGAGACAATATTTTTTCATGTTCTAGAAACACTCCCACCCTTGCACTTTGTTGGAGGTCTGTCAGATGATTGTGTCTACCCTGTCTGAAAACAAAATTATAGTCTCAATCTCAAAAAAGAAAGAAGAGAAAAGATGTATATAGACTATCCAGGGATAACAGAGAGATGGTTCACTTTTAAGACTTGTCTTTGCAGAAGACGCTTGCTTCCTGTTGGAGCCTCTCTGACGATGTCCGAATGTTATCAGTCAAGTCAAGATTGGAGACTCATAACCACACAAAGCTTGCAAGGTGCCAGCGGGCTGGATAAATGTACTCTTATAGATGAAAGAAGACAGTCAACACAGATTTATGAGCCACTGGAGACCACCGTGGATCATTTTGATTTATCTTACCAAGGATGCCACCTGGCCTTCAGGCAGCAAGGACAGAGGAGCCGAGGGCATTACAGCAAAGAGGACAGACAAATGGATTCAACCAACCTTTGCTGCCCTGAAACTGTTTCCCTTGGAAGTAGCTGTAAAGAAGAGTGAGGTTTATGGGCGCTCCATTGCATGGTAAATGGACTGCATTTATAAAATTCCTTCATTCTGCGAGCCCTGCACAGCTACCCGAGTCACTATCATATAAGAAGCCAGCTCACAAACACACACAAAAGCCAGTTTTGTCAGCAATTTCTGATGTTTATCCTGCTTCATCTACAGTTCTTCCTATCACACACCAATATAACTAAGATAGAGGCCTCGGATATGTGTTCTTAACTTGACTGTGTCAGTTATTTAGAACACAAACAGTATTTCAACATATTATACTTACACAGAAAGTAACATTAATATTCTGTTCTGTGTTTGTAAGACCATTTCAGAGAAAGACCCCATGGGCAACACCACAGAAACCATCTATACATCCAAACATTCAATAAAATGAATACATTTCATTAATTATTTACAGTGGCACATGCTATTAAGGAGAGGTAGGGAGATGAGCTGAGGAATTTGACAACTACACGACAGCGTTAGGCCAAAGGAAGGCAGTTCTTGTGAGGTATTGTGGTATGCAGTCGCCATTATGTCTACAGAAAGGACAACAAGCCCAAGGCTTACTATACAGACCAACAGCACAATAACACAACTGCTGAAAACCTTAATGAGGGCCACAACTGACAAATGTGCAAACCATTCATTGCTGCTTGCTACATAAAGAGCTGTGTCTGCTGGTGACATTGCACACTAAAAATTCGTGTCTACCTCTTAATGTGCCTGCAAAGAGGAAGGTTAGCATGAGAACCAGAAAACAGAGCAGGTTGGTGTGGTCCAATGAAACAGGTTCTTTCAGGGATGTCAATCAGGAGGTCTGGGTCCCAGAATCGGTCCAGGAAAGACTCCCATCCAACCCACTCAGACAACTTTGGAAAATTTGAGCTTTAAAGTTTTTTGTGCAGATAAAGACCTCCACCATGGCCACTAATACTATGCCAAAAGTAATTAAGTAATAGATAAACAAAAATAAATGGCAAAAGTTCCTGTTTTTTTTCCACTATCTACTGTATAATTGTTTTGTTTAAATATATCACAGTGAAAGAAAATTTTGTGTGAATTAACAGAAACCATCTGTTTTATAATCACAGGACAATTTGAGCTGAGCTACCAGAACCTAATCTGTCATTTTTCTGAAATTACACAATTTTTTACATTTTGAGCCCAAAGAGTTCTTCTGACAGATTTCTTCATTTACTACAGCAACATTTGTTTATCATATTAAAAAACAGAGACCTACTGTTACAAATACACTTCCATTCATATAATTAGATATCACAGGGATTGAATGTGCAGTTAAACACAGATAGAAAGAGGATTTTCACTGGTCCGGCTTATGTGATATCCCCACATTCTGCTGCTGGTACTGTGTTTACTGGGCTTGCAACATGCATTAAAGGAAGAAGCTGAGCCAATGAAGGTACTTTAATATTATGAGTAATGTTCTGCAGTGATCTCATTGAATAGAACAGGATGATGCTACCAACTATACTGCAGAAATTGTTCAAAGAGCACAACCAAAGATCCATGGTGCTGGTTTCACCTATAAAATCCAATCTACCATCTATAGAAAGTGCTAAAAATCCACAGAGGTCATCCCTCCATCCAACTATCCTTTTCGGCTTATCCGGGGCCAGGTTGTGGGGGCAGCAGCCCAAGCAGAGAAGTCCAAACTTCCCTCACTCCAGCCACCCCCTTCGGCTTGGCCGGGGGGACACCAAGGTGTTCCCAGGCCAGCCGAGAGATATAATCTCTCCAGCGTGTCCTCAGTCTGCGCTGGGGCCTCCTCCCGGTGGGACATGCCTGGAACACCTCACCCAGGAGGCGCCCAGGAGGCATCCTTGTCAGATGCCTGAACCACCTCAACTGGCTCCTTTCGATGTGAAGGAGCAGTGGCTCTACTCTGAACCCCTTCCGGATGGCCGAACTTCTCACCCTTTCTCTAGGGGAGAGGCCAGCCACCCTTCAGAGGAAGCCCATTTCCGCCACTTGTATCCGCGATGTTGTTCTTTCGGTCACTACCCACAGCTCGTGACCATAGGTGAGGGTAGGGACGTAGATCAACAAGTAAATTGAGAGCTTTGCTTTCACACTCAGCTCTCTCTTCACCACAACAGACTGGCACAGCGTCTGTTAATCTCCTGCTCCCTTCTCCTGTCACTTTTTAAGTCCATACCAGGTAAATGAATAAACTTGAATTAGCTAACATAGATACTTAAAAAACAACAACAACAATAACAACACAGGTCTGGTGTTAGCATCTTGTTCACATCAGAAACAGTGCTATCCTCGTGAAGTTGCACTGAATTTATCAGTATGTACAAAATGCCACGCGGACGTGTAAAATATTGGGATCAAACTACTCAAAAACTCCCAAGACTCCCAACCAAAGTTGTCAAGTGTAGCAGAGAAAAAAAGTCAACTGATTCTCTTATGAAGTGTCACAGTGACAGGTGTGAAGAAACACAGGCATGCATTTCTTTTCTCCATCATGGCTTTACCCGCATATTATTGTAATTTGACCTTTGTCTGTGTCGATCTAAATGTCAAAAAACATAATGGGCTATCAAGAATCACGACACTCTAATATTTATGAAAGCCCGGCAACACGACAGGCTGAACTAGAAAAGGAAAAAAAAGGAACGAGGGGGCTAAATATACAGAAATGGAGAGACAGGGAGAGATCATCAACGGTGAAGTGATGCCAACACACACAGCCGGAGGGTGACAAAGAAAACAGAACGAAAAAGAAAGAGTGGGAGAGTCGATGCTATAATTACGCTGATCAAACTACATACTGAAATCCATTTTTTCCTCTTGACTGAGTTCTTGTCATGTTGCTAATCCCATCATGTTTTTTTAACTGTCACAGCTCACCGCTGAGAGATAATTAAAAAGACTTTAAATAAATAAATCAACAGGTAACTTCAGACATTTGTGCCCCTGTAAATGACACTGGCAGCTTTACTAAGAACTAATGTTTGTGGATTTGTTTCCCCTTTGAAGTTATTTTAATACAACGCTTTTTATTAGAATTATTTTAATTTAATGTAATTTGTGTTTCAAACCACACACAAAGAAGACAAAACCAAAAACCATGAATGCTTCTAAGTGAGACTAAACTGAAACTTTGCTTTTGATTCATTAACAAAGACTAAGCAATCAATTTCTCTCCACCAGAGCCAAGAAGCTTAAATACTAACTCCAAACAGTGCTGCTTCATCAATATCATCAGAGACTCATGAAACTTTTGTACTCACCAGAGCATCTATGAGTACCTCAGCACCATCCTCGCTCTCATGAAGTGTGTCAATATCTGTCAGCTCCTGCAGCAGGTCCACCACGGCTATGGCGACATGTGGCTCAGGCTCAGGCCAATAACAATACTCCATACTTGATTTAACTCTGCAATCCTATAATACTGTAGAAGTAAAATCAATGCTTTCTCTTTTCCTCTAAAAGCCAGGCGACTACTTTACCCACAATGCAAATTCATCACCCAGTTTGGTCTATATTTTTGGTTTGTTGCTGGGAGATGCATCTTGAGTACCAGTGCCTTCACTGAAGGTATTTTAATGGCTACAGTAATATTTATTTTGTGTATTTTTAAGGGTTTATGCATTTACTCCAATATGGTTTTGAATCTGAAATATGACTCACTTAGTAAATTGTATTTTGTTACAGTTTTAATGTAAAAGCAAGTTTATAGTAAAAAAAACAACAACAACAACAAGCTTTGTGTGCAACAAATTCAATAAAAAGTTGACACATCTTTACTCTCTTAGCTCACATTCATTGTTCTTATCCTGTCCTTGGTTCTTTGTACTAGCTACGTTTACAACAGTAAACTTCTATGATACAGGGAACAAGTTTAAAGACCAATGTTATGTAACAAAACATTCAATAGAGAGAGGTGATCTGAATCAATCTCAACGTGAAAGGATATCAGTATTTTCATGACTGAGGAGGCCCAGTAGTGAGTGGACGGCGTTCAGCTCCACCAGCAGGTGGTAGAGATCTGGCATCGTAGCAATCACATGCATTTCCTGGATAATGTCATTCAGATCAAGCTCCGACTCCATGAACCTAGTTTAATAACACAAATCAGAAGTTTTGCATTATAAGTTTGATCATAATGACAGTGTTTCTTAGAAATGCTGAGACCCTCTTTTTTTCTTTAGATCCACTGAAGTCCACATATAGTTTTGTTTGTTGGAATAAAGTCAAACAAGACTTTATTAATCTGTCTGTAATAGGCTTACTTTTCTGGATTGTCTGGAAACTTAATCCTTAGTTCCTGGTTTTTGTATGACCTCTTCTCAAAGGTCAGGATCATTTTCTTCACTGAGCTCTCATCGACCAGTTCTGCCTGTTTGATTAGCACAGGGGAAAGGGAGCAAAAAGATGGAGAAGGGAAGACGGGGAGAAAAAGGGAAAAATAAAATTATTAAAGCAACTGCTGCCATAACAACAAAGAGACTGTAGGGTCACCTTAATCATGTGATTGAAGCAAATTGTGCAGACATTTTGTTCAATCAGAAGGAATGCATCTGAGTGAAAAGAGAATGTGTTTGACCTCCTGATGGATTATAAACCTCCGCAGTGCTGGACAGATAACAATGTAGAATAAAACAACCTTTCCTGGAACTTATTTTTATGCTGTTTCACCATGTTAGGTGTTTCAATTCAAGTCTCACTCTCTCCAAGTTTCTTGAAAGATCCAAGATTAACTGGGTGATTCAGGACAGCAGATCCTGGTTATAGTAATCTAGTTTTGTTTGGTTTGTCAAAGCCATAAGAGCATTAGACCCTGCAGACTGACTGCACACCCAGTGTGGTCACTGAATATGGGACCAGCAATACTGGCAAGACTGGCAACTTTGTGATTGGAGGATTGATGTATGGGAAGTTTGAACCCCAGTGGAGCAAGAGGACCTCTCAAAGAGCTTTCAGGAATAAACCATTTTGCAATTCCTTTTTTTAAAGCAGAAACCTGGATAGAAATCAACCAGAAAGATTAATGAACAATACGAAACTGAAAGGGAAATTTGGGCAGGGAAACCAGTGGGGAATCACAGAAAACTATGAAAAAGGAAAGTGAAAAGTGGCTATAAAAAGCTTTGTGTGCCCACTACAATAATCATCTGACAGTTTATATCATTTATTGCTTATTATTCTAAGCTGGTACTGCAGACTAAGCAGCTTGGAACAAAAATAAAAAATACAAAGACACTTTATAAATGGACGTTTACTTTTGTTTTTTTAATTAACCGACTTTAACAGGTCACAGAACAATAAACAGACATGACCGCAGTGGCCAAGTCTCGTTTAATGGCGTGACTTTAAATGATGTAAAAAGAGGGATCTCTTAATCAGACCCAAAGGCAGGATGCAGCAGTAGTGAAGAGGAGAATTTGAGTTAGTGGCAGCACCATCAAATCTCACATTTGTCTTCAACAAAGGAGTGTGAATTATTTCCTCCTGACTAAAGCAGAGATTGCCTAAAAGAAATTAGTCAGCTTTGTCATTTAACACTGTATTCCATTTGAATTAAATTGCTCTTTTATATTATCAATGCACCATTCACAAAGAATGCCAATGCATTTAAGTCTGTTGTTTGTGTTGTTTACAGGAAACAAACACGCTCTTGAGTAAGTCTGACTTAATAGATGTGCTCCCACGTGTTAAAGAAACTGAACTTTTGTCTATTTAATGTTGTCAATCTTAATCTGTTCTAATTACTCCACCGACACAGATGTCACAGGTAGTTACATTTAGACACAATGCATGCAGAGTATACCAACAAATAACATCTAATAAGTCTGATTCGGTATAAATCTGGCTGAAACATTTTTAATCATAGCATGTTTGTGTTTGTTTTAGTAGCGTTTGTGTAAATCTATCTGAATTTGCTAATATGGCTTATGTCCTGATGAAGCATGCTAGTATGGTGAAAGCTGTTTAAAGATTGCCATGCAAACTATGAACTCAAAACATATGAGAATAAAGGAACATATTTAATTTTCATGATCTTTGTCACATTTCTTCATTTTTCATCACCCAAAGAAACCAGAGTAACAACTCTATAATAATAACATAACAATTACAATAACCCACCTCGGGTTCTTCTGCATCCTGGTCCATCAGCTTTTCCAGGATTATTTTCTTGTCCCCTATGAGCTCCTCAGTCTCCCTCATCTCAGCACCTCCTTCTGCTCCTGCCACCTCCCTGTATCTGGCCAGCTCTCTAGCACTCATCCCTTTCAGCTGCTTCCCTCCTCTGGAGTCTTCATCTCCTCCTGCTCCTCCATCCTCTTCGCCCCTGGGACGCTTTGCTCCCCTATCAGGCTGCAACAAGAAAAGGGATCATTAAATGTGTGTACAGGGATTTACTCTATAAGATGAATATATGAAAAAGTGTTGGGAGAGCCCAAAATTATGTGGTTGCTTGTTTTCAGCAAGGTGGCATTTAATGAGATTAAAAACAATCAATGAAATACACCATTATAGCACCTGACTAGGTCATATCTGGCGCAACTATAGAAAAGTCAATCTAGAAATACTCAATCATGACTTTTCAAATGAATTTAAAAAAAAGAAGCACATATAATTTTATCAAGTTAATCGAAGCAGCTGTCAAACAACTAATCTAAGAAAACTGATGGCATTAAAAAAAAAAGTTGCAACTAAACAGTGAGCCTAAGTAGAAGACGAGATTTTACTGAAATACAGATTTATGAAATGGGACATATAATGGCGATTTGCATATTTGATGCAAATACTGGGTGAAGTCGATTTCTCGTACGTATGCCTTGTATGATAAACGAAACTGTTCAGGTACACATTTGTTTCGACATTAACATATAGAAGACCGAATCTAACTGACGAAAGAATCCCAAAGATTCAAAATGCTTTGCTAGGCATAACTAGTTTTAAACAGATGTATCTGAGGGAAGTCCGCAAAGTTTCCCCGCTCTTGATGTGCTGCTGCGAGATAGCTAACAGACTTAGCAAACGGGCTAACTGCTAGCGTTAGTAAACACGGACTTGAGATCCAAAGTTGTTTTCTTTTCGCGCAAGCGTCACTCAGTTCTAATTGACTGATCATTAAACAAGGACGCAAACAAAGTAGGCTAAATAAAAGTCTACATGCTCACACACATTAAACTGTTAGCGTTTATTTACAACCCAATGAATGAGATAAGTTACTGTTAGCTTAGTTAGCTCTCACACACATTATCAGGAGTGAAACGTCTACCTGATAGTTCAGGAGCTCTCCGACGTCCATTTGTCCAGGATACAAGTCTCAGCTTTCTTATAATTTTATTTCAAAGTTGAAAAAGCGCTCTCACAGTTTAAGTAGACAGCTATTCCGCTAACTACAAGCTCCCTGCATACACATGCCTGCCGTAAAACAGTCTTCACTCATTGCCGTAGCAACGAATTGTCGTAAACGTTGACGTTGCATGAGCAGAGTTTTCAACCATCTTCGTAAAGTGTCGGAGCGATTATTTGGACAGGGATTTTGATTATTTTCAAAGTTACTGTCATCGTTACATCATCATCCATGCTGTTGCTGAATTCTCCCGTTGACTGGACTTCCATGTCTCTCCGTGCCTGTAGTGAACAATTGTACTAGGATTATTTGTATTCCGTTGTATCTGTGTTATTCATTTTCTCATAAGTGATTTAACCAAACTTGCAAATATAACTTAATTTGCTTAAAAGTACAGCGGACAAACACTATTATAGACAACAATAATATTAAGAAATACTTTATTTTCCCCATATTTTTGAAATTCCAAGCAATGGTAAAGAAATACATAATATTTCTAAATCAGTAATAAAGGGGAAAAACCACCTTAAATATCAATAAAATGTTCAAATGAAAAAGCAGATCACTGTATGTCAGATATCTGAATTGCATTATAAAAGGTTGTTGCATCTTGTATGAAAGATTTCCTGTATCTGTTCTTGTGGCAGCGGAGCTGAATCAGTCTGTTGGCGGAAATTGTAAGCGGTGATGAAGTTGATCAGGGTTATGAATGACTGAAAATAGTTTTTTCAGTGATCACTTTTTAAATGTGTCCAGTTTGCAGCCAGTCACAGAGCCAACAGCGCACACCACAACCACCACAACTGGCTGATTAAAAATCTCCATCATTTTCTATCAGGAAGGTCTCAGCGTCCATAGGACATTGTTGTCTTGTATACATCCTCTGTGTGGGTTTTCGAGGTCTGTGGTTAATCTGGACATCCAGGTACTTATATTCATCCACAATATCCACTCCCTCTCACTCTTTCTTACTCATGTTCAGAAGCAGATTATTTCTCCAAGACCATGCCACAAAATCATTCACTAGTGCTCTATACTCCTCCTCCTTCTGCCCATGACTAATACATCCAATCACTCCAGTCACATGTGGTGGTCAACAGTTCTCAAGCTCTGATAATGTCGGCTTCTACTTCAACGCCAGTATCATATGCTGCCTTATACGTGAGCTGTAAATTTGACTCAGGTTAACAGACACGGGTCTGAAGAAACTTGGGGCTGATACCATCAGAGTTGGAGAAGTTAAAAGTATGGTTACTTTTAGGGCCCCTCCCCCTGCCCAAAAAGAATTCTGCAAATCAATGGCAGTGCTTGAAAGTTAGATCCTCTAAACAAGCAGTAACGGGAACACATTGATTGTATGTTATCATACAATTATAATTGTATGTTATAACACAATACAATAAATGAATTCATTATTATCAGGGTGTCCTAAAAAGTGACTACAAAGCTTCAGTTGATCCTAAATGCTACAGCAAGATTAAAGAGTCTTGCGTCATCAGGCCCTATCTTATCTTAAAGGCCTCATAATACCATTTCACACCAATAGAACATTTCTGGAGCTGGAGGCTTCTTATGATGTGCTGAGTGTTACTTCTTCACTCATCTCTTTTTACTCTCCATGTGTTTATATATTTATTTCAGTTAAGTAGTTATTGATCATCTCTGGCTGTTTCTACACAGTGTGTCTTTTGTCCTGTCTCCCTCTCCTCACGTCCAGGTGGTTGCAGCAGATGGCTACCTCCCCCCTGAGCCTGTTTCTCCCAGAGGTTTTTTCCTGTTAAAAGGGAGTTTTTCCCTCCTACTGTCGCCAAGTGTTTGCTCATAGGTGGTCATTTGATTGTTGGGGGTTTCTCTCAATGATTGTAGGGTTTGCATAATAAAGAATCCCGAGGTGGGTGATTTAGTGCAATATGAATAAAATTAATTTGAAGTTGGATACAACATTCTAGAATATGCATTTAAAACATTAAACCTAAATTTTTTTCATTTTTGTGGTTATGTCATTGTTCTGGTTTAGCAGAATATGTGTACATATGGATGCATTATTAATAAGCTACTTCATCCACCACTGATAATACATCTTGACAAAAATATGTTTCCCCTCCCAACAAAATCCTTTGGGCTCTGTTGCCAATGCTGAAATAAGCCCACTTAATAATACAACTAAATTACACATGACTGTTACCTCATCAGACCTCACAACATTGAATCCTGGTCTTATAGGCTCAATTTTGGTGCATTCATAACAGAAGATGCTTCATATGCCAAACTGTCCCACTGTTCCAGACAAGCAGAAAATCACCTTTTCAGTGAGCGTCATTGAGAAATGTATGAGTGCCGCATGGTGTAGAAGCCTCCTTTGCCACTCCAGTCTCTGGCCAGTGATCTGTGACAGTAGAGCAATAAAAACAACATTTAAAAGGAAGGCCACTGCCAGGCAGTCAAGCTTGACGTCCCACCAAACACGAGGGAAAATGCACTTGATCAAAGGCAAAAGAGAGAAAAGAGAATAAAAGGGAGCATGAGGGTGAAAAGAGGACTTTATATGGAAATCCCGGGGCTGGTGAGAGGCAGTTTCAGATGAATACAAAGCTTTGAATCAGGGACCTGGAGAAGGCTCTTTTTATGAGTTTGACAAATGAATTTGGGTTAAAAAAAAGACAAAAAATAGATGATGAAAAAGTATTTATACTGATACTCCCAATCCCAATGCCTGTTTGTGGTTATTTACCAAGTATACAATAAGGTAAACGTCCAGGTGCATTATTAATATTTATATTGCTTACAGTTGTATAGTATGCATGTGAACAATGACAATGAGCCACATGCATCTTCTGATGACCGAAAGCTGGATGGTGAAAGACGAAGAATATAGTGACTATGGAGGTCATCAAAATGTGAAAAGTTCAAGAGAGCAGCTATCTGAGCCATGAGTTAAATGTATAGTCATCTGGGACACAGGACATGATATGATTTGATCCAGCAAAGCAGACACACACAGTGTAAGGCACTTAAAATTAAAATTTTAAATAATTAAAGTTAACTTTTTTTTTTATCACAGGGTCTTTTTCACACAAGTCACTGTAGAAAAACCAGCAGTTTATAAGACGAAATGATTAATTGCTGACTTCCATTTGGCTTCAGTTGAAGGGTATTGTGCATGATGGCTCACTGTCACATTGAAACTGTCATGCTTTACTGAGATAGTTTAATAGAACAAAAATATTGTAACACCGGTACCTAAGTCAAGTCAAAGTGACTGTAATGCACAGTATTGCAAATATATTAGTTGATCAGCGTCTCACCTCACAAATGTGCTTCTGGAAGAATGGTCAAAAATCCCAATAAACACACTCCTAAATGTTATGAAAAGCCTTCCCAGAAGAGGGTGCAAAGGGTAGGCCAACATCACATTAAACTCTTTGGATTAAGACTGCAGTGACACACAAGTTCCTAACACTTTTGTTAATATAGTGTACTTTTCTTTCTTTTTTAAATTTTCTTTTACAGTGCCCTAAGACCCATAGCCATGATTTAAGTCATAGAAAACCTCACTTACTTACAAACGCAAAGAAATTGATTTCTGACACTTTCACTTAGAGCATTGTGAATGTTTCCTGCATTCAAAATGCTCTTCAGCAGCTCGTGTTCGTCCTACTGTCACTAAGTGTTTGGTCATAGGTGGTCATTTGATTGTTGGGGTTTTCTCTCAATGATTGTAAGGTTTTTACATAAAGAATCCCGAGGTGGCTTTTGCTGTGATTTGGTGCAATATAAATAAAATTGAATTTCACTTAGAGCATTGTGAAGGTTCCCTGCGTTCAAAATGCTCCTCAGCAGCTCGTGGTCTCCTGGAAACTTCAGACACAGATATGCTTTTAAGTTTTAAATTATGGCTGCCACTTGACTTACTTGAATAAGCTTCTGATGGATGGAACAAATTTACATTTAAACAACAGAGAAGATACAACTCTACAGACAAGTTCATGTCTTTTTAATCTTAGATGTTAGACCTTATTGTATTATGTTGTATTTTTTTAAATATTTCTTTGTCAAACATTCTTACTGTGTTACAAAATAAACTGTATGCTAAGATCAAATAAAATTAATTTATTGTTTTTCAGCAAATCTACTAATGAGTTCAGCTGAAGCACTAATTAACTCTTTAAGGGGATCGTCAGAAAGGTGTATATTGTGTATCTAGTGTAATATTTTTATATAAACATGTCAACTAGAGTATTTACTCTGAATGAAGCCTTCCTTGAAGCTTGCATGATTACAAACACTTTCTGTTCCACGCAATAATTAACACGTTTTGCTATCCCTGAAGGAGCCAAAAGCTTTTCACACACAGCCGTCTGCCTAATGACACTGCCTCATCGTTTCCCCCACAGAATTATTCTGGTTCGACGCTGTGCGATCCCTTTACACAGAATCGCACAGCATTTTCCCTGAAACAGAACAATACAATTTCACACAAGCTGAGAAGGCTGATTACATTAAATCACATGAGGTCAGTGTGATTGTATCATGCTGTGGAGACACGCATAAGTGTGTTCAAAATTCAGACTGGCAATGCTATTAAAAAAAAAAACATTCAGAGAAGGAGCGAGAGAGACACAGAGAAAGGGGGAGAGAGCGAGAGATGATGATGAAAGCCGATTGGCCTTATCATTTCCCCCTCACTAAGTCAAGTGGTGCAATCAAATGATTTTCTCTCCTCTCAAACATGATTTGAATTATGCATCACATCAGCAGAGTACTTAAAAGCCCCATTCTCCAACAACGCACATTAAGCACTTACCTTACTTAGATTTCCAGAAAACTAAAGAATTAACAAGTTGTTTGGTCATGATGTACAGTAGTTCTCTGTGGATGAACAAGAAATAAGCTTTGCTATCCTCCTTGGATGGAGGAACATTTGATAATAAATTAATTTTATTTCAACATAGCAAACTAAATAGAAATTGCACCGTATTCCTTTGATTGTTAGGAAATCGTAAAAATACAATTTTGTATATTGTGTTATAGTCTGCAGAATATGTCAAGAATTGCTTGTTGTACAAGTAAAAAGGTGCTTTATTATTATTTGGGTTATGTGCCTTTTCATAAAGCTGCTATTATACTTTTATTTAACCCTAACCAGAGAGATTTCTGCATATCGTTGCATTAGATAATGTTTGGGCTTTTTTCTTTTCATTTTTCTGGTGGTGTCTGCATTTTCTGCTGTCAGATTTAACACGGCAAGTATTTTTTGATCTATTTTAAAATCAATTTTGCTTCTATTTTGGGTAAAGCTTTGTATGTTGTACTTCACAGTATACTATCAACATGTCATTCTTTCTTCCATCCATATTCTTCTGCTTATCTGGGGCCAGGTTGCGGGGGTAGCAGCTCTACTCTGGCCTCTCTTCAATGGCTGAGATCCTCACTCAATTTCTAAGGGAAAGCCCAGGCACTCCTTGAAACACATTTCCGCCACTTGCATCTGCAATCTCATTCTTTTCAGTCACTACCTAGAGCTTGTGACCATATGTGAGGGTAGGGTCGTAGATCAACCAGTAAATTCATAGCCTTGCTTTTATGTTCAGTTCTCTCTTCAACACGATGAACCAGTGCAGAGTCCACATCACTGCAGCCGTGACCTCATCCATCTGTCAATTTCACGCTCCCCTGTCTCATCCCTTGTGAACAAGACCCCGATACACCTAAACTGTCCACTTGGGGCAGCAACTTGTCTCTGACCCTGAGTGGTCACTTTAATCTTTTTGTGGCTGAGAGCCATGGCCTCAGATTTGAAGCTGCTCATTCTCATTTAACCACCTGATGAAGCCAGTAGAACCACATCATCTGCAAAAACCAGAGGTAGGATAGGATCTAAGGCAACCAAAGTGAAAGCCTTCCCCCAACCTGGCTATGCCTAGGTCTTCTCCAAGACCATTTAGATAGGTTGAGCAAACTCCCACACATCCTTGCATATCCTCTGGTCCCCCTTCTCAAAGATGGGGACCACCACCCCAGTCTACCAGTCCACAGACATCGTCCCAGATCTCCACATGACATTGTAAAAGCATGCACTACATCCGGAGCCTTTAGGAACTCAAGGCAAACCTCATCCAGCCTAGAGACCCAGCCAACTGCCTCAGTGATCTTGCCCCTAGTGAGGGCTGAGTCGTTCCTCAACTCCACATGACAAGGTCTTCAGAAAGGTACTGTGAATGCCAGTGCATCTCGGAAGGGATTTATAAAGAAAAACACACATATCTAAATTATTTAAAATAAAATCCCTGCATCGTAAGGGAAATCATCTATACGGGTAGAATTATTTCACAATGGACTACCCCAGTAAATTCAGAGTTATTTGTGGGAGTCAAAGTGCATGTCTATGGAAGAGGATTAGGTACACTAGAAAAAAACAGTGGGGATTTCTTATTTTTCACTGAATTCTGAGAAAAACATCAGATTAAAACTTGACATTTCTGATTTTAATCTCAGAATTCTGTCCCTCTCACAGCTATTTGAGAGGATCTATATGGCTTGTATTCCCATGCTTGGAAAAAAGAAGTTCATGATAAATTTTCCTTTTTTTCTTATACAGCTTTTCCTTGACTGTTAAACAGCAGTTCATTAGCAGGTGCTCATTTGCATGGGTTGCATAAGTAAAATTTCTTTTTTTTAAATTATGCTAATACATTTTAACCAACAAAGAAGAACAACTTTGGATGGATGGATGTGCACACTGAAGCATGGTGTTTTCCTGATAAGAAACGCAAGAACAAGCTCAAGCCTATTTGCTACAAACGTTTTCAGAGGAGCCAGAAAGCACCTAATAGCCTCTCTCTCCATTGTGCGGTTCACAAACCTGACACCGATAGAGGCTGTAGGCTGCTGCCTGGCCTGCTGTAACATGGCAGTGAAACAAAGAGACACAGAAGATGGCAGGACACACACTATAGAGATAAATGTATGTAGGGAATGGTGTAGGAGGAGAGAGAGCAGGGAGAGAGAACAAGCGATAGAGGAGGTGGAGAGTGGCAGGAAGCGATAGAGGAGGGGAAAGCAAATTAATTTTATCTCCATTATGAATATGATGGCTGTGGTGTGCTGTGGTGGTGGCCCACGCCTTTGGGTGATAGCAAACCAGCGGTATTTAATCGGAGGGGCTTGTGCGCATGCACACGCACACACACATGCACACACACACTGTTCTTGGCTGGATGGAAAAGCCTGTGAAAAAGAATTTAGAACAAGATGTGATACAAAAACTCCAATGAAACAGATACTGATGAAAGTGTTTTAGATTGATTAGCAGCTCCTTAAAGGCATGAAAATTTAATTAATCAATCTGCGCACCCTTGTGTATACCAACGGAAGACCTGATTTAAAGTCACAGAGCAACAAAATACAGGGGGCTTCTGTTTCAGAATGGTTATAGTCCTTCTATAGCAATGTGCTCTGATAGCCTGGTGCCATATTTAAGGTCTATCCATGCCTGCACTCCTGCCCCCCACTACCTTGTGGATTGCAAAAATTACAAGTGTATATACATTCTGAATATGTATGTCCAATCTCCATATACACTCGCTCTACATACAAAGCAGTGGGGATTAATTCATAATGGACATACAGAAAAAAAATCCCAATATTACTCCAACACACCCAATTGGGTCTTTGTCACACACGGACATCTTTTTCAAATCCCCGTATTCACTCATAACCCCACTCTCGAGCTCAAGTCAGAAGTGCTGCTTGAAAATCAAATGTGTCATTAACTCAGATTTTTAATGAATTATTCACAGCACTACAGAAATCCCTACGGATTAATCCCTGCATCACGCCTTCTCAGCATGCACACACGGCACCAAGTCCCCTGAAGCCTCGCTTGTCTTGAATGACATTTTGCATGCACATAAATTCACATGCATACACGATTACACGAGTGGACACAGAAAGTTGTAGTGGCGCCCACTGAGAATTTCTTTATCGTTTCCCCACAAATGTTTCCACATGTATAATCGCATTTCCACAATGCAGACATCTGATAGTGGGATTAGCTGTTCAGAAAATTTCACAATGCACACCAGTGCATCATCATCTAAGCTTTGGGTTCAAAGATTAATTTCTGCCAGTTAGTGGGTGGAGAGAAAGCAGATTTTCTGTCAAATATTTTAGCAAACATCTAAACTGTTGTGAAAAACCTCAATTCTGTGCACACACTGTGTTCATACTATGCATAGATTAGTCAAATCCCAGTGTTTCTAAAAGCAGCAAAGTTTTTATTACTCAGCATAATTATTAAGTGTATCAGAGATCTTCTTATGCCTGAATCCTAGCTAATCAAAACAATAATGAAAGCTTTGAATTGAGAAGCAAGAAACAAGAAACATTCTAACACACAAATGACCAAAAACACCCACTTAATATCACATGTGAACCTACCAAGCGAACTTGTCAGCACTAGCATGAGCTGAAAACTTCCCAGCTCTACACAGAAAAAAGAAGTGAGTAAAAAACAAATATACTGAAATCATAAAGTGAACACAGCTTTTATTCTTTGGAAGAACATGGAATTAACATAAACATTTATTACTCTACTTTTAGTGTATACTCTTACATGTGTTAAGCGCAACATAACAATGAACTTTTTAGTTAATGAACTTGCAGTGTGTAAAATCTCACAACTTGATTTCAGTAGATTTTATATTTGGAAAAGAACATTTGGCACAAAAGACATTAAATGAGGCAGGAAACAGCAGATTGAAAAGGCAACACTAACTATCAGTCACCTAGAATGCAGTTTTGAGATCCCTTCCCAGGTGCCTTAACACCCACACACATCTTGCATCAGCTGACCTCAATATCATGTTTTCTCAACATGATAGGATGAGGCAAGGTCTCACAGTGGTTTCACCTAAAACCTCTAGCTATACTGACCCATGTCTTTTTTCACATGGGTCAGTATCGCTTGACTGGCCCGTGTGGCATAATGTGATGAGCCAAATGATAATGGGTCAACAACCCCCGTAAGGGTTTAAATACCTGTTACCCTTTGTGGGGTTTCTTTTTTTTAAAATTTTTTTTTTTAAACACAGGTTACTGACTAACAGCCTAATAACATGGATGTGGAAAACACTTTAGTTTGTGGGACGATCAAAGTGAAACTAATTTTATTGATTTAATACATATTGTTGGTGATAAATAACATACAAATCTAACCAGTCAATTCCTTAATTCGTATCGAGTAAAATCGAGAAAGCAACATGAGGACCAAATAGTAGTACATTTCTATATTTTCTCCATCACCAATGGAATAATAACAGTGTGATTCACAGTTTGCGCTGCTGTAACTTAAAAGTTGGACTTTGTTCAGTGGTGTTAGGTGTTCTGTAGAGTGAAAAGATTTACCATACATCAAGAACGTCATGGTGGATTTGATGCACACTACATCTTCGTGAAGTACTGACGTGTCAGATCCTCCAGATCCAAATGAAGCTTCAAACCTGGAGGTCAGGTTAGAGTGTAAAGATTAATCAGCAAAGTCAGTGTCTTCACATCATTCTTGCAAATCACATGCAAGCCGAAATACAGCAGAAATGCAGGCTAAAGCAGAAGCAGAACAGAATTTGCCAGACATCAAATAGACATGGAAATTGAGATAGCTTACATTGCTGCAATGCTTAATGCACATAAAGAATTAACTGCTGCAGACAATGAAGATGGTAAAAGTCATGTTATCATCACTGGCCCTCCTTTATCTCCAGCTGTGTCACAACAACACACTGATGAATACATCAATGCACACTTCTTTCATCAGCAGATGAAAAGAAGAATACTTCAGAGTCTTGGTATAAAAGTGTTACATATGCCAGCCAACCTATGTTGCAGCCTTTCTTTCTCTCCTCACACACCCCAACAATTTCAAGACACTGCAACCATCATTCACGCCAACCTTAAAGCCTATTGCCCATTCTTATTTCACAGTGGGGTCCTCATGAAATCAGTGGCAGACCTAAACAGATTTTTTACAGAGGTCTCGGACCTTGCTGCCTTCCTTGCTCATCATGATCTTCTTACGGCAGAGTATTTGACTGTTGGAAGTCAACCTCTGTCCCCTTCTGGCTGCCTCTGCCTCAATTTTATCCCACAACTTAGACATTCACATTATTCACACTCTCATTACACATACATATAGGATCTTGGGGGTGGGCACAATCACGGAGTCCATATTACCATCAGGGTGTACACCTCACCCCTGGCGTCGTTGCCCACCTCTCAATTTTAAATACACTTAGAGATTGAGGGCTATCAGGAGGGACCATGCGCTTACCTGCTGCTCTCTGGCAGGTAGCTCCATGCCCTCCTGGGTTTTAATTGCACCTTAGAACACACATGCATCAACACTACAATGAGCGGGTGGAGGGAGGTTTGGAGTCTTCTCCCACCCCCATTCTCTGCGGCCTGCTGGAGCGGGAGGGCTAGGAGGAGTTGGCCGTCCGACTGCGGTCTGGAAAGTGGGGCCTCCCTGCTGCTACGGAGTCGGGGCGGTCTGCCTCTCCCCACCGCAGGGAAAAGGGTAACACCACCTGGGTCTGGGTGCAGTTCCCCCCTCCAGGGGCAAGGGTACCTAGACCCGGTTTGTAGAGTACGCTTGGGGAGTGTGATCGTGTGTACAGCGTCTCTTTATGTCTGTCTCCACGTTGGTTGAGTGTGGAGTGAGTGCATATGAGAGCATGAGGGGGGGAATGGATGTTTGTGTCTGTGTGTGCCTGTATGTCTGTGTCTATATGTCAGGTTGGGTATCAGACACCACCTCTCTGGGGACACCTCAGGCCCTCCAAGGTTTGGAGGCCTATCTCCACCCCTCCACCACTTCCCCTGCCGGTGGCGGACTCCCTCAGGTGTCGGTGCGTTGGTGGTTCTTTGTGTCTGGGGGTGGGCGTCCAGGTACACACCGGCTCACTCCTTGGCGGCCGCTTATCGGGGCCTGGAACCTGGGGCTCACTCGGGCCACTTTGGAGGTGGGGTGCCCCCGGCCTCTCGGCCTGGGGCTCGGTCACTCAGGCACAGCTGGCTGCCGGCGGAGCTCACGGGCGCGTCACTGCAACTCCCCCTGGCTTCTGCTCCGCGGCAGCTGAGTGAGCCCTCATCTGGGACTCTCCTCAGCTCTTGCTGGGACAGTGGCACGGCTGCCCCTCTGTTGGTCTTCTATGGCCTCTTGTGTTCTGGGGGCCTCTGGATGTCTGGAGTTTTGATCTCCTCCATACCTGCTTCATACCCTGGAGGACGGGGCTATGCCCCCCCCACACTCCCTAGCAGATCGTTACATGGAGAAACCTTTGGAATACAAGCACGCTGATCCACACAGGTATGCACACGGGTGTTCACTGCTCGTAGACTTAAATTACACCTTTCTTGGCTACTACTTCGAAGCACATCTGTCCTGCGTGCTGCACAACAACATTGAATATTTAGTATTTACTGCTGTTTACACTTAGCTAGATTAATGCGATGGTGTTGTGTTTAGTATGTTGCTTTGTTTTTTTTTGTTTTTTTGCTTGTTTTCTATTCTTCTCTCAACAGGTGATCCAGGAGATTCTTATTTTTTTTCTCCCCCCCTTTCTCACTGTCCCTCTCCCCTTCTGTTTTTCCTTTCCTTCCTCTTTCTTTCTCCCTTTCCTATCCCTCACTCATGTCTGTCCCGTCTGTAACATCTGAAAATAAAATATAATAAATAATAAAAACAAAGATCGACCAAATGGACCAATACGGCAATGCCACGATGATCCATTTGGCAAAGTAAATCCATTGGGTATCCTTGTTGGTCTTCAGACAACAATTCTGATGGCCAAAGAACCAAATGGGACAGGCGGAAAAAAAAAAAAAAAAAAAAAAAAAGGAAGTCAACCTTTCGCAACTCCAAAAAAAAAAGCTTAAATCTTAGACCTAGCGAGGAACTAGACTTACTTACCAAATGGATTGGAGGGGGGAATAACTTCAGCATGCTTTAAGAACGAGAGCAGTCTACGTCAATAATCCAGCGGCTGATCTTGACAGATTGTGGCAACGGTTAGATAAGAACTTCGGGAAGTTCTCCAGAGGTCATCGAAGCTTTGCTTTTCAAATGTCTTGAGAACTTCCCAAAGATCTCTAATAAAGATAACTACGGAGCCCCGCGGGGGACATGGGAGAAAAAAAAATTAAGACGGACTTTTGCGAAATCTCGCAAAACAAACTCGGGATCTCGCAAAACTTTTAGCCGCATTCTTCGGACGCTGGCTCGAAGCCGACCAGGAGGTCGGGGCACGATGTGCCGGGAAAGCGGTGTTCCTCCCGGCTGTAGTAGGTCTCGAGCTAAAGGGAAGAATGCGGCTAAAAGTTTTGCGAGATCTCGCAAAAGTTTTGCGAGATCCCGAGTTTGTTTTGCGAGATCTCGCAAAAGTTTTGCGAGCAAAAGTCAGTCTTAATCTTTTTTTTCTCTCATGTCCCCTGCGGGGCTCCGTAGATAACTGACATCTTCAAGAGCTTGCTGATCTTTTCCTTGAGGTAGATGCAGCAAAAAATTAGGGCTACCTATCTGGTTTGAGCATCCTCAATTCAGCAAGAGGAATCAACTCAATTCTGGAAAAGCTCCCACAAAACCTTCAAGAGTCACGGGTTACTGAAGGCACCAAATACAAACAAAATCGTTTTGTTCATTACCCACCAGTCTCATTCTTTGTTAAATTTGTTAACTATCATGCAGTAATGAGAACAGACCAAAGCTTTTCCCTCCAGAGCTCTAGTGCAGCCCCCCTGAAATCTGAGAGAATTTTAGATAATCAGTGGAAGACCATGTTTCCCATCTCTGCTAATAAGACAGAGGTTGAAGCCTTCAGATCTCCAGATGGCAAAATGCCTGGCATCGATCCAGACAAGCATCGTATGATTTACAAGAAAACAATTACTCTGGAAAAATGTAGGGGTTTCAGAATGAAAACTATGGATGAGAGGAAGAGTTTTCTCAAAGAGCATTTCATGCTACAAATGCTGCATGTCTACAAACCATAAAGCTAGAGATTGCAAGGCTGTTATTCACTATTCAGAGTCCAACTCTGAACATGTTCAAAGATGTGTTTAATCAATGTATATCCTAAAGGATGTCCTGAAAAAAAGGAAGAAGCTGTATGTGTAACTTGTCATACCCTCACATATGGTTAGTAACAAGTTACTAGTCAGGTCTGCTTTCTTTGACATATTCAGCATTCAGGGAGCCAGCTCTTCTTACACCTTGAAAACACGTCCTAGCGTAATACACACAGTGGAAGAAGGGCCATGGACTTTGTGATAGCTCTAGATGGTGACGTACTCCTAGAATCCAATCCATTATTATTATTATTATTACTTATTGAGTGAAACTTAACTCCCAATAATAGAGAAGAAATTCCCGTACCTGAAACAAATGAAAAACAAGGAGCAAAAGTTCAACAACAGGGAACAAGAGTCCAAAAAGGGCGTCTACAATGGCACTGATGCTCCAGCAACAGTCCACACATAATCCAGAGTGCCGGAGGACAGCAGCACAGGAGCTCAAAGTGAAAACGACCCAGAAGTCGACAGCTCCAAAAGTCCAGAAGTCAGTTAAGCAGGCCAACCGCGTGGAAGGTAGCGGCGGTGACTGAGCAGGTCGGGAGGCCGGTGTTCTGAGAAACCATCCTACTCTGACAAAACATCCTACCCGTATCATAATTTGACGGTGACTTGCGACTAAACCTAACCCTACCCCTAACCATAAGCTTAAGAAGTATTCCAGATGGGTGACAGAAAAAGAAGTTAATTCGGCATTGGTGTTTTGCGCATGCACCACGTCTGCAGATGACGGCTTGGGAGCTGCAGAGTGTTGGATAGGCTCAGTCGAGACTCCAGCAGGAGCTGATGCAGGGCCAGAAGGCGTTGAGACCCCTGGCTGAGTGTGTAGCTGACCAGGTGGCTGAGTGGCTGACAGAACTGAAGACTGAGCTACAGAGAGCGAAGCTAAGGGCTGATCTATGGGGAGTGGAGATGATTGTGGTGACGTGTCAGAGGTGGTGGAGTGGCTGACTGGACTGCAGGCTGGGTGACTAACTGGGCTACAACCTTAGCTGAAGGCAGTAATGATGGTTGTAATGGAAGTTGAGTTGGTGGTTACAGTAATGACTAAACCAAGGGCAACTTAACAGGAGGCTGAACAGCTAACTGGGCTAGAGACTGAGCTGAAGGCTGCTGGGCAGCTGACTGGATTGGCAGGGACACTGAAGACTGGGCTACAGACTGAGTGATTGAACTGGAGCCTGAGCAGCTGACTGTCGTGACAGTTGTGGTGGAAGAGGAGCTTGTGGTTGGGGAGCAGGAGGCTGAACTGCAGGCGACTGAGCAGGAGACTGAGCTATGGGCTGGCTCGTACTGTCACGATCTGGGAGGCAAATCGTCAGGAGAAAGAGGATTTGGACCCAAACGCAAGCAGGGGCGACACCGTAGCTGTGAGAAAGTTTATTAATAATGAAAGGCAAAATGCAAACCAAAGCATCGCAGAGAACTACTCTAACAAAAACCTAAACTGGGAACAGCTACAAAATAATAATGAAAGGAACAAAAAAAAAAAAAATCACGGGGAAGCTCTCTCACACTCTCTCACGTCTTCTTGCCCAAACTCACACACGCTCATACGGCAGGGAGGTCACAGGTCCGGGGAGGAAAGCCTGTAGCAGAGGAAAGGGAAATCACTCACAAACAAGAATACTAAAGCACAGGAGCTGGGAGAAACACTAACGTCTATAGTACAATCATCTAGCGACGAGAGGATCTGTTTTCCAGCCTCAAATAGTGCTCCAGGTGATGACAGCTGATTGTTGTCAGGTGTGTGGGCCAAGGGCGGGAGCCCACAGTGAGCTCCACCCAGGCAGAGAGGGAGAGAGAGAGAGAGAAAACCAAACAACACATGTAGCCTTGTGGGGCCGGCCGGGCAGGCACGGAGACCATGACACATAGCAGAGTAGTGCTTGGCTAAAACTTAAATGAGTCAAGATGCTTTTACGTTTATGTTCACAATTGTGTGCAACAGATCAAACAGCCCACAAGAGCAAACCAGTGGAAATGTGTCTACCAACAACTACCCAGCTGATCGTGCAACCAGGTGACCAGCTAACATTTTCTTCTGGCTAACAGGATCTGCATTTCTAGTGGATGTAGCACAGAGACAATGTTACCAGGAGATTTTCTGCCTCGCTGAACCTAATTTAGATCAAGAATTACAGTCAGAGATCACAACTTGTGTCACCAGTCTGGCACACAACAAGCTTAGCAGCACACGTTTTGAACGGTTCTCTACTTGGAGTACTCTTTGAAGGCGTGTTAAGTGTTAAATTTATCTCAGTGAAGAGCAAAAAGCTGCAATAATCTTTGCTCTTCAGAGAGAACTGTATTCAGATGATGAGGGCAATAGATTAGTATTGGTATGGCTTAAGGTGCACATCTAAAACGTCCCCACCAGGTGAATTATTACATTTAAAACATGCTTTAAATAAAAGAATCTGTAAAAACATGGAACTTCCAGTTGATTTTAAACCCAAACTCTGAACATACAGTAGATACATGGGTTTAGTATACGTAAGAATAAGAAAACCCCTTATCCAAATTCCTTCTACAGGATGATGAAAATGAAAGTAGAAGCAAGTTAGGATTTATATGACTTACCCCCCCCAACAATCTTTCAGGGACCTCTTCTTTTTGCAAATGGGGAACTTGACCCAGCACTGGTAACATTATTGTTTTTACCCATTACGCTCTACTTATTATAGGTAAACAGAGGCTGGGGTTGGGGTAATGAAAACAGATGTGAGAGGTCAGCGTGAGCACTGAGTTAGCAGCTGTGATCATGACAGTAAGAAATGAGCTTGCTCTGGAGGGAGAGAAGCACAATGTTTCATCATTTCAAGTCCACCTGGAAGGCATAACTGCAACAGAGATAAGATGTGCCTTGCTCCAGGACACGTCAGTGGCAGATGCAGAGGAAGGACGATGCACTAGAAGTTTAAATCAGTAAAGATTAAATATTCAGTATTTGGTCACAAGCTCTGCAGCTTTACTACTATCAGGATATTACTGCACCAGCGTGTTCAGTACATAATCCACTACATATTTCTCTAAGCAAAGCAGAGCGCATGTGCAGGATGCCATCTCTGTTTCCCAGATGCCCCAGGATGCACCTGGAAAGGCAATGCAAAGCAACAGCAATGCGCATAAAGAAAATACACACAGAGATAAAAACACATCAAACTGCCAACACATGGCTTGAATTGTAAAATATATGTCAAAAGTTGGGTACTTGTGGGTGAACAAGTAAGATGAGATGTTTACTGTCAGTTTCAAAGGACGTAAAGGACACAATCTGCATTTAGGCGAGGGGAAGAGAAATCCAATTTCACTGTGTATACTGCTGTCGCATTTTAATGTCAGCCATAAATGTACTCCAGCTGAATCATATCCAGAAGCAAACTGGATGTGATATGAATGTTAAAGGGTCTATATATATATATGAATTACTGTTAAGCCCCTCACAGCAAAAACTGCTTGTCATATATATATCTTCAAGGCATAAAAAAGGTCTTTGCTGTAATTAGCAAGATTATTTGTCTGTTTTCTGATCATCCGTCTTTCTTGTGGTTTTTGACCATAAAGGGCCACTGTAGCTCAAATGATGACAGAATAAGAGGAGTTGATTCTTACAGTTTCTGATTTTGTACCTGCCAATCCAGGTTATTTAACGTCAAATGTCTTTTCACTTCAAGTGTAAGGAGACCAGGTGTCCGTCTATATGGCATTTTGTCAGTCTGTCCCTTTGTCTGTGTAATCCCTATCAATAGTCCTTTGCCGTGGTGAGCCACAGGCGGTTGGCCTCTCTCTGTATGAGTCTGATCCCCACAGCCTGTGAAGTCAAATGTTGACAGAGAATCACAAACCCCATCAGAATACTAAAAAGGCCAGTGAGTGCTTTTATGAGAAAGTGAGAGCAGGAGTAGGAGCACCCATACAAGCGTGTGTTTGTGTGTATGTGAGTGTGTCTTCATATTCCTACACTATAAAAATGACAAGCCAGGTAATGTCTTGTATTTTGTACCAAGAATGATCACCCTTACTTCAGGGAAATTTTGTGCAGCTGCTCTTTAATTCTTCAAAATGACCTTTTTCAGAGAATAATCATGAACCCCCCAAAGAAAACCCCCCACAAAAAACCCTCAGTGAGACAGTTTCTCTTTTTTACAAAACAAATGTCCTGAAAGAGTTAGCATACTGCTACAAGTCTGCAAGCTATGGTAGCTATTGTAAAATGAACCTGATAAGCTTTCATTCCAAATAAAATCTCTTGCCAACCTTGTCTTTTTTCTTTTTCTTTTTTTTGCAGTGCATGCATGTTATTCTTTGTGCCTGGCATTGTGAGTGTGTGTTAGAAGGAAGAAAGAGAATAGAAGAGTAAAGGAGATAGAGATAGAGATGAAAGGCCAGTGTTGAGTATAGTGGCTTTCCTGCATGGCTCTATGGTTTCTGAAGGGTGTCTTGGCCTCTCATACAAATGAGTTTGCATCTTATCAGCTCTCCACGACACTGAAGTCCAAATAATGAGTACTTGGCCTTAGTGGTTGGGTGCACTCGATTTGGTCTGCCAAGCACACTGAAACCTTTAAAATAAAAACCACTAAGCATTAGTTGGAATGAGAGTAAAGCTTAATGAAGTGTGTGTAACCTCAGCTGACAAGATATAATTGTCGTGCCTAAAGATTCACCATATAACAACAGCATATTTCTATAGTGTCGCAGGGTTTTGCTTTGAAGTCTGGTAAATTTTAATGGAGCACTAAATAAAAGCTGTAATATAACCATGTTAATAACTAACAACAGTGTAGCCAGTGTAAATATGTTGGTTTTCCATCTGTAAAATCAAATTAGTTGCACATAATGCATGCATACAGTTGCTTAGTCATGATTGCAATGTTACCATTTTATATAAAATAGAGAGCAATTGTTTATTTACAATATCAAAAATAGGGATAATAACATTTCAAAATACTGCGTGCACATGTTTAAAATGTAATTATGTATTGTTTCATTTACTTAAAGAGAGTGTTGTACAATCAAAAGCTCATTTACACTTTCTCTCCACGATTTTGCAGATTGTAAAAATGGAGGTTTTGCAACAGAAAGCATACAAACAGCTGGTTAATGGAGACATTAATCTCAGAGAACCTACGCTGCATTAAAAATGATTTAGCTGTTGGTAAAAATCTGTCACACTGACTAAAATCAAAGCACATGGTGGGACAGGGGTAAAATAATTAGAGGGCATTTTAGCACAAAGATCCGACATCCTCATGGTATCTACTAATCAGTGATGATCCACGTGTAATGCTATATTAATTGGATGAAATGGCCAAAAGAAAAAAACAACACCATGTAATATACTTGACTAGACTGTCTCGTCTGCTTGAGCACAAAAAACTACTTAAAATACTGTTTCATGCTCTCTTGAAATAATTCTTAAGATGTGCTGTCTGACTATATTGGCAATCAATGTATTTATAGCTGTTGCTGGGGGAGTATAGAGAGTGTTGCATTAACTTGTAAACATGAAAAGAGCCAAAAATAGTTGTGGCCAGAATGAGAACTGGCAAGACAGAGAGAGAGGAAAACAATCATCATGATGTCGGTGTGAATTAATTAACTGGCTTCAGAAAGTTTCACAACATAGCCATGCAAACCAACTTATTTTTGTGTTAATAGCCACCCATTAATCTCTTAGATTTCCATTCAAATTCAGCAAAAATAAAATAAAAGTAATAAAAGTAAAAAATCAGGTGAAAGAAAAGATATCCCAGTAGCAGCATTTGTCTGAGCAGCGTGAACGCAGTGTGACAGATTTACTTTTTTGGCCTGATCGGGACAACGTTTGTTTAACAAGCGTTTCAGTGCCGTCACACGTATCCTGCATTAACCATCACCATTCTTTTGCTGCCGCAGTCGCCCCTTACCCTCAAAGCAATCATTTAACCATAACCTTATCTTGAGTTCACATTGATTTTCTCGCCAGTGTTATTGCTATTAAAACACCTACCGGAGGACACTAAGTCAATGTCAGTGTCAGTGTGCGGGGGGGTCACATGTTTCCTCTCTTAGGCATCTTTTTTCTTGTGACATTATCCAAATTCACGAGTTTGTTTACTGACAGAAAATGCGTGGGTTTGAAAATGTCTGAGTCATTGCTGTGCCCCACTGATGAAGTGAGCAGATTGGAAATGGGAAGGTTAATGAGATTTTCACAAAGTGTCCGTCTAGCGGTTTGAACCCAGATTAAATTGACACAGTCTGATTAAAATTAATTGACCTGTGAAATGAGTGTGTCCCTCAACAGTTAAGGATTGATGGATATCACAAAGGGTTCAAGAGGGAAGAAGACATTATTGGGGAAAAAAGGAAAAATTAACTATGTTTGTTTGGCAGTAAAGGGCATATATGGCAAAAGACAGCTCATGTCAGCTCATCAAGACAGGTATACTCTGACACACACACTTCTGGGGATTATATACATTATATATTATCTTAAACCTGAACTGGAAGTGTTTATGTAAGAGAACAAAGCCTTGCTAGCAGCTCTGCATGTCGCTCATGCTGACAGTGCTGTCAAATAGAAAGCTTAATGTTCACTATGTGGTATGCTAACAATATAGTAATATTTGCAATATCATGGAAATCTTATTAGCATATAATGTAGTTAGTCATAAAACACAGATCCCTGTATGTTAGACAATGTAAAGCCTCAGCTCACCTTGGACTCCATACTGTATATACATTATTGTATTATTGTAAGTCCATATGCAGACAAAACACCTAGTCTCTCATTACTGTAACAGCCGTATGAGTTCATCCCCGAAATAAAACCCATTTCCATGCCTCGAATGACCCTTTTGTACAAATAGTTAACTGCAGTTCATAGTCTACAGTGTTGGACTAATTCACTTTCAGTTCATAGTGATGGAAACTCTAATTGAACAGCCATTAAGACAGTAATGAGGAAGCCTCTTAAGGAATTAACTGAACTGCGACTGAGTTATGCATCTATTCTATGAAAAGGACAGAATTTATCACACTGTTGATCAAATCAATCAGAAAAACAGTGACTGTTTAATTACTGCATTTACTCAAAAATGCAATAAAGATGCAAGGCCAGGTGCACGACTAGAGATACTACAAACCTCGCTGGAAGCAGGGATATAAAAATCAATGTTCCTCACATTCGGCAAGGCCATGCCTCACAAACATAACAAGGATGCTGATGGTATTAGCACAGTCCAATGAGTGGGCATTACTGCTGCAAGGCCATAACTAGGATGTGGTGGATGGATGGCATTACTGAGAGAATGTCATGCTTGGAAAAGCTTCATTGTGTATTTCATTAAAGGATGTGCTGCTTGACTGGCAAAGGGTATGGCACCGCATAGAAGTGACTAATCCAAACTGAGCTTTCTTTGACACTATCTATCTATCTATCTATCTATCTATCTATCTATCTATCTATCTATCTATCTATCTATCTATCTATCTATCTATCTATCTATCTATCTATCTATCTATCTATCTATCTATCTATCTATCTACAGTAGTACATAGTAACACTATGTTATGTTAAGTAGAATTTTATAAAATATTTCCACATTTGCTTCTATTCCAAGAACAAGCACTGCAAGCATTAAGTATGTGGAATTAAAAATTCCATTGAGAGGAAAATCATCTATTAGTGATGTGAAATTTTTAGAAAGACTTTAAATAAATTTACTGTGTATAAAACGGTAAATACAAAAGAATCATAAGCGTTTAAAAAATTGTTTAAGAAAGAAAAAGGTATTTGTTCCTTTTCATATCGGATGGAAAGCATTTAAAAGTATGGTAACCAATGAGTGAATAAAATATCATAATTGATATAATTGCGCACAGAAAATACATGTATCGAAGGTTACCCAAAATATTGGCAATAAAACTGTAAAAACATTAAAATCACCAGAAGGTAAAAGGTGATGATTAGTGATCAGCCAAAGGTGGGTAAAATAAGGCTATCTGGAAGTTGACTACTAGAAACATGAATGCAAGATGCATAACTGAAGGCTTGCCAGCTCAAAGGTCGTCCAGCTTAACAAGACCCACATCAGCTGTTGAAGAACCAGGACATGCTGATGAGGAGCAGGTTAGTGGAACATGCGACTGTGCCAGCTGACCTAGTAACAGAGGTTATATGCAAAACATCTGGGAACTATCTATGAATAGAAAACCAGAATCCCCACTAACCAAAAAGCACCTAATTGTTCAGTGCAATAATGTCAACAGGAGTCTGGTACTATCAAAGTTGGATCAAAGAGGCTATAACACAGTGGTAATGGTGGTGAGCAATATAGAAATAATGGAAGCACCTAGAAACACTTGCGTATAAGATACAACAAGCTTTTCAATACTGAGGCTCTACAAAGTGCCAAACAAAGGCCACAACTCTAGCTACAATGCTGAAGAGATACCAGAGAAGCAAAGGTCAAGAGAATAAATGGCCTGTTCTCCACATATCCATCCAGGGTGTGCTCTCACCTACAAGGTAATAGTAGCACACGGACAGACCACGCACAGCTGAGACTGAGCAATACTGGGGGAACATCTGGGGTAAAGAAGTCCAAGACCAATGCCAAGCGACTGGTGGACATTAGAGCAGACAACAACAAGCAAGAACCAGTCGATCTTACAAAGACACACATCCAACAATAAAATCTCTAGAATAAATGAGCTGCACAGCACCAGGCTATGACATGATCCATGGCAGAAGAAGCTAAGGCATTCTATGATTGTCTGGCAGCACAAATAAGGGGTCTGCTGCCAACAGGCAGTCATCCAAACTGGCTAACACAAGGCAGAACAATCCCAGTCACAATGGATTCCCACAAGGGTACAACACCATCAAACTATTGTTGGTAGTAACTATTAAAATGATCTGCTCCTCCACAACATGGAAGGTCCTTTCAGACTTTTAGAACAGCATCTTAATAACCAAGCTGAGTAAGCATATGAGGAAAGCTCAGAAAGGCATTGGAAATAATACCAAAGAGCCAAAGCACCAGATCCTGGTTGACCGAGCAGTATTTTATGACTTTAAGATGAGGCAAACAAACCTGAGCACCACTTGGATTGACTTCAAGAACACCTGCGACTCAGTGCTCTCCAAATGGATAGTGGAGTGCTTGGCACTGTACAAGGCTAAGTGTAGACTGATAACGTTCATTAGGAACTCATTCGGACTGACTGTGGAAACTCGAAGGCAATTCCACAAGTCACAGTTAAATGTAGAATATACTGAGATGATGGACTGATAGGAGGACACAGATTCCATTGATGTCAAGGCACAAAAATGTCTTGCAATGCACAGAGGTCACCCGAAGTCCAGGCTCTTTTATCAAAAGAAAGAGGGAGGGTGAGAATTAGTGACCATCAGTTGCACAATCCAAGATGAAACAGGCACCATCTGCAAACACATCAGGAAGATGGCCTCCTGAGATGAGCTGCTCCAAGAATGCCTCAGGCAGCTGAAGACAGATGGTGATGCAGAACAGAAAGAGAAACCATCATGGATGACCGAGCCCCTGCATGGGATGTACCATCCACAGAAAAAGGAAGTGGCAGACTTAAAAAAAATCCTGCCAAAAGTCCGTCCTAAAGTACAGAGGTTCTAATCATGGCAGGATAAGAACAGCCCTAAGCACCAGGTCCATAGAGGCAACAGTCTAGCTCAGGAGATAAGACCCACATTGCAGACTGTGCAAAGGTCCCCTGGAGACTATCCAACACATGATGTAAGATGAATGCTGGGACCACATACACTAAGAGGCACAACCAAATGCCTGGGATAGTGTGGAGGAACATCTGTGCATATGGTCTAGAAGTTCCCAAGTCCTGATGGGAGACACAACAAAGGGTGGCTGAGAACAACGGGGCCTGTGGGACTTTGAGTTTGGACCGACAAGCACCTGGTGGCCAACCAACCAGACATAGTGGTGGCTAAAAAGGAGCAGAAGACCATAATTGTGACAGATGTGTGAATTCCAGCACACAGCAACACGAGTATAGGAAAACAGAGAAGTACCAGGGGCTGAAGGAATAACTGGAGCAGATAAGGAAGGTAAAGTCCAGAGTAACAGGAACATGAGAAGCTATTACCCCAAAACTGGAAGAATGGCTCCAGCAGATTCCAAGCACAATTAATCTCAATATCTTGTCCTAATAATAATAAAAATAATTTAAAAAAATTGTGTCACATAGTGTAAGAATGTAAGTAATTCAGATAAAATATGGTAAAAACATCCAGGGACAGAATATATACTCAGTCTATAATCCAAAATTGTGTCGCTATTACTTACCATGTAGCTTGTTAATATGCAGATCAGCTTCCTCCTCTACCTTGGTGGTAACACTGCATAAAGGGAAACGTAGCATGAAATACAATTACCATGCAAAACTGTCAGGAACCTGCAGCCTCCACCACTGCAGTCTTATTCTTTGAAGAGCAGTAACAATGCAATAAATTAACAGAATTGTTTCAAACTTAACTTAACAAATCTCTATTTGCTCTTCATGTACCTTATCTGTTTTTAAAGGATAAAAAAGAAATAAGGTGCTACAATCTATTCTACAGTCTTGTCTTCTTCCTTTCATCTTTATTTTCGTCACCTGTTCCACCGATTCTTCCCTCCTTTTTTGCTTTTCCCCTTTTTCAGTTGGACAACTTTGCTTTATCTTCCTTTACTTGTTTTCCTTTCTCCATCTCTCCCAAGACTGACTGATGTTGTGTTAAGGCAAGACAGACAGACGGTGGGTGAGGGATTGCCCCTGCCACCCTCTGACACCAGGCCCTATTCAGGCCGTGGAAATGATCGATGTTAAATCTAATTTTAAACACCCCCAGTTTAACTATGGCAGACAGACGGTGAGCAGAGGCTAGCGTCTGGCAACACAGCTGGGGCAACCTGATAAGACCTATGGTTAAGTCTACCTGCTGCTGTGTCTGTGTGGGTGCACGTGTTTGTGTGTGCTTCCTTCTTACTTCAGACAGCTTTCTTTGCACAGGAGCCATCTGTCCTGTATTTAAAGGGGAGTTGGAGGGCGCAACTTTAGATGACACAGATGAGGATCTCTCTGCCCTATGTGCTAAATCTACAAATATTACTCAGTGGAATACCACAGAAACAACTAATTGGTGATATAAAACACAATAAAAGTTTTGCTGATGTTGGGATTTCCCCAATGCGTGGTATAGGTCATAGGTTATTTAATGGGATTTAAATTTGCCAGTTCATCTTGTAGATTATATTAAATATGGAAACATCAAGGAGTAGTACAAGTAGTAGTGTCAAATGTACTTAGGTCCATAATTTGCTGGATAAAGTAACAGTTTTTGTAGTTTTGCAGATCTTCAGCTTTAATTCAAGGGGGTTTGACAAAGAGATTAAATTAAATTTTTAGGGATTTGAGCCATTTTTATACATAGTCCCTCAAATTTTATTAATAATTAACTGACAAGTAGTTTCATGGCAAGGTGAGGCCCATTCCCTTGTTATTGTATGTCAAATGAACAGACCTAATAGCCAAAGTTGATTCAAAGTGATGAATGGTTCAGAACAGAAACTTCACAACATCTAACTAAGCCAAGAAAATTCTTGAGGAGGTAGGCGTTTCA
The DNA here is from genome assembly GCF_057382275.1 of Copadichromis virginalis. NCBI lineage: Eukaryota > Metazoa > Chordata > Actinopteri > Cichliformes > Cichlidae > Copadichromis > Copadichromis virginalis. The sequence continues at coordinate 12,459,305 of NC_140637.1, forward strand.
GTCTACAATCAAGAGATATCTTCATAAATGAAAGTACAGAGAGTTTATAAAGATTAACTTATACACGATTGATAGAAAGAGGAAAAATACTGATAAGGAGAGCAATAGCTGAAGCATACTACATCATCTGTCAAGGTGGTAAAGTCAGTGTTATCTTATGGGCATGTATGGCTGCTGGCATTTTGTGCATTCAAGTTTTTTTTATCTGCCTAACATGAAATAATTATTATATCAATAAAAAAAATAACTTTATATTGATGATAATGCACTGCCCGTATTTGCTGAAACTTTGTGCTACAGTGAAATACTTTTTCATAGCCTTTGTAAATTGAAGTATACACCATCAGTGCCCAGAGATGCCTTAAAGGAATGTCACAAGATGTCAGCAGAGATGAGCTTGGTTAACTGAAGGTTGCTCTGGCTGTTGATTGCAAATCCTCCTATTGAAAAAACATGACACGTAAAAATGATCACACATGGCTGTTAGACTTACTGATGGGTACATTTTAATATAAATGCATCATGAAGGAACTGATCGTGGACTTCAGGAAGACCAGGAAACACTTGACCCCTGTTTCAATCCAGGGGGTCAGTGTTGACATTGTGGAGGACTATAAATACCTTGGAGTACACATTGACAATAAACTGGACTGGGCTAAAAACACCACAGCACTTTACAGGAAGGGCCAGAGTCGTCTCTATTTTTTGAGGCGACTGAGGTCCTTCAACATCTGCCAGAAAATGCTGAGGATTTTCTATGAGTCTGTGGTGGCCAGTGCGATCCTCTATGCTGTTGCATGCTGGGGGAGCAGGCTGAGGGTCGCAGATGCCAACAGACTTAATAAACTGATCCGTAAGGCCAGCAATGTTGTGGGGATGGAGCTGGACTCCCTCAAGGTGGTGTCGGAGAGGCGGATGCTGTCCAAGATAAAGACAATGTTGGATAACACCTCCCACCCACTCCATGACATGTTGGTCAGTCACAGGAGCTCGTTCAGTGAGAGACTGAGATTACCGAAAAGCACCACTGAACGACACAGGAAATCATTCCTGCCTGTGGCCATCTCCCTGTACAACGCATCCACTTAACACACTGTTTGCTGCTACAACTACACATGTTTCTTTTCCAAATATTTATTTATAAGTGACTTATGTATGTATGTATGTATGTATATATATGTATATATTGTACTATTCTTAGTTAGCGTATTGTCTGTCTTGTCTTAATGTTGGTTTAAAATGGAGCACTGTAACAAAAAATAATTTCCCCCAGGGATCAATAAAGTATTCTGATTCTGATTCTGAAGTCTTTTTTTGTTCACTTGGTAACACTGATGTTGCAACCATTTTTAGTGTCCTCCCCGCTACAAACCTGGCTCTGCTCATTAATCTTTAAAACAATCACCGACCATACACTGAACCATGTAATTGTTCTGGACAAAAAGAGTAGAAGAGGACAGAAGTCAGAGAAACAAGCTTATTTTTTCAGCAACAGTGTTGTGAATTCTGGGTTTGTCAGTGTTTCTCCTTTAAGCTTTTGTAACTCGCCCTGATGATGATTTATGGCTGGCTGGGAGAGCTGATTAAATCACTGAACAGAACGCCAGGTAGCATTACCGAGGCCATCACCACTATATATGGCCGTCGCATGGCAACCACTACATTCCTTTCTGCCTGTTTGTCGTTTGAACTGCCCAATTGTCTCTCAAGCTTGCTCTCTCTCTTTCTGCTCTCATCCACTTTCCCTTTCTCTGCACGCGCAAATAGTGTCAAGAGAGAATGCGAGAGCCCCGATGAATTTAATTATTCTCTATGGATACAGCACTACAGAATTCTTAAGTTGTGCACTCCCAATTTAGGAGTTCACAAGAACAATAAAAAGAAATCACAAAGGCATGCAAGGATTGTCTAATGGATTTGCAGGTCTAAATTTATTCATGCAGGTTTCAATCTCACCTCTGTCAAATGTGTTGCATGAAATTCACTGCAATGAAGTGTACTGGTGCTTTGTTCATTGCTCTGTAGGTGCATTGATTATTATTTTTTGTCTCTCTAATGTTTTCTTAAAAAAGTTAAATCCAAACTCCTCACCTGATCGGCCACAGGGTCCAGGTTTAGAGTTTTGCTCCAGTACAGTTGTGTTACAAACTTAATCATAGATTAAATCTGCTCAGGTCCCAAAAGGTAGTGTGCCAGCAAACAGGAAAGCAACTGCAGGTTAAATAAAACTGTTGTGAATAGTATGGAATTGCACAAACAGCAATGTAAGCTAATGTCAGAGGTAGTCCTCTTTGTGTTTAAAGCTGGGACTAAACCTGCTGTAAATGCTCTGTCATGTCAGACACATAATATACCAGTTAAACAGCCTCCCAGCAGCCTCAGCAGTTGATGGCCTGTAAATTGTTGATCAGTGGCTTGGCACAGGCCACCCAAATTGATTCCAGGAGCATCCTCCAGGAGTGAGGGTGTCTCGACAAAGGCCAAATATACAGCCATGCATTAGAATGAGAAAGGGGGGGAATGGAAGTAGAGAGAGGCTAGGTAGAGGTAGAGGTAAAGAGTAGAGTGAGAGAGAGAGAAAGAAGGGTAGAAATGTCAGCGATTCTGTGTGTGTGTGTCACAATGGAGATATACACGAGAGACACGAGAGTGGAGGGTGGAAGAGAGGGAAAGAATAACAGTGAAGAATGAAAGTGTCTGTGTGTTTGAATGAGTGAGTCACAAGAGACAGAAATACATTTAGAAAGAAATAAAAAAAGAAACAGAGATATTTTACCACATAAATAATATAGATCAGTCTTTATGAAGTATATTGTTTTATTTAATATGCTTTTATATATCCATCCATTCTGCCAGCCAGCCAGACCTATCATAGGGCAGATGCCAGGATCTGAAAGTCTCTTGCTGGGCACACTCAAAAAACAGATTCAGGTCCTCCTTTCAAAGAACACATGCAAATTATGTTAGTTGTTCACAAATGCAATTAAAAAATACCAAATTAATTTGATTTTCTTTGTGTAAACCTAAAATTATTCAAAACCAGCAGAGGCTGATTCTGAACACAAAATGAATGAGTTTGTTGGGGCACTGGGGGTAGGAGGAGTGCATTTTTGCACTTAAGTATTTGTAAACTCAAAGAAATAAATTCAAGCCCCTCTTTAAGCTTAAACATTATTTTTAATCTCATTCAACGCAAATGTAGCACTCCAGCATTACTGCAATTATTATTCGTGTGGTGAACCTAAATTATTTTCTCTCAAAGCAGTCTTTGTCACAAGAACACAAAGTTACGGAGTTACACAACGGTCCGCCTTCTTTGAAAATTTTGCGCTCTTTCAGGATCACCTAAATGAATCCAGCTGCTCTTGGCCTCTCTGTACTTTTTGGATAAAACTACACCTTCAGGTAAGGTAACATATTATTTTTTCATATATCCAATTGTGTATTTCTTTATCAGCTAAATCTATGGCAATGCTATTTATCATAGAAGCTTGTAACAGTTGTTTTTTGAACTTTTGGTGGTGCTACCATTCTCTTCTCTGCTTGAATACTATTTTTTTTTGACAATATCCGGTTGTTCAGTGATGACGCGACGAATCCTACTTCCGGGTCTAAAGTAGTCTGCGTTTAATATGGCTTTTGTGTTGTTAACATGTTTAATGTTTTGTATTTTCTTCTATTTGATCTCAAAAAGCTCCTAAAACAGTCAGTGATCCCCGTTGACCTCCCTCGGCTTTTATTACCACTAATCATTTATTTAAGCTCAGTTTTTAAAACCTTAGGATGTAACTACAGCCCAGCCCATGCAACAGTATATGAATGACTAACCTCGTATTGTGGATGGATTATCTCAGTTGTTCTCCTGGCTGAAGTTTGGTCCTTTTACAGCATCCTGCCATGCGATTACATTTGTTTCTGACCACCGAGAACACTCACGTTAACTTTTATCGAGTGGAAAAAAAGTTAGCTTGTTTATATTATGCTAACATAGCTGTGTCGCTAGCGGTCACGTAGCACATCATTATATACCAGCTAGCCCAACTTCAGTAACCCTACAAACGTCACTGCTGTTTAGTTTTCTGTCTTCATTTATGCTGGAAGTGATAACAGAGCTGTATGTTTTAATTTGTTTCCAAAACCCCGCAGTCAGGACATGCTATATTGTATTTAGATAGAAGCTAGCGAGCTAACTCCCTGCTAACTTCTAACTCCGTTAAATGTCATAAATTCCGTTTTCATGGATGCCTGGATGTTAAACTCAATTGTTACACCTGGTAGAGCAGAACGCTGATCATTTTATTAAAGATGAAAGACTTTAGACAGTTTTTCAACTCTCAGTAATGCCACAGTGATCGTTTGATATATGGACCTGCAGCGGAGTTTAGACCCAGACACGGCTAGTGACGTCAGACTGAACAACCGGATAGCCAGGTCTTTTCAAAAGTGCCTTGTTTTAGAGGAGAAATTGTGTAGCTGCCAACTTTTAAGTCGGAGCATGTGCTAGCTTATTAGCAGCTAGCCATTGTGCTCAATGAAAGATGATCGTGGCTCAAGAGTTGGGCGTTTGCCTTGTAATCGGAAGGTTGCCGGTTCGAACCCCGGCTTGGACAGTCTCGGTCGTTGTGTCCTTGGGCAAGACACTTCACCCGTTGCCTACTGGTGGTGGTCAGAGGGCCCGGTGGCGCCAGTGTCCGGCAGCCTCGCCTCTGTCAGTGCGCCCCAGAGTGGCTGTGGCTACAATGTAGCTTACCATCACCAGTGTGTGAATGTGTGCGTGAATGGGTGGATGACTGGATATGTAAAGCGCTTTGGGGTCCTTAGGGACTAGAAAAGCGCTATATAAATACAGGCCATTTACCATTTACCATGATGTCCTATAGCTAACTTCTTTCTTACTGTTTTCTTTTTATAATCTAAAAATTATGTATTCTGTGTTTATTATTATATGCCATTTTCTAGTAGAAAGTATCGTTTTGAGGTGTCTTTAAAAGCACTACATAGTTTACTGAGGGTGCTACCAAAAGCGAACCATGTGGCCGGAAGAGTAACTGCAGGCAGCACAATGCGCACTCCCATGACGTTCAAACCTATTTATTATTATAAAAGATTTCGGCTACGTCCACACTTACACAGGTATTTTTGAAAACGGAGATTTTCCGTTTTCGTTTTAAAAAATAATCCCGTCCACAGGTAAACGCAAAAATGAAGGAAAACGCTGCTAGGAACATGCCAAAGCAACAGGTGGCGATATATTCCTAAACTCAGCTAAAAACAGTTTAGGTCTTGACAAACTTCACTGATGGTTCAAATGTTTAGCAACTTTCAGTGTGTTGATTCAGCAGTCTGTATTTAAACTTCTAGTTTACTATATTTATGTATGTTTTATTTCCAGGTGAATGCAGAGTTCCTGCAGATCACTACAAAACCCCTGCAGGCGAAGTTCTTGGCTCAGCTGGACTATTTAACAGACAAGCTGATGCAAATTTTTCAGGGGAGCAAAGGAGCAAAGGGCCAAAAGATCAAGGATATCATGGCGATCAGTAGTTTGGTCGGTACTAATGATAAACCCATCAATTAAATGCAATCAATCAATTCCATTTTTTTCACCCTTTTTTTTCCACCCTTGCATTAGTATGATGACATCGACATAAAGAGGGAGCATACTCTTAAAAGCCTGGTGATCTACTTTAATGAAGATCCAGACCTACTGTTCAAGGAGTATCTGGTACGCTTATCACACTTTCTTTTCTAGATTCAATTTGAGTTAGGTTCATCGCACACAAAATCCTCATATATTCAAAAGAGACAATATAATTGTGAAATATGTATTATTCTTAATAGTCATTGTTAAAACTTGCACTGGAGAGCACTTTTTAAGGGGACAGTTTCAGCAAAAATTCAATTGTTCATTCTTTTGGTGCTGCCATGTAGGTATCTACTGCCTCTATAAACACAGTAAATGTGGACAAAACATTCATCCATTTTCTGTCAGTGTTTCAATTCAGTTTATTTATATAGCGGTATATCACAACAACAGTCATCTCAAGGCACTTCAGAAAGTAAACACTCCAATGGAGTTCAGTTTATTATGCCAATTAGTAAAAAGTCTTCATTATAAGGAACACAGCAGATTGCATCAAGACACTAACTAGTGTCACTGCCATTACAGCAATCTCCTGGTTTCAGGAATAATGTGCATAAAACAAGCTGTTTCAAAAGGTTCCCAATTGTGATGAAATAAGGGAAATTGACCCAGCCCACACACACACACACACACACACACACACACACACTGATAGACACTGGAGGAGCTGCTGCTCTATATCAAGCCCCTCCCTAAGGCAGGTACATAATACCTGAACCCAAACTATTGATAGGAAACAGATTGACGGGTTTTATTTATGTTTGGAGTGTTTATAGAGGCGGTAGAGACCCATGTTTCAGCACAAAAGGATACAAAAGCTGAGTTTTGCATAATATGTCCCCTTCCAAGTGACAGAGCCCTTAAACCTGAAACAACCTGTTTTTCAGACCTCCTCCACTGAGGATGAACGGTTGAGGTCCACTGCAGCAACTGTCATGGGTATTTACACCATCAGAAGAGAAGGGATTCAGGAGCCAGAGGATGTTGGAGTTGTCATTGAAGGTACTACAGTTATGAACAACCTCGGTAGTGTCATCGTGGCATTCATCGTCCTCTTTGGACTGATTTATGCACTTGATCTGAGCTATCCAAATGACCACAAGTACACTTTTGAGTTCTGTCAGAAGATTTTGATGAATCTGGATGGACAAAGGCTCAGTACAAAGATGCAGCAAATGAAAATGAAGATGTTTGCTTAGGCAAACAAGACCCAGCACAAAAGTTGATTTTGGCCTTTTTAGATTAGATTAGATTAGATTAGATAGAACTTTATTAATCCCTCGGGTGGGTTCCTCTGGGAAATTCGATTTCCAAAAAAAGCACAGCACCGACAGAAGTTACAGAGTTATACACACACACATATATATAAATACAGAGACAATATAAATAAAATATACGAAGGGGATAAATAGAATAAATAGGAATAAAAATAAAAATACAAGTGAATTGCACATTTCAAGTATTTTATATCTTTTGTTCAAACTGTGACCTTTTTTTCTTTCTTTTTTTTGGCCAAATGGAAGTTGTCTATTTTTGTCTGCTGTTCTGTTGTGAGTGATGTGACTTTTAATCTGTACTACTATAGATGGATGAAAGGACTGGGGATTTAGCTCAGAAAAAGTTTCATGGTTGTAACCACCATTTTCTTTTTGATTGCTTTTGGGATTTGCAAAGGTAATAGAAAAATGTTGACAAGTTTTGTGTCTTCCAGTGTTTTAAAGTTGGTCTTCCCGTTCTTATAAGCTTGTAAATGTTTACATGTAATTGGTTTTGGAGAAGTAAAGTTGAAAGATTTTTTTTTATTAAAATACCTCCCCCTTGGTAACAGAAAAATGTTCGTCATGAAAACACACACACACACACACACACACACACACACACACACACACACACACACACACACACACACACACATATGTATATATGTGTGTATTTATGTATTGTTGGGTTGTTTCAAATCTTCAGTGACTGCCATACTATGGTGTGAATTGAAATGTTTAGTAGGTTATCATTGTGAATTTGCAAGTGTCACTATAAATATATACAATGATTCTGAAGTGAAATCTGATTTCACAGATTCCAGTTTGTTTTCAGTATTGCCTAGTAGTACAGAGGTGTGTGCTATTCAGATTTGACATTCATTACAAATGTACGTCAGCACTTTTTTGTGAGCACTTTGATTTTTGTTAAGGTTGATTTGACCATGTGACATGTATGTTTATTTACAAAATATTCTGTTTCTGCTTTTAATTCAAGTGAATAAACCCGAGTTGTAAAAACAAATTCATTTTGTCATTATTTTAATAATTAAATTAGTTTTCTGGTAATGAAAATTATGATTTAGTTGAACTCAAAATAATGATTTCAATGCAATGAAAATCTAGCTCAAGTGAATGACATTGTATTGAGTTGGACCAACCAAAACCTTTCACATCATATTAATGTACTTTTTTTCATTTTAGCAGTATTTACGAAATTGTGTTCTACTGACTCAATTTAATTGAATTGTCATGATGTATGTAGATTAGGTTGGACCAAAATAGATGTATTACGTGGAAAACCTGCCATCAGTCCAATTGAGTTCATCCAATGACTTATTTTTTTGAGTGCATTTAGCACACTCATGTAAGGAATTAGATCAGCATTTTGGAAAACAGATGCTGACAGCAGTGTCATGTCTTAACATGAAATATGGTGTGTGGTCATAGCTGAAGATAAATGTAGAAGAACAGGTTAGTCCAAAGCAGTAAAGTAAAATAGTATAACTAAGCTATTTACCTCTTGTTTAAATTCTACCAAGAATAATCACATAGCATCTGTGGTAAATAATAGGACCCCACCTTTTGGGTTTTTTTTTTGTCACACTATGATTGTTAGGTTTGGTAGTTATCGTCCCTTCCTTTGACACTTAAGCCCTTGGTAAAATGACGTAAAGGGAAAAAAAAGTAATGTAAATTAGCGAGTGGCCCTCTCTGATTCGTGTGTCACGGAGAGGAAAATGGAGGGACTGGAAGGGGCAGCTAAATGGCTAAGAAAATCAAACAGCTTAAAGGATGAGAAAAAGCAAATGATGAAATTGGACTGACCTTTAAAATGTCTGATCAAACGCTGTATTCTTAATTCTGGTGGTTTCAGACATCCGTGCCTCTTTTCAAAGTGCATTTTCAGATTCATTGAAGAAAAAAAAATCCATTATTTATTATTAATTGGTGTACTTTGGCTCACTTTTGACTGTTTTCTTTTATTTCAGTAAATCCATTTTTTTGAAATATTAAAGAGGTTAATAATCTTTTACTTTGTAATTCACTCAATTTTATTTGGATAATTTAATCAATTTGCCTTTAAATGTGTTAATCTTTGATTTTTGATTTTTGTGCAATTATCTTTTAATTAATTTATAGATAGATAGATAGATAGATAGATAGATAGATAGATAGATAGATAGATAGATAGATAGATAGATAGATGTGTCTTTAACACACCTCAGAATAGCCACTCACAACAAAATACACCAATTAAAAGCTCGGGAGCTGTGGGACTTCACTCATTAACTTGCAAAGTTTTGGAACCAAACAGAGACCAAATTCATCAAACCAAAGTTTAGAATGTTATTTCTGCCCGCCAGTGTAATTTATCACGTTTAGGGAAGCTGTCACCAGTTAAGTGGATTGCCCGTAATTGTGGCTGGCCCATCACTAAACAGAACCGACTAAACCAGCTCATCAGGGACAGACTTGTGAAATGGAGGGTAGCGATCTCTTTATCCCTCAGCAGAGAATTGAAGGTGGCAATCTCTCTTTCTCTTAACTTGCCTGTCTTTCCTGTGCAGTGTTTTTTCTTCCTTCCTACTTTAATGCCTCACAGCTCTGCTCTGGATGTATATCAGATGTATTATTGTGAAAGGGTTTGAAATGCTTAACAAAATGCAGAAGGATTTATCTAAATACGCAAGTCCTGCGTGAATACTGGGAAAACTCCTGCTACACAATATCCATACAATACATTATTGCTCTTTCATGCTATGTTTATACTAGACTAAATAGTATTTTAGATTTGAGTGAAAACTAATTCTTACATATATAAAAATGTGTTCTCACTCCCCTTGTTCTCACTTTTCTAGATCAGTCATGTTATGATCAGCTAAAATTGTGATTCCACCTCTGAATGCTCTCTTTGCTGTTTTTGTTTTCACAGGGACGTGAATTGTTTGCATAACTTCCAGAAAATCCAAATTTTGTGGATGAGTACACACAGCAAATGTTCAGGCAGGCAACCGCAGTGCCAGATGTGCCTTGAACAAGACCTGTGACGAGGACTGTCTGGGTGCCTATATTTAAAACAAACAGAGAATCAGACATTCATTCAGTCCTGTTGCACTAGCTCCTACCCTCAAATCATATTGAAGATGCGGTACAATGTGGCATCGCTCATATTTAAGCTGCTCTCTCTCTTTTTTGTAATAAAAAGCAAACTCTGAACCCCACAGTGACAGTTTGTAGCAGCTAACACTGTTTAAATTGCACTTCAGCTCTTTAGCCTGTGCACACACAGACAGACTTTTACAAGCCTCAGCCAACGGGCCAAGCCCGGTCATTTCATGCCAGAGATCCACGCCAATTTCTCAGAGCTGACTGATTTTTTAAGAGAGATCGATGAACCCGAGGCTTATCAGATGAACAGATGTCACACAGAGAACTATGGGTAATTACACTGGACTCAGGGGTTGATGGGTGTTGTGGTGGTGTGACATATGTTGAATAAAGATGGCTCAAAACAGATCTGTGGTCCCGCCGTGCCTTAATTCCAAAATGAACTGCTGAATATAGTTAAATGCATAGTTTCAAGTGCTTCCGAAAATTCATTCAAATAAAATGATTTGTTGCATTATTAGCAACGTTTAACGTAACATTTCCAAAAATGTTGGAGATTCTGAGAACTGGAGAAATGAGTACTGGATCCATGTGATCTTTGTGCCCTCGGGAGGCGCTGCATTAAAAACAGGAATGATTCTGTGTTGGAAATCACTGCATGGACTCGGGAACGCGTCCAGAAATCACTGTCTGTGATCCGTGTTCACAGACAGTGATTTCTGGCATCTATTTCAGTCACATCTACAATTGAAGATTAAAGTTCTGTCATGCAAACAAGAAACCATATGTGTAAACGATCTAATAATACTGCTGTTGTCTCTGGGCTAAAGCTCATTTAAAGTGGACTGAGACAAAGTGGAAAACTGTTCTGTGGTCAGACAAATAATATCACTTCCATCCTCCTACACCATGACACCCACATAGAGCTGTTCCAGAGTAGTTAAAGCGTGTAGGGTAGTGAAAGCTGTAACCTTTGGAGGTCCTTCAGGTGAACTGGAGATACATCCAAACATAAATGAATAATACCTGCATGAAGTTAAAATGTGTGTAAATATATACACACACATCAGTTTAATATGAACACTATTCACAACAAACCAGTTGTGAGAAACGTTACATCCACTAAACTAAGAATCAGAATGCTCCACAGTCAAGTGCATATATGCTCACATGGATGTCTACAAGGACAATGCTGTAATTTGTAAGGCTGACTTAAGCAACAACAAAATCCTTGTTATGTAGCTTAGGGAAAACTCATTAGGGAAACAATGGGGGAGGAAGTTTGTTGGACTGAGAAGCCTTCATTCTTTTTGTCATTGGCATATCTTTAATTCTGAGTCAGCTATATTTGAAAATTGTACTGAGATGATCAATTACTAGTTGGCACTATTACCCTGGAGATCATTATACTTGCCTTAGAGAATTCAGTTCAGTCAGCACCACTGTAGTTGAGGGACTATTGTTAGTTCCAGCTGCAGTAACTTATATTTTGGCAGTGTGGCTTCGTTCTGCCATTCCATTCTACGTGCATGACTGCATAAGACAGAATAATCATTCCTGCCTGCCTTTCCATGTGCATCCATGTAAGAGGTCTGCTACTCTTTAAGTCAGATCCAAAACAAAAGGAGCAGCTGTTGTGGAGGTGGGCTGCAAAGCGACTTGCAGGCGCACAGGAAATGTGCACTGCAGCTGTGCTTGACTTCTTAGCAAATCTGTTCAATTATATAAATCTTATAGAAGCCTGTGCAGGGTTCTAGTAAGACTATAATTCCCATCTTGGCTATATCATAGTGTGTGGATAATGTGGACCCAGAGTTGCAGAGTTGAAGACTTAGTTGCTGGACTAAACAGCCACTTCACAAACGCATGGCACAACACAGAAGAGCCACCTCCACAGGACAAGACTCAGCAGTCCATCTGCACCTTAAGGATAAAGAACACTCTTTCGAGGATGCCAATGTTCACATTTTGGACAGAGAGGACAGATGGTTTGAAAGAGGAGTGAAAGAAGCCATCTATGTCCACTGTGAGCGACCATCTTTGAACAGAGGCGGGGGTTTACGACACCAACTCTCTGCCATCTATAATCCAGTTTTGAGATCCCTTCCCAGACGCCTTAACGCCCACTCACATCCTGGGCCATCTGACCTCAGGAATTCGCATGATAAGGTGGGGCCAGGTTTCACAATGAACTCACCCGAAACTCTGGCTTATTGGGACCCACACCCAGTTTCACACCTTGGCTCAGGCGATTAGAGGATCATCAGGGGGTCCTTTTGTCCCTCTGTGGGGGGTCACTCCCACTAGGTTTATATCTGGGACTCTCCACCATTTGACCTTAGAACTGAAGAAGCTTCTCGGATGAGAGGTGAAACGTCTTCAAGCAACTTAAAGAAGTCCAGACGCTTTTCTTTGCAAGCTCCTTTGACTACGATGACCTGGATGACTGAGAACCTTCACAGACATCTTGCTGGACTAAAGGCAAACTTTTATTATGTGAAGCTGAAAAAAAAATTCAAAAACCCAACTTATTCCAAGACACTGCTTCATGCAACCACTACTTCTACTTCAGGATCAATCGCTAGAAAAAAAACGTGTGAGTGAAATCAAGAAAGCTGCATTAAATGTTGTGTCAATTGTAGACTGCAGTTTTTAAAGTTCTGTGCTGATCTTCGGGCCAAAACAAAGCTATTCTCAACTATTTTTAGGACTACAAAAACAGCTGTCAGGACATCAATCCAGTGGCAGGTGGAAGCTGAAGGAGAAGAAATGTGTTCGGTATGTGCCGTCAGTTTGAAATGCAGAGTTTGTTTGTATTTCTTTTTTTTCTTTTTTTCTTTTTTGAGTTACCTGACTGCAGCTCTCGAAAGTGATTTAATTCCCAGATGTCATTAAGCTGGCATCAACCGTTGATTTGCTTTGTAGTGCTTTGTTCTTGTTTGGAGAGCTATTTGTTCAAGGGTTTTACTGCAGGCATTTTTAACAGGAAACTCTGACTTCTTTGAGTTTGTGTGTACGTGTGGGTTTGTTGTTGCCGCTATAAATTGTTGCTAATGAAGCCGTGCTAGCTCCCCATCCGAGCAAACTTTGAAACGAGAAAAGAACATTGGTATAGCTGCTGGCAGACTTGATTGCTGTCTTCAAATGCAGCATCCATTAAGACGATGTAAATGTATGCGGCAAATGCACTTTCACTGTTTTAGCAATATTCTAAAATATTTCATCCTCTAAGATTCAAGAGAAAATAAATCAAATATAGGCTTTGCATTCCCATTGCACTTACATGCAATCACATATCTGCCTCTTTGTAGATCGTACGGATAAAGTAACAAGGGTTAGCTTTCAGTGCACCCAATATAGTTTGATTTACCTGTAGCCATTTAAAAAGGGGGGTGCACAATATTCCCCCTAATGTGAATTGAAAAGCACTGGAGGAGAAAATCATTTCATCACTCTATCTGAGATGGTGTCACAGGGGAGAGGGAGAACCGAACTAATGTGTGTGTGTGTGTGTGTGTGTGTGTGTGTGTGTGTGTGTGTGTGTGTGTGTGTGTGTGTGTGGGAGACAGACAGTCATTTCAGTGGATCCACAGAGGATAAATGATTACCTCTGTTAAGATGGAGCTTTGAGCTGAAGAGACTGCGTGATGCTGTGATATTGAAGGCCCGGTGTGAATCCTATCGACCACAGTGCATCACCACCCACACAGCCTGCATTCATATAAACCTGCTAGCTATGCACTGGGTGCACAGTGTCACCACAACACCTTCTTAATATTGAGCTGTAACACCTTATGAAGAATTCATGATTTCACTGCTACCCTTCTTTGCATTTTCTCTTGAATTGTATTTCTGCCTGTCAGACTGACGGTCTGTTTAAAAGAACTGTCTACACATTTACACCCTGGAAAATGCTTAATGAAGTTTAGGACTAAGCTAAACATTATTAAGATTGTTATCTTTGTGTTTATTTGACAAGTTATAAAGATTCTGCAGGTCAACCTTTTGTCTCTAGTTTGACTGCAGTGAATTTTGAATCCATTGTGTTTCTGCCAGGCATGACCACTGGCCATGTGGTGTACGCCATTTTATCAGTTGTAATCACAGAAAATCTATTCAGAGCTATTACGACTGCTAGAAAGGCTACAACAATGAGGTCTGTCACCAGAACGACTCACGACTGGTACAATTATTTAACAAAGAAAAAGAGTTTGCTATAAATAAAGAACCCAGGAAAAACAAAAGAGAAAATATATACAGTCAAAGACAAACTACAGGGTGGGCCATTTATATGGATACACCGTAATAACATGGGAATGGTTGGTGATATTAAAGTCCTGTTTGTGGCACATTAGTATATGTGAGGGGGCAAACTCCTCAAGATGGGTGGTGACCATGGTGGCCATTTAGAAGTCGGCCATCTTGGATACAACTTTTGTTTTTTCAATAGGAAGAGGGCCATGTGACACATCAAACTTATTGGTAATGTCACAAGAAAAACAATGGTGTGCTTGGTTTCAACGTAATGATCATGGAAAATCTCATCTAGAAAATATCTTACATCCATGTGGTATTTTTTAAAGCTGATTTTAAACCAAAACTCTAAATATAATCTGCTCTGGAGTGTTATATTTGTTCAACACGAATACATATAGTTATTTTAAGAGCTAGAAAAGAAGGCAGCTGAACTTCTTTAGGTTTTTTTTTTGAAGATGTCTCACCTTTCATCCAAGAGGCTTCTTCAGCTCTGAAACCAACCGATGGAAGGTCTGTAATGGGTGGTTAAAAACCTTTAGTGGTAATGACCCATGCCTTTTTTTCTCACATTTGCTCCTGTGATGACGCATATGATTAATAATGGGTCAACAACCACCTCCTAAAGGAGAACCCCTATTAAGGTTTAATTACCTGAGACTCTCCACCTTTTCTGATTCAAAACTTTTTGGGTGAGAGGTGAAACGTCTTCCAAAAAACCTAAAGAAGTCCACTCGTCATCTGTTCAGGCTCTTAAGACTATCATGACCAAGATGACTGAGGACCTAGACAGATATAAATATAGTATAGATAGTATAGAGAGCCATATTTCTAAGATTGAAGACCAAGACTTGTCAGCATACCTCAGTCTTCTTTAGAAGTAATCCCCTCTGGACCCAGGACATGAGAGAAGTTGAATATGATATAAAGAAAGGGCTTCTGTTATCGCTATTGCAAAACAATGTTAATTAGTACTGGACAATAAAGCAAAAAGCTGATGCATGTACTACAAATCACACGAGAACTACAGAATTTAGGCTAAAATATCTAAAGCTTGCTGTGCTCATGGTAAACACGCCCAGATTTGTTAAGGCAGGAGAAAGATGGTGGTTATGATGAATACAAACATTAATTTGCAGGATGTCGGCTTCTGCATGACAGTATGACTCACTACAACAATGCACTGCCACGACCTTCACATCCTAACGATCTGTCTCTTTACATAATCCCACAGTTCAGACAGGACTTAAATTGCAAGGTGAACAACTGAATATTGATGCAATTTATTTGTTATCCTGCCAGACTTGATTTACAGCCTCAGAACCACTCAATCATGAATCAGTCTACAGATTCCAAAATTCAATTCTCGCACACCATTAATGATAGTCATGTTGACAGAACTGAAATGCCACTGCTGTGTTATAAGGGCATAGTGAAGTACAGCAAATACACAGTAAATGTATCACATTAATTGTGTTAGTGGATTTTCAGTGAAAAGAAGTAATTTAATGTCATTTGCTTGAAAGTTGTTGCAAAATGAAAGCATTCACACCCTGATTCAGACAGTGATAGTTAATCTGGAACAGGTGACTGATTGTGGCTCACAGATCACCGGAGTACGTCACATAATGCTCCGTGTCTTTTGAATTGGGGACTAATTGTACACTGCAACATGACTCCGATGCAAATGATGAATTTCCCCAAAATGATGTACCTATTTTATTTGACACACCACTTGTGCTGTGTAAACAAGCTGCTGCAACAGCTTCCACTTAACACTGAGGTAGCTCCACATTACAAATGGAACACAAGGAATCTTTAGAGACAGAAACGCTACATAAACAATCAAATGTGATGTTTCATATGATGCTCAATCTCTTCAACCTATTTTCAAATGCTCAAAAACAGCATGCAAAAATGCACTTTTACCAAGGCTAACCAACTGATACTGCAAGATAGATTCGACTAAGAAGGAATTGCATGACAATTGCATCTAATTACAGTCTAAAGAACACACCTAATTATTTGAGTAATTTCTGGATGTCCGTCTGTACATTTTCTACCTATCTTGAGGGGCCTGCTCATACATATATGCTTGTTTAGCCTTTTTGAGAAAATTCACTGGCATAGCCTCTGCTATGACAAACTGAGAGTCAAGCATCTCCATGCCTCGTAACCTTAGGCCTGGGTGGCTGCAGCTTATAAAGCAGAGTAGGTCATTGAATATTTGGAAGGTTGGTGGTTCAATCCCTGGCTGCACCAGTACGCAAACCTATGTATCCTTGATACTGATCCCCAGGTTGCTCTCTAATGCATTCGTCACCATATTAATGTTTTCAGAACGTTAGATAGAAAACAATTAGATGCAGAAAAAAGTATAAATGGGTGAAATAGGCATGTTGAATAATTGCTCAGTAGAGTAGACTTATCCTAACCCTAACATGAACCTAGGTCTAACCTAAATCCTAAAACAAAGTCTTTCCACTCAAACAGGCCTTTGAAAGTGTGAGGAAAAATGAGCTGGAAAGGTTCTGATAGTTTGACGGGTTATTGTTCATTTATTTATTTATTTTGTCAATGGCTCCTGTATCAAATAACTTCAGTTACTTGCTCATATTTTTTTGGGACAAAAGCTGCAACCTGTAATCTGCCACAATATGTCTCTTCCCCATAGTCTCGTCTTGAGCGGGCACAATTACACACACACTGTATCCATAGAGCAACTTTTCAGTCCTCTGTACCCTTTTTAAAACAGGTACTTAATGATTTCCTGCATGTGATGTTTTAGGGGACAGTAAAATCAGTAAATTGTGTCTACAAATCCACGAGTTACACTGTGTCCAAGCCGCATTGAACAAGTACTTATTTAATGCACTGAGGCCAGAGAGTTGAACACACAAACACACACAGAGTTCAACATGTTCAGATCTTTTCTATAGCTGCTGCAGTCCTATATAGTCCACATCTTTAGGCTACATTCTCATTTCAGTGCCTCGGGGGACAATTCTTTGAAAAGGGCAGTGACCAAACAAGATGCTCCATGTATCTCACTACTCATGTTACTATAGCAACACAGTCATCTCAAGTCTCATAAGGAGTGTGAGCGTAAGTATCCTATAAGCCTGTGTGTGTGTATGCCTACATGGGTTAAAACAACAACTGTCTGCCTTAGCAAATTGTGTGTGTGTGTGTGTGTGTGTGTGTGTGTGTGTGTGTGTGTGTGTGTGTGTGTGTGTGTGTGTGTGTGTGTGTGCATTTGTGTGAGTTCATGTGTGTGTGCGCACAGCCAAGACGGGAGAAAGAAATAGGGTTGTTTTTTGGTGTGTTTATAGGCTCCCTGAATCCTGGACCTTTTATTGAGTTGCTTTATGAATTAACATCTCACAGATGTCACAGTAAAGACAAGTTAGTGTTTTATTCATTGGAAATAGAACCAGTCAGTAGATGATTTGTGTATGCAAGACATCGTTTTTGGGGGGAGGGTGTCCTAATTCTGTATTAGAGCTCAGGAATACTGCACTGAGAAAATAAAAGAGGGGAGTTGGTCAAAAGTAGCAAGGTGGGGCACAGCAGTGGGGGATTTTTTCCTTCTCTCTGTTAGAAGACGAGCAAGCTGCAACTTTATTATTATCATTATTATTGTTTGAGTAATTGATGGAGCCTGCCACCTTTCGTGTAATCAACACCTTCTTACATTCCTTTCCTGGTGTGAAGCAATTTAAGTGCTCACTAACCTCACTATATTGCCAAAAGTATTCACTCACCACATCCAAATCAGGTGTTCCAATCACTTCCATGGCCTCAGTTGTATAAAATCAAGCACGTAGGCATGCAGACTGCTTCTACAAACAGCTGGGGGTGATTGTGGTGTGGGGAGGTTTTTCAGGAGTTGGGTTTGGTCCCTAAGTTACAGTGAAAGGAACTCCTTCAGCATACCAAGACAATTCGGAAAATTTCATTCTTCTTTGTGGGAACAGTTTGGGGATGGCCCCTTCCTGTTCCACCATGACTGTCTACCAGCCCACTAAGTTAGGTCCATAAAAACGCGGTTGAACAAGCTCGATAAGGAAGGTCAGAGTTGTGACCTGATGGAACATCTTTGGGATGAATTAGGGCAGAGACTGCATTTCAGGGCGTTTCATCCAACATCAGGGTTTGGCTTCTGGAAGAATGGTCAAACATACTCCTAAACTTTGTGGAAAGCCTTCTCAGAAGAGCTGAAGCTGTTATAGCTGCAAAGGATTGTCTCACATCTCATCCCTATGGATTAAGAATGGGACGTCACCCAAGTTCACGTATGCAAAGGCAAATGAACAAAGTGCTTTAAACGCAGTGTACAAACATTTCTTTAAACCATTTAGTCGACCTTCAAAGAAACTTACATTACAAATATAAAGGGCACGGCTTTCTTTAAGTGTAATCACTCTCCATGTATCCTTCTCATACACTGCTGCATGTCTTTCTGAGTCTGCTGAATGAATGAATCACATCAAATACCCACGGTGTTGCTTGAGTTGTTCAAATATTTGAAAAAGGAAGTGGCAGTGAAGGAGACACAGACCGGCAGGGGAAGTCGGATGAAGAGGAACGACACTAGCGGGTTGACATTTGTGTATATGTGAGAATTATATCTGCCGTAATTGCTTTCTCAGTTGTGCATGTAACATGCATCTCCATGACGGACTCGGTTTTGTAAGTCATCCATCATCGTCCTCATGCCACCACATAGTTTGTAGCACAAATTCAATATGAACATGTCGTAAAGATAGAGGCACATTACGATGCGATGGTTTCAGTGTCTGCCTTTATGTGTCAGGATGCATGCTTGTGACTGCTGAGTGCTCAGTCAGCAAAGGGCTGCTTGCTCTACAGGCTGCAGGCACCCTTTGATGGCCTCTCTGTTTCGCTGCAAAGTTAACAGGCTAATCGTTTGCTCTGCTATTTTCTTACAAATTACCTAAAATTACAGAACTTGATACAAAACGTTTTTAAGTTTATCTCAAGAATCCAGCATGTTGAGTTGCAAATAAAGAGCGACATGTAGACATGACATTTACTTGGGCCTTTTCTGTAACAGAGTCACATGCTCGATGAGCAGTGGGTTACCAGGGCACTGGTAAAGAAGAGTAGAGCCTTGCAGAAGATCATATCTTGATTGTGTCTAATTAAATCATATTTAAATTAGTGATTAAAGGTTACTTTAGTCAACATTCTCTTTTTAACAATGTATCCAATACCTGCACATGGTTTGGATGTGGATGCATGCATAGTGGCAAACCTAAAGCACCGTCTATTTCACTATTTTGGTTTTATGGCATTTTCATTTAACTCTTATTATCTGCTTAAACTTAGTGAAGATGATCAGCCCTCATACAGATAAGGATAATGGCTCATTTCTGAACACAGTGGCACATTTAACTGCTGAAGAGGTTTATCAGATTTGCTGGACACAGACAATAGTCAAAATCAATGTTCGCAGCACATTGTGTTTTAAGGGACAATGATTTCACCTCATACACCTATAGTGTTAATATGTTAACTGTGTACAGCTGCTTCAAAGGTTATCAGATCAATAAATGACTCTTATCCCTGATATCAATCCCTTAATTGTACTACAGGTACTTTACCTAAGTGCCTGTAGTACCATACTAATAGGCCAGAATGTCTGCATCATCCATTCTGATCACTGATAAAGCAGAAATGGCCCAGATTACATAAGCAACCTCTCCAGAATAAGAGCTGGTAAAATCTATGCTAGTGTCGTCCAGTCCACTATCGCACCAATGTGTGCTAGATTAACCTGTCCACTCTAAGAAAGTGGGGTTTTTCTTCTATGAGGTGTGGAAAACCTTTTTAACACCCAACAAATTTAATTAAAAACACATTTATTTCCTAATTATTTGGTTTAGGATGTCTAAAAAAATTCTGGTGCCTCACAGGACACAAATCTCTCCAAAGGGAAATTTTAGCAAATGTTCTTTTACTTCCCAACTGTTCTCATCATTTTCAAATGCTGTTATAGCTAAAATGGTTTTGGGTCCAAATGCAATGCTCCAGGCAAAAAATATCAAAAAGGTTATATGATATAGCACTTAGTGTTTCAGTGATTATTTATAGGTGATATGTGTCAGCACACGGGGAACTAGAAGCTCCAAAAAAAGAGTCAATAGCAGAATAAGCTGTTTGGCACCAGCAGAGAAGATCTGGCAAGTGGTTTTTTTGTCGCAACCCACATACTCAACGTTGCTGCTCAACCCACAAATGCATCTTCCTTACAAATGTGGCACCATTAGGGGGGAATAAACGGGCTTTCCAACATCCCCATGAAGCATCAGTACAACAAAGAAATATTTAACCATGCATAAATATCCTTACATCCTAGAAAATCAGGAAAGAATCCATTCAGTTTCTTAACCACGTATCCAACTATCCCCAGGGCTGCGGGGGCACTGAAGTCTATCCCAGCTGACATGGGTCAAGAGACAGTGCACACCCTGGACATGTCTCCAGTCTATCACAGGGTACAGACAATCAGCTACTGCTAAATATGCCATACTTTTTGTGACACATTGCCAGGTCGTGTGTGTTTATGGGAGGTACCTGCTCTGCAGTCTGCTTACCTTTGCCCTGCATATACATCTCCCACACACAAGCAGCAGAGCGGTGACTCAGCTGTGCAACAAGCTTCCCGTGCAGTTGTCATTTTTAGAGCATCCCTAGGCCTCTGTCTAGAAAAAAAAAAAAGAAACATTGAGTCAATGGCTGATTTGAGGATCTTTTAAAAACCAAGCTGAATTTTTTTATGTAATGTCTAAGACTTCTTTTTTATCATCTGTGCAATAATCACATGAATGAAGTGACGCTCTGTGCCTGTATTGTATTGATATGCTTATATGCAGCAGTTTCTCTGCTTTTGGCAGGTACTGTAAAGCAGACAGCAGACTGCTGCAAGCTAAGAAAGAGAAAATTCTAACAGAGCCTAAAGTACTTTTTTCTGAGGGATTTTTGGTTTGTCAAGTGGCCAGTTTCAATTCAGCTGGAGACTGGAGAGCCGAAGGGGTGGGGATTGTTAGCATCTTCTCTATTGGTCCACACAAAGTTTCCCAGTGACTAACTAGGATGTTAGGTAAGTTTTCAAAAAAAAGGATAGCTGAATGGATGCTCAACTCAGTAGGTCCTCTGGGAAATTATTTTCAAAATACTTTGTTAAATGTTAGTTTATTGGTGTTCGTTTTGTTGTTTGTTCTTTACGTGAACAATACCAAGAGCTGTGTGCATTTTTAAGAGCTACTATCAGCTTCTAAAAGCACACACACACAACAAATGATATGTACTGGTGACATGGTGGGTGTCACAGTTAAGGGTCAAAACACCCAGTGAAGACATCATCTCGAGGCGAAAGGCTGCAGTTGCTTTATAAGAGCGACAGCATTTGTGGCATCTTTGGATTTATTAAGCCATTTTCTAATTTTTGTGATATTAGAATATATTCTAACTGTCATCATCAAGTTTGTCAGCATGTGTGAAAAATGCAAAACAGCACAATATGGCAGTGCTGCTAGAGCAAACTGCTGCAAACATTTAAAAGATGGCCATTCTGGCACCAAGTCGAAAAAATGGAAAGGAACCATACTGGACAATTGAAGGCTCAAGCAACCCCCAAACAAGTATATGAACAGCTCCCAACGTGCTAACAAGCCTGCTATCATGACTGTAAATGCTCAATCACCCAGCAACTATCAGCCATTGTCATTTCTCCTCCATCACTGTCCTCCAACTATCAGGACTGAGGCTGTACCCTCCTCTACCCACCAGCACACATCCAAAACCACTGCTTCCCCACCTATCAGATCCCAGTCAATGATCTCAAACTTCCTATAACTTGCCAGAACCTGGGCAGGATCACTGCTCCTTATTGAGTGTTAAATTACATGAATTATGCATTCTGGCTTAGAGCAGGAAGACATTATGGCACATGGTCCCATCCTAGATATTACAAAGGTGGTATAAATATAGAGTTAATCTAATCTCCATTATCCACTTAAATGATGATATCTGCTTTGATGTAACCTACCAGTAACCATGAACATCACAACTGCCTTACAACATAGTGCATTACTGTTATATACTAAACTTCATCACAGTGCTGAAAATCAACCTCTTGTGCACTTTGCTTTGTTTTCATGCAACCTTTAAATAACAAAAAGTTAATATACTTCAGTTTCTTTTTCAGGACACTCACAATTTGAGAAAATTAACTTCAACCTCATGTCATGTATGGATCCTCTATCTGACAGGAAAAACAGAAAACTAAACTAAACTAAATGAGGACATTAGATGTAAGCTTTACAGTTCCAGTTTATCAAATATCACTGCACGTTCCTTACCTTCTAATGTAATCTCTCTTCTTCCTCATCTCACATTATTTTCTCTCCCTGAGTAATACAGCATTACCTTTAGCTAGCAGACACACTGTGTCACAGTTTGCACAGAAACACTTTGTGTGTTTGCTGGTATTTGTTGAGCTGTTAGAAATGTTGCATTTGAAATTACCTTACCTTAAAAAAAGATTGCTCCTCTTCTGTTGCTCCAGCTAAATGCTGGAGCTGTACTGTGACTGCAACTTCATTTAAATCTGTACAAAGAAACATAATTCTGGATCATTCCAACCCACTTTAACACCTTCGTACAATAAATGATACAGAAATGATATGCTTTTGTGTCTTGCATCTTTTGTGTGATAAGCAGTGGTTATGGATACACCAATAACACTGTTGTTTATGTGTTATTGTTCTGTCAATTTTAATTTAAATTGGTTTGATGTTTGAAGGTTTGCAGGGAGAGGAAATAACTCCCCTGAAATGGCTTAAACCTAAACTAACGAACCTTTTTTGAAAATGCAAGGGATGGAAATGACAGATATCTGTTTTAGAATGTATAATAGCTAAAGTTGCGAGAAAAATAAATATTCAAATAAAGTGCAGATAGCTGAAAATTCTAGTAACAAACTATTTTTGCTTTGTTACAGTCTGCCTTTGCAGATTAGTACATAAGAAACCAGTTAAACAGTGACTTTGCTAATACACCATCTCGGTTATTCAGTTTTATTTTTCCTGCTTCTAATTCACTTGTTCCCTAAAATACCCCACCACCTAACAGGTGCATGAGGAAGAGATGGTCAGTGTCATTCACTTCACCTGTCAGTGATTGGTATATATTATCAGGCTACACAAAATCATGATAGAGTCCTTTTATTAAAGTCACAATACACCTTTACACTAATTCCTTTTGCATGTCATACTCGTGCAAACAATGGAGAAAAGCTTTGGACACGATGCAAAAAGACCAAAGGCCACAAGTAAAACACCCAGCAGCTCAGTGCGCAGGCAGAGTCTTACCTGGCAAGTATCACCATGCTAAAAGTGGCCAAATGTAAGACACCAAGAGGCATGGCACATCCAAGAGATTAAAACGGAGCATTTCTCTCCAATATAAGAGCTAAAAATACACACACACATACAGGCTCACAACAAAGTATTTCTTTTTTCTTAAAGTACCAGTTCCTTCTGTTAATAGTCTTCCTTTGAGTCTACATCCAGAAATAAAATGGAGACATTTTACAAGCACTGCAGCATTCATGAAGACGGGTTATACAAAGCCAAACATTAAATTCTGAATGAATTAAATTATTTCCAAAACAAAATTCCAATTACCTCCTCCGAATTTATATAAAGTGTTTATTCCATTCCCCCTGTCCCCTTATCTTATTTTCCCTCTTTTGTTTGTAAGTGTATCAACTTTAATTCTTTTTGGCAGAAAATTAAACTTCATATTTTCTCTCTGTACTTCTTTCTCTCTCTCTCTCTCTCTCTCTGTCCCTCCTTTCTGCCCTCTCCTTTTGCTGGTATCAAAATGCGTGCAGCGTGAAATTAAAGCCAATGCATTTCTGACTCTGAAATAAATTCACCCTCCTGATGAGGTTGGACTTGGTCCAAGGCTCAGTGATGAAAACACTTTTACACTTATTTTCCTTCATGGTAGAATTATCCACTGCCTATTATAGTTCAGCATACATGACCCTTTCCTCTGGGAATGTGGCTGCCGTGTTTAACATGGCCATTTATGAATTCTCTTCATGTCCTCAAGTGCCTTAAAGAATCTGTGTTTTTCTTAGGTAAAGTGTTAGATCTGACCAGTACAAGCTATGATTTGAGCATATGGCTTCAAGGCCTGACCGTGTTCTTTGTATGGGCATCATCGGGCCAGTGATAAATTATTGATAAAAGGAAAATGTAACAGAAAAAAATATCTTGTTTAAAAATATTTAGTTTTTCAAGTTACAAATGATCCTGTGAAAATGGAGCAGTTAATGGAATACTTTGGTCAAACATCTTAAATTAAAGGGTAGAATTTTTCATTAAAATCCTGTGTGGTGGTTGTCATGGGTGTGTGTGGATGAGAGGAAGAGAGGACCCAAACGCAGAACTCGCTGCTAGGTGAGAATTGGTGATTTATTGTAGATAATGGAGAAATGAACAGAACATAAGACGACTGACTGACTGGACAACTGAAAAGTTGTGTCCCAAAACGTAGGCTGCATCCTTCGAAGGACCAAGCGCACGTAGACCACGAAGGCCGGGTCCTCCAAAGGATGCCGCCTACGAATGGCTGACTGCGCATACGGCACTCACGGGAATGACAACATCAATGACAAGACGAAGGACTGGCGGGAACTGAGGGCTTAAATACAAGACTAACGATGACGACGATTGGAGACAGGTGAGTACGCGGCTGAACTTGAGTGACTAATGATGCATGGAATAAACTGGAACACAATACACAGGTAGACAGGCTGGCACAAAAAACAGGAAGTGAAAAACATGGATGTGAAAAATAAACTGAACATGACAAAACTGAAAACCACCCAGGAACCCTGACAGTGGTGTAACGAGGCAAAATTACAATATTTGGTTCTTCAAACCTACTGATATGAAGACTGCTTATGAAAATGCACAAAATGTACAGAATTTTGACTTTTTATTTCTCTTTGAATGCAGCATTAAATTAGTGGGGAAAATAAGTGGGGATAGGTTGATTGGAAATAGGTTGACTGGACAGACTGGCGACCTGTCCAGGATGTACCCTGCTTCTCACCTAGCTGGGATAGGCTCCAGCGCTCCCCGCAACCCTGGAGAAGGATAAGCGGAAGCGAACCGATGGATGGATACTCAGAAAAAATAGTGTGAGTCAAATGTAAATGATCGAATCTTCTCCAAAATGTGTGTCATCAGTCTGTTCATACATGATAAACATCTAGGTGTGAACACATGTCGTTGCAACAGATAACATTATCCAATTTACATCTTATACATGTGATTAGTGAGTGCTCTCTGATTCCACATGGTGAACGCAGGAAGTGATGTAACTCCTTTGTGCACTGGGCTAATTATGCACGCTCTCTTTATACTTAGCCAAACAGCATCTGCCTCTCAGCTGTTAGTAACATAGTAGTTAATGCACAGTCATGTTTATGGTGTCTAATTGAAACTAATTTGCATTTAAACTAAACAAAGAAACCAATTAACCAGCTACGATTACCTATGGATCTGTGTACTTGTGCATATTCAAAAGCTTTCCAGAAGTCAATAAAACTGGAAATCTAAAGTTTCACCACCCAGCATAAACACATTATGTGATATGGGGCTTAAGTTTTTTTTTTCTAACAAGAATTCCCAGAATACACTTTTTTCTTCAAGTAAAACACGGAGTATTACTTGCTGCAAGTATGAACAAATAGCACCAGTATGACTGCAGAATAATAACATTATGGTTCTTCTAGAGGATGTTAATAGAGATGAAACAGCAGACTGTAATTCTTTTAGTCTTTAAATTACCCGCGTTCAAGCAATGCAGGTCCAGCTCTACAAGCTGTAACTTACTGTTTTGAAGGCATAAAAGTTCCAACTAAACTTCTGCTGTTACATATTGGATTTTCAGCAATGCTGCCTCTGAGGCAACTTTAGCAATCGGTCAGCTTTGATAGTCTAATAGCGCCCTCCGCGGCACCAGCTCAACGATGATGTATTCCGGTTCACAGATGACCAAAAAGGAGCTGAAGGCAGTTGAAAACGACTCTGTAGCTCATAAAATATTGATTATTGAAACATATAGTCCGATTTTCTTGAATCATGGCCTCTTGGAAGCCATGGAGAGTGTTAAGAATTACAGCCAGTCCTGTTTTATTCATGACTTTGTTCCTTATAGCCCCCAGAGGTATCATTATTGCTCAATTGCCAAATAACCATCTTTGAACTTTTTTTTTCCTTCGCCACTCATTTAGAAAAATTGCTACGGCTCATCATCATGCAAAGCTGAGAGCCAGGACCATATTTAAAATTTGAGTTTATTTCCCCTTTAATCTTTGATGATTATAACTCACGCAGCAGTGCTCCGGCACTCAGGTGGTGATTATTCATTCACTAGCCCTTTTCTCTCTTGGCTGCAGGTTGCTCCCAGTCCAGCCATATTAATCAAGTGCTGCTCTAATTGACTGATTAAGTCGTGTCTCCAGAAGCCAAAATGGCTGACTGACTCATTAAACTATGACACATATTCTGGTTGCAAAATGGCTGACTGCAATCCAATTTCCCCGTCATTTATAGGCACTAAAAATTGTCCTTTTTTCCATTAATTCAGATTTAGTGTTGAGTCCAGCATCTTCTGCGAAACCACACGTTAGATCAATGAGTGTTTCCAAAGGAAGAGAGTTGCATGTGGCATAGCAACAACTTCATTAATTTTTCAGAACTATTATTCATTCCTGACACAGATAAGTCGAGACCTACACCGATGCTGTGTGCTTTTTTCATTTGAGACAGGTGAGCTCTCAGACGCAGTCACAGTTTCTGAACTTAAAGCTAAATAAGCTGAGCTTAGTGACGGCTGTCTGAATATTATTTACTGTTCATAAAAGTTTAATCTGTTTGCTAAAGTCTCAAGAACATTTTCAAGGATTTTTTAAAAAGAGGATGTTCCTGTTCTGACTTTATAACTAAGTCACTGAGTTAAAATTTTATTTATTCAGCAGGAATCCAGCAACTGTAAAAGAAATGTGATAAATTTCATAGCCAGAGCTATCATTTTTATACCTGGCAGGATTATGTAGGTAAGTGTATCACCATTATTATATCCCTCTGTCCAGGATATTGTTGAACTCCCTGCCTTCTGTCCTCCATCAATAAAATATGAGAAAACTCAAAATGACCTCTTCTTCGCTAGCAAAATTAGCAATATATTTTCATAAGCCTTGGTCCCAGAATGAGGATGAATTTGTCATATGGGTCCCAGGTTAAGAAATAAGGCCTGCATTGGAGAGGAAATGTGCTACCTGTGGGCTGCCAAGTGTCTGTGCAAGAACCCACTGGGACCAATTCATTATATTAGCATCCCCCATGGCAAGAGTTTGTCTACAGGAAAATGCAGGAAAATATAGCGGCCAGGGAAATCCATCTGCACTGAGCTAATGAGGCAGCAAAGAGCTAGTGAGTACTTCTCCTAGCAAAACATAGTCACACACATTCTTACTCGCAAGCGATGCATTTGTGAACAGGATATAGAAACAGGGCAGAAAGTGGCAGCATTCAGAAAAGAGATGGTTTTCTTTTTTTTTCTTTCTGAAGTTTCTAAAATAATCTATGAAATGTTGATTCAGTTCTGAATCTGTGGTATTATTGGACTTTAAGAAATATATTTTCTTCAGTGTTGTGCTAATGGAAAAAGTTATGAATAAAAAAATCACATTATAAGTGCGCCCCAGGGCAGCTGTGGCTACAATGTAGCTTGCCATCACCAGTGTGTGAATGTGTGTGTGAATGGGTGGATGATTGTGTATAGTGTAAAGCGCTTTGGGGTCCTTAGGACCAAGTAAAGCGCTATACAAATACAGACCATTTACCATTTACCATTTTAAAAAAACATAGTTACAAAACAGGAATAAAACCATGTTTTAAAGACAAGTGTGCTTGCTGTCAAATATATGGTCTTACATTCATTCCAACATACACATTTCCAGGTACATGTTTGATTTTATACTATGGACAAAAATAATGGGAGAAACAAAGGAAAAGCTAACCTATACAAATCTATTTTAAGGTTCTCAGTAAGAGTCTTAGTTTTGCCAGGACTGAGATGAAGGAAACTAAGACACTAATGTCTGTAAAAGCCTTCACTGAGAGGCTGCTGAGGTTGGTTGGCTTAACAGAAAAGTACAGCAGTATATTGTCAGCATAGCAATGGTAAGAAATAGTGTGGAACCAGTCATGCAGATGAAGCTGAGAAAAAGCGATGTCAAAGGCTGCAGATAAAAACAGCAGGACTAAAATGCAATATTCATCTTGATCTAAGTTCATAAGAATATCACTTATCAAAATGTATCAAAGATACCCATATGGAAAAGATATATATAAATCTTATAAAGTTTGTATCTGTCTTGTGTGAAACTTGTATGAAAAGCATACAAGAGTGAAAACAGATATAAGATCTGTTAGGTATTTTAGTACCATGGTAGCATTTACTGGATATTGTTTTATAGTGACATTATGCAGGAAAACTCTGTCATTCAATAAGGCCCCTTTTGTTTTAGTTATTTTTCTCTTTGACCCAAGAATTGATGTGTGAGAATCACAGGCTGGTACAAGGTTGAAATACCACAGAGATCACTCCCTCAGCTACATTAGTTTCTTAATCTTTTAGACGCCTGTTGAAGGCCAAATGGTTTGTTTCAGATTTCACTAATGTAAGAACTCTTCGTTTTGTGCCTTGAAAATATGTCGCTGAGATAATCACAATTGTAGCTGAACTAATAAACTACACAAAGGATGCTTCTTCACCCAAGGGCAGGAAGACGCTGCCTTATCTTGGTCTGTACTGGTTTAAACTGATAATCTGCTGTCTCATGAATTTTACCCTCTATATAAACTGTTGTACTTGTGAATAAAGTTGAGTCAATTTGGGAAGACAATCTAAAGCAGTCTCTGTTTTCTTGTTCTCCCAAGCTGCTCCCGAGCTGCTCGTACTAACACGCTGAATGGCATGCTTGAATATTACTTGAGAATATATTTGACTGTGTTACAGACTAAGGGACATTCTCTGCTGATAGGTGAAGGTACATTCTCTGCTGATAGACGTCCACGCCTCGGAGGAAGCCGATCCACGGACTAGGCCCTGGAAACAGTTTCCTTCAAGATCCCTTGAAAAATTATATAATGAAACTTGTATGTTTTGGATACTTACTAAAACAATATATGAAAGTAATGAGAAAGTGGCCACTTTCATGAGTTTTTACTATTTCTTTTCCATATGGGTAGTTTCCATCAACTAGCTGACAGAGCTGATGAGCAACAACTTGCTCAAGAATTGTTGAAATGAACAGCAGTTTATATCTGGGTCTGTAGTTAAGGCTGGCCTAACTGTAGTTAATTACTTAATCTAGTGCGGTAATGTATTGCATTCGTGTATTACTGAAAAATGTAATGTGATTACAGTAATACATAACTTTGGAACATGTTGCATCCAACGCTGGATCCAGGAAGGGTTTTTTTAAGTAACGTAAAAATGATGGCTGTTTTTTTTTTTCATCTTGTATGCACCCAGATGAAAGGGATTGATTAATAATAGAGAAGCCAGGGAGAGATGACAGGTAGAACTCGTTTAATAAATTTAGGAGGGATATAATGTCAGTTGGGCAGGAAGATGTGTACATCTGAGAAATTTTATCAAGGAGATGTGTCCTGGAAATGAGATTAAACTCGGATAATAGCAGTGGATGATACACTTGGGCAGGTTGATAGGATCTTGTATTGAACTGTGACTGTGACCTGTTCAAGTCACATACTACTGATCTTTCCAACAAAGAAAAGTAGAAGTCATCAGAGCACATGGCAGGGAAAGCATACTGAGCAGGATTAAGGATTCTGTTACTGGTCTTCAACAAAAACCTTGGATTGTGCTTACAAACAAACCACCAAACCTTACATCTGCATCTAATTTCTTCATGTGAAGGTAGTATGTATATGGAGGTTTCTGTTGTACCATCTCCATTCTGCCTTTCTATACATGCTTCTCTAATGACAAATATTATTGTTGATCCAGAGTAAAGGATTGGTAACTGGGGCTAAGCTGGCTTTTAAGGGGACTACATAATCAAGAATATATTACATCAATCACGTAATTGATGAGCAATAAGTCACTGATATATAAATAATTAGGTGTTGATATGGGTACATTAGAAAAGAGAACTGAAACCCTAGCTGCCAAATTCTCATTAAAGATGCAATAATGAGCAATTTGGCTGTGGAAAGACAACACTGTCTGAAACTGTTGAAAATGAGCAGATCAGACATACAGTACATCTGGAAAGTATTCAGCTGTTTTGTCTCACATTTTGTCATGTCACAGCATTATTCCAAAATGGATTAAATTCATTCTTCGCCTCAGAATTGGACACACAACACACTGCGATGACAAAGTGAGAAAAAATATAACATGCACGTAAGTATTCAAAGATTTTGGTCAATACTTTTTGGAGCACGTTTGGCAACAAGTTTTTGAGTATGATTATACAAGCTTTGCAGTTTCTCCAGTCTTGTTTCTTTAAATCTCTCAAGCTCCATTAGGGTGGATAGTGAGATATCTGTGCACAGCCATTTTCAGATCTCTCCAGGATCTGTCTCCAGAGATGTTCACTAAGGTTCAGGTCTGGGATCTGGCTGCACCACTTAAGCACAGTCAAAAAGTGGTGCTGAAGCCACTCTTTTGTGGTCTTGGCTGTGTGCTTAGGGTCATTGTCCTGTTGGAAGATGAACTTTCACCCCAGCACGAGGTCCAGAGCAGGTTGTTATCAGTGGTGTCTCTGTGCATTACTGCATTCATCTTTCCCTTGACCCTGACTAGTCTTCCGGTTCCAGCCAGGTGATGAGCATTGCCTGGTTTCTTTCAGATATGATTTTTGGCAGTTTGTCATCATTAGAAAGTCCTTCAGGTGGGCTGTCGTGTAGGTTGGCCACTGTAGCATGCAGGCGTGATTGGTAGAGCGCAGCAGAAATTGTTGTCCTTCTAGAAAGTTCTCCTTTCTCCACAAAGCAATGTTGGAGCTCTGTCAGAGTGACCATTGGGTTCATGGTAGCCTCCCTGACTAAGGCCATTTAACCCGGATCACTCAGACTGACCAGGCAGCCAGCTCTAGGAAGAGTCCTGGTGGTTTCAAACTTATTCATATTATGGATGATGTAGGCCTCTTTTCTCATTGGGATCTTCAATGCTGCAGAAATTATTCTGTCCCCTCCACCAGATCTGTGCCTCGATACAATCCTGTCTCTGAGGTCTACAGACGATTCCTTGGATTTCATGGCTCAACTATGGGACATTATATAGACACGTGTGTGCCTTTCCAAATCATATCCAGTCAACTGAATTTACCACAGGTGGACTCTTGTCCAAACATGTGACATACGATCAGTGGAAACAGGATAGAAAGGAAAGGCTTCGAATACTGTGTAGAATTCTGAAGTTAAAAAAGAATTTCATTCATTTTGGAATAAGGCCATAACCTTACAAAATGTAGAACAAGTGAAGCGCTGTGAATACTTTTTGGATGCAATGTATGCCGGAAGATTACAGAATGAGTAAAAATTGCCAAGAGTAAAAATCAGACTGAAACTTAAAAGGCACAGTATTCAAATTAATAAGCCTGTGTATAGAAATGTGGTCAATATAAAACTTTTTGTATCTGTACCTTATAAACACTGATTGGTAAAGTTAAGGTGGCAGTGTAACAGCTATAGCAGTGGTTAGGCAATTTAGCTGGTGAAAAGCTTTTTAATTGCAATGACAGGAAATCAGCTGTGCCTGTAATAGAGTGGGAATGGACAAGAAGAGTTAAACCCCTAATCATTAAATAACTGTGACTTGAATATGTTTTGTTAGACATTTCATGTAAAACAAATAGGGTTAGGGTCTATAAATATATGGACAACTAGGGTCTTACCCTAAGACCCTGTCAAGGGTCTAATACTTTCTTAAATTATAGGAACTTTCTGGATGGGGCTGAGAGTCACTGTTTCTTTTTTTTTCTTTTATAAGAAAAGCTGTAGACTGAGCTCACGGGTCCATAATTATGCTTAATGTGGAAGAAAACATCCAGCAAGAAAATGAACTGCTATTTTTATTGTAGACATAATGAGAAGGCTGTCAGCTAAACAATTAGACTAACCTCCCAAAGATTAAGACTAGCTTTCCACCCTGCATATTCCATGTGCACAGGGACTGACCCCAACCATTCCCATTTGAAATGGCTACTATTTGAGACACATCACCTGTGGTGGCTGCACACTGGCTGTCAGCCCTAGTTATATAAAAACCAAATATGCATGGACTCTTCAAGCCTTTGATTTCCATCATTTTAAAGTCAAGCAGACATGTGTTGGCCTTAGCAATGAGTGTGCCTGGTCAGTATCTTTACCAACGCTGAAGTCACGATCGCAGAAATGTTCTTCTCTACCCCTCAGACAAGAAAAGACTAATCTGATGCCTCCCAGGCACACTTGATAACTGTGGACAGGGATCATTTATCATCAGCCACTGGCAGGTTGGATGGCATAACATGTCGCTTATACTCTCAATCTCAAGCAAGAAAGCAAGATCTTGGAATGTATTACTATCTTCTTTGGTTCCAGAGAGACAGCTCGCTAGACATCAATGTCCCAGGGACTTCTGTGCCTCCTTTCCTTTCAGTCTCCTGCATCTACTCAATAGAGTCCTGGTGCAACAAGTGAGCCTTATTTCTTGTGGCTAGTTAGAAGATATTGTTCTGAGCAACTGCACCATTCCTTCACGGATACTTCTGGGAACTAGTGATCCAACATGGCCTTCTGCCCCAAGCACAGAGAAACTGCATTATTTACACAAATCTACTAATGATCTTTCTTCACATTACACTCCTGGTAATAGATCTTCACCAGATGATGGAGCTGGCAGTCGTGGAGAAAGGCCTTCGGCAGTCTTCAAACGATCATCTTGGGGAATGTGAGGTGTTCGGACAGTAGTATAGACAGGCTCGGTGAGTTCATTAAGACTCAGGTGGAACACAGTGAACATAGTTTGATGTGCTTTGAACAGCATTGGGGCATTGTAGCAAGACGGACCACGTACACATCGCCCAGACCAAAGTGTGACCCAACTTGGCTTCAGGTTTGTGTTTTTTTCTGGTGGACAGAAAAACTGAACTGATACTACTGGAATGCATCCATATAACTCACTAAAGGAATTTATCACCGTTGCTCCGGTGTGAATCCAGATTGAATCACTGTTTCAGTCCTCTACCATTTGTGAAAGAGTTCGTTTAAATGACTGTGGTGAATGGTTTCAGTGCTGGACTTGTTCCAATGATCATCATAGGGAATGTGAGGTGGTTGGACGTTCCCAAAGGTGATGAATGCATCCCGACCCTCTGTGGTGCTACTTTCTCTAACAAATGTTTCAACTCTGCCTCAAGAACAGATACAAAAACATTATTATCTCATACCACGATACATGCATTTATTTTAAGATCCTTATTATCTTTTTTTCTTTTGTTTTGTTTTGCTTTGTGTTCCTGCAACACATTAATTTCCTGGCTTTTCCATGGGTGTTCTCTCCTGATACTCAGGCTAGTCAAGTTAACTGGTGATTCTAAATTGAATGTGAGCTTGAATAAATGTCTCGCTCTCTGCTGACACACTGCAGACCTGTCCTGGGTGTTCCCATCCTCTCCTTTTATGACAACCGGGACAGGCTCCCTCAACCCTACGCCGCATAAGTGGTTAAGGCATTAATGGAAAATATTTATACAATAGAGAGGGTCATGTCATATTTTATCAATACAGTGGAGGGTTACATTACAACTAAAGTTCTCCCACCTCCAGCTCCAGGCTGCTTAGAAACATAATCTAATTATGACTTACAAAGATGCCAACCATGTGCTTAAAGCTAAACATTGCATGGCAACAGCAGCTGTAATGTGTTTCGACATAAGCAGTACCATGTGGGGCATATGTTTTATATATATATATATAAAGAGTGAGAAAACATGTAGGCTGGTCTTTAATATATATTTAACAGCTTTCAATGGGTATTTTGGAACATATTCTAATTCATAAAAGTACAAATTCTTATTCCATTTTGTGTTTTGTTAGTGTTTTTTGTATTAGATTTTGTGTGTGTGTGCAAAAAGACTGCAATCAGACTCTTCTACAGGATTAACCAAAGCTGCACTGATCAACACTGAATGACAGTCCAGGCGAGCAGCAACTCAACCACTACAGCAAACAAATAGCCTCACTGACCAGTGCACCTCCAGCAACTGTGCGCTACATTACCGTGCAGCAATAGCCAACGTTGCTAATGAGCTATTACAGCAGTGACCTCCGGGACAAACTCATTACCAGGTGACAATAGACGCCAGACAGAAGCTAGATTCATTATCATAATTATCAGCACCGCCTTTATTGCAGCTCGCAGGGGTTGTTGATCGAGATACACGCTTGTGTGCGAACCTGCATCTGTGTGACTGAAAGCACAAGACAGAGAGCATTACAAGTAGTTAGAGACCATTACAATACTGTGAAAAATTATCTCAGTGCTGTGCAATAGCTTGGAGCAATTTGACTAGAATTCTCTCATATTTTATAGGCTGTAATGAGGAGGCCTGTACTTTCAAATAACATTTGGACAAGTCCATTACAGCCCCACTGAATCCTGAATGAATATTCTATTTTTTTTTCCTTTTTGACATGACAGAGTCAAACATCGAGCTCAGAAATGTGTGCAAGGATGCACACATTTGAGAATGGACGGCCACTTCAATGCTTTGCAGCTGTTCCATCTGTTCGCTTGAATCTATCAAATGGTCATCTATCAATGGTCCCTCTTGCTGCTCCCTCTCTTGTCAAACGGCAGAGGGAAGTTTACAAACTTGCGCTTCTCAGGCTTCACGACAGCAGGGAACTTACTCATTACTCATGGAGCCAATGAGAGAACAGGGAAAGATAGGTATGCAT
Organism: Copadichromis virginalis; assembly: GCF_057382275.1. Taxonomy (NCBI): domain Eukaryota; kingdom Metazoa; phylum Chordata; class Actinopteri; order Cichliformes; family Cichlidae; genus Copadichromis; species Copadichromis virginalis. The sequence goes on from NC_140637.1 coordinate 12,494,665, forward strand.
CTGATACTCTAGCAGGTAAGTATTTAACAGGTACAGATCGTGGGTAAGTAAGTGTATTGCAGGAAGAGAGAACAAGTGTGTTGCAGGTATTGAGAGCAGATAAGTAATCAACGGGTACTTAAGCAGATGTGTTATCATTCTCTGACCTGGGTACACAGCAACTTCAGCATGGGTTTGGCAAGATGCAACGTTGACTCACTGTCTCACCTTCTCCTGATGGGATAAGTGGTGGCAGTACTTTGCCATGTGAAGAAGGTTGTATTTGCAGCAAGTGAGGCAAGAGTGAGCAAGGCATGTAAGCAGACGGGTCTTGGTCAGGAAGCTCCAAGCAAAGGAGAATTCTACAATGCAGAATTGACTGGGGATGAGACGCTCGATACCGATGTTTTGTCACTAGTTCAAAAAGCACGAAGGTTTTTGTTGGGTCTGCGCTTCCACAGGCCCCGCTAGTTTAGAAACTTATTCCTGTTAACGACAAAGAAGCAAGACAATCAGCTTTAACCAGTTTTTACTTGCAAGCAAGGGAAGGATCTCAGAGCAGCACTTCTGCCCTCGGTCAGACCACTTCGAAGAACCAGCTTCCGCTTGCCGCCTTTTATTGAAAACAGTTACGGTATACACAAGCACCACCCATTGTAAAAAAAAAACCCCTATGGTCACAAAAGATAAGGTACTATGTGTGTATGTGTGTGCACGTGTAAGCACGTGTGTGTACGCGAGTGTGACCTCCTGCTCACCAAAGGGTCATAAAAGCAGGAAGCTTACTAAACAAGAAAACAGAACCCTCACATAGGATGTGCCTATATTGTTGTCTTTATACCCCGGTAATACCTGATGGCACCACAAACTCCCAGAAAGATTAAGAGTTAGCAACAGTAGCCGAGCGGCTGGAATAACCACAGCAAAAGACAGTGGCAACTTTTTGCCTATGCTAATGGCACTGTAGAGGTCAAACGATACCTCAATGATGCATTTGTTTCAAGGCCACATGATCCACTAGTTTATTGGCAGAAGCAAAGTGTTACCCTTCGAACCATCTCAACCTAATAGCCGAATAAAGGAAAAAGCCGAAAAGCTTTTGAATAGAAATCTTACTACAAATAAAGACGGTTACTCCAAAATAAGTGTTGATCATCGTTACTGATAGTCTGGTGTAATGTGTAACCTTGTGGAGATGTGACAATACCAAAAGTGGCCAATAGATGTCACTGTGGAGACGGATGTCAGATTGTTTCGTCGGAGTAAAAAAGCACTATATGAGTACCAGCCCATTTATCGTGAGTAACAAAACAGTGCTACCACATGAGCAAGTTAGCATTCAGGCAAGGAGCAGTAGTGAAGTCCTGGTTTAAATACTGTGTTACCTGCAGATGGATGACATACTTCATCTGCAGATTATTTGAACATGATATCAACTTGTTTTTCAGACAACCCTGCTAATTGAGAATATAAATATGGAATAATTAGGAGACTAGTAATTAATTTTGCTTTTCTAGCAGAAAAAAATGTCTCAGTTTCCATAAAGTGGCCAACATAAAGATGGTGGGTTAATTTGAATTCACTTCGTAAATCTTACAGGTTCACAGTGCTGCTATCAGTACAGTGTTGTGTGGTGCAGAGCCTTTTTAGTGCCTTTAACAATCTACTGTAGCAAAGTTGGGATAATTTTCATCAGGACAAAATTACAGCAGACAAAATCTGCAGGCAGTATAGCAAATTATTGCTTTCTTGCCCCAACACATTTACCTTTGATGCTTTCTGTCAAACAGGCTCTCTAAGATGTGGTAAATGCTCCATGACATCATGTTTTGAAGCCCATTCTGGGGTTTGGTTGCCTAAACCAAAACAAAATGGGACTGAAAATGACTCCTGCCTCTTTGCAGCATGTGTGGAAATGTATGCAACAGGTTCTGAGTTAGCCACACTGCTTATACGGGTGGGCAAGAAGTATTTGTGGTACAAATACTAGTAGTGGCAACAAACACACAGTCAGCACTACTAAGCGCATTTCAACACAAATAGCTTCCAACAATGTGCAAGGTTAAAATGGTCACAGGACTTACAATGTCTCTGACAGCAGATATTTTCTACATATCTGTGCGTGGAAATTTCTTCTATGCAGGTAACACAAAGAAGGAACACATCCTGGTCTCTTTTGTTATCACTTGCATCATTTCTTGTGTCACAATATACCTAACCTGCACAGCCTGTAGGTTAGGTTACCCTGCACCCTTTTCAGCTTGTTAAACCTACTTTGCACAGAATGTAACTGCACTGGATGGAAACTGTAAAGTGCAGCAGTGTTCTGTATAAATACTCCTGGAATACTAGCCTATGTAAAGTTTATTAGGGTAAAAGTTTTTGTTTGAGGGTGATTAGTCAATCAAAAATCCACATGGCGCATCCTAGCAACCCCAACCCTGAATTCAGATTGAACAGATTAAATAAACTCTTAATTAAATACCACAAATAAGCATATAAATGAGTTTCTGAGCATTTAGTATTCCATCAAATAATATTTTCTTCAAGATGCCATCGTTAAAAAAGTGGAAGTGGTGTCCTCTGCAATGCCGCCTACTGTTTTCACTCTTTAAATTTTTCGCTTTTTTTTAGTAGCAAAAAATTAAGAATAAACTGACTACAACATAAATCAAGGATAAGCAATATGTGGTGTGTAGTAAAATAACAAATTTAAACAAGCTCTAAATTGTCAACTCGTTTTCTTGAGGATCTTTCAGCATTCTGGAAAAAAAGAGAGAGAGAGAGAGAGAGAGAGAGAGAGAGAGAAGAGGAGCAAACCTCCCGCCAGGCGTATGCGCTGTGTATAATGAGGCTTTTCTGTTTTAGCTATAGTGCCAAAATATTTCAGAACTGAAAACACAAAGTCAATGCAAAATCACACGGGTCTGTTTTACACGTGTCAAAGGTGAAAAGACAGAACAAGGCAAAAGAGAAGAGAGGATGGCAGGGAGAAAAAAACTCCCAGAACACAAAATGTTATCAAAAGGAAGGAGAGGAGACAAAGAGGGGAAGGATGGAGAGCAAGATTGTAAACAGGAAGGAGGGATGCGAAGAGGATATTCAGAGGAGGAAAAAGTGATCAAGATTAACAGGGGAGATGGAAATGAAGAGCAGATGGATGGGAGGGATGAAAATCAGTGAAGTCAAGAAGAAGGCAGGGAGGAGGGGTAAGGGAAGACAGATATGAACTGACAAAAGGTGGAAGGAAGGAGGCATGGAATAAGGTGACAGGCAAAAAAGAAGCCAGAAAAAAAGATGAAGATTTTTTTTAACGAGGGGAAATGTGAGGGATGGATGAAGAAAGGGGGTGGCTGAAAAGGGAGGGATGATGAGAGAGAGGGAGGCCGTGACGAGGAGCGATTAATAATTTATGATAGCCTCGACTTTCCAAAGCAGCCCAGCGGTCCCGCTCCCTGCTTTCCCCTGACGTTTAATTTGTCTGGAAATCAGCGAGTGTGGAGTGTGATTATCGTCTCCGTCTGCCAACGCCTCTGCCTCCATCTCTGACACCGAGGTGAGATCACAAGCTGTTCAGTACGCACGTCAGCCGGAAATCCTTTAGGTTGAAACACTCATCTAAAGGCTGCACCCATGCAGACATCTTTCAATTTCATTGTACCTGTGACAATGACAATAAAGAATATTCATTCATTCATTCATTCATTCATTCATTCACAATGTATCTCTGTGTAAAGCATCTTCTAATCTCCCAGAAGTGCCTGAAATGAAATGCCCAAACGCAGACAAGATCTTCTATATTATTCCATTTAGAAGCCCATTAAACTGACAGGGAACAGAGGAGGTAGTGCTGGAAAAAAAGAAGCTCTTATCCAAGCTCACTAGGTATAGTTTTACAGGCTGATGGGCCTGTTTTCGAACAGAATAAGGAATGCACATCTCTCTTACCATGAGTTTTCAGCTTCCTGGGTCTTGCAGGAAGCTGAAAAATAACCTAAAGTCAAATGTTAAAATTCACCTATATCAGGAGTCTTTGATGATATCGTCTGACCTCCACAAATCTACTGGGTTTGTTTTTTTGGAGGGGGGATCACAAAGCCAAAGACAACAGTAAGTTTAGCAGTCTAAATTTCAGCCTCTTATTTGCATCTGCATGAGAGGAAGAGCTAAACTAAAGCCAGGGTGGGGAAAAGATGAAAAGAACCTCAGAGGCAACATTAAAGACATTAAAACGGGGCAAACTTTCATTTCCTCTTATTAAACACACAGCTGCATGAGGGAGAAAGCAAAAACAGAGACAACTGGGAAAGCCGCTGCTGCCACCTGGTGGTCTTTTTGTGTTACAGCAATGCAGCTCAGTCCAGCCTCAGATAAAAACAAAAAGGGGGGAGTGAAGACTGTACTCATGTTCATATTTCTTATTATAGAGAAATAGGCATGATACTGAAGGGGTTTTGGCCTGTATCAAGGACAAAAAAATGATAAAACCGAGCCTGTCTGGTTTACATTTTTGATTCAAAAAGAAAAACAAATATAAGAATTTTACCTGTCGCATGGGTAGAATCGTAACATGAACTTAATGTTCATTTATAGGTCATGAATCTCTTTACAAACTACATATTACAATATTATTTTTAGTTCAAACTCTCTCCATTTAAATTTTTTTATAATCATTTCAGTTTTTAAAATGTACAGTGTGTATTACATAAACTTGCAACGCTATCATCTCCTTGCTTCAAACGCTCTTGTTCAAAAAAGGTCAAATTGGTGTCATATTTTATTAATCCCACTAAACCCGTGGATTTAGTGGACGCTGAAAATGCTGTGTTGGCTTCAATCAACCAGATAAAACAAGATTAAGATAACAATTTGACCACACGCTTTGATTCCCCTGACAGCAGCTTTGCCTTATTTCATGAAAGAGCAGTCGGTGCCAGCGTCAGTTTTTTGGAATTTAACCTTAAATTTCATCGTCTCCCTGAAGCAGATATCATGCACCGATAATCTATATATATTTATGGAAGGTATTTCAATAAGAATAGGTTGCAGTTGGGGGGGAAAGCTGGTCTATGTCTTTATTTAGTCATAGAAGAAGGAGGTACAGTATAATAACCACATACAGTTGTATAAGAAAGATGCTACATTCATGAGCTGCTGTGTCAGGGACCAAGCAGTAAGGCATAAAGGTGTTTAATTCAAAAAAGGGGTTTTATTGACCCAAAACATAAAAATTAATTGACAACCCAAAAACCTAAACAGGCAGACAAAGAAAAGATGTCAACTCAATAAACTAAACTCAAAAATGGCTACTATATAACCAACTAATACAAAACAATTGAACAAATTTGAAACATCCCCCAGGCAATAAAGAAGGTGATTTCGTCCAATTAGTCTGTCAGCAGTACTTCAACCCCCAGGTAACTCAAACAAAGATGTATTAATGTAACATAAAACAGAACTTTGACCTTGCAGTGTTCATATGTGTGCACGCCATATAAACATTGGAAGGTGTGATGGAAAAAAATAAATGAAATAAAGAAACAATATCTTGGACAATAAGTAGAATATATTTAAAGTAGTGACTGCAAAGTAAACCAACACACTCTGTAAACTTGACATCTTCATCTAAGTTGTGTTCATGACGGAATAATAATAACAATAAATCACACTTTTTCTTTCATGTAAGATCATTTGTATTCTTCAATAGACAAAAGGTTAAAGTGTTACTTTAATGTTACTTTTTAATTTGTTTTACGCTGATGAAGTCGTGGTCATTATGCTGTGACAGACACTTTGTGGTACCACCTGGCAATGATGTTGGGGTTGTTGCTGTGTGACAAAGTGGCCATCAGCAGCTTGGTGCCAGGTGAAGTAGCCGTGATGGACACCTTCTTCTCTATCTTCTCGCCTGGCTGCAGGAGAATTATCCTGAGAGACAGAGCAGACAAATGTATTCTTTTCACATCTCACCTCCCACAAAGACAGTACAGCTCCAGAGCTCGGAGATCTAATGTTTTGCACAGGCGAAAGCAGGTAGTAATAGTACAAACTGAATAAAGGAGAAATTGGTGAGGGATTTTCTATCCCACAGTACAAAATGATCCCAATATCTCCATGTGCTGTGGATGATGAATTTTGAGTAATGCTACCAATTTCTCAAGGAAACCTTTGCCAGGTAGAGATTTTTTTTCTGGCTCACAGACCTTACTCTTCTTCTCCACTATATATCAAGCCAAAAAGCTAATGCCAAACCAGTCTCAGTAATGCTGATGTATAACATCTTAACAAGATACATTATTTCTGCATAATCTCTTCCCTTGTTAGCTAATTCATTCCTCCCGGGGGTGTCTGTGCAAATAAAAAGCCAATGGATACAGATTTACAATACCTTACACATCCTTGAAGCCCATAAAAAAGAAACTGAAGAAGAATTAACCAAGTGAAATTCAGTGTGTAAAAATAATAATGGAAAAAATAAACAGAAAAAACAACAGCAGGGTCCTGTATATTTTGTGTGATGCAGGAAAAGGGTGGTTGAATGGGTTTTATGAAGAGGGATGTTGTTTTTAGGTTTTTTAAAAACTACATTTGGCACTGTAAAAAAAAGCTAGCTGAAGCTAAATACACTCACTGCCAAACCTGAAAATACAGACTAGTCATTAGACGGCTAGGTGTTTAGTTGGGATGACTGAAACAACACTATTTTTAAAGGAGGTGTGGCACAACTGTAGACTTTTCAAGACTTTACGACCTCTCGACATTCCTCAAGACATTCCACCTTACCATCAGCCACAGATTTACAGTACTTGTAATCTTAAACAACAACCATGAACCTTCAGCAACCTAATTTCTCGATGAAGAAATCTTGCGTTTATAAAAGTGAGATAATGTAAACAGGTCATCATCAAATAAATGGAACAGTAAATTAATTGCCTGTGGGCAATGGTGCTCTAACATATGACAGATATGACAGCAACTTGTTTTTGCTGTTGCAGTAACATACCTGACCGCATTCTCAGGCCACATTCCTCAGACATCTGCCCAGTTCAGATTTGAAGGGAAGATAGTTTTGTGTTTTTTGACACACTTACTTGGCCACTTGTTTGCCCTCCAGCAAGCCGGCTCCCTGCACAGTCAACACAGCTTCATACAGAGCTGTGCTGAGGCAGTTGGTGAAGGACACAAGGACTGTGCGCTGCTTCTTCAGCTGGATAGAGTTGCCTCCTTCAATCTACAGAGCAGCCACAATTACAAGAGCACACAGGGGAAAAAAATTATCTGTAAAACTGATTGTGGCAGATACTGTTTTTTTAACCCAATAAAAAAAGGAAAATAAATATGGATATTTTTAAAGAAGCGTGGGAAGCTTTCATATGAGTTCGAGGTGGAAGCTTGTGTTTTATAAAGTTTTGAATGCTAGTGGTGTTCTTCTTCACACAGCATTTTTCACCAATATTTTCTCTGGCACCAAACATTATCTTGCAGTGTTTTATAAGTGAGTTACATGGATCCACCTTTCTTTTGGCTTCTGTAAATGATTCACTAGACACTGCTAAAAATGCTAATAGCATTAGCATTTTGGGCTCTAATCTGCTCTTTAGCAAAGTGACTTATACTCTGTGTGAAAAAAAATCAAGGAATTAATACTTTTTGTTCAGAGTAAAACATCAAGTCTCCAATATTTTTTTGGTCAGTTAAGTAGCAGAGAGGGTGGTTAATCCGTTTCAGCTGCTTTGGTCCTAATGAAATGAACAAAAGCTGTAAAATAGGGACAACAGTGAGACAATCAGGAACTGTTTTACAAGTGGAGGCCACTGACATTCTTTCCATCCTCACTGATTCTGTTTTGTTTGGTTTTTTTTACTAGTTTTGCATTTGGCCAGAGTCGCCGTTACTAATGGTAGCATGAGGTGCTACCTGGAACTCACAGAGGTTGCACAGCTGGTGCAACTTCTCCAGGATGGCACATCAATACATGCCATTGCCACACGGCTTGCTTTGTCTACCAGCTCAATATCATGGTGGAGATTCCAGGAGACAGACAGGTACTCTAGGAGAGCTGGACAGAGCCGTACAACGCCCTTAACCCATCAGCCAGACCGGTGTCTGCTCCTTTATGGAAGGTGGCACAGGATGAGCACTGCCAAGACTGTAAAAATGACCTCTAGCAGGACACTGCTGTGAATGTCTGACCAAATAATCAGAAACAAACTTGATGAGAGTGGCCTGAGGGCCCGACATCCTCTACCTCTAAAGGGCCCTGTGTTCATTGCCTGGCATCATGGAGCCTGATTGGCATTTGCCATAGAATACACATAGGAGCAAGTTCACCCTGAGCACATGTGACAGACATAAAAGGGTGTAACAAGTTGCACCTCAGAGTGTCCAGGAGCTCAGTAAAGCCCATGTCCATATGTGGGAGGAGATCCCCCCCAGGACACCATCTGCCATGCTATGAAATTTCATCAAAATGACTACCCTACCGTATCATTTTTTTTCACTTTCCATGAAATGATGTGGCACCTTTTCCAAACACACGGCCAGTCCGTGTCACAATAGATATCCAGCACTGAGATCTGATGTGTTTTCAAAGTGTTCCTTTAATTTTTTAAGCAGTGTATAATTCTATATATTCATATGTACATTGCACAATGCCCGTCTTCTTCTTGTAAATTTTAGTTTTTATTGCTGTTGTTTTTTGTTAAGCCCAGGAGGACCGGTGATAAGACTGTGAGAGCTTACTGACTGAGAGTAAAGAATATGGTTTTTAGTGAGCCTGTGATCGTAACGCTTCATGACCTTTACTCTAACACTTGTATCACTCCAAATTTGAATACCGTAACATGCTGATAAAAATGAAAATAATGTGCAAATAGGAAAATGAAAGAAAAAGATTATTGAGAAACATCTAAAGTCTACTGAATACTGAAAGCATGTCATCTTGACAGTCGTCAACTACTTCATTAGTTAGTTTCCAAGGTACTGGAAACATTCCTCAGACGTTTTGGTCCATGTTGACATGATAGCATCACACAGCTGCAGTAGATTTGTCGGCTACACATCCATAATGTGATTTTTTTTTTTATATCAACACACCCTAAACTTGATCTGTTGGATTGAGATCTGGTGACCGTGGAGGCTGTTTGAGTACAGTGAACTCATCATTATGTTCAAGAAACCAGTTTGACATTGTTTGAGCTTTGTGACACGGTGTAGACTGTGCTCACACAAAAGGATAGTCGTGGTCAGCAACACTGTAGGCTGTGGTGTTTAAACTAAAATAAAATGCTCAGTTGATACTAAGGCTAGCAGATTTTTTCATGAAAATATCCCCTGCACCATTACACCAACATCAGCTTGAACCATTGAGACAAGGCAGGATGGATCCATGCTTTCAGATTTTTTACACTAAATTTTGACCCTACCATCTGAATGCTTGACCAGAAAGTGAGTCTTTATTTTCCAGTTTTGGTGAGCCTAATAAAGCTCATTAATTACACTAAATAGGCTTTGGAATTTAATATATGGTGTAAAGTGAATGAATATAGTTGGTCAGGGAACAGCAAAAGAAATTTATTTCTTTGCTGAATCTTTTCCTGCAAGGCCGACATATTATCAGTTGACTGACATCATAATGTGAAAGGTAATTTGATTTAGGTCACCAAACTATGTTAGAGAGACTGTTGTTGTGCATGCTCTTTTGATGTGATTTTGACTTTGTTCTTCATTACAATAATAACCTGATCCTGTCATATTCAGCTGACAGCCATGAAAAAGATAAAAGTGAGGAAGATGAGGAAGGAAGAGAAAGGAAGACAGTGCTATGTAATTCATATATAATACTTTGTGAGTTGCAGAGACAGGAGGGGGGATGTTGTTGTACCTGTATGGTTATTTGTGGAGGGCTTATGCTGAACTCTTCAGCAGCCAGAAATGTTTCTTTGGTCCTCATGTCCTTTAGCACCACTGCCAAGTTCACAATATCATCACCAGCCAGGAATGACTGATATTTAAAATGAGAGATGGTGTGATTGAGTGTTGTCACTGGGGATGAGGAAAACGTCATGGGAAAGGGAAGAAACGAAGCAAATCAAAGGGAAGGTTAGTTACTTTGTTTATCAAACACTAATCTATATATAAGCAGTACAATAGTAAATGTACTGGAATCATGAATGTATTCAGTCACCTGAAAATGGCTGTATCTGCACCTCTGTTTGTGCGTCCCAGAAGGCCTCACACGGGCTGCTGTCGTACTCTTTCACCTGAGCGTTGATGTGTCCCACCAGAACCCTGGGGTTCTTGCACTGGTTTGTGATGGTCACACATATGTGGATGGGCTCACCCAGTTTTGGCACCCCAACTATTTTTAGGGTCACGTTCAAATTGGGTGACATTGTACCTGGTAATAACATGTACATTGTTTCAGGTTAAAGATATGCGACTAGAGCTGGTTTGATTTTCACCACTTGAACAATCTAGCTCGTTCTAGATTAAACCCTAAATGATTAAAGGTGTGTAGAAATTATACACACACACACACACACACACACACACGCGCATATATATATATATATATTATAGGTTTTATATTATAGGTTCTCCTTCATAGCATTCGTTTCAAATCTCACTATGGGAAAATACTGACTCCCAGAATGTCAGACATGTATGTTAAGAAGACAGCTGTCCCCAATAGCTCCACATGGAAGGAGCACCCACCTGGGAAGAACCTGCACTGAGGACTGAATGCACCAGGTTAGGCACTGTAACATCTAGCCTTTAAAACCTAGCAAAGCGCCCGGTGACAGAGTTAACACATGAATGTGTTAACAATTTAGCTTAGCCCCCGATAGCAATAAGGGGAGTCTTAAAGGTTGTTGGGGATGCTCTGGGGTACAGACACTGACCTTGGTGTTGCAGTGTTCTTGCACAGACTGAGGTGTTTCCTCCTGAAAGAAAAAGCAGAAATAAAACTACTTGAACTTCTTTTCTCATACAGAAAGTGTCTGTTTTTCAAGGAACAATTGCTGAAGATCTTTAGCTTTTTAAAAGTTATAAGAGAAACATTTTGCTATGACAAGCCTCAGAGATAGATTGAGCACATTCTCTTACTTTTGTCAGGTTTATATGTCAGCTTCAGATTCTCTGGTTTATCTGATCCGATGCTTTTGGTGTAGATGAGCTTTCCCACACACTCAGTGTCCACCGTCTTTCCCACCACCAGTCCATTGTGCACAATTAACCTTACGACATCCGCATCAACAGAGGCACAGACGAATGGGATGTCGTATCGGGCGTCCAACCAGTGGTGCTGGATGGCAGCAACTGGACAAGGTCCACAGCAAAATATCCCTGAGGATCAATGTGTTTACAGAGAAATATCAGTCAGTATCTTTCATTGCAAATCAATGCAATCTATAAAGAGCATAATTTTGACAGCTATTTGGAGCAGGGGCCTACATGTACCTTCACTCTTTTCCTGCGGTGTTGGGTCCACTACCTGCCAACCGTCACACCCTGCACCAAGATCTGGTCTCCTCATCCAGCACTCCACCCACACATGGAAGTTCCTGCAAGAGGTCAAGTACACTGTTCCAAAAAATAGTAATGTCAAAGTATCTTACTGCATATTTTACAGTTTTGTACTGTCTTTCTAGAATATCCTTAAGTTTACATAAGTAGACTGTGATTTTACATGTCAAAGGTAAAATAACATAACATCACTGTAAATATAGTAAAACACAATTTACTTGTTTTTAAAATAGATTTTTTTTGTACATATGCATATTTAGATTGTAAAAATACATTCAGAAATGCATCATCATTTCACAAATATTTGTCTGTTATGTGAGAGAATGATCTGTTAAATTCAAATGTAATACTATGGAAAAATATATAAAATGATCGAAAATTAATGAGAATAATCAATAATTAAAGGAGTATTTGAATTATAATTTTGCTGAAAATTTCATGTCATCTAGGCCTGATTCAATAATTCAGAGGTAACAAGTGAAAATATAATTAATAGGAATAAAAACTAAAAAAAAACATCTAAAACATTGCACAGCCACGCTGTGCTAATTAGATATTTTAAAAAATAAATGTAGAGGTAGGAATTGCAATTAATATAAATCTCAAAGTATTCACAACATTCCTGAACAGAAATAGGCCTCTGCACCTGTGGTGAGGGTGTGGCCATGAAAACAATGTGACATGCCATGGGACACATAATAACATGACGCTAAGCATCGGCCAATGAATGTGAACTAACAACCACAAGGTCGCGGGTATGGCTGCACTGTAGGAAAATCCTAATATAAAAGTATTTTACTGTGCATTTTACAGTTCTTTTCTGTTCTTCTAGAATATCATTAAAGTTAAGTAAATAGACTGTGATTTCACATTTCAAATGTAAATTAACGTTGTCAAAGGAGCTTGCAAAGAAAAGCGTCTGGACTTCTTTAAGTTGCTTGAAGACGTTTCACCTCTCATCCGAGAAGCTTCTTCAGTTCTAAGGTCAAATAGTGGAGAGTCCCAGATATAAACCTAGTGGGAGTTTCCCCCCACAGAGGGACAAAAGGACCCCCTGATGATCCTCTAATCGTTAAAATGTCCCTAATTTAATGTCTAAAAGCACTTGGTAAAGGCAGAATCCCATGTGAAATTAGCGCAACAAACTGTATTGTCATTACTGGAAATAACCGTATTTTTATGAGGAAGTTATTTTCTGTTATGTTACGGTAGTATTTTGGCGCCCCAGGTGCCAGAATATTACCCTTTTTTTTAAGATGTTTTTTTAACAGTGTAGAGATAACTACAGATGATGTGCATTATGCAATTAATATACAGAACAGTCAGGTTAATTTTACAAAACAGAAAAATATTTGTAGTAGTAAAAAGTCCTTTTAGCAAGTTACACAATTATTTTGAAAGCCACTTTATGAGATACACTGTGCTAGTAGCAGGTTGGGCCCTGTTTTGCTTTGCACACTGCCTTAATTTATTTGTGTTACACATTCAACAAGCTGCTTCCTCACAGATTTTACTCCAGCATCGCTCAATTGCTGTAGATTTGTCGCTTCATCTATAATGTAAATTTGTCATTACACTACATCCCAAAGGTGATCTGTTGGATTGAGATCTGGTGATAGTGGAGGCCGTTTGAGTACAATGAACTCATTGTCATGGTCAAAAAACCATTTTGAGATGATCTGAGTTTTGTGACATGGTGTGTTATCCTCCTGGAAACAGCCATCAGAATATAGGGACACTGTGCTCAGTGGATGACTTGGTCAGCAACAATACTCAGGCAGGCTGTGGTGTTTAAATGATGCTCAGTTTGTACTAAGGTGCCCAAAGTTTCCAAGAAAGGATCCACCACACCATTACACCACCAGCAGCAACCTGAACCATTGATACGAGGCAGAATGGATCCTTCCAGCCATGATGTTTTATGACAAATCCTGACCCTACCATCCAACTCTTGTAGAAGAAATTGAGACTAGAAAACATTTTTCCAATATTTCTTATGTGTATTATTCCGGTGTGAATTGTATCCTTAGTTTCTTGTTCGGTTCTTCGGTTCTTCTATAACTTTGGTTAATTGAGTTACTGTTGCCTTGCTGCCACCTTGAAGCATTCTCCTATTACCTCAACAACCATACCACATTCAGAACTACTTACAGTAAATCACCTTTCTTCACAGTTTGAGTGATACCTGGTTTCAACTTCGACAGGTTGTTGAACATGTCTATACACATGCCTATGTGCATTTAAGTCCTGTCATGTGACTAGCTGATTAGATCTTTGAGTTAACAGAAAGTGAACACCTGTAGCTATTAAAGAAGTCACCGAGTGCAGATTGCAAGAAGTTACAAAAAGAAATTGTATATTTATGGTTAAGAGCAAGTGACACCAACCAAATGCTGTCCTTTGACACGCCGAACTTCTCCCCTGTTCTCGTGTAAAACTCTTCAATTATCATGTTGCCATTTCCATCATGAGCTGCGTTGAAAACTGTTACCACCCTGGAGGGAATCCCTAGAACTCTCATTACTGGAGAGAGAAAAAAAAAGGCTTTAATATCATTTAAAAACCATATTTTCAATAATCACATAGCAATGCTGACATAATGCCTATGGCAAGTTACCATGGGAATGCAGTGTAAATGGTATGTCCCTTCAAAGAAAGAAAATAGATCCAATAATTGATCTAACAATCAAGGGGCATATGATGGAATTCTGTCAATCTACAGCATTTTAAGCATCACAAGAGCAACTTTAATCCATCCTGTGTGGACTCGCCTGTATACATTTAGATTTTGGGTCTGTGCTGACTTGTTTGGACAATTCTTGAGACTAATACTGGTATCACTTCTGTACTGTAGAGCAATTAAGACAGATTTAGGTCAACAAATCTAGAACTCCATGAGACATAGAACAACAGCTCTGCACAGGAGATAACTCAATCAAACACAGATTTCACCAATGATCTCATCCTAAACACACATCCTACCTGTACAGAGGACGGATGCAAAGACCCAGCATTGGCCATAACGCACAGGTCTGCATTTGGATGAGGCCCAGCGGAGAAGGATGTCAGCGCTGCCACTCCAGTCTGTAGGCTTCACACCATTTTTGTAACTGCCCTGCCACTTCCCCTCCAGAATACCCAGGTCATCGTTACAGTTTATCTAGAGCAGGAAGAATCACATTAATGACTTCACTTTTTTCCTTTTACTGTGGACAAAATTGCTTAGCATTATACTATATTGTCTCTCACCATAGCGCAGACCACTCGGCTGAGGTAGACAGGGTCTGCTCGTAATGTATAATCTTTGTTTTTGTCAGTGAGGTGTTGCGGGCTGAACTCCAGGAGCTTCAGACATGCTTCCAGGACTCCAGGCTCATACTGCATACATGTGGATGGAAATTTAGCATGTTACCTGCTAATAATGCTACTATATATGATCTATGCAGACTTGTTCTATGATTCTGGGTCACATACCAGACCAAATGACCATGGACGCTTGCTAACATTTAAACTGCTCCCCATATACACTAGCCCATAGTCACTTTTGATGTACTCTTCTTTATGGGCATCCAGTGGCATGTATACTGGATCACCTGAAAAGCGGTGATAGTTGGAATTATGTCTACAAAAGGATAACAGCAGACTGTGGACAAGAACAGCAAGTGGCAGCAGCTACATGGACTCACCTTTCAGCCAAGGGTTGCACAGTAGCACAAATGTTCCCAATACATAAGTTTTTCTGCTCCGTCTGGTCTCTATGTGGGCCAGGAGTTCATACAGAGCCACTGATGACTGAACAGGAGCGCAAATGTGGATAATGACTGACTGGGGATGCATGTTCCCTGGGTAGATTGTAGCTTTCCAGTCATAGAGCTGGGGGTGGGACTGTTCTTCATAGAACAGAACTGGGATCCTCTTTGACAGGCCACCTGTATGGTAAAGTAAATAAATAAATAAATAAAGATAAAAGCAGCATAATTTCCACCTTATAATTTGAATTTGTAATAAAAAAAATATAATAACTAAACTAGTTTTTTTAAAAATTGCAGAGGGAGTGTTCGCCCGGGGCGCCAAACAGGCTAGGACCACCACTGCCTTTGGGAACTGTACATTTCCCAATGCCTCAGAAGGGTGTGGTTCTCCCCTTTTTGACCTGTTGCTTTCTGGCAGCTGCTACAGTTTCTAATTGCTAATATCAGCACTGCCCTGGTGCAAAGGTGCTCCTGAATGCTTTTGAGTGCAATTTTTCACTTGAAAAAGTATGAGTGTGGTATTTATAAATCAGAAGTATTGCTTTAAATATGAACAGTCTTAGTCTTTGATACCTAAACAAACCTCCAGCACCAGGCTCTCAGCGCAGGGATTCCACAGCCAACTGTCAGACTTTAGCGTCACTTTGAAGGGTTTCCCTCGTCGAACCACAAGTCGGTTCCTACTAAGCCCCTGAGTTTCATGGGAAATGCTGTTTTCGGGAATCTCAAAGTTCATGGACTTTAGTCGGCAGTGGCCATTAGTGGTACCTGTAAAACAGATGGCAGAACCCATACTGATCTGAAGACAGTACACATGACAAAGATCTGTCAGGAACTAGAGAACAGACGGGGATAAGAAGGTAAGACGGGAGCTTTGGAGATGAATTTCAGCAAAGCCATCAATTTTAATTTACAAATCAGTGTTAAAGGAATTACAGGTTTTCTGGATTACCGCTGGGTAAAATGAACTTTAGAAAACGCAAAAAATAAACAACAGGACAAGAAAAAATATTGCAATGAATGATTTAAAATTGTTTCTTTCTACCTAACAAACGAAATCACTTAACAAATGATGCTGCCTCTCTCATTCATGTTAAAAACTATCCTATTCCGCTTCACAACTGTAATATTTATATTTATTACATAAAGTCCATGTATCAGATTACTTGGTAGAATATTAGTGTTATTTTCTTTACTCTTTGCACTTAATGTCTGCTGGAATAAAACTTAATTGGATTACTTTCAGCTGGAAAATAAACTGTTTATGCAAAATCATATGAAATTTAATCAATCCATTTAAGCAAAACTCAAAGCAGCTCAAACGCACACATGCGCCTTCCTATGGACAAGAAAAAGATTAAAGTTACATCTGAGTGGCAGAGTGCACTTACCATTGATGCTGTATATTGTCTGCTGCATGTTGTCCATGGTGTGACAGCTAGAATTGCAAGTGTTTGGAAGAATGACAAGCATGCTTTAAGTAGCCCTTCGCAAAGCTAAACATCTCACACCTCTCCAGTGATTAACCAATCACCATTCATTTTTTTTTCTTCTTATCTGATTTTAATTATGCAGGTGTCTGACAAAGTGTACGTCATACATTACAAACAAATTGCACACAAATCACAAATTGCAAAAGCACAGCAGGAAATTGTGTCAGTGTCCTTATTCTTAACTCAAAGTGCAAAACCTACAGAAAAGTCAACAACCTTAACACAAAAAAACATTTCAGACTTCATACCAGCAGGAGACACACCCTCCAACTTTTCAAGTATTCACTAGCCAAGCATTCGAGTGATGTCACTTCAAACTTCCAGAGAAACTGTGTGGTTTATTATTAAGTTTATGATTCACTTTCTCTAGAAAATGACACAGGTTTCATGTGATGCTCGCTGACACATCTAAAACCTGCCATGGTCTTCTGCAGAATGATCACCCTAATGAAATTTGCATTTGCCTCTGAGTCATTAATGATACTCTATGTACTCCATGAAACATTCAGTATTTTAAAATATAGACCGAGAACATCTTGGAGCGCATTGTCATTGTTATTTGATGTTCTATTAAAAGTTCACAAAACACAATCAAACAGAACAACTCTAATATAATAGTCTACATCTTTAGCTTCTGAGATAAAAGACTGTGGTATTTTGGTGACACTCAAAGTTCATCCATGAGTTTATGAAACAGTATGAAATGAAGTTCGTGTGCTTTAAACCAAACTTTAAAACCTATTTTCATACCTTTCACTTAGTGGGTCCGGAAAATAAAGCACAAACAGAGGACTGACTTTCATCAGCAGAAAGGTTGCACAGACTCTTACTTTTTTTTCAACGTATGCCCCACCTGTTTCTGTAACACAAACACATCACACATTTCCCTGAATGATGTTGCAAGTGGACTGCAAGAGTGTAGCGCTCCCTCTAGTGGCATAGGGGCGACATTGCATTTACGTCAATATGATAAACAGCTGTGCAGTGGTTAGCGTGCAAGCAAGAACCCGCAGGCCAGCTGGGGCATCTCTGTGTGAAGTTCTCGATGCCTTTTCATGGAGAACTCGCTACCCCACACATGCATGTTAGATTCACAGAGTCTACCCAGGAAAAAAATCCCATTACCATAAGTGAAACGACAATAATGTCAGTGATCAAATGCTGAGCAGCAGCACGGCACCACTGTGAGTCAGCCAGTCAAATGTGTGGTGATGGACTTGCAGGATTCGATGAATACATTTATGATTTATCATTTTTATATCACAAAGAACTAAAGATATATTTTTAAAGTCCTTTAGAGTCAATATAAAGGACTGAACCCTTCAGGAATTACAGCCATTTTTGCAGAGTGTCGTCATTTTCGAAAGCTCAAAAACTAATTGGACATTTGAGCAATTTCATTGTGGCTTGTCTCCTCACTGTTTAATTAAAGTGAAGTCATACGAGGCCTTCAGACTATAGCAAGTGCAGAGTTTGCCTTGTGTCATTTAAAGACTGCTTTGGCTGTAGAGTTCAAACTACAAGAAAGGAGAGGAAAAAGTCACCGTCTAAACAGTGACTGCTCATAAAAGAAGTAGGCCTATTTTGAATGTTCTGACTACAGTATAAAATGCCAGGGAGTTGAGAGAAATGCCTGTTTGTGCATATATACATATGATTATCACTAACTTCAGGACTGATCTACAGCCAGTCTAACCCAGATTCCTCACATGCCACTTGGAAAATGCTGAGGGTGTAGCCTGTTACACTACCAGGTCACAAATACACATTGTTTAACTAATGACATGTGATACCACTGATTTCCTTTCCGATCTGATAAAATTCAGGGTGGCGTCTACGATACTGATCTGATACCGATACTTTGTACAAAAACTTAAGGTGTTATTGTATTTCAAGTTATAGCATCATAATGATTACAGGACATCAGACTACTTGTTCTTATTGTTTAATTATGAAGAATTATTACATAGAAAAAAATTACTGAAGTTGTGTGTTAATTGATGCTATTTGAACACATATATCTTGTCATTTAACATGTATCAAATCACTTTTATTGTCACATCATTGCTGATACACTGGTGCAGCACATGTGAGTGAAATTCTTGTGTGCAAGCTTCACAAGCAACAGCGGTGTGCAAAATACAAGAAACACAAGAAACAAAGTAAAATATAAGAATAAGAAATATGAGAAATATAAGAATAAATATATGTACAAATATAAGAATGTATGCACATTACTAATTATGCATACATCTACACATACAGTACATATAGTATACGTGTATGGGTGTACATACATATATATACAGAAGTCAGCAGATGAATATTGTGCAAAAATGGGATTTATGTACAATATGGAGTGCATACGTGTTGTAGTTTCGATAAGTGACAGTGAAGTGTCTATGAAGTGTTAGTGGTCAGTGTTCAGCAGTCTGGTGGCCACAGTAGTGCTGTGCCACACTACAAAGTTTGGTATCGATCCAATAGCAGCTAAATACAGGGCCAGTATTACCAATATCAGTACCGACAAAGTATCAGTCCGATACCAATGCTAGTGTTGGTATCGATACTATGATATTTGGATCGATCCACCCACCTCTAATTTTTTTTTTAGCTCAGAAATGTATAGCACAGACTTTATGTGGCTCCTGTGCGACTTCCACTGCTAACCTTTGTGGGGGAAATGTTTTTGATAGTACTAAATTACAATCAGCCTTCTGAAGTAAACAAACATGGTTCAATAGAATACTAGTGAAGGTTTAACTACGTAATAACAAGACTTACCTAATGTAAAAGAAAGCATCATTAGTCTTAGGTAATAGCTACACCTCGTATTTTCTTTACATCACACAAAAACAATTTGCGACACAAATGATTCAAATGAAAATAGTTATTTTTATTTTGTCAAAAGACATTTCGATACAAAAGGGCATATTGGGATCCATAAGTAAATCACAAGTACAAACTTTAACCAGAATGAAGGAAGAAGAAAAGAAACAAAACAAGAAGATTGTTAAGTTTCTCGATAAGCCAGCACTGAGAACAGCAACTTAGTCAGGGCTGCACTCCGTTCACTTCTGTTCTGTTAAGCCACATCATTTTTTTAAAGATTTGTCAGTAGATCTGGATTTTATTTTGTACTCTAAGGTGACTTCAACAGAAAGAAATCTGCCTTTCAAAATGTGCATTTTATAGTGTTATAAATCTAGGATCAAATGTCATTTCATGATGAGTTCAATATAGCCCATTGTTTCAGAAAAATCCCACTTGTGCCCTTAAGCGTGCTTTGAATCTTACAATTGCAAAAGATTTGCGTTTAAACTGAAGGTGCAAAGTTTTTCAAACAAAAATCAAACAGATTCTACATACAACTAGCGGAAAATCAGGACGTCACACATTAAGATTTCCTGATCTGAATATTTTTAGGAACTTACTGCTTTACCTCAGCAAGGCACTTGCTGCATTTGTCCTGTGAAGCAGGGCGGCGAACACAATAGATGGGAGCTGAAGTCCAACACGGAGACGAAACGTGTTACATCATCTGTTATAAAAGGAGTCTAGTTGCTTGTAACAACAGTTGAAAACCTCTCAGATGGTATTTTGAAGATATACGGAAACAAGACAGCAGTTACAACATTTTAAAACATTTGGATGAGACTGAGGCACCCAAAGGCTACAAAATACTTCATGTACAACCTTAGAACAGCAATGTTGCCTGCAACATGACAAAAACTTAAATCTGAACTGTAAATAAGTTACAGATAAATCAATCAACAACAAAACAAAAAAAAGACTTCTCTTTTTCAAATTTTGGCACCACACGGCAATTCAAAGGTTGCACATGGACAACAGCTTAAGGCAGGAAAATGCACTGAGTAGAAAACACGGCAAAAATCTAAAAACGTGCTACGAATAAGAAGCTAATTGACAAATAGCACATTTAGAAATTAATGATTTGCGCGGATTTACAAAATAAAAGTCCCTTCCTGACAGAAAACAGATCAAAAAATTTTTTGTACCCTTTTTAAATAAATATTAAATTCCAAAAAATAAAAACAAAATGTGCATTTTCCACACGCATGCACCTGCACACAAAACCCAATATTTAAAGAATGATAGGGGGGGGGAAAAAATGTTAGCTTACATAACTTAGGACGAGAAAATACGACAGACATTTTTAACTACAATGATCATCTCATACTCTTGAGTACATGATGTGAAAATGTCTGTTATTGCCACATACTTCTGAAAATCAATATGGTTTCCTTAACAACACAACAAAAAATGAAAAAATAAAACAAAGTAGTACGTGCAGTGAAGCCGGTGTGCCCGTTGCAGAAGACACACAGAATCGATCACTCGCACCTAAGATAAGATGTACCACCCTGTTGACCTGACTGGGTATGGATTTAAGGCATGAACATCACAAACAACTTTCTGAACTGACTCGATGTGCATGTACTGAACAATAACAGGATGCGCCTGCTCTGAACTCTCAAGAATCCTTCCTGGAGTCGTCACTGCTTTACACTGATTGGATTGGTAAAAGTAAAGCTCCAGCTGTCTTTTGATTCACCCAGGACGACAAACAAACCACACTGAGTGCGTCCAGAAAACAATGACTAGTTTGGGAGGTCCGGGGTTCGGGACCTGCTGGAAGTTCCTCCCCACCTACACGACACGAACAGTCGGGTTGTTTCAGGAACTTCCATCTGCAGACATCCGGTGAACTCACTTGAACCTACAGCTAAAATATTTAAACGACAATTTTTTAAAACACACACCTTTAAAAATCTACCATTAACCTACGTAACGCCCACACACCTTTGCATCAAAACAGTTGATTTAAGACTTTGCTCTGCTCCGAACACCTGAGACTATGGCTAAACGCTTAGCTAACTAATAGAGAACAAATCAGTATTAGTTTTTACCCACCTGGTTTCCTGCACACTGACAAAACATACCTTAAGTTTTCAGGCTAAGTTCACATTGATCCTTCAAAGCAAGCGGCCATTTTTTTTGTCATGCAGTGGAATTTCTATCTTTGCCATTTTCATACTTTAAAGCGCTTGACTACTGTGCAGATGTTTTCTTTACAAAATGAAAAAGAAATTTAAAGTGTCGTGGTAAATCTTTTACCATTTATTAAGTTCCAGTTTCCCACAGTTTTTCCCCAGTTTTACTTTGTGTTAACAACAGCAACACTGTATCCAAATCCACTGACTGTGGTAGAGTTTGGGTCTGTGCAAATCTCATTTGGAGCTCACAATGAAGCCATGTTACCATTAAAAGGGAAAAGCCTTTTAGATTTGGGTTTTTAATGATCTCTGCGGGTGTGAAAGAAAAATAATAAACTACACCGCAACGCCAAAATGCTTCTGTAAAGCCCAGCTGGCCTCACTGAAGCAGCTTTGGGCTAAACGTGTGCGGAAGTTTCTCGTTTAGTCCGAGCCATCTGAGGAACAAACCTGAAGAGGTATAACATGTCAGTGTTTAAGA
The DNA here is from genome assembly GCF_057382275.1 of Copadichromis virginalis. NCBI lineage: Eukaryota > Metazoa > Chordata > Actinopteri > Cichliformes > Cichlidae > Copadichromis > Copadichromis virginalis. The sequence goes on from NC_140637.1 coordinate 12,516,917, forward strand.
AACCAGCCCTAAGAGTCCCAATGCCACACACACACACACACACACACACACACACACACCACCTGCACAATCCGCTTGGGAAAAAACATCAAACACAAAAACCTCACAAGGTACAAAATATGAAAATAACATTCATATAAATAATTTAAATAGCTATTCTAAAGCTAAACTCTTGGTCTAAAACTTTTGAATGGCCAAAGAGAAGTGCTAATGATATGCTGTACAATTTAGGGGGAATTATTTGAGATTTTAGTTAGGGTGGTATTTCGGGGAACACAATTAAAACAATACACAAAACATTTCTCCAAACTCCCACAATGAAAACACTACATTTTTGATAATGATGTGTCCATAAAATATTGATTCCCATTCTTTTTTTCTTCTTTTTTTGTTTTAAAGGAGCTCCAGATCACTGAGGAGAAGGCCTGAATTTATAATCATTTGCCCACGCGCTCCTCTTCTTTTGCTTTTTAACTTCTAATCGTCCCCCAAAACTTGTGACAGGTCACCAAAGTCACAGTCAAACAGTTCACTGATGCCTTCATGGTCCTCTAGTCCATAGTGGTAGTCGTGACTGTGAGGGGGGGACAAGTTGATGAAACCGTCCAATGGGAGAGGAAGGCCCTCTCCGTTCAGGAAGTCCGTAGAAGAGAGCGGTGAGAGATCAAAATCAGGTAGGTCTCCAAGGTTGGAGAATGGGTCGCCTCCCAGGATGGATTCTGTCACAGAAAGAGAAATGTAAGAAACAGTAAGAGATTAAAGAGAGGATTAAAGAGCTGCACCAACTTACAGTATAAGATCAGTGAAAATTATTTCAAAATAAATCATGAAAAGCTCAAGAATAAAAAATATGGAGCTGGAAATAAGCACAGTAAGTCCATTACCATGATCAAAACCAAGCTAAAGACCATAAATAAAACAATTTATTCTTAGTTTTGCATTAGGTACCAGTGTGCATAATATTTTATCTATGGGAGTCAGGAACACTTCAGCAGCAGTGCCTCAAGCAAAGCTTTTTCCACTGTAGACATTTTGACGTGGCACAGCAGGAAGGGGATGACTGCATTCTACAAGTACTGATTAATACAATTAAAGCCACCTGTTTGATGACACAAAGTGTCAGCAGTGAAAACAGTGTCTCGAAAGAGTCACCAAGGACACTCTTTCGAGGATGCCAATGTTCACATTTTGGACAGAGAGGACAGATAGTTTGAAAGAGGAGTGAAAGAAGCCATCTATGTCCACTGTGAGCGACCATCTTTGAACAGAGGCGGGGGTTTACGACACCAACTCTCTGCCATCTATAATCCAGTTTTGAGATCCCTCCCCAGACGCCTTAACGCCCACTCACATCCTGGGCCATCTGACCTCAGGAATTCGCATGATAAGGTGGGGCCAGGTTTCACAATGAACACACCCGAAACTCTGGCTGATTGGGACCCACACCCAGTTTCACACCTTGGCTCAGGCGATTAGAGGATCATCAGGGGGTCCTTTTGTCCCTCTGTGGGGGGTCACTCCCACTAGGTTTAAATCTGGGACTCCCCACCATTTGACCTTAGAACTGAAGAAGCTTCTCGGATGAGAGGTGAAACGTCTTCAAGTAACTTAAAGAAGTCCAGACGCTTTTCTTTGCAAGCTCCTTAGACTACGATGACCTGGATGACTGAGAACCTTCACAGACATGTTGCAAATGCCATTTCTAGTAAATACACAACTCGCTCCGACCGACACAACAGCAAAATGTCGAAAGTCTCATATTACAAGACTAAGCGTCTACTTTATTAAAAAAAAAAAAAAGTGTTACAAAGTTTCTGAACTGAGCCAGACTAAATGTATATATTGGGATAATTGGTAGTAGTTTTAATTTATTCTTACTTTGTCAAATCTGTAACAGAAATAGCAGAAATCTAAGCTTCATTTACCTTTTTGGGGTTTTAGCACTAAAATGTGTTAATTTTACAATAATGATTACAGGATGTAGTTATGCTTTGCTGTGTTAAATCCTACATCAATATGGACAATATTATGGGAAGGATTATCATCATCTATATAGCTTTTGGGAACCCTATTATTATAAAACTCAAAGCCTCACAAGTTCTATATAATCAGAACAAACTGTGACATCATGTCAATGTTACATGTTCACTGTTGACATTGTGTTTATGTTAATGTGTTCCTGTATGTTTCTAGATACATTCTGATAAACTATTTTTAGTGCAGCGGCACTTTATGAGACGTGGAGTGTGCCGCCATCCATATGTCCTTGGTGAAATTTAAGCAAAATTGTGGGACTTCCTGCCAAGTTTGATATGTTATTAATTCCACCTATTTGCTGTTCTCCTTCTTCGGTTACCTGTGAAGCAAATATTTGCTTCAAAAACTTCCAGGAAATATATCAGTCCAAGAAAGGTGAGGCAAACATTCCCCTCATGTTTTGTCTGCACTGGCTAAAATATAAATGTTGGAAACAGACTGTGTTACGCAGAAGTGGCCTTAAAATAGTTCCTGATGATAATTATACAAATTAATACATAAATGTGGTTTATTTACAACACTCACCTGTGTCGCCACCTAACACCAGTGATGAGGGGTCCTGTTGCGACACTGCTGTTACAGTGGATGATGTGGATGCTGGAGATGATAAACCCACTTCCAGGGCTGTTGAGCAGGTTCTGGGTTGTGATTGGTCGGTGGGTTGTGTGGAAGGTTGAACAAGGGAAGGGTCGGCAATGGGTTTAGAGGGACTGCCTCCTGTCACAGGGCTGCAGACGCCAGAGCTGTCTTCTGGACAGAGGAAGACGTCGATCGGACCTCGCGTGCTCTTCAGCGACACCTGGTAACCCTGGGATGTGCATGCAGATGTGCAGATTAGCAGAAACTCCAACAACAGTGACCTGGGCAAAATGTTTTCAAAGCTTTTACCTCAGAGGGTTCTGAAACTTGCATCTGGGTTTCTGGTGGAGCTCTGATCACCATAACCAGCTGGTCGGGGGAATCGAACGACTGCCTCAAGTCCTGACAGCGCACATACCCCAACGTGATGAACTCAGCGATTAAGGAATAATTTCATATATTCATTAATGTAAATGTTTAGGCCATCTGTTTTTTGACATCTGTTTCTGAGTGACGCACAAGTCACGAGCATCACGTGTCCAGCTCAGCTCCACTGCTGCTGCCAGAGCCACTTTCTGTTTAACAGATCGCAGCTCATCACTTAGAGATCACAGAGCTGTGCACACGTGACGAGTCTGCACACGGCAACACTCAGAGCTCTGTAACCGCTTCAGACAACCTGATACTCAAAACAAAAAGGATATTTTTTGTTCTGTGGGTCCTCTGTGAGCAATCTGAGCTGCAGATTGCATTTGGAAATGAGCTCATCCAGCTGCTCCTCAGCATCTGTGAGGTCACACACCTCCCTCTGCAGCTCCTTATGGCGGGAAACCAGAGCCGCATCAATGCGATTACCGCTGCAGGGGTAGACGAGAGAAAAACTGACTGCTTAGGGTCACCAGATACACACACACACACACCAAGCACTCAAATTTATTCTGCCACAGTTCTTGCTCCCGTTCCCAGATTTCTTTCATTTGCTGTTTTAGGCGTCTTTGAACACTTACAGCCACTGGATGTTGTTCTTTGACTTCTTGGAGATGAGCTGGATCCCCTCCAGGACATTGGTTATGTCGTAGATGCGTCTCTTCTGAACATCGAGCACCTGAGACGCCCAGTTCAGATCCACCACGCCGTCGGCCGACTGGGACAACAGGTCCAGAAAGCGCTTGGTGGTCAGGTTCAAAGAAGTGTCATACCGAGACTTCTCTGCCGTGGTCCGAGGAACTGGGCAGAAAGAGAATACATACAAGAATGAAAAGAAATGCACATATTACTGGTCTAGAGCGTAAGCTGAGACAGCGGTTTGCGGTGGGCAAAAGGTTCAAATGAAGATTATCAGTCACTTTAAAAAAATGGGACTCTTCAGCATCAAAAGAACTTAACCATTCTCTTCTGCTACTGCTTATTCTAGCTGCCTTAGGGCGAGAGGCAGAGTACACCCTGGACAGGTTGCCAGTCTGTCAGAGGGCTAACACATAGAGACAGACAACAACACACTCAGTCACACCAATGGGCAATTTAGGGTTACAATTAACCTAACCCACACTGACTACAATGTCTTCAGACAGTGGGAGGAAGCCAGAGTACCTGGAGAGAACACAAACGCAAACTCCACAGAGAAGGATCCTGGCCTGATGGTGGAATGAACTGAACTCAGGACACATTTGCTGTGAGGCAACAGTGCTAACCACTGTGCTTTTGATACCGTATTTTCACGACCATAAGGCGCACTTAAAAGTCTTAGATTTTCTTCAAAAAGTACGGCGCGCCCTATAGCGCGGTGCGCCCTATGTGTTGTAAGGAGGACGTAGTAGAGAACACCATGAGAACGTTAAAGGGTGAAGTGTGGGCGTTGATCGTATATACCGGGACAATCGCACATACCTGTATAAAAGAACAGGTATGTGCATTATGCAGGACATCGTTGTTTTAACAACCCTGAAAATGGCAAAGAGACACGCTTACGAAGCACAGTTTAAACTGAAGGCCATCAGCTACGCGGAGGAACATGGAAATCGAGCAGCGGCGAGAGAATTTAAGATTAACGAATCGATGGTTCGCAAATGGAGGAAGCTGGAAAACAAGCTCCGGCAGGTCAAGAAAACGCAGCTGAGTTTCCGCGGACATAAGGCGAGGTGGCCCGAGTTGGAGGAAAGACTCGAGCGGTGGATCATCGAGCAAAGAGCGAGCGGGAGAAGCGTTTCGACGGTCACCATTCGGCTAAAAGCAGTTTCACTAGCTGAAGAGATGAACATTGAACATTTCCAAGGAGGCCCGTCTTGGTGCTTTCGTTTTATGAAACGGTGCCATTTTTCCATCCGGACCAGGACTACGGTAGCGCAGCAACTTCCAGCGGATTATAAGGAAAAGCTGGCCATCTTCCGCTCCTACTGCAGCAAACACATCGGCGACAAAAACATCCAGCCCAGCCACATCACAAACATGGACGAGGTCCCGCTCACTTTTGACATCCCGGTGAGTCACACTGTGGAGAAGAAGGGGACCAGCACGGTAGCGTGCCCATCTCACAGCCGATGTGAAAAAACTTGTGAAGCAAATGAACTGTGAGCTTGCTGTCATTCCGGGAGGCCTGACAAAGGAACTCCAACCGCTGGACATCGGTGTGAACCGCCCGTTCAAAGTAAGGCTGCGAGCGGCCTGGGAGCGATGGATGACCGGTGGAGACCACAGTTTCACTAAGAGTGGAAGGCAGCGCCGGGCGAGTTACGCCACAATTTGCCAATGGATTGTAGATGCTTGGGCTAACATGTCTGCTGGCACTGTTGTTCGAGCTTTCGCAAAAGCCGGCATTGTTTCCGAGGAGCCGCACGGCACGGAAAGTGACTCTGACGGTGAAGACAGTGAACCTGGCATGTTTGATGGAGATTTAGCGCAGCTGTTCAATTCAGACACAGAGGATGAGGACTTCGATGGGTTTGATTGATGATAAAAATGTGAGTACCAAACTCAGTTTTGCTCCTGCTTTATTTTTAAATACGCACACTTGTATGCTTGTGTGTTGTTGATGTGACGATTACCGGCAATAGAAATGTGAGTAAGGTACCGAATTCAGGTTTGCTCCCGCTTTATTTTTAAATACGCATACGGTACTTGTATGCGCCCTATGGTCCAGTGCGCCTTATGTGTGTGTTAAATACAGTAAGGGCACACATAACTGAGACTGCGCCTTTTAGCACAGTGCGCCTTATGGTCGTGAAAATACGGTATATAAAAATAAAGAATTCCCCCCTCGCTCCTCTCTGCTATGGATGCAAAGTTGCTTTGCATCCATCTCCTTCCAAACAGATCCCAGTGGAAATCCACATGGACTGCATTTCTAACAATTCAGAAGTCTATCTTGCATGAGGGATAGACTCATATTTCTACATTATACCAATTAATATAATGTGTGTGTCACGTGTAGCTTTTCCGTTTCAAGTCCATCATTTGATCCTTTTGGTGCATGCAGTGAGCCCAAATACTGCAAATGAAAGGGATCAAATGAACTGATAAATCGCAACGCCTCTTCTCTTGCTCCATTCTCAAAAAAACAGTCTCTCCATTATTTGAATAGAAAGATATTTGTAAGTTTCTCTCACTACAGCCAGCCTGGAGGAGACAGGATGACAGGCCGCGCTGATAAAAGAACAGCTGCTTTTATGACAATGACTGAGAGCAAAGGTGAGCAAGGATGTGTGGGCGAGGATTTTTTAGAGCGGGGTGTGGGCTGTCAGCTGTACCTCTGGGAGGAGCAGGAGTGGAAAGCGGTGCCTGGCCTGTGGAAGGTCGAGTGGTGCTGACATACTGATGGTCACTGTCCAGGTCCAACTTCCTTTTTACCTGAAGGAACACACGTCTGGAGTAAGAAACAGACGTAAGACAGTAACAGACTAACTGCTGACACAGACACGCACTGTTTACGAGCAGAGAAATGTGAAAATGATACCAGCAACAGGTGGGTAACTTACAGCAGCTCTGCTACGTGCAGTATGTAAACGAACAACTCCTCAGTTTAACCACTTCCCTTATTGCTCTTTCACTTTCTCTCTCCCCTTTCCTCCCACACCTCCCTTCCTCACCGGTGGCCTTCCCAGAGACGGTCTCCTCTTGTCCTGGATCCCTACGTCAGCTGGGCCCTGCGGAGTGGCGAACAGCAGGATCTCCCCCGTGCTCGTCGGGGCAGGGGCTGGGTGGAGTCCTTCATTGCTGGTGATAATCACTATCTGGTGGTCCTCGTCCAAGTTGATACTCCCAGAGTTCAGCAAAGTCTCAAAGTCTGCTAACAGATCCTCCGATGTCTGCCCTGTTATCAGAGTCTCTGACATTGCAGTGTGTCACCAGGAGCCCCTCTTCACTGGACTTGGGTGGCGGTGGTTGTGGTAGTTATAAACTAAGGTGCTGTTATGACAGTATCAGCACCGACTCACATCTGCCATTTTTTTGTGAATAAAGGCAACAAGGGTGAATTCTCGTGAAAACTGTCTCGAATGAGTTCATTAGCAGGTGGAACATTTCATAAACTGTTTTATTTTGTTACACATTTTGATTACACCACAGCAATGTAAAGCCACGTCCTAAAACTCAGACTGAGGCTGAAACAGCAAGCCAGGGTGTGCTGCCAAACAGGAAATTTGGCACATGAAATATTGCTAAATGCATACTATAAAAGCTCCGCCGCGAATAAGTTATCAGAGAACCAGTCCGAAACTGGCCGTGGGAGAAATCCAGTCAGGCAAGCTAGCAAAGGGAGCAAGCTAACCTTTTGTTTTCATCTCTCCTGTCAGTACAGTAGAGCCGAGGCCTGGCCACACTGCCCCTGAACAGCTACCACCCCGGCTAACGAGCTAGCTTCCAACCAAATGACAAAGACTCGAACAGGGTCACAAAACAAACTCGAGCAGCCGCCAAACTAGCAGGTCACGCCGGTAGAACAATATTACTTCTCCTTGTATTAAACACCGAGCGAAGTTAAGAGGCTATTAAAACTTTACAGCAGCTTACAGAAGTGAGCGATGAGAACAAAATATCCACGCAGCAAAAAAGCATCACGGGAACTTAAAATCATCTTTGAGACTATATCTATAAAAGCGAGCATCAGTCCAGCGGATAGTACATAGATGTGGTCGAATATGAATATATAGGGCAGATTAGCATGTTAGCTAACTTATTAGCGGCAGTTGTTCAATCCCCTTGTTTTGTTGGGGCACGCAGGAAGCAGTCCGACAAAATTGGAAATATAAGCACATAAAGCGGCGAAAAACAAGCGCACGGTTTAACATAACAATCGGTGGACCTCGCCTGCTCACCCCGGCCGCAATCCACCCGTTAAAACGCCGTCATTACCCCGTTATCGTCCTTTATTGTTGTTTTTGTCTCAGCTGATCTACATCTAAACAAGCCCCTGACGGTTTTCGCGCGAAATCTTTTTTGCCGCGAAACCAACACGTGCGCCAAGCAGTCGGTTGGGATTGGTCCGAGCTGTGCGCTTTTCGCGGGGCGGGGCCGAGGAGCTCTGATTGGCAGAAGCGGGTGTCTGTCACGTCACGAACGCAGATAAATCGATGAGAAGCGCGTTCGCGGAACTTGGAAAATAAAGCATTTTATTTTAGTTGAAGCAAATATATTTAGTTTATTAGGCTGATGTCAAGCAAGTTGTTTGTAATTAATATAAATTTACATTTTTGTTGTTGTCGGAGTAAAAAAAAAAACTATTAACCGCAGTTCTTCTTGCCGGTCTCGCGTTCGAGAAGAGTTTCTCACAAATACTAATACTACTACTACTACTACTACTACTAATAATAATAATAATAACAACAACAATAATAATAACATTAATAATAATAAAACATGTCTGGGTGAAAGCGATTTTCCTTAGTTAAGCAGTTACCTCAAGAGGCAGCCGTAAGTAATCGAGCGCCTACCACCCAGTAGGAGTGCTACAAGATGGCGCAGGCAATATTTGAGGTGCTGGAAGGTATGAGTATTTATTTATTTGCAGCGTAATTACAGTTACCCAAAACGTTTGCTCCTACTTTAGATATTTCACTGATGTAGGCCCATTCGGAAACGCAGAAAAATAACGTAAATCCACGTACAAGCCTCTGGTTTTGTTTCAATCAGGAAAACAGCACATAGGAAGGACTCTGTATGAATGTAAACAAACAAAGTGATTAAACACTTTTTCGACCTAACGGACAGCTTATTATTAATCGTAGTCATCGTATTGCAGTCAGATGGTAAATGTATTTACATTTCAGGGTGATTTTCTTTCCTTCAGGCCCTCTTAATGACAAGACTTTGTAATATTACTGGACTAACAGCCTGTTTGTTGTAAATGGATTATTACTGTTTTTGTTATTGTAAGTGAGTACAGTATCAGGAGATTACTGTACGCAGATTTGAAGTGGATGTAGAGATATCCTTATCGAAAGCTGTTAGTCTTCCACACTAATATTGCTTCTGATCACAGTTGATTAGATAAAACTACTAATTCATGTTTAGACATTTCAGTAAGTCATGCATCAGACTAAAATGGATCTTTGCAGCAGGTGAATTCTTCTTCTTCTTACTCTTCAGGCATGGACAATCAGACAGTGATGGCAGTCCAGTCACTGCTAGACAGCCAAGGAGGTGTTCCTGACCCAAACAACCAAAACGTCTCTGGGACGCCAACAATCCAGTCTATGGGTATGTAATAGCATGCACAGCTGTGGGACAGGCTGTGTCATTGTCCTGTTATTCTTTTATGTCAAGAGACATGTCATCCATCCATCCATTTTCTGACGCCTATCTGGGTCTGGGTTTTTGGGCAGAAGGAGAGATGCCCGCCCATCTCTTCTAGCTAATCCAGGAGGACACCAAGACATTCCTAAGCCAGCTGAGATATTTCTCTTCATTCTGTCCTGGATTTTGCCCAGTGCATTCTAAAGGGAGGATGTGTCGGAAAAATCCCTCAGGTAGCAGGTATTTTTGCCAGAATCACCTCAACTGGCTCCTTTCAGTGTGGAAGAGGATCAGACAAAGGGCAATTCAGAAAACCCCAATACCAAGAACTAAAAATAGAGAACAGTTTACCCTGCCTAGGAGAGGGTTACCAAGGAGTCAGACATGTGGCTTGAGGCAGAGCGCCTGGTGGTCAGGCCTTATCCACGGGGCCTGTCCAGGCATAGCCAGAATGAGCAACAATGAGCCCACCACAAACAAAAGGTACCACAGGGGTTCGGTGCCTTGTGGATTGGGTGGCGGTCAGTGACCCTGGTGGTTGGATTCAGTTTAATTTGATTAATCATCGCAGAGACCAAGGTTCTTGAAAAGTCTTGTCGTCAGATCAGCTTATTAAGTAAATGTCAGTTAAAACAATGTAAGTAGTTTATAAGCACATGTTTTTCATCCTGATGTTATTGCAGCTCATATTTGTGTCACATAACAAAAACCTTACACAAAAAGAAGAATCTAGAGGCAAGAATTTGACACGTTATTACGTTTTTGTTATTAGTTAGTTAGCTATTAGCTGGTTCATCAAACCAAAATGAGGTCCTCGTGACAGACTCGACTGCTAGTTTAATTTATCTGGTGGTGCACACTTTTTGCTGTGAAATGATGTCATCGTGTGCAGTCTTTGAAAAATACTTTTCCGCTAAAATAGCTATTAAAGCCAAGTGCATCACTGCAAAAACATTAAAGGATGAATATCACCACCCATTAAATGTCCAAAAGTGCATTAAGATCCTCAAAATTGACTCATGTGTGTCTTTTTTTCCCCCGTCTGCTGTTTCTTGCTGCCTAAAACCTTTATACAGACGACGAAGACGTGTTCCTGTGTGGGAAGTGTAAAAAACAGTTCAACTCTTTGCCTGCTTTCATGACGCACAAGAGGGAGCAGTGCCAGTCTAGCACCCCTTCTCTGTCCACAGTGTCCTTGGCCTCCACCAATGCTTACACGCCTGTCCCGTCTATTAGTTCGGTACCGCAGACTCCTGCCAACAGACAGGTGAGGAAAGCAAAAGGGCAATTTATCTGTGGGGGTGATAAATAACTTGCTCGGTTTAATAAGTTAGTTGTGCAGAGTGCAGAGCTTAAAGCAGTAATAAAACTGATAAGAAATGTAAGGAGAAGTGGGAAAGAGGTAATGGTCTGAGGTAAAGCTGACCTGATGGTAAAAGTATTTTATAAATACGTTATATAAGAGGCCAGGACTGTAAAGGAAAAAAGATTTTGTTATAATGATTCAAAAAGCAGCTGATGTGACTGTTTAACTTGGCACTCACACAGGTGTCCACCTACATCACAGTCCCTCCCTCCCCTTTGACGCACACTCTGGTCCAAGGCAACGTGCTCGTCAGCGATGACATCCTCATGTCTGCCATCTCAGCCTTCACCTCCATCGACCAGCCCATGGCCCCCATGCAGACTCCCATACAGGTACTGTTTGCTTCCTTCTCTCTTTCACGCCCAGCATTTGAATTTATTACATCCTGTCACCAAATCTGTGCGCTTCCTTTATGACAGAGTAACCTGAGCATGCACACAGCCGGTGTGTCCTACTTACAGCACCATCACCACCACCTCCATCACCTTCATCAACCGCAGCAGCAGCCCCCGCAGCAGCAGCAGCAACAACAACAACAGCAGCAGCAGCAGCCGCCCTCCCATCCCCTGCCACCTGCACAGCCCACCCAGCAGACACTCACTTCCCAGGTCCCGGCGAGCCACAGCAACTCAGTGGTGCAGGTGTACAGCACTCTGCCCCACATGGTCGGAGGTGGAGGGGGTGGCGGGGGTGGAGCTGAGATCCACACACTGGGTTTGCAGCCTTTCCATCCTGTGCAAGTGAGTGAGGCTTGCTGTTTGGTTGCCGTCGCAGTGGTTAAAATGATACGTTTCCAGTTTCTGTGACCATGCGTGTCTTCCTCAGGTGCCCAGTCAGGGTGTGGAGAGTCATTCGTTCACAACCCCTCCCGTGTACAGCCCCGGGAAGCAGGGCACCAAAACCAAGACCTGCAGCATCACTGCCAGCATGGCGGAGCTGGGTGACTTTGAAAAGGTTATCGTTCCCAAGCGACCGAGGAACTGTAAAAAAAGCTCAGATGGAGTCGCAGGTATGTGTGGAAAAAGATTACATTTGTAGGCTACAGTTTTTATCTAATGGAACTGTAGAAGACAACATGATGGATGTTTATATAAACTGTATTAACTGTTTATATAAACTGTATTAATTGTCTGAATTGGACTCCTCAGCAGAGCAGCTCAAGGGAAAAGGTCCGAAGCTCAAATGTAACTTCTGTGACAAAGTCTTCTCGAAAAACTTTGATCTCCAGCAGCACATTAGGAGGTGAGTTGCTTTCCAGGATGTAGAATCGACCAACTTTAAAGCTGAAATAAAGGATTCATTAAAACAATTTCCCTCTTGCAGCCACACGGGAGAGAAACCGTTTCAGTGCATCGTCTGTGGCCGAGCCTTCGCGCAGAAGTCCAATGTGAAGAAACACATGCAGACACACAAGGTGCTGTGATATAGAGGTATCTGCATGATGTATTTAAATTTTAATCAACACACTAACAACAGCTGTCTTTATCTTACAGGTGTGGCCTATGAGCGTGGCCAGCACTGTGTCTAGACTACCAATCACAGTAAAGGTGGTGCCAGTGCCCCCCAGTGAGGAAGAAGAAGGCGGGGAACAGCAGCAGGAAAGTGAGCGGGATGAGGACGGGATGCAGGAAACACAAACAGAGGAGCCAACGCAAGCAGGTACCGTCTGTTAAATAGCACACAGTGAAAAACACACTGCAAGCAGAGCCCGGTGTAGATCCAGAACCCACTGAAGAGACTAAGGCCCAGTTTACTTACACATTGTCAGTACAAAACTGGGCTTGTTTTACTCTCCCTTTATGTATTTTTGGGAGTTTACTAACATTTGCTAACTGTGCTTATATCTGACGCAGAACAAAAGCATGTTTTTGCATTTGATATTAAATGAACTGACTGCACCTGTGTTTAGAAAGCAGCACAGCTTTTGTAAATCATCTGTAAAACTAACCACACATATGAGCGCTTTTTGGAGATTGTACTTGCATGGTATTTTGTCACGTTTAGTTAATCTTGCCGTATATGCCCTGTCTGACCTGGGAATACTTCAGGATCTCCCAAGAGGAACTAGAAAATGTTGCTGACGACAAAGACATCTGGGACACTTTGCCACTGCGACCTGATTTCCAGATAAGCACGAGTTAATCAATGGATTTCAAAAAGTTTGCTTAAAATGTTATTCAGAACATCAACAATTGAAACTCAGGCGAAAAGGGCTATGTAAAGTTAGAAGTAACGATCAGCTACAACACGAGACAATTTTAAAAGTAAAGTAAAAAATGTACCTGATTTAAATTTGGTCAAACTTCTCTTCGAGATTGCATCCTCGCACACTTCTGGACTGTTTCCAGTCTCACAGGAAGTCCTGTTCTGACCCTTTGTACCACTGACTTCCTGTGTCGAACCAACCTGACTGTCATGTTGAGACCAAACTGCAGTTTTTCACAGGGTCCAAGCCCAGATGCGGTGCTCCAGGTCAGGACCATGACCAGGCACAGACACTTTACCACCTCAGGTCCTGTGATAAAGTTCTACTGTTTAATATTGTGACATCTAAGTAGGAGCTTTCTAGGCAAACGCTCTGAACTCCTGGAGCAAAGCAGTCAGCTCAGTACTACTCAGCACATTTGCCTCCTTTGTAGTCCTCGCCAAAATGACAGCTGATAGGTCTGACGCTGACACTGCCTGACACCAAGTCAGAGTGAATGAGCGAGCCAGAAATAGCAGCATCAGTGAAATCAATCCAGTGATTCTAAGGAGATAACGTTGAATGTGACAGCAGCCAGATTTAAATCAGGCGGGCAGATTGCTGCTGTGTCCCTCAGCTGTAGAGGTGTGGCGGTGTTCCTCAAGAAGTCTGTTTTTGTCAGTAACAGTGACTGTCACTGATAAATCAGCCTCTACTGTCTTTTCATTGTTATGGTTTCTTGACACATGTGGACACTCACTGCTTGACTGCAGAAGCACCTGGGGAGCTGGAGGAGAGAGTGGCCGAGGTTCGGGCTGATCCAGAGGGCAGCCAAGTGGAGGATGTGCAGAGCAGGCAGAACCAGCAGTGCCCGGCTCAGACCAAACAGATCGTGGTGATAGACAGCTCCTACCAGTGCCAGTTCTGCGCCAGCAGGTTTAAGACCTACTTCCAGCTCAAGTCCCACCTGACCCAACACAAGGGGGAGCAGGTGAGTCATAAAGACATGATGGGTACACATTAGAAAACTGTGCTGATGAGTTGGATTGACTGAAAACGTCCAGACACACACGGGGTTAGTCACTCGGACTTTGTGACTGTTTTCCTGCAGGTTTATAAGTGTGTGTTAAAATCATGCTCCCAGACCTTCCAGATTCTGGATCAGTTTTTGGAACACATCCGGACGCACCAGGAGCAACTGACCTACCGCTGCCACCTGTGCAGCAAGGTGTTCCCCTCGCTCTTTGAGCTGGGACTCCACCAGTACTCCCATTCCCTCTGCCCGCAGCAAAATACACGCAAGGAGGCCACCGTGTACAGGTCAGCTCAAGCACTTATCCTCGAGTGGAAGAAGGAGTAGAGAGAAGAAGTTTGGAGAGGTGGAGAGAGCCTGCTTGCATAAATCCCATAACACATATGTCATATTCCTTTGTTGCATAGTTTGTCTTGAGCAGGTCTCACGTTCACTGTTCTGCTGCTGTAAATAATCACTTGTACTTTTGCCTGTAGCAAAAATTATATATCACGTCTTACTCTGAACTGCATGTCTACTAGTCATTTCTACAGTTGTCAGACTGAATGCGCTTCTTCATAGGATTTGTTAACAGTGACAGTTTACGTTTTTCCTTCAGATGTGTGAAATGCCAAAGCCGATATTCTACGCAAGAAGCGTTAGAGCAACACCTGCTAACTGCATCGCACAGCTTTCCCTGCCCACACTGTCAAAAGGTACACTATGACACACCCGACGTTTCACCTTTTATTCACTGTGTATGCACATGTTAAAGTAGGCTTCAGATTCCCTGTGCCTAATGCAACTTGGCTTGAATGGTTTAGTTCATGAACATAGGTTTGAGCTGTTTGAGGCGTTTTGTTTCCCGTGTCAGTTCAGTCTCTGACTCACGCCCTTTGCGACCATCAGGTCTTCCCATGTGAAAGATACTTCAGACGCCACCTCCCCACTCACGGCGTTGGCGGCAGGTTCAAGTGTCAGATCTGCAAGAAGGCCTTTAAGACGGAGCACTACCTCAAACTGCACACACGGATTCACTCAGGTTATCTTTTCATCTGTTTGGCTATGTTGTATGACCTCATGCACCGCAGACTATATGTAAAACATGCACAGTTTCCCTTCTGTTCAGTTATTATGAAGGAGGTATTTATTAATGTCAGAGGAAATTAGGTGGTCACAGTTGCTCCAAGTGACTAAGAACAGCAACTATTAATACAATGTATTACAATGTTACAAAATAGCTCTAATATATACAGATACATACAATGGAAGACTATGGGACTGGAATAACAGGACAGACTAGAGCAGACAACAGACAGGTAACGATTAAGTCAAGGCTGCATGACAAGAAGGTGCTGAGAGGGGTGGGTTGTAAGGTGGTCTGCAGATGTGCAGTGACTCTAGACTGGTTTTAGCATCTCATGAGATGTGAACACCCGATTTTGTTCGCTGTGCATACAGCTTAGGCGTAAGTTTAATGCTGATTCCATTTTCTAGGTGAAAAGCCATATAAATGTTCCCTCTGTGAGGCGACGTTCAACAGGAAAGACAAAGTGAAGCGACACATGCTCATTCATGAACCCTTTAAGAAATACAAGTGTCCTTTCAGGTGAGACCTTTAAGTGGGAAAGCCCTGTTCTCTTCTGTTTGTTTTTCCTTTTCTAAAAGTTATTCACTCTTGTTTTTCTCATTTTCATCAGGACACATGTCGGTTGCACCAAAGAATTCAACAGACCAGACAAACTCAAGGCCCACATCCTGTCACACTCTGGTGAGTGGATAACACCAAGAATATTTTTGAGGAAAAAGATGAAGAAGCACTGTTAGGGATCTTCTGTATTCCAGATACAGTATGTATATGCGAATATTTTAATGCATCATCACATGAACTTTTTTCCAGGTATCAAGCCCTACAAGTGTCTGTTCTGTCAGAAGGCGTTCAGCCGCAGGGCTCACATGCTCGAGCATCAGCAGTCCCACACTGATAACTACCGCTTCCGTTGCTCCACCTGCAACAAGGGCTTCACCAGGCAGAGCTATTACAGAGATCACAAATGTCCTGCCGCAGGAAATGAGCTGGAAGCAGAAATGGGGACGGGAGAAATGGAGGGAGACGAGGTAGAGGAGGCTGAGGAGAAGGACGGAGAGGATGAGCAGAGAAGAAACGGGTTTACGAGAAAAGCAAAAAGGACGGAGACAGGGGGAGATGATGGAGCGGTGGGCAATGGCATAAATGGCATCCGGCAGCAAGTGGAAACACATGGGGAGGCGGGAGAGGAGAGAAGGAATGATGAGGGCTGTCAGGCTGTGCTGTCCATCAGCACCATCGAAAGGCAGACAAAGGGAGAAGAGGAGGAGGATGACGGGGTGAATCATGGTGGAGGAGGACTGGAGCAGATTTCAAGCGATGACCAAAACTGTTTGCAGCAGCCATGTTTGTAGTCCTAATGCCAAGTCCGAATGTTTCCAGGACCAGTCGACAAGCTTTGTTATCCTTTTTTTTATTATTTAAACCACACATTTACATAACATTATTTGTTTTAAATTAAAACGTCATTTAAATTATTACACTGGATTAACAGGAACTGGAAGATTTGAAGGATCTGTTGGATCTATGATGCCCAGTGGAAAGTTTCTAAATTCTTGTATTATGTGCAAGTTCAAACCACGCCGGCTCCGTCACAACATAATCTCAAGC
Source organism: Copadichromis virginalis (assembly GCF_057382275.1). Taxonomy (NCBI): domain Eukaryota; kingdom Metazoa; phylum Chordata; class Actinopteri; order Cichliformes; family Cichlidae; genus Copadichromis; species Copadichromis virginalis. Next base: position 12,533,520 of record NC_140637.1, read on the forward strand.
CTTTGCCAAAATGGTCTGTTTTCATGTCATTTCATGTAACGACAAATAAAATTACTTTAAGGTTTGTACGTGACTCAAAGTGTAATTGTGTCTATTTAAATGCATGTTAGTGCATGTTTTAGTGCAGGTGCCACCAAAGCTGCTGACGTTATAATGGTTTCAGTTTTGGCTTTGGTTGGGTCACTCAGCGAGTCTGAGAAGCATTTCAAAGCAGCTCTGGGGGAAAGGGGAACTTCTGGGGAACTCCTCATCAATGCACTCAAGAGTATTTTGGTAGGCTGGCCACTGCTGGGATGGGTCACCACACTTCCAGGTTTTCTGTTTGGGTAATGGGTCTTATCGTGGCTCACTAGAGTCCCAAAGCCTTAGAAATGCCTTTCTTTTACCTGCTTCACTTACCTCTTGGTCTAGATCATAGGTGTCAAACTCTGGCCCACGGGCCAAATTTGGCCCGCAGCCTAATTACATTTGGCCCGCGAAGCCATACCAAATTATTATTAGAGCTGGCCTACTGGTATTATACAGCTAATATATATATTGTTTAGTATTAAGCTTTGCTTGTTCCATATTCAGTTTTTCAGCAAAACTTGTTTGAGTCCATAAGAAGAGATTCATTCTTAAATCTGGAGGAAGATTTTTTTCCAATAAATATTAATGTTAGCCCGCGACCTTGTTCCAGTTTTGAATTTTGGCCCACTGTGTATTTGAGTTTGACACCCCTGGTCTAGATAATGAAATTTATTTCAAACTTCTGATAAAAAAAATGGGGTTAATTACATTTAATTCATGATTTAACAATAGGGGGTGATTACTTTTTCATACAGGTTTAACAAATTCCTATAATTAATAAAATAATTTATAAACTAGCTGTATTTACACCAGTAATCTATGACTGATTAAAAAAAAACACAAACTAAACTATACAGAATGACCAGTTTTTAACATTGCTTTTAACTTCAGCTCAACTCGCAGTAGATGGTAAATCTTCCTTTAAAATCAGCCTTTACTGTTAGTTTTAGAGTGATTCATTGCCATTCATAATGGTGAATCACCCAAAAATGTTTCCAACACCAAATTTCACTTATTTAACTACTTCTGTATATTCTTTCATCCAGACTACATTATGCTTTAGACCAGTGATTCCCAAAGTGTGGAAGAAACTCAGCTTGAAATTAAACATATGTAGTTACATGTTTATTGAAATGTATTAATATAAAAAGGTCAATTAAAATCGGTAAATAAAGTTAGTTAGTTTGTGATTTAACCCATTACTCTGACCAAAGTTTATTGATCTCATTTGTCTCCCAGTAACAGGTGGGTCACGCATCGGCCTTTACAATTTGCATATGCCTGGGTAGATTTAGCAGTTTATAACAGACGGCTCGCGCTGACTTAGACTTTGACCCTCTTGCTGTTGGGTAACTGCAGTTGCATAACTGCAGTTGCATTTTAGATCAGAGTCCCAAGAAAGCATGCAAGCTTGCTTATTGGGAAAAGCAACCAGGATGCATCTGGCATAGTAAATACCCTGATAATGTGGGTAGTGAAACACCACATGTAAGGAGAAAATGTTTATCATAGCAGAGAGGATAAGGAACCAAACCACAACTGTGTCCTTAAACCTGCCAGGGCAAGCAAGACTAAGTAAATCAAAGTGATAAACAAGATGATACAAAATGTCTTTTTTACCAACTGCATCCCAGTAAAGGCACACACACATTTCTGAGTTAATTTATTAAGGTGGCATTATCTATATTACACATCGTTCATATACATCAGAAATTAAACAGGGAAAAGAAAATAGTGTTAACATAAACCTCTTTTTAAAACCTCTCTTTTAAAAAAGAAACTTTGTTATTGACACCATTTACAACTTCATGTACAGGGGAGTGACAGTGGTTTATTTGGATATGGAGGCTTCTAGACAAAAAAAATTAAAACCAAAAAAAAAAAAAACCCAAAAAAGAAAAAAAGAAGCAGTTAATATTTACATATCTATTCAACTATGTTCCCAAGATTTTAATATGCGATCGACCCAGAACAAGATCAAAACGTCATCCTGCATCAGGGAAAACAATCTGAGGCAAAGCTGTAAATAGGCAACTAGACCAACTTTCCATCTTGATACATTCATCAGTTTTTATGCTAGCATTGTCTCAGTAGTTGTCCTAGCCGAGGTCACACTTGACTATTTAAAAACAGGCCACGTGACACCCCCCCCCCCCCCAAGCTCAATCTGGTGCAGTCCAGAGTATTCACTTTAGCATAAAGCAACCTGCGGTGGATCATCTCTGCCGGCTTCAAGCTGCTAACAAAGCATGCCTGAAGCCCGAGGGTGGAAATAAGGCTACCTGAAGGCTAATGACAGATGATCTCACCATGCACGTGGAAACGGTGAGTCCAGGGGTACAGACAAAGCAGAATGGAACTCGCACAAGCTGGGGGTGTTGGGAAAGAAAGTGCCGTGCTTTATTAGACTAACACCGCCTGAATCCAATGCCCCCATCAGTGACCCCAACAGTCTTTCAAGTGTGTAACCTGAATCATTCAAAGGAGCGCTCTAAAAATGAGAACCCACACTACCTGCTGCTCTAAATTTCATATGATTGATGCCAAACTACACCAACCTCAGCGCGCACACACACACACACACAAAACTCTGGATACCACCTTGGCAAAGCATCAGGAGGTTTCTTTGTGCATTCACATTTTAATACAACAATCTGCCCAAGTCAGCTGTTCCATGATACATAACCTAGAAGGTGAAGCAAGAATCTCTCTCACACACAAACACACCTTTTCACTTTCGTAATGCATTCTAGGTAAGGTAAAAAAATTTAAGAATACGAAGCTATGGAAGACTTATCATTTTCAAAGAAAAAAAAAAACAAAAAACAAAACAAAAAGCTTAAAATCATGACATTAAAAATAATGCAGGATTTAAAAAAAATAAAAATAAAAATCAAGATCCCGTCTGAGATTAAAGTGGTTATTTTAGGAGAAAAAAAAGTTTTGGTAAGAAGTGGTGACATTACAGAGTGCTGGTCTGTGATAACAACTATCACAGCATCTCGGTCTGTATGTTATTTTCATTTGAACAGGCCTGAATCATGGGCGAGTATCTTCAAAGTGCAGATGTTTATAATGAGAAGGTCATTTTGTGACCATAATTGTCAGCTGTGATACACTGCAGGCACGAACCAGCAGGTGGTGTCGTCTCGGGTCTGAATTTGAAGTCCGGGCTCACCCCTCCCCCTCTTATAAATTTACCACTTTAATCTCAGACTTTTTCTTCCCAGGAATTCATGACTTTTATTTTTTTTCCTTGAAGCAGTACAATGCCTCGCACAGCTTTAAAATTCTGTTTTTCTTAGAATTACCCAAATCCACAAACTATAGAATTACAAACTGCTTTCTCTGCTAAAAGCATTTAGAGGTAAAATGTTCCTCTAAGTGGAAAAGGGAAGACAGAATTCAACCTTTTTCAATTCCAAAACGCTTTGTCTCTTTCATTTTGTCTCTCGCTGTAGGGTTTGTAAAAGTTCAACTAAGGCAAAGCGCTCGATCCAATTCAAATGCTACACGTGTACAAAAAGCTACAAACTGCTTATTTTCAAGCTGTTAAGTGAGCATTCAAAATATCATTATCATTTAAAAGTTGATTTGGTTTGACTTGATTTTGGTGTCTTGTTTTCAAACTTTTAACTTTAAATAGCATCAAAACAAATCTCAATTCATTAATTACTAAAAAGGATTTCCTCAGGATGTTAATTTATTTAATTTTTAATCAAGACTATCCCGTGAAATAAAAGGAGAAAGCTGGAAAACATTTTAAAGCTGATACTAAGATGAATAACTTAAAAGACTCCCCCAGGATACTCTAATCCACAGTGTCCCCCATCACACATCACAGCGTGCAAACTCTGGCCCTATAAAACTAGGGCCTCTAAGTTCTCTTCCACTCTTCCCACCACTAAAGACAATGGAGGTTACAACACTTTTCACAATCATCGAATCGATTCCCAGATCAAATACTAAAGAAGCAGGAACGCAAAATAGGCATGTGGCCAAATCTCTCTGAAGCACCAGGATTGTCTGTTAGTAAAAGTTTGAAGCACTACTTTTGAGGGAAAAAAAGGGTCTTGTTATAATTAACATGCAGATCAAAGTGTGAGTTCGATTCTAAAACAACAGAATTTAAAAATGATTTTTGGTGACTCTCACGTCAGTTTTAGAAGAAAAAGCAGACCCTCTCAATCTCTTCTTGTGCTCCGTCAGGTCAAGATGTTTTCAGTTTAACCCCTCCTTCTTACCTGACATGATCACATGAGTCGAAAGCACAAAACAAAAAACCTGTAGTCTTGTTAAACAGATGTCACAGAGGACGAGTTCACCGGGCATAGAGCGGTGCACATTCTGAGAGATGGGAGCAGCGTCCGTGTTTTGGTTTGAAACGATACAAAAATTTCTCCAAGCTGTCGGGCGTGCAGAGGCCTGCTGAGACTGCAGTGTGCAGGGCCCGTGCCCAAAACCCAACAACATGCAGACAACAGTCTAGCATATGCTCCCATAGAAGTACTACACATGTGAGTGCATGCATGAGCACAAACTCCCAAAAACTCCTGCCTATTCTAAAGAGGCTCCCTGATTTGAACACTGGTGGGGTTTTTTCATTCCTCCAGACTCCTGCACCCAGCTCCTCCTGGTTTTCTTTACTCCTGTCCAAAGCCTTCCGTTTCCTCAATGGCAAACATCAGCTTCTCTTTCAGCTGCTCGTAGCTCTTGTAGGGTGGCAAATCCAGTCTGTTGAAGCTGGAAAATGAACATTAAAAAATGTATTTTAGCTTGAAAAGCTGATTCTGGTGCTACCACAACAAACCTAGCTTGATTCTGAAGTGAGTCTATGTCAGTGTGGAGCTGTGTGCTTGGATGAAAACTAAAGAAGTTTAAGGACAGTTGAAACAACTCTGAAGTAGGTTGTAAATCTGCATTCATAATATCCAGGCCCAATTGGAAAACTGTACTGTCTCCATAGTTATTTCAACACTGTCCATAACACTTCTGCAACTCAAAACAGTTCTGTTCTTTTACATGAGGTGGGGTGTGAGGTGTATGCCCATTATCATCCATCCGCACCCAGTAGTTTCTTTAGTCCTCTGTATGAACTCACCATGTGTGACTTCTGGGAAGCCAGTTTTCTTTTCCCACCTTCTCAATGCAGAACTTTTGAGCACCGTTGCTTCCTACGAGGTGAAGCACAACTCACTGTTAAGTTTGATCCTTACAGAAAAGGTGAACTTTCAAAACAAATTGCAATAATTTGACAGTTTCCTACCTAACACACTAAAGGCTACAAATGGCTTAAATCTTAACAATGAGAACAAACATACAACTGAAATAAACCACCAACAAAACTTTGTAGGTTATCCTTTGGCGTCATGCTGCATGTAGAATCATTTGGCACTTCAAATGGTCATCCCTGCAATATTTACCCATGAGGTCATTGAAGCCTCCGACTGGCAGGCGACAGGTACCAGTGACGAACTGCAGCAGTCTCATCCTCTTCTCATTGTCCATCTCCTTCACCAGCTGCAGGAGAAAAAACAAACAAAAAACAAGAAAGATTAAAGACCATATTATCATATTATTATAAACTTCAGTTTAATGAGTCACTCCTTCGGCTTCACACTGACCTGCCAGAACCAGACGATCTGTTTACTGCTGCGAGCATAGTGTCTGTAGATGGTGTTTCTTTGCCAGTCTACCAGGTCAATCTCCTGCATACCACACAGCATGACCTGGGATGGAATACATTTTCATTAAGACAAAAAGTATACCGCCCACTCCATTCTTGAGTATTTGTCTTTAAGCATACCTCCAACTCTTTTGCATCAAAGTACTGCAGGTACTGCTGAGGGAGGACCTCATTGAAGCCTTCAAAGAAAGCCTGTGTCTGCTCTTCTACTCCTCTGGACAGGCGCCACTCTGCCACCAGCCTGCACAGGCAAACACAAGCCCAACCTTAAAACCTAAAAAAAACTCTTATCTTAATAAACATGTCATATGAGCCTTATATTGAATTGACATAATAATAATAATAATAATAATAATAATAATAATAATAATAGACAATGATCTGAATTAACAACTAAATGGAAAACCCTGAAATCCACCTGATGTACTCCTCCTTGTTCTCTTCTGTGACTTGGATGTCACCTCCTCCTGGCTTCAGCTCATGGGTGGAGATCTCCCCCAGGATCTCCTTGTCAACAGAGAAGAACATCTCCAGCCCGCACTCCTCAATGTTGTTATCCCTAAAGAGCAACAAGGTCCCTGCAGCATTACTGTTACAACAAGTTTTCATCCGTGTCATGTTATTCCGTTATCATGACACATTCTACACTTAAAGCTCTGAGAGTCTAACACCACAGGAAATTTGCTGCAGCCAAGAATGATTTGAAAACCTGACCAAGGGTTAAAGACTAACACGTTTCAGTGACCTATTAATGCTGCTGACGACATTTCTTCCTCCGCTCATCCAGCTAAAATGTTGCCTAAGGGGATTTAGAGCTACTCAAGGCCCAATTTTAAGAACATTTTCTTCATGGTTTCCCCAGGAAATGTTAAGCTTGAATTAGATTAGATTAGAAGGTAATTAAAAGTGACTGAAGAACATGGAATCAATTATTTTGTAAAAATGTAAATTCAGTTTTGAGTTACTAGTCACAGTTATTCATGTGACTAAAAAGGACTAAAAATCACATGAGATGTTTGGCTAACCGCAGGATGTTAATGGAGGTTTTGATGATTGTGCTGGGGTTCTGTTGACAATTAATGATGGCATAAAAATATTTATGTCATCTGTAGCCAGTTAATATAAAACTTCCAGAACTGAATAAGCTTCTTGGATGAGATGTGAAACGTACTCAAAAAACACTCAAATCTAGCCACTTTTCTTCTCAAGCTTTTTAGATAAGACTTCACTGATTTTTTTCTCCAGTTCTTTGTAGGTTAGATTACTTAATAGGACTAGACTTTGCAATCCCAAATGACTGAGCTCAGTACTCATCTTGAGGGGGTTTTGAGGCATCATTTCAATTGGCTGTCCCCACAAAGACAGGAAATATGTAATCGGCTTAATTTGTTTTGTTTGTCAGCAGTGTAGCATCCACAGTTTTCAAGATATTATGTGATGGTAAAAAACCCATGACAGCTTGAGTCTATTTAATTTTTGGAAATAAATAAATAAATAAATAAATAAATAAATAAATAAATAAAGGCACGGTGGTTAGCACTGTTGCCGCACAGCAAGAAGGTCCTGAGTTCAATTCCAACATCAGGCCGGGGTCTTTCTGTGTGGAGTTTGCATGTTCTCCCCGTGTTTGCGTGGGTTCCCTCCGGGTACTCCGGCTTCCTCCCACCGTCCAAAGACATGTGGGGATAGGTTAATTGGATAACCCAAATTGTCACTAGGTGTGAATGTGCGAATGAAAGTGAGTGCGAATGGTTGTCTGTCCCTGTATGTTGGCCCTGCGACAGACTGGTGACCTGTCCAGGGTGTACCCCGCCTCTCGCCCTATGACAGCTGGGATTGGCTCCAGCGCCCCCCGCGACCCTGAAAAAGGATAAGCGGAAGCGAATGGATGGATGGATGGATAAATAAATAAATAAAATAAAAAATTATCGGATCAAAGTCAAGGCCCCACAAAATGTGAAAAGCAGTAAAAGCTTTATTTTACCCACAATTTCTTTTCTTCAAACTTCCCAATAACAGGGTCTCTGGGGATGTGAGCAACTGGGTTGACCTTCATTTTTAGCGCCCAAGTTGACCAGTGCAATATGAAAGGACATATGGTTACTCCCCCCCAATATGAGACCCTACAACGTCAAGATGGACCCATAATGTTTCGCAAAAGAAATCACACGCTGCATGAATACATCTTAAAAATCTCACGTTTTTACAGCTTATAAAAGCAAAAGATTTCAGCCAATTCTGCCCCAATCATGTGGGTGAAAAAGATAGAAAATAAACCATTTTAGACTGTATGTGCTTCAAGGTCACAGGTCAAAGGTCAGGTATCAGCTCGTTGTCAGCAGGCTGACGTCAGCATGTTGTAATAAAAGTAAAAAAAAATCATAAAACATCAAAGTTTTATTACAGCCCCTGCCGTTTGGGGGACAGTTCTTCTTTCATTAATGAGTTAGTGTAACAAAGTGCAGTGATGTGTCATTTCTCCACACAAATAAACACGAGCAGCACATTAAGCACACTGTTACTCTTCTCGTCATAAATAAAACCTGAGATGTATAGGGTGATACACACCAATACAAAGACATAAACAATCTAATGTATTAGTAACTTTGTAATAAGAAATGTCAACAAGTTCATTTAGAATGAGAATAATTAAGAATGCATCGTCTCTCAAACCGCTTTACACACACAGCAGTTTTGTGAACTCACTTGATCCACATGAGGGAGTTGTAGAACTCTGGATCAATGGACTCCAGGTCGTGGAGGGTCAGCGGCTTGTTGAGGATGCGCTTGTAAAATGGCAGTGAGAAACCAGTGTCGATGAACTTGCCATGGAAAAGAGCCTGAGGGGGAAATGCATGTTCATCATTATTACACACAATCAATCAAAGCTTTATTCGCCACATGCAGGTTGCCCTGCAGTGAAATGGGACCCCCCCCCCGACCATACACACACAACACAGACATTACATGGGGATACAAGTCTGAGATCGGTAGCGTTACTGAAAAACACTGAAATGTACATTACAATGGGAAAGTACAAGAGGAAAAAGAGACCTCTACTCATGCTGTGCTTCCATGGTAGGACAGCATGAGAACAGGAAACAAAAAAACTCCTCTGCACAAAAAGCACAAAAAATGTCCACAGCACAACATTGTGAAGGACATGACAAGCCACAGGATTGGGTGGGGGTGAGGAGTAATCCGAAGCGAACACAGCAGCCGCCCTGCACAGCGCTACCATCCCAGCGCGTCACACAGACCTGACGTGTTCCCCCGCAGGAAACAAGCATCGAAGGCGTTTGGAAATGGAGGGGGATGAGTGTGTGCTTATCAGTGTAAGTGTATGTGTGTGCGTGTCCATAGTTCAGCTGAGACAGTGTCCTTTGCCCTGCCAGGCTAAGAAAACAGTCTACCAGCCAACCCAGGTGGCCTTGCATGGAATGGGAAGGAACAGACTCAACAGTCGTTATCAGGGAGTTTTTGTTCGGTTCCGGCCTTGAGCCCACAGCTGGCGCCGAAGGGGTAGCCGCATTATTATAATGGTGATTTTTCTTTTACAAACAACTCATGAGAATTTCAAGCTGTTTTAACACTCCGACACCGACACTGGTCTCTCAATCTCCCGTTGGATAGCTGCGAGTTTCTCCATGATGTTATTTACCTTCAATTCTGTGGTCTTTTCAGTTTTTTGCTCACAGAGCAGATTCTGAGACCTCATGACCGCAGCCAACTGATCCGCGATGTAATCCAGCTTCCGCCCAGAGGTGTTGTTCCGAGTGGATTCTTCCCTGATGTAATCCAATATACGCTCAGAGGTGTTATTCTGAGCCTTCACTGCAGCCGTTAGCGCCTCCAAGCTCTTAACCATGCTGCATTCAGTGAGCCCTACCTGAGAAGCCGCACCTCGTCCCATCGTTTCAATCCCAGCGGGCAGCCTTGGGGGGGGTTTGAACAGCCAGTTCCGCTTTCTTAATTCTCCGATAAGCCAGGGCCAAGCCAGCTCCGATCAGCAAGAACCCTGTTATCATGGTTCCGAATAGGTAGATATCTTCAGCGTCCTCGATCGACAGTCCCGCCAGGCACACGATCCTCCATGTCTGCCACCCGTCCATTGTGTATCCGGCAGGGAAAGTCCCTCCAGGGCACTCGGGCTCTCCCGAGCCCAGACTTCTCGTTGAGAAAAGGGTGTCAATAGCATTCAGAGACCAGTTGATCAAATCCATAATTCTCTTTAGGTTTTAGAAACAGACTGTGAGAGTGTGTTCCAGGGAAAGTAATACAAAAAAAAACAACAAAAAAAACACGAGACAAGACAAGGACATGAGGAGCTAAGCAGGGAAGATAAGGGAGAGGAGAAAAGTGCGACCGCCTTCGCTGAGAGCCAAAGAGAAACACCTTACTGTTATAAATAATGCTACAGTGACTCTTACAATATCTTACTTGCCATTACAGCTTTAAAACCAGCATATGAGAAAGTGACTAACCATGGCAATAAAGCGTCCTATGAACTTGAAATACTTGAGGTGGTCAGGGTTGATGTAGGAGGCTGGGTTGATCTGAAGACAGTAGTTATCTTTACCAGCATATTCAAACAGGCAATACATCGGGTTCAAAACCTCATGGGACAGCAGGAAGAACCACTCCCTGTGAGTGAGGAGAAGACAAGGCAGAAGTGAGTGTGGGATGAGAAATCCAGCAAATACATAAATAAAAATGACAGCAGCAGCCCAATAATAGTTCTATGCTATGAATTCTGAGACTTCTCATAACTAACCTGGAAACACCGCCATAGTCAAGCCCTTCTTCTCCAGGGAAGATGATCCACAGCCTCCTTCGCAGATCTTGAGCATTTAAGCTCATTATCTACAACAAAGACAACAGACTGATATACCACCTGTGAAATCACTATTATTCTAAAACAAAATACCCCAGTATCATAATTAGGAATTTTACAGTCTGCTTACTTTATGCCCTGCACTTTTGTCATTATTATGCATTAATAAATACAATGAACAGTGTGGCTCAAGGTGGTTGCTGTACCTGCTGGAAGGAGTCCTCAAACAGGGTTTTTCTGGATACGTTGATCTTGACGTGTTGAGGCATCGCCAGTTGCTGGAGAAAAGAAAAATGCCAGCAACAGTTAATTTTGCAGTGAAGACTCACTGGTTCGCCTTAAAGGAAGGATTACGTTTTTTTTTAATTTAACATGGTACGCACACAAATATTACACATGCACACTAAATAAAGCAAAAACAGTGCACTCCCCTGTTTATGATGACTTGGGATTTTTTGTTATCCATCGAAGACTGTGGGAGTTCAGACTTGATAACAACAAATTGAGTTGAAATGAACCTAAGGTCATCAGTCACCGTGAATAAATTTATGACTGACTAAACGGAATTCATCTCTACTTTGTTTCATCATGCAATTTGAGAGATCCATTAGAAAGATATGAAATACTCCATTTTCCACATAGTGTCAGTGGATATGGTGTAATGCCAGGAATCTGCAGATTTTTATTCTAAAGACAACAACTCTCCTTTCCTGTAGCGACACCCACCTGGCACCAGAATCTGAAGTACTGTACTTTGGCTTTGAAGTCTCGAACATAGGTGATCTGGGGTCCATTTTCACTGTGACAAAAAAGAAGGAAAAACCAGAGTTTCATTTAATCCGTTAATACCTTAAATATTACTTTCAGATATTTCGATCTCACACTCGCTTCCACTCCCATGAACGCCCACATAAATGTCCTTGCAAAATATATTTTAAAAAAGCGATCCACTTACAAAAACGTACATGAGAAGGTTATAAACATGTGAATTTCGCCACTGTTCATCTTAGTTTACATAACCACATTCTCATCACCTTCCACCCAAACTGGTTTTTCCACCTGAGTGAAAAAACCAGACCCAAGCCTCAACTCAGTAACTATCAGGACTGAGAATGCTGTAGGAGACTAGGTGACCCATTAGTCATATCAGGCTAATGCATCACGACTTCTAAAATTAGAGAGGGATTCTTAGGACAGTGACACATATGACTGAAAATCAGCTGAAACATAACTATCAGGTATATCAAAGCTACCTTGTGAGATGCTAGATCAACTGTGAAATTAAACTATTTATGTTGATCCCCCCCCAAAAAAAAGCAAAACAAAAAACAACAACAAACAAAAAAGGTCTTCAAGTACCTGCCTTTGTTTCAGTAACAGCTTATCAGCACACCAGAATGACTTTCTGCATAACATTAAACCAGTCTTTTGTATTCCCTGGCTGGAAACTCAAACGCACTTGCTTACTTATCTGTGGCACGCAGAACTGTTGAAAAGACTGTGTGCAGCCAGAATGTCACTGACAGTGAATCCAGATCACATGTCACTAACAAATGATAGTTAAAAAGGGGCCACTAAAAGGAAAAACTAAATCCCAAAGACAAACCAATAAGTTCTTTTAGAAACAAATTCATATAGCAGCACAGCTTTTTGTTGTTGTGTTTCTTTAGTACCTGCTTCGGTCAAACCAGACTATTAAGATAAAACCTTGTTTCCAAAATACTCAGAATGTCTTTTAAAAGAATGATGATTATGTTTAGAAGAACACAAGATGGTTTGAGATATAAACGTGTTTGTTGCTTCTGTTACAAAGTATCATTATGGCAGTAATTAGCAATAAAACTATTTTTGAAAAGAATGTACGTCTTTTAGTTAGCCAATGTGACTGTGTCTTCTATATCTTTCTGAAGCCTTAAAATTGGGAGAATGGAAAAGAATGCATTGGAATAACATACAGTGAGGATTTTCCAGTGCGGGGGTCGATGTAGGTGGTGGTTCTCCTGGTGTGGTCGACAAAATAAGGAATACCGTCTACAGTGAAGCGCATCTCCCAGCCTTCAGGAAGGGGCTTCTCATTCAGCAAACTGAAAAACAATATTAGACCTTTTCCTGTTTAATGTTCTCAGTAAAGGTTATGAAAAAAAACACACTACAGATATACAAGTTTTATGTTTATCTGATAACAAAAACAGTGGAATATGCAAACACACACTAACCCCTGTGTTCTTGGATCCTCCCACTGTGTTGACCGTGTAGGGTGATGCACAAAATAAACTCTGCCATTGGAGTCTGTTCTCTTCTCTGCAAGCACACAAAGTGAGACATTATATTGCCCTACCCTAACTCCATCTTTACTTTACATTATAATAGATTAATGCAAAAGCCACAATTAAGCATAGCTACCTTTGAATTATTTAACTTTATTATTATTGAGAAATTAGGGACGAGTGTCTTTTTCATGCTACAAACATCTCTACCTTAATCAAATATAAAGATAGCTTAATTTAAAGGGGTTATATTAAATAATAAAAATAAATCCTGCTGTGGCTATCATGATATAACACTTTATATCAGGGCTGGCAGCTCAGCAGCTACCAGGCTACTGCTAGAAAAAAAGTCCCCAATGTAGACATCGAATATAATCCAACAGGTTCCAGAAGGCAGTCACAATAAATGTTGAAAACTGATGTTCAAATGCTAAAACAATGAAAAATCCAAATGTGACAGAAAATATGAGAACAATATGCGATTTAAGGCACTTCCAATGAGAGTGTAGGACACTGATTGACATAGAGTTCATCTCAGCAACTGGAACCTTGAATGTCCGCTGGTAAAACACTATCAGCAACAAAGCATTGCACAACAAGCAAATGGCTTCCTGTGTGGATGTCTCTTAGCAACAATTGTAGTTAACAGTGACAGAAACTTTTGTATTTAAATTAGAAAGTCATTATGACCTTACCCCATCCCTGTGGTAGAGGCCCAAGAGGATCATACTCCTTATTTTGAGTGGCTGTGGCCTGGTCTTGGGCCTACACAGCAGAAGATGATCGTTAATGAAGCGTCTTCACTTGTATGTATGACATAACAGATATGCCAAGCTTTGTGTTTAACAAGCTTGGCATGTTTTTAAGATAGTGGCGTGTAAGGACATATGCAGTGGCACAGCGATCCCAACTACTGTGCATCTTTTTGTGTTTTCCCCCCACACCCCGCTTATTCCTGCTGTCTACTATTTGTATTTTATTCTGACACAGGTGGCGTGGAGCACCCACAATTTCGTTGTACATGTACAATGACAATAAAGGGCTATTCTATTCTATATTAGAGCAAGAGGCCTGTAACTACAGGGCCAAAGTAACATCTCAAAAGCAGTGAGCCACCTTTTTCCATTAATAGCAATGTCACAGAAATATGGCAACATAAAGTAAACTATAAGCTATATCCAGCACAGTACTTATGTATATATTTTGTATAAAATGCTTCAAGAAAAGAAAGATATCTAGCTTTTTTTCTCAACTTGCATCCTTCAATCGATCTTCAATCAAAATCCGATTTCCTAATCATTTAGTATTTGTGTCTGTGAAGGTTCTCAGTAATCCAGGTCATTGTAGTCAAAGGAGCTTGCAAAGAAAAGCGCCTGGACTTCTTTAAGTTGCTTGAAGACGTTTCACCTCTCATCCGAGAAGCTTCTTCAGTTCTAAGGTCAAATTCCTGAGGTCAGATGGCCCAGGATGTAGATCCTGGGCCAGGAATTCGCATGATAAGGTGGGGCCAGGTTTCACAATGAGCTCACCCAAAACCCTGGCTGATTGGGACCCACGCCCAGTTTCACACCTTGGCTCAGGCGATTAGAGGATCATCAGGGGGTCCTTTTGTCCCTCTTTGGCGGGATACTCCCACTAGGTTTAAATCTGGAACTCCTCACAGTTTGACCTTAGAACTGAAGAAGCTTCTCGGATGAGAGGTGAAACGTCTTCAAGCAACTTAAAGAAGTCCAGGCGCTTTTCTTTGCATTTAGTATTTGTATTACAAGACTGTAAATTCACAGATGAGACACACCTATAGTCACTATATTCCAGCTTATTACCATCCAAGTCAACACAATGCATCACATGATAAAGAGGATGTCTCACCCCAAATATAAATCTCTGGTTGAATTGCTGCATGGCGCCCTGCAGCTGGCTTCGCTGGTGCTGCCATTGTTCATAATTGCGCACTGACTCCACAGTGGGGCGTTGCCATGTGGTGGTACGTGTCATGTGATCAACAAAGTAGACCCGCCCCATTTGGTCAACACGACGCTCCCAGCTGAAGGTGTAAAGGGGGGGAATAAATGCTTTAATGACAGAAAAACCATACACTTTTTCCAGGCTAAAGGACATGACAAATATATCACTGGACGAAGTGAACAACAATAATATAACCAGTATCTACTATTATAACAGTCCAATAACACTAGAGATGACTTTCTAAGAAAAATCTAAGTGATAGAGGGTTTTTTTTGTTTACCCATGGGGCAGTGGTTCAGGCCGTTCCCACGTTGTTTTCTTCTCCACGTGATCAACATAATAAAGCCTGCCGTTCTGATCCACTCTCTGCTCCCATCTAGAAAAAGGAACAATGATAAAGTTCAGGCCACTTTTCTTAATGGTGCAAGACACTACTCTAGCAGATTAGGTACAGATTTATAATTTCTAGCATTTTCTACATGAGTCATCCTAGTAGAAAAACAGCTAACAGCCAGTGAAGGTCACAATGATGTCATAGGAGCACAGAGCTCAGAAAGGGATGTTTACAGAATTACAGGCTGGATGAAGCCAGACCAAAAAAAGACCACGATTGTCACAACCATGTTTAATATATAAAATGTGAGATAAAGTCATTCACTGTTTAGGCATATCTGCTCTCAACAGACAAACAAGTAGCATGTCACCTTGTCTTTTCAGTAAGAAGATTCTGCTATGCTAAAAACTGCTCTCACATTTATCACTCATGTTTGCATATTCGTTTGATTTTTTTATCGTTACAATATTCAGCATGCTCCGTCATCTAACGTGTCATTAGATTGATGAATGGAATATAAATGCTCATCTGACCTTGCCTTTTTCAGGTATTTCTGTTCTGTTTTAGAAAACATTAATTTACGGCTAAGCAACAGCCCCTTTTCTTTATTTTTTCCTCAGTAGTTAAGCATTTTTTCTCTGGATGAAGCTTCCTTTTCTTGGTCTATTTATACTACAGCGCAGTCAGCCGCTTTAGCAATTAGTAGTTTGGCTTGGGCACTATTATTGCTTAGCATGGCTTTGGAGATTAGATAATCATTTCCATTCTTTCACATTCATGACTTATGACTGTACAGAAAACCTCTCTCAGTTCTTCTGCAAGAATTAGAAAATGAGCACCAACCCAGGAGGCAAGGGTCCTGTGCTGACTGCGGGGACTCTGGGAGTGACAGCAGGGGTGATGGTGCTGGTCGGCTGCCTGGTTGCTGCAGCTCCAGAACCGGAGGCCACTGTGGAGTTCCTGTCAGAGCCCCATGATGGACTTGAGTCTGGGGCTGATGAGGGACCCGAGGCCGGCGCTCGCACTGGGGTATCAGAACCTGACTGGCCGTCGCTGCAGTCTGCTGCAGCAGAGTCATTGCTGGAAGATGCTGAAGAAAGAAAATGGTGGATCCTCACTTTAAACACGGCCAGAGCATATGAACAAGGCTTCAACAGGCTTCAACAGGCTTCACACTGCTCTAAACAAATTTTAAGACAGTTTTGTCTGCTCTTGAATGTCACTACTGTGTGATGTCACCATTTCCTTAAAATATTCACCTTAGGGACATGGATCTAACTATGAGCATTTTTGTTCAAATCTTTTTGTACTGGTGAGGGCCAGCCAATTAGAAGAAACTTAACTTAAAATGCCTCGTTTCAGACAGCGAATGAACTGCATAGTTGAAACAAGGAACACTGTAAGTTAAATAAAGTTCATTTTGAGCTGCCAATCATGAATTGTGTGAATCGGCCCCATTTTGGAGTGCAAGAACAAAACTGTGGAATTAATATGATTATAAGAGATCATTAAGGCGCATGTGCGAGAGGATTTAGCTAGAAATGATCTTATTGTGCATCTCTGTGTTGTTGTGCATGAAGAAAGCTCATATTTAAGGAAACCGGTTGTACAAACATATCAAGAGCAAGTTGTGCTTTGGCTCAATTCCAGATCTACCTCTGGGTTAAATATTTGACACTGGAATGATGGTAGAGAGTGGGTATAGAAAAAGAGTGTCTCTTCTTCTTTGTTTTCCTTTAGTTCATAGTTTCAGTGTCTTGACAGAATAGAGCAGTTTTCACTCATTAAATCTCTTACCTGGTGAAGAGTTGGGTCTGCGTGGGGTTGGAGGCGGAGGTCTAGATGGCCTAGGTGGTCGAACAGGCCTCAGCCCTGTTGAAGATACCGATGGAGACCCTGTGCTGTTTACTGATCTACGGCCACTAGGAGAGGACTTGTGCTCTATGCTGTCCACAGCCGGAGAGCTGTCTCGACTGTGCCTGTGGAGGAGGGTGGGTGGATACTGATAAACAAAGCAGAAAAAAAAAAGAAGAAACCAGAAATGTGACACTGGTAGAACTTGCCTAAAGACAGGAAGATGTACTGTACCTTATGGAATGATCACCATTTGGCTGCGACTCCCCATTTGATGTACCTGAAATAAAAGCATGCAAGAGAAAAGAGTCAAAATGAGAGATTCTGTTAGAATGTAACATAACCAGTCAAATAATTAAGAACTCTGCTATTAGTACTGCTGATATGGATGAAAAGTTGAACTTCTGAAAAAAAAAACATGTCAAAATATCTTCAGTCCCCTTTTTCACTTTAAAAAAAAAAAAAGAAAAAAAGTTGTAAAAAACAAAACAAAAACAAAAAAACAAAGGTCCTGTAAAATAAAACAAAAAAATGACAACATAAAATGAAAAACTTCACATGCTTCCAATGTAAGTTCCTCTTTGTGCTCTTCCGTGACTCACTGTGATGGTCGGCTTCTGCTTTTGCGAACATATCAGGATCAACAGTCATGCCGTCAAGGCAGACAGACAGGTCCCCCACCACGTCTGACTCGTCCCTGTCTGCACACAGTTGTAAGGTCTGCACCACCTCAGAAACTACATACAAGAAACACACGATGGTCAGTGCTACTATGGCATCTGAAATACAAACCTTGCCATTAATGATGCCACCAAACTTTACTTCAGTCAGTGGTATAATGTCCCTTAAAAAAATTCTAACCAACAATACACAGTAGTATTTTACACAACATTCATAGTAGAAAAAGAAGTACTTTTTGCCCCCCGTAAGCCTCCTGAGATCACATACTGGATACTAACAAAAAGAAATATAAAAGTACTGTTATAACCATTTATTGATAGCACAGTGACAGAAGCAGTTTACCCTGCTCACCGCCAGGAGATGTAATTATATATTATAATACATTTTTTAATTAAATGAGAAAGATTACTTAAAAGACTGTTTTCCTGCTTCTGTTATGGCTAAATATTGTACCTAGTACAATAATGAAAAGGTTCATTTTTGAGGTGGAAAACAACACCAAAACACAAAAAACAAACATGACAAATGATTTCAAACATGAAATCTTGAATATTTAAATTACAAAGTTATGGCAATCAGCATGTGTTTCCCTGCTCTGATATCAAAGTCAGCTCTTGACATTTGATTTGCTCCCAGAGCTCCCTGTCATTAGCTCTGCTCTGCTGGACAGGGTCCATGCATATAAAAAAATTAAAAAATGACCGCACAGTGAACTGGTCTTTATGAGGGAAAAACAAAAAGATAAACAGACCAAAAATCTTCCAGCATACAAGCAGATGACAAAGATTATAAATGGAATACTCTACTGATTGTTTTACTGGGTGTAAGTCAGATAAACCACATCTGTAAGCGCTCTGAAATTCTTTCTGTATGTACGTGTGCTGCAGTGAAACCATGTAAACCTGCATCAACTCACACAGACAGCAGGAAATTATCTGACAAAACTTTGGTGGGCAGGAAGTGATGTGGTTTATACTTGCAGCAGTTTACTTTTGCAGTAGAAAATTACTAGTTAACCATTACTGTCTAATTGTCTACACATATAATTTCTTATATTTAGCAATCTCCTTTGTTCTATGTGCAACTGTTGTGTTACTTGGGTTAGCCAAAGCGCATTTCTACGGCTTGTATCCAGGATCTTATTTGCTGGATCAGTCAATTCATTGATTTTCCGCTGCATATTATTATGTGCTGGAGCCTATCACAGCTGTCTGACTTGTGTATCAAACTTCTTTGTCAAGGCACAAGAATTTGTAAAACAGGGACTTAATTTACATTTTCTGTGGTACTTTTGAGTACATCTTGCTTCATCACTGGCAAACGGCTGTATGTGATAAACATCATTTAAAGGGTTGAGGGTTTCCCTTTTTTTTGTCATCAGATGCTTGCAAAATTTATTCTCTATATTTGATCCCTTCGCAAAAATTTTACTAAATTATATATCTTTATAATCATATATGTCAACTCTGAGGCAAGGCTCAGAGTGACAAGACACTGTTTTTACCAAGCTAACATGTTTCATCCTGCAGCTCTTCTAGGGGTAAGTTGAGGTATTCCTCAGAGACCAAGAAGCATAATCTCCCAGCTGTTTCCTTTCAATTGGACATGTCCCCACACAGCTCACCTAGGAGGCATCTTAGTCAGATGCCTGAACCACCTCAGCTGGCTCCTTGTAGTGTGGAAGTACAGGAGCTCTACTCTGACCCCACCCAAATGACTAGACTCCTTACTCTACCTTTAAGGCAGAACGCACCGCTTGTATGTAGGAACCTTTTTTTCCCTTTGTGTCATATATACTCACTTTTCATGTCATTAGATTTGAGTGTTTCACTAAGATCCAGCGTGGCCATCCCTAGCAACAGATCTGACTTCAGGGTCTGGTGGCTCCACACACGAAACACTAGTTTGCTGAATGGAGTTACGATCCTGTGAAAACCAATATATTTAGAAACAGTTACTTTTGAAAGTTTAAAAAACAAACTAAAAAG
This sequence comes from Copadichromis virginalis, assembly GCF_057382275.1. Lineage (NCBI taxonomy): Eukaryota > Metazoa > Chordata > Actinopteri > Cichliformes > Cichlidae > Copadichromis > Copadichromis virginalis. The sequence goes on from NC_140637.1 coordinate 12,553,198, forward strand.
AGAAAGAAAAAAAACAAACATGCTTTTTTCGATTGAAAAGCTAACATAGGAAAGTTCTTCATGGCCGTGTACACCATTTCAACAACCAGGTTGACAGATTAATATGTGCTGATAGTGTTTTTATAGACTTTCCATTGTCTAAATGAATAAATCTGTAAGCAGTTCTTATTCCACTTCTCAATCACAAGTCCTTAGCTAGCCAATGTCAAGTGAATACCATTTTGTGTGAGTCTTAAAACCTTTTACAGCTCCAATCTAACATTTGTGTTAAGTACAATTCCCAATGATAAGTTCTACAAGCATCAATAATTACAAATATAGGAAATAACAACCAATTACTCTCAGGAATTCCCAGCACTGCAATCTATTTGACAACTGTTTTACCAAGCTAAACAGTGAACACCACTTTGTCTGTATGAGCAGCAAAAATCTTTGTGTTGTCCTGAAAGCGAACCACAGACAATAAAGTTCAAAAGCTATTCAGGGACAGTGAGTGTCCATGACCGTCACTACGACAGTTGTTTAACAGTCACCAGGAAAAGAGACAGTGGATATGTGGACTGGGTCCGGTTACACCCCATAGTAAACACTTGTTATATAATAACGCTTCCCCCGTTGGTCTAAAAGAAACTGTAGGAGGGTTCTATAATAAGAAGGCCACTTTGCATAGAAGGAGACATTAGATAGGCTAAAATTAAGGGGGTGCTAAATGTGTGAATATTTTTACTGCAGGAAGTGAAGTGGTGTGAGTGCACTAAATGTGAAGTGCATTCTTGGAAACAGGAGTCCTGTAAATGCACAGGACACTCACCCAACTGTGTGGGACTGTAACTGCTAATGGAAGCCAATTCCAAACACACAGGTCTTTAAACTTCTCTTTAAACTGGAAACTCTATGAAAACCGAGCCCAAGAGCGTATGCACGAAAAACAATTGCACAGTTTCAGTGAAATTCTATTTTTATATTCTCATGAGAGAAACTGACAGTTTGCTGGGGAAATGATGATTTGTCTTACCGCATAGTGCAGTCAGCAGTAATCGTGCATGGTACACTTCTTCCTTTGAGCCAAAACCCAAATTACCACACTGTTTTTATTAATCACTTAATGCAGTCTCTAGGGATTATAGCCATTAAATGGGCTGTAAAAATGTTTGAACAATGGAAAGATGCTCTTCTCACCGAGGAGCACAGGCATTATTTACTATATGCTCTCTTTTTGATATGCATATTTTATAAGCTACAAATATAAACTACTATCATTTTATTAGTGCCAAAACTTTTGTTTTCCTTCAACATAGTTGAATATTTCTCACTCCATAAAGATGCTTAGAGAATCTTTAAAGGGTGCCCTTTATGCTTTTGCCGATTTTCATATGGATATTTATACAAACATGGTCAAAGTTTCAAATAATGAGGTCAGCATTTGTACAAGTAGTTCTGGTGAGTTAAAAATTAGGGTTTTAGATGTTGTATGATGTCAAAAACAGGGGATATCCTTAATATGGTCATCTCACAGCTGTATTAACCTACTGTTCAAACCTCCTGTTTGCAAGAAGAGGACTGAAAAGGGTCTGTCGCAACATAAGATAAATACAGATCTATCTTTTTAAACTGTGAATGATGCAATTACTCTACTCTGCTCTCTAGTTGTTTCGTTTCTCCCTCTGAAAACCCTACATCCAGATGAACAAAATTGAGGATTTGGTAAATACACAGTTGGTTTGGTTTCCTGAAAATATAAGTAGTAACATTTATGACAATAAACAGTCTATGGCATCTGAGTACGTGGGCTATTAGATGTTTTATGGGCACATTTAAACATTAGAATTCATTCTGTATCCTTTCTCATAAATTCAAACATTTGCAATTTAAATACAGGTTTTATTTAGACAGGTTTGGCTCGAGTTAAATACCTTTTATGGGTAATAAAATAGAAGTATGGCATAGGAGTATCTATGATATGAATTAATATAAGAGTCTAGTAATCCTGGCAAGACTGACTCACACAGTGAGCGGCTGCTTCCATTTGGGGCTGTGAGTGTTGGTACATTTCTCTGTTTTCTTGGACTGGCCGTCGACTGTCACTTCCACATAGGGACTGGGACCAAACCAGTTTTTCTTGTTTTCTTTCAGTTTTGCTGATAGCACTAAACAGGAAGAATACATATAGTAAATGAGCAGTCAGATGTTGGAGTCCAAAACAAAACAAATAAATTGTTTACAACTTTAATTTAGGAACAAAATACTAGTATGAAGGCAGTGGGGGAACAATTATTTGATCCCCTGCTGAATTTACAAGTTTACTTACAAAGAAATGGACAGTCATTTTAATGAAGAGAAACAAAGTCCCAAACGCTAAAACTCTAAACCCTTTAGGTTTCTAGGCTGCCGCTTGGCAGCTTGAGGTTTCTTTCCCTTCACAGATTTTTCTACAGGATTCAGGTCTGGAGACTGGTTAGAACACTATGTGACCTTAATGTGCTGCTTGACAGTATGTTTTGAGACATTGTCATGATGGAAGACTGATCCACGGACCCATGTGCATGTCTACGACCCAGCTGACGTCTTGGGCAGCTCTTTGGTCTTGCCCGTGGTGACGGCTATGTTGGAATGGAAGAAATTGATTCTGTGGAGAGGTGCGCTTCATACACAATATGAGTTGAGATCAGGAATATAATAAATATAATTGAATGACTGATTGTAATTAGTGGGAGCCAGAATTGTGGTGTGGTTGTAGGGGATGAAATTCTTATTTCACTCTATGACATGCAAATCAGTTTGTTCTGGATTTTGTGGTTGGTATTCTCTCACTCTATTATTACCATAACAATTAGAGACTGTTCCTTTCTTTGTGAATGAGCAAACATACAAATTTTGTTTTTTTAACTGGTAGTAAAAAATATGCAGTAATAGCAAGAAGCACAGATTTTTACTAATGAGAACATCTGAAAAACTTAAGCAGCTATCTGAATGCTCAGAAATAAAATAAGTCAACCTGACTTTTATTTTAACCTCTGTGTGTCGGTCTTCACTTCTTGATGAAGACCGAAGACTCACCAACGATTTGTAGCTGTGCCCTAATAGGGTATCCATTGGAAGTGCCCGACTTGGTGGCTCCACTGGCCATGACATAGGGCTGGTATAAAGGCCTGTAGACAACACATCATTAGGTTGGTGACAATCATGCAGAACTCATACAGATATGACTAAATGATCTCATCTGTAAGTTGCAGATGTGCACCATACTGGTGAGATCATTTAGCTCAAATATATTTAGCTTACATTGTGAGCTGAACTGATTTCTGACTATTAATAGGTTAAAAAAATATGAAACACTACATTAAAAATATTTATATTTCACAAATTATCTCTGCAAATCTACACTGTACAGTAAAATAGAAAAATATCAGAGCTTTGAGCAAATTTTCATTAACTACAGGAGTTATACTGCAACTATATTTCTTACTGAAATACTCTTAAAATGTACAACATCTGAGATTAAAATAGTACACAATGACTTTCATTCATACACAGTCACAGACATTTGGTGGCAAAGCTGGGAAACAAACCACTAACTATTTGATTAATGGAAAACTCGCTCCAACACCTGTCTGTAAAGTGCACTGAGACTACATTTGTTGCAACTAAAACTGAATTAATCAATTAGTCAATTTAATCAGCTGCAGTTCAGCAGTCAAAGCTATAACAGTCAGTCACTATAAGAACCTTGCAAGATGCATAAAGCACATCAAGCTCGTACATCTTCCATAGCTGACACAAAAGTATCATAACTGTGGGCTCCAAATTACCTCTAATGCATATTTCTTCCTATATTCCTGTGCAAATGCTTTCACTGGGTTTGGCTTGAAGCAAGCAGCCTTTACCCAATTATTTTCAAAGTCTAAGATAAACAAGAAATACGCCAAATCACTATTCTCGCCAAATCTGTGCAAACAAGTTAGCTTAGCTTAGCTCAACGGACACCCTACTTAGGACATCAGCAACATGCATACATATTTTTTCCTTTGTACAAAGACTTCTACCTAAATAATCTCATCACCTGGAGAGTCATTTTGAATAGTAGAAAGTCTACATTTAAAAAAATAAAAAAATAAAAAAAAAAAAAAATTGTATTTCCTTTCAGGATCCCATCCTTAACAACACTAAACAGTATAATGACCTGTTAAACGTCCGCAACAAGGGAACAGACTGACGGTAAACTCAAAATAAAAAGAATATCAGTTCAAGCAACAGTAAAAATCTCCTAAATGCTGTGTCATCATGGAAGGTAATAAAAGACCACAAAAGGAGGCAAAGGCCAGGGCTGCAGGCTGTGAAACCTGTAAGGTGGCTGTAAAAGAAAATCTTATGGGTCTTACAAAAAAACTTGTGATCTTTGTCACCAGTCTTCACTTTAAGATCACAATTTCATTTATATAATACATGAGAGCAATTACATAAAGCTCATGCCAAAAATACACCGACAACAGCAATAATTGGTTCTGAGGATAAGGTTGCCAGGGCCAGTTATACTGTTTGCTTATAAGCATGTCAACAGTATATGAACTCCGAAAGCTCTGAAGCAGGCCCTGTGATCTTTTCTTGATTGTGGTTACTTCAGTGTGGCACTGAATAATGCAGGGTCCTCAGCTCTAGCTCATCCAACAGTCTACGCACACAGCAGAGCAGGAGACAGTGAGGAGCTCCCGGGTAAACTTTCACGTTGGCTACGGGTCTCAGTCAATAATTCATTATAATTGCTGACTTTGCATCCTTGCAAGTAGGCTGAATGTGTATCATGGATGAGTGTATTTCCTGGATACTAAACTGGATTTTTGTGTTTTCAGCTAAGCAACATCTCCCACTATTTCACAAAGTGCATCTGGGGTTTCTTGAAACTAATCTGAACTCAGACTGATTCAACTATTGCCTGTTAGTGCTGTGGTGTTGCAGGTGAACCAACTATTTTGAACAGTATGACCAAAACCGCATAAGAGGAGCTTTTCATTACTATATGCTGAACTTCTATTGTCAAGGTTGCTAACACCTTGTTAAATCACATGGACACGCTGTTTACATCATGACTAAGAGGGCAAAACAATGCAGCACATCAAAACAACATACCGTCGCAATGACGAACACGAAATCTTTGTCAGATAAAAGGGACAAATGGGTTTTCTAATATTACGATTCAAGCAAACAATACTCAAAAACCGTCATTATAAGTAAAAATCGGAGACTGTTGAGAACAATTGCGACTGAGGGCACAAAATAACGTAAACGTCATTCTTGCATTATGTTTACAAAGCAATTATGTCAAAAGAGAAAACTATGCGGTCAGGACAGCTTGCTAATGGAGGGCACTTGGGAGCAGTGACGTTTGACAGGTGCAGTCAGTTTCCCGAAGAGTCAACAAGCTTCCGTATACCTTTAATAACACTTCTTTTCACTGCTTCACTGACACAAACCCATTTATAATAATATAAATTCCTACCAAATCACTTCAACATTCCTCAATAGCGTACTGAGAAATGACTCCATGACGTCTAAGCGTAAAGATTTAATCGAACTACTAAAATATCAGATTGAGTGTGGCGCACCTTCCTTCGCAAATGACAGCACATAGCTGAGAAGAAACTACTCAATGTACCTCCACATTCCGTGTCTTGGATGCTAAGCTAAGAAACGTTCGTAAGATTACATAATTTAATCCAACTAGGAATTGATAACAAGCTAACGCTAATTCGGTTAGCCGGAGAAAGAAGTACAGTATGTCCTGGTTGCCAAAGTCAAAAGCCATGAAGTTGACCACTTTTAGTTATGTTCGCCGCTGTGGCTTTTTAACTAGAGTTGCTGAGTACGTGTTGAATGTCAGCTGGTCACCAGAATTGACAGCCTGGTGCCATCCCAGCCCAGGCTAATTACTAGCCTGCTAGCTTGTGTCATCATCATGGCTGGCTGGAAATCCCAAAGTCCAACGGCTGTGGAAAAAGCTAATATCACCGATGAGAACTCCAGTTATTGGCTCCCATTACTTACCGGAGTCCGAGCGAGGAGCTGTAAAACTAACGCGCTGTATCTAAAGTGTCCACCCAGCCTTCGCTCACCAGGATGTTTGGGTTTCTGTTGGGGGTTTCACTTCAAGGAAGAAGAAACTTCCACCATCTTCGTAAGCTCGTATCACGTGATCGAAACAAGGTGGAGCGCGCACGCTACTCCCTCTTTGTGCCGTGATTGGACAAGAGTTGTAGTGCTACGAACCAATAGACGGTCAGTAAACATAATGATGCATTTAAGGTACTTGCAGTCTACTCATAAACCTTACGTTAACGCATTGTTTTTAATGCCTTGTGCAGCATTTTTTAAAATAACGAATATATTTTTATATATACTTGATATGAAGGATATCCATCATCTTCTGTGGCAAACTTGATACATAAATGTGTTTATGATGTGTTTAGTGAAAATAGGCTTAGGTAAATACAGTTAGAATAAAATATCCACAAATCTCTTGTGTGCAAAAAGAAATTCCTGTTCAATCTTAATCTGTCCTATGTAGCTCTTGACAATGTAAAATTTAACATGCCATTAAAAATATCAAAAGACTACTTGATAACCAACATATTTTGTATTTGACTTTAAATGTAGTCATATTTCTAATTTGGTTAGAAATATTTCTTATGGAGGCTGTTTCCTATTTACAGATGGTGGTCCAACAACAAACGGCAGATGGAAGTGTTGTGCTGTATAGCTGACTGTGTAATCGTTGTCACCTCCTCGGTGAGGACAAAGAGCTGTAGGGACAAAGAGAAGAGTGTTTACTAAAGCTTACTAAATTTAATATTGCAATAGGTTAATATACTACATACTGCGTGTGTTATAATTCATAGATATTACAATCTAATAAATAGAACATAAATGTAAAATAGGATGTATTGTACTATACACTTAATGAATACAAATATGTCAGTTCAGTTCAGAGATGCTTTATTTTGAAAGTGCTAACAGGAACGTAGTATTCGCTATGACATTTGTCTTGACTCCTATAGCGGGGTGGTCGGGTTTGGTCACTGTTGATACAGAGACAGCATGAGACAGTTCTCTGTTCGGATCATGCAAGCATGGGGATATTTGGAGGAGAAGACAGTTTGACAGCTAACTCAAAGAAAAGGTAAGCCACAAATCTCAACATCAGGCATTAGGAACAGTCCAGGGCACGACTTATTACAATGTTTATGAGCCTTCACTTGAATTGTGGCCACACAGCGCAAGATGCAAACGTGTTGTGTCTTATGAAAAAGAAAAACTGCACCAATGCAATGCATAAGAAAAGTTATTCCATGACTGTGGAAAATCCACGATGTAGGCATGTAAATCCGATACAAGGTGTCTGTAACACGTAGTAATAATCATGCACGTTGTATTTTTTCACAAAAAATAATAGAACTATTTACGAGTATGTTTATTATGATAGAGAACAATAAGGTTTTTGTAGCTGACACTCACTGAAAGCATTTTATGCAATATTAAAAGATTCTAACATTTTTTTTCCCTTATGGGGTTTTGTATATAGGGTTCATGCAAGTTGAGGGAAGGTCACACCCTGAGCTGACTCCTTGGCTGCTACTGCTGTTGCAGTTCTAAGTAATATATGAATAGAATACAGAGGGATAAAATAGTGTATGCCATGATTATCTTCACTACTGCGAAGCACAGATGGCAGATGGTCAACATCAGGGAGTCTGCAGTGAGTCAACATAGCATGAAAAGTAAATGACATCTGACAGTAAAGATGGACAATATAGCAGTGCTTTAGTGGGAGGTGATAGTGTTTCCTGTCATTAGGAGCACTCTGAGATTCAATCAAACGCTAGATGGCTTCTAATAGAACAGTTTTTTAAAGGAGTAAGCAATGTGGGGAAGGGATTTCTGCTGAAATTGACATTGCTGTTGTAAAATCTTCACATCCTTGAGTAATGCCGGTTGATAAACTAATTACAGAACGCAAATTAAGGAAGGCATCCCCAAGTGCTCCTTTTGACATTCAGTCTGACTTAACAGCACAGAGAGTAAAATAATATAGGAAACACAGAGGTGCACACAAGCTTGCTCGAAGTTGTTCGCATCAGACTGACAAGTGCTTTGTTATTTCTCTTAGCATTTGCATTTCTCCCGGGTGATTTTCATTTCCTTCTACATGCACATTAGCAATCACTAGAAAACCTCTGCAGACTGGTAGGACCTGCTTTGAATGTGTGTGTGTTTAAAAAAAAAGAGCGATAGAGAATTACATGCTCTGTATAAGTGACTCTCACTTGTTTTATTACATTTCTATCAAAACTTTACAAGAAACTTTTATGTCAACAACAGTTTCCTGTTTTGCTTTGTGCATTTGTTTCTTATATTTGCCATTCGAATTAAGTTTCTTCAACACTGTGCTCTCGACCTAGTGTTGCCAAGGTGTAGTCATCATACCTGTGCATTCTCAGCTTTCAGACCACCTCATTGCTTGATTTCGTGTGAATGCTCTAAGATGTTTCCTGGACTTTGCATGTGCCTGTGGGAAACTTTGCACCCCTGCACTCTAGTGTGTGTCTGAGTGGAACAGCCTGCTCTTGCCAGGCAGCTATCAGTGTATTAATAGGTGTTTGAGCTGCTACTTTGGTCCCAACCCCCAACTGGCTTTTCAGTTTTCATAACACAAACAGGCCAACAAACCCCCCTGCCCGACCCCGACACCCCCCCCCCCCCCCCCCCCACTGCTACATAAAACAAAACAAGAAAATAAAAATAAAAATATGAGCTTATTTTAGGCTCAGTGGTAGATAACTGACAGTTTGGGTTGCATGCTGTATGTTAATAATAGGTGGTGAGTTGCAGGGTTTGTTGTTAGGTAGCCTAAGATGACCTGTCATTCAGTCATAGATAGGATTTTTTATTTTTTTTTAGATTGTGTTATCTATAAAACTTTAGAGATAAAGGTCATTTTAAAGGTTATTTCTACAACAGGAACCACCTTGTTGATGTCACATTTGAATTATTCCATTTTTACATGGCTATATTAGATTTTCTTTTTCCTAGGAAGTTGAATAAGTGGAGGAAAGAAAGAACAAGACTGAGTCTGTTTATTCTCAAGGGGAAACTAAAGAAGAACTTTAGTGTGATATATGGGGGGGGGGGAGAATCATAGTAGATGCTTTGGTAGTGAACATGGTGTCAGGCTGACCATATCTGGGAACTGTGTCAGGGTGTGCTTGCTCCCACGCTGGCTGATAGATGGGAAGGATGGCTAAACCTGGCATATTTACCATTTTATTAGTTTTAACTAACCTAATAAATAATTTAACTAACCTCTGTGTCATCATTAGCCACGGGTGTTGGCAGTAATCTGTTAGGTGGGAGCGCTTGTGTTTGGTTGGATAGAGCAGTTAAGAAGATGTCAGACTTCCTCTATTCACTGGTCCGTGCTGCTTGTGCTTCTTTTATGGTCCCAGGGACAAAAAAAGTATAAATAAGAAACAAAAAAGGAACCGCATGGCATAGCTCCAAGCTGCAGGAGCTATTTTTGGGTCCAGCTATGGGAACATAACCAAGCTCCCAATAAGTCATACATGGACAACATGGTGGCTGTAAATCCTGGTGCTATTGGTGGGCTGACTCTCATAAGTGATTTACAGAATCAGATAATGTTAAGAGACCACTTTCTGCACACCTTGCCGTTGTTCATAGCATCAAACAAACACAGAGCCTCAACTGTAAAGTGTATTAAATCAAACAATACGTTTTGTCTGGATCACTTTACAATGTGGAGATCATATTTCTTTGAGGTCACTCTAAGTAGAAAGCATTTGTTTTATGAAAGCGCTGTGCATCCTTTCCATCACCCCCTGCCGGTAGGTTCAAGTACCCTGTTTGACCTGTAATTAAAGCTCCTTGTGGTTATTGCATAACAGGCTCTTGTGTGTTGACTAGTTGCTGGCTCTTGTTGTTCTGCAACAGGTTAGTGGGCAGGTTTTATAAGTGACTCTCACTTGTTTACTATTGGAAATATGTCTTCTATTTCCAAACAGCTGCTTATAAGATGTGTGAGTAGATATTGCCAGACAAAAGAAGAAAGAAGCTACCTTCACTTTGTTCCTGCATTCACAAGGGGTCTTCCTTGTAGCTCCACATTTTCAACTTGTTTTTTTTTTTTTTTAATTACACCAGACAAATGCAGAAATGCAAAGACCTCTGAAATTTTTCAGTTCACTTTTGATTTCTGAAGGGAGTTATCAGCCAGTGCGCACCAAAATGCCTCTGGATGCAGCTGGACAGAGATACACTCACAAAAATCTGTAAAGCACTAATTATATAAAATTATAGGTTCATTTATTCAAATAACTAATCATTAAGGAAAATACGCTTGGTATAAACTGAATACCAATCAAGTCAATTTCATTTGACCAGATTTGATCAAATTCAACATTTTACACTGTACTAATGTAACATGGGAAACTGAAATGTAATCAGATTATTTAAAGTCAGTATTTGGGGCATAAATATTTTTTTTCAGTGTACAAACAACTATAGCAATGAGTCAGCATTTCTAAACAGATCATAACATGCAGATATGACTCAGTAGCATATCAATGAAAATCTCTTTGCATAGAAGGGAAAACAGAAACACGAGTCCTCAGATCGGCCTGGATCCAGGGTTAGCATTGTTACGTAATATCAGTATTAAATGGAATCAGATACAAATATGATGTGAAATGATTCAAACATAGTGACAAACAGACTGAGAATGATCTCCTAACTCTGAACCGCCATGATGCTTGTAGATGCTTTTCAAAACACATTTATCATATGGTTGAGTCTCGTGGCTCTCACTAGCTGCATCAAACAACAGACAAAATAAGGAACCATCTGCTTAGCAAGCTAAATACCTGAATGTAAAAGCAGTGTTATATGGGGGGATGCAATGGAATTGACACTATACTAGATACACTAGATATTTCCACTTTTGCCAGACTTACAAATCAAGTGAAAAACATTTTATAGGATGTGTTTTTGGAAACATTTCTGAAATTAGAAGCAAGATGTGGGGTGCTAGCGAGGTAACCTCGGGTTTAATATGAATGGTTTTTATGAAGCAGTTATTTTCAGAATATTTTCAATTCAGTTTAGTTAGAACTAGTGAGATATTCAACTCTCTTCAAAGCTAAGCGTTAAGAGGTGGCTTACTCAGAGACCAGCAAAATCATATCTTTTGCTGACAGGCAGCTTAATGAGATGTTTTTAGATATAATCTTAATTAAAACCCTAAAGACTTGTGCAGGTTGTCACTATAAGGTTGTACAGGTTTTTATTGTTAGTTGTTTAACTACTCACCATTCAACACCAACATGGTTGCAATATTAAGGACAAGTGTAATCCATGCTACATGCACACATCTAAGAAAGACATTAATTTAGTGGAACACAGAATTGTAACTACAGAGGGATCTACCTTTTTGTTAATGCAGGGGAAGTGTTATTGATAAGGCTTTCAACTTCACAACTTGGCACAGTCTGGCCAGAGCCAGCTTTTCTTCCTGGCTTTGGCTTCACCAGCTTTGTCGCTTATTCCTCATATTTGTTTAGGTTTATAGTTTTTTCCTCTTTGTGAGAAATAGAACAAGAAGTGTGCACTCTCACTCCATGTTTACAAGCTCCTGGCCACAAGTGACTGGCAAGTTGATAACCTCTGTTGTGTGACTGCACAGCATGATTAGGTTTAGTAAAGCCAGCTCATGGAAATTATTTCTGGGTTTGTGAACAGTACTGAACTATGAGTGCAGATGTGGTAAATAGACTTTCTCATCCTCCCGTTTATTAAAAAATAATAATAAAAATTATGTGACGTGTGTTATATTACTTAAGGCAAACAAATGAATCTGTAATGGTATTGATATCTCCAAACACACTCCAAATTACTGTAAACGTCTGCCTACTTGTGAGAAAAATGACCTCGGGGCTGCTGTTCAGGACTAGCTGAGCTGCTCTGTGCTGCATATAGTCTGTTTTTTCAATTAGTACCTCCTTGTTTGAAATTACGACATAGCTTATTTTTCTAGTGATGTAAGTTATGAGCAACAAAGGAGGCCTTGTTTGACCTTTCATACTGTTCATTTTTTTCTTCTTTTTTTTTGCCTGTCCCATTTGGTTCTTTAGCCGTCAGAATTGTTGTCTGAAGACCAACAAGGATACCCAATGGATCATCACGGCCTTGCTGTATTGCTCCATTTGATCAACCTTTGTTGTTGTTATTATTTATTTTATTTTATTTTCACTTGTAACAGATGGGACAGACATGACTGAGGGATAGGAAAGGGAGAAAGAAAGATGAAGGAAAAGAAAAACAGAAGGGAAGAGGGACAGTGAGAAAGGGCACATCACCTGTTGAGAGAAAAAGAAGAGAAAACAAGCAAAAAAAAACAGAGCAACATACTAAACACAACACCATCACGTTAATCTAGCTAAGTGTAAACAGCAGTAAATACTAAATATTGAATGTTGTTGTGTAGCAAGCAGGACCGACAACGCATAATGTGCTTGGAAATAGCAGCCAATAGAGGTGTAGTTTATGTCTATGAACAGTGAACACCCGTGTGCACACCTGTGTGGATCAGCGTGCTTGTATTCAAAAGGTTTCCCCATGTAATGGTCTGCTAGAGGATGTAGAGAGCCATAGCCCCGTCCCCCAGGGCATGAAGCAGGCATGGAAGAGATCCAAGCTCCAGACATCCAGAGGCCCCAGAGTGCGAGAGGGGCATCCGTGCCACCCTCCTGGGAAGAGCTGAGGAGAGCCCCAGATGAGGGGTCACCCAGTAGCCACAGAGCAGAAGCCAGAGGGGGCTGCAGTGGCGTGCCCGCCGGCTCTGCCGGCAGCCAGCTGTGCCAGAGTGAACCGAGCCGCAGGCCCAGAGGCCCGAGGGCCCCCTTTGCCCCGGAAGAGGCCTGACCGAGCAACAGGCACCAGGCCCCGCCAAGTAGTCACCGGGAGTGAGCTGGTACATATCTCAGCACCCAGCCCCGGACACCAAGAACCACCAACGCACCGACCCCTGAAGGCATCAGTTGTGTGTGTGAGTGTGGTGAGGGGAGATAGGCCTTTGGAGGGCCTGAGAGTTCCCCGAGAGGTGGAGTGTAAGACCCGACCTGACCGAGCAACAGGCACCAGGCCCCGCCAAGTAGTCACTGGGAGTGAGCTGGTACATACAGTGGGGCAAAAAAGTATTTAGTCAGCCACCGATTGTGCAAGTTCCCCCACCTAAAATGATGACAGAGGTCAGTAATTTGCACCAGAGGTACACTTCAACTGTGAGAGACAGAATGTGAAAAAAAAAATCCATGAATCCACATGGTAGGATTTGTAAAGAATTTATTCGTAAATCAGGGTGGAAAATAAGTATTTGGTCAATAACAAAAATACAACTCAATACTTTGTAACATAACCTTTGTTGGCAATAACAGAGGTCAAACGTTTACTATAGGTCTTTACCAGGTTTGCACACACAGTAGCTGGTATTTTGGCCCATTCCTCCATGCAGATCTTCTCGAGAGCAGTGATGTTTTGGGGCTGTCGCCGAGCAACACGGACTTTCAACTCCCGCCACAGATTTTCTATGGGGTTGAGGTCTGGAGACTGGCTAGGCCACTCCAGGACTTTCAAATGCTTCTTACGGAGCCACTCCTTTGTTGCCCGGGCGGTGTGTTTTGGATCATTGTCATGTTGGAAGACCCAGCCTCGTTTCATCTTCAAAGCTCTCACTGATGGAAGGAGGTTTTGGCTCAAAATCTCACGATACATGGCCCCATTCATTCTGTCCTTAACACGGATCAGTCGTCCTGTCCCCTTGGCAGAAAAACAGCCCCATAGCATGATGTTTCCACCCCCATGCTTCACAGTAGGTATGGTGTTCTTGGGATGCAACTCAGTATTCTTCTTCCTCCAAACACGACGAGTTGAGTTTATACCAAAAAGTTCTACTTTGGTTTCATCTGACCATCTGACCCAATCCTCTGCTGTATCATCCATGTGCTCTCTGGCAAACTTCAGATGGGCCTGGACATGCACTGGCTTCAGCAGCGGAACACGTCTGGCACTGCGGGATTTGATTCCCTGCCGTTGTAGTGTGTTACTGATGGTGACCTTTGTTACTTTGGTCCCAGCTCTCTGCAGGTCATTCACCAGGTCCCCTCGTGTGGTTCTGGGATCTTTGCTCACCGTTCTCATGATCATTTTGACCCCACGGGATGAGATCTTGCGTGGAGCCCCAGATCGAGGGAGATTATCAGTGGTCTTGTATGTCTTCCATTTTCTGATGATTGCTCCCACAGTTGATTTTTTCACACCAAGCTGCTTGCCTATTGTAGATTCACTCTTCCCAGTCTGGTGCAGGTCTACAATACTTTTCCTGGTGTCCTTCGAAAGCTCTTTGGTCTTGGCCATGGCGGAGTTTGGAGTCTGACTGTTTGAGGCTGTGGACAGGTGTCTTTTATACAGATGATGAGTTCAAACAGGTGCCATTCATACAGGTAACGAGTGGGGGACAGAAAAGCTTCTTACAGAAGACGTTACAGGTCTGTGAGAGCCAGAGATTTTCCTTGTTTGAGGTGACCAAATACTTATTTTCCACCCTGATTTACGAATAAATTCTTTACAAATCCTACCATGTGAATTCATGGATTTTTTTTTCACATTCTGTCTCTCACAGTTGAAGTGTACCTCTGGTGCAAATTACTGACCTCTGTCATCATTTTAAGTGGGGGAACTTGCACAATCGGTGGCTGACTAAATACTTTTTTGCCCCACTGTATCTGAGCGCCCGCAGCAGCAGGGAGGCCCCGCATCCCAGATCCCAATCGGACGGCCACACCTCCTCCCAGCCCCCCCGCCCCGATGGCCAGCAGAGAACAGGGGTGTGTGAAGACCCCAAACCTCCCTCCTCTCGCTCACTACTCATGTGTAGTGTTGCTGCGTGTTGTTCTAAGGTGCAGACCTTTCATACTGTGTAGATTTATTGCATGTTTACATATTAGCATGTTAAACAAAGTTGTGACTTACAGCGAACTTGCCCTCCCATTTTACTTTGTACTCGACACCCACAAACTGAACTACAAAGGGTGACAGAATAGATGCAACATTGTTCAGTTTATAATTCTGCAAATGAACTTCCTCACCTCTCCCTACCGAACTGAGTGTTTTTATATTAAGAAGCTTTGAGAATGTTATCTGTGTCCCCCCGCTATAAAAGTCCTTTCCATATCCCTTTGTGTACACATTACAATGGCTTATTTTTAACCTGTTGGGCTCTTTAGAAGTGGCAAGGGGAGAGCAGGCAGGAAGCTGGTGCAGGATGACAGAGGATCCATTCTTCCTGTCTCCCTTCCCTCACATATTACTATGGTTTGTGTTGCCGCTCTGTGATGCCCACCCCACCCCCAGTGAAATACAAATAAATAAAAATAATGTGTGAACAGATGCACTGAGGGACACTTCCTCAGCCACAGTAGACCTGCATGGGAGAGAAGCTGTGACAGTTTGACCTACTAGATAGTGTTCGAGAGCAACTTACTGAAAGGAACTGGAAAAAACTCACTTTAAATGTTGGATATTTAAGAAACATCAAGCAGATAAGAAAACATGAGAAGCTGAGCTGAATAAAACATATAGCTGGATGGGCGGGGATGGGCGTCCAGGTACACACCGGCTCACTCCTTGGTGGCTGCTTATTGGGGCCTGGAGCCTGGGGCTTGCTCGGGCCACTTCGGGGGTGGGGTGCCCTCGGCCTCTCGGCCTGGGGCTCGGTCACTCTGGCACAGCTGGCTGCCGGCGGAGCTCACGGGCACGTCACTGCAACCCCCCTGGCTTCTGCTCCGTGGCTGCTGAGTGACCCCTCATCTGGGACTCTCCTCAGCTCTTTCTGGGACAGTGGCGCGGCTGCCCCTCTGTTGGTCTTCCTTGGTCTCTTGTGTTCTAGGGGCCTCTGGATGTCTGGAGTTTTGATCTCCTCCATACCTGCTTCATGCCCTGGAGGACGGGGCAGTGGCCCCCCCACACCCTCTAGCAGATCATTACTTTTAAAAACAAGCGCGTCCATGCTCACAGGTGTACACACGGGTGCTCACACACACAAACTACACCCTTTTTGGCTCCTACCTCAAAGCACACTGTGCGCTGTCGATCTTACGTGCTGCACAATAATGTTTAATATTTAGTATTTACTGTTATATTCCCATATATCATCGTGATGTTGTTTATTGTATTACTCTCGTTTTCTTCTGCTTGTTTTCTTTTTTCTTTCTCAACAGGTGATCCAGGTGATTGATATATGTATTTTTTTTGTCTGCTTATTTAGTTGGTTTTTGGTTTTTTTGCCCTTTATCCCCGTCCCTCTTCTCCGCTGTTTTCCCCCCCTCTTCCTTTCTCCCTTTTCTTTTCCTCATTCAAGTCTGTCCCGTATCTAGCAAGTGAAAATAAAAAATAAATAAAATAAACAATAAAAGGTGAATCAAATAGACCATTACGGCAAGGCTGGGATGGTCAATTTGGTAAAGTAAATCCGTTGGGCATCTTTCTTCGCCTTTAGACAACAATTCTGATGGCAAAAGAACTAAATGGGACAGGCAAAAACAAAAAACAAAAAAAAACAACATATAGCTGGATGAGCCACAAATACCTGTTTGACTCTGTAAGCATTATTAGAAACAAAGTAAATTCATTCAAATCTAAATTTACTGTATATGAGCACTTTATTTAACAATTCAACCCTAAGAGATACAGTTACTAGTTACTTTTCTGCCTCAAGGTTTGAGTTTAAACAGTACTTTTATGAAATGTTATTAAATTAAAAGTATTCTGTGTGCACTTTGGAGTCTCTTGGTGTGGCCCTCCACAACAGGCCCAGTCATATGGCCCCTTCAGAAAATTAAATTCATACCCCTAACTGTCAAACATGGAAGAGTCATATAAGGTGCCTGAAAATGTAGACACAGTAGCTTTAGTGTTTGGGAATGATTAATGGGCCCTCCACAGCAGTCCCAGTTTTTCATGGGACCCCATGGGAAAATAAAGTGCCCTGCAGATTAAATTCACTTTTGCTTGCGCATTGGTGAGTTAAATGAACTCAAAAAAGAGAGGTATTCAAACCAAAGCCACCACCACCACCACCACCCCCGCCTATTATCTTACGTCACCTCCAGGGTTATCTGGGTTATGACCCTGAAGGTTGACCTTTATGGTTGGATTCTACCATATCTAACTTCTACAGTACGTGCAACTTAAAGTCCTTCCATCCTGCAAAAAGTAAGAATGAAATGTTAACATCAACAGCACTTTATGAATATATAAGCTCAAGTATTTACAAAATGAGGAGTGTTTACACTTTTAAGTATGCTTTTCAGACAGTCACTCAGTAGTCTGAAAGACTTTTGTTAATGGAAGTTTAGGTCAATGATAGTTTTTTAAACATTTAAACAATATTGGCACTTAAATTTAACTCTAAGTACTTATTGATACATAAACAAGCTGTAGAGCTTATTAGAGCTTTGATGTGCAGAACAGTTTTCAGCTACAGTTGAAATATGGCTTGTAAATAAATATCAAGGCCAGTTTTTCTTTTTCTTCCCTCTGGTTCTCCATGGTGTTTGTGGTATTTTATCTTATCACTGATAAACTCTCTCTTATCCAGTGGAGTGCATTCATTGTTGCTTTGAGTGGCATTTGTTTTAGTTATCTAACAAAGAAGAGTTTTTAATTACACAGTCCTTTTTTCTGTTATGTTGCTGACAGCAGCGTGAGAATTCCAGCCAGCTATTTGCTCTTAGGCCTGTTAGTTTTTAAATTGGGTTTTCATAATTAATTTAAGCTTTCAGTCTGAGCTTTTGTTCTTTTATATATACCCATGGGGTCTGGATTTTCTCAAACTAACTGCATTCTTCCCAAAATAACTTTCTCGAGTTACTGCTTTTAAGGCAAAAATGCTTTTTTCCCCTACAGTTGAAATTCCTTTAACCCTGCAAAAATGCAATACTGCAATTGATAACACATGTGCTAACAATAATATTCTATTTTAGTTTATACAAAATTAGCCATTGTGCAATTATGCAATAATGACCACTAGGGTCAGTGGAGGAAAAAAAAAAGTCGTTTTATTTCACAGCAGCATCTGCAAATGGCCTGTATTTGTATAGCGCTTTTCTAGTCCCTAAGGACCCCAAAGCGCTTTACACAACCTGTCATCCACCCATTCACACACACATTCACACACTGGTGATGGTAAGCTACATTGTAGCCACAGCCACCCTGGGGCGCACTGACAGAGGCGAGGCTGCCGGACACTGGTGCCACCGGGCCCTCTGACCACCACCAGTAGGAAACGGGTGAAGTGTCTTGCCCAAGGACACAACGACCAAGACTGTCCAAGCCGGGGCTCGAACCGGCAACCTTCCGATTACAAGGCGAACTCCCAACTCTTGAGCCACGATCGCCCCACATCTGCAGTCCATTTTACTGAGTAAAAGAACCAATAAAGCTAATTCTGGGACAGCAAAAACAAAAACATTTGGATTTCTTATTAGTTCCGGCTGGTGAGCTGTAGTACAGACCATATAGTCATGCAAAAAAAACAAGTATGTCCCATGAAAATTATAGGAATTTCTTTTTAACCAATTTTTTTTTTTTTGCTTTTCTGAGCAAGAAGCAAACATTTTATCAAAATTGATAGTCTAAGATAAGATAAGATAAGACTTTATTGATCCCACGGCAGGGAAATTTGTTCTACCTTCAAGCAAGGAAAAATGTGCACTTTCATTCATTTATTAATCAAAAATATCAGCAGATGTGACATAGGCTTCTGATGGAGGTTACATTAATAATAAAAATGATAACTTTATTTATAAAGCGCTTTTAAACAAAGTGCTGAACAGCTATTTTAATATTTAAAAAAAGATAAGTGAATAAAAGCAATACAAAAAACATTACAATTTAAAAACTGATAACAATTTAAAAACTAATAGGCATAAAATTAAGACGCATAGGATCAGGTGACCAAGTAGGTCTTTAACTTAGCTTTAACCCTTTCATGCATGAATTATGACAACCTCAATCAGGATTTTTTTTATTAAGTACTTTTATTCATCTTTAGGCATGAAAAAATATTTTTGAACTTCATTTTTTAAAATATGTACTTTTCAAAGAGTTGGTTACATGTCCACTTAGGTGCACAACATACGTTTTGACTTATGAATTTGACACATCAGTGTCCAGTGTAGTGGTTTATGTGCAAGTATATCAACACTGACACAAATACAAGAAAACAGCTGTCCACAACGATAGCTGTCCACTGTAGTGGCCACTATGCGTGAAATGGTTAAAGCCTTGTAGGTGAGCAACAGGAACTTAAAATCTGCTCGAACCTGACAAGGCAACCAGTGAAGACATTTCAGTACTGGGGTAATGTGCTCAAATTTCACAATTTTTGGCTAAAATCCAAGCAGCTGCGTTTTGTACCATCTGTAAATCTGTAAACCTCTAAAACCTTTTTTTGGTAACCCAGAAAGAAGAGTGTTATAATAATCAATGCACAAACACACAAATGCAGTCTTCTCCTGGTTTCAAACACTTGAACTTTAACAAGAGTTACCTGCAGATCCAGTGATGAAAGTTTGGAGTTCTTTAAACAGACTGGGGAGCCGAGTCTTGTCAGACATTTAAAAGCTATGTCTTTTGTTAACGACCTTCCTCACTGTGAAATGATTTATATAAATTAATTGGATTTTTTTTTTTTTTAAACCCTGGCTAAAAAGTTGTAGTTGCTATCTACAGCCACTGGATAACATGTTTGTTAGTTCAAGTGATAATACCAGTCATGTCTCTATTACATATTATTTGAGACTGTATGACTTGTACATCACCTACCCACATAGCAAAATTGGTATGGCCCCGATCTGGCCCACACAATGTTCTTATACATGGCCCACATACCGCAAAGAATAACAGCCCTTTGGTGGCCCAGATCTGGTTTGCCAGAGGTGGCCCACACATGGGCCAGCACAAGACCAGTTGCAGACACACTGGTGGTCCTTTGCTGGCCCATGTGTGGATTACCTCTGGTAAACCTGATTTGGGCCACCAAAGGGCCGTCATTCTTTGCGGTATGTGGGCCATGTGTAAGTTGTGTGCAGCCAAGGGCCAGTTGCAAACACACTGCTGGCCCTGTGCTGGCCCAGATGTCAGCCTAATGTGTACCTTAATCAAGCCATGTAATAACAACATGTGCTGGAACATAATAGTGCAAAAGTAACATGACAAAACTGTTCAGACAGTGAATGGACTGATTCATATATAGCGCTCTTCTACTCTCCCAGATTACTCAAAGTACTCTATACAACATTCCACATTCTCCCACTTTCTCTAGACTGAGTTCTTTCTAACTATATTCATACACAGACTTGCAGACTAGAGGAGCCAGGGATCAAACCACTAACCTTCCGATCAGTAGGTGGCCTGCTCTACCTCCTGAGCTACAGCCACCCACTGGTGCAGAGAGTAAACCGTCACTAGGTTTGGGATATAGTGTACACTCACAAACTTGTCAAATCTGCATTTGAAACGTTGGCTACCATAGCAGTATAGTATTGCAACATGGCATTTAGGTCTTCTGACTAAAATAGGAAAATAGGAAGATAAATAGTGCCATCATTGCCAGACCTGGCCCACATCTGGTTGACATACACCCTGCCATGACACCAGTCAGTCAGAAGTGCCAGCTTGATGCCGGATCCAGGGAAGACCTATTTTCTATGGGCCTGGGCCACATACACCAAACCACAATCGGGCCAGATGTGGCATGCCATCGCATAAACAGTAGCATCATTGCCAAACCTGGCCCATATCTGGATGACATACGTCTTATCATGCCAGAAGTCAACCAGCAGTGCCGGCTTGATACCAGATCCAGGCCAGACCTGCTTGCTATGTGGGTAGAGGTGACTGGCGTTGTGTTTTGGCACTACAGGGAGTGCAGAATTATTAGGCAAGTTGTATTTTTGAGGAATAATTTTATTATTGAACAACAACCATGTTCTCAATGAACCCAAAAAACTCATTAATATCAAAGCTGAATGTTTCTGGAAGTAGTTTTTAGTTTGTTTTTAGTTTTAGCTATTTTAGGGGGATATCTAAAGCCACAACTGTTTGACTGTTTGGCTCAATGGTCAAAGAATAGCTGATATTGTCTAAACAAAGTGTTAAACTGCTCACATTTTTTTGTGAAAAAAATGAAACAATATTTTTCCTTTAGTGAACAGCACTTATCCTTGAAAGAGTAGTTGTCAAACAGCTAACAGATCATCTGCAGAGGAATGGTTTATTTGAAGAGTTTCAGTCAGGTTTCAGAGTTCATCACAGCACAGAAACAGCTTTAGTGAAGGTTACAAATGATCTTCTTATGGCCTCTGACAGTGGACTCATCTCTGTGCTTGTCCTGCTAGACCTTAGTGCAGCATTCGATACTGTTGACCATAATATCCTATTAGAGCGATTAGAACATGCTGTAGGTACAGGGAGTGCAGAATTATTAGGCAAGTTGTATTTTTGAGGAATAATTGTATTATTGAACAACAACCATGTTCTCAATGAACCCAAAAAACTCATTAATATCAAAGCTGAATGTTTTTGGAAGTAGTTTGTAGTTTGTTTTTAGTTTTAGCTATTTTAGGGGGATATCTGTGTGTGCAGGTGACTATTACTGTGCATAATTATTAGGCAACTCAACAAAAAACAAATATATACCCATTTCAATTATTTATTTTTACCAGTGAAACCAATATAACATCTCCACATTCACAAATATACATTTCTGACATTCAAAAACAAAACAAAAACAAATCAGCGACCAATATAGCCACCTTTCTTTGCAAGGACACTCAAAAGCCTGCCATCCATGGATTCTGTCAGTGTTTTGATCTGTTCACCATCAACGTTGCGTGCAGCAGCAACCACAGCCTCCCAGACACTGTTCAGAGAGGTGTACTGTTTTCCCTCCTTGTAAATCTCACATTTGATGATGGACCACAGGTTCTCAATGGGGTTCAGATCAGGTGAACAAGGAGGCCATGTCATTAGTTTTTCTTCTTTTATACCCTTTCTTGCCAGCCACGCTGTGGAGTACTTGGACGTGTGTGATGGAGCATTGTCCTGCATGAAAATCATGTTTTTCTTGAAGGATGCAGACTTCTTCCTGTACCACTGCTTGAAGAAGGTGTCTTCCAGAAACTGGCAGTAGGACTGGGAGTTGAGCTTGACTCCATCCTCAACCCGAAAAGGCCCCACAAGCTCATCTTTGATGATACCAGCCCAAACCAGTACTCCACCTCCACCTTGCTGGCGTCTGAGTCGGACTGGAGCTCTCTGCCCTTTACCAATCCAGCCACGGGCCCATCCATCTGGCCCATCAAGACTCACTCTCATTTCATCAGTCCATAAAACCTTAGAAAAACCAGTCTTGAGATATTTCTTGGCCCAGTCTTGACGTTTCAGCTTGTGTGTCTTGTTCAGTGGTGGTCGTCTTTCAGCCTTTCTTACCTTGGCCATGTCTCTGAGTATTGCACACCTTGTGCTTTTGGGCACTCCAGTGATGTTGCAGCTCTGAAATATGGCCAAACTGGTGGCAAGTGGCATCTTAGCAGCTGCACGCTTGACTTTTCTCAGTTCATGGGCAGTTATTTTGTGCCTTGGTTTTTCCACACGCTTCTTGCGACCCTGTTGACTATTTTGAATGAAACGCTTGATTGTTCGATGATCACGTGTCAGAAGCTTTGCAATTTTGAGACTGCTGCATCCCTCTGCAAGATATCTCACTATTTTTGACTTTTCTGAGCCTGTCAAGTCCTTCTTTTGACCCATTTTGCCAAAGGAAAGGACGTTGCCTAATAATTATGCACACCTGATATAGGGTGTTGATGTCATTAGACCACACCCCTTCTCATTACAGAGATGCACATCACCTAATATGCTTAATTGGTAGTAGGCTTTCGAGCCTATACAGCTTGGAGTAAGACAACATGCATGAAGAGGATGATGTGGACAAAATACTCATTTGCCTAATAATTCTGCACTCCCTGTATATAAATAAAACTGAACTGAATTGAATATATTTTGCTACAATATCACTGATCATGAAGAACTAGATTCAATAATGAATTAAATCTATTCAGTAAGGACTGGGGAAGATCTAAACTCTTACTCTACAATAGGGGATTTTAGCAAACACAGTAAAACAGGGAAAACAGTGCTATACAGGACATACTGACCACACTACAGAAACACTATTTCTCAGAAACAGTTACCTCAAAAGACCGGAATGCAGTGATGTTATGAGACATGCTGTGTCTCTCGTAGTTCCCCCCTAATTGGAAGTCTTCTTGTATCTTCTGCTGATAACATCACCACTGCTTCTCCTGCCTACACATGTTGCACATGTAACTTCATGATGGAAATGACCACTCTTTGAATGCTGTCAAACTGGCATTGTGGAAACTATAGGACGTCACAACTGATTTAAAGAAAAAGGCAGTTTGAGGAAAAAGTAGGCGTTTAGGGAGCTTGTCAGTAAATAGCTCGATTCAGATGGAATTGACTTGATTCGTCTCATTTTTGGAAAAGAGCGTCCGTTCACACTGAAAGATAAAATAGGAGCCAGGTTTAAGAACTGTGAGACTATAAAACTAAATATACTGTTCAAATTAAAATGGTCATGTAAATGAAATAACTAAATGAAATATAATAATATTAGCTGGATAGACATAGTTCAAGATAAATATAAAACAGTGTGTGTCCAAAAGGCAAAGGATAAATCGTAAATGGACTAGTATTAGTAAATGGACTGGATATAGTCCTTTCTAACGTATAAGTACCAGTCCAAGTACCAGGAGGTTGATGGGAAATTTGCTATGGTTATGTCCAGCTGGAGAAATTGTGTACTGATCCTGTAGATAGTGTGTTGTGTCCTGATTCATTTAACCCATTTAACTGTAGTT
This sequence comes from Copadichromis virginalis, assembly GCF_057382275.1. Taxonomy (NCBI): domain Eukaryota; kingdom Metazoa; phylum Chordata; class Actinopteri; order Cichliformes; family Cichlidae; genus Copadichromis; species Copadichromis virginalis. Next base: position 12,577,263 of record NC_140637.1, read on the forward strand.
TGTTCCTGTAAGTGTTTCGTGATTCCCGATCTAGTACGATTATTGTATTCCTGATCCAAATGTTCTTCGGGATTGTGCCAATGTTCGTCATAGCTACAAATCAAGCTATCACTGATGCTCTTACAAAAGACCTGCAGAATTCTTTCGATGACTGTATATTTTTACATTTTTCACCCCCAGAAAATGTAGGCACTCTTGGCTTTTTTTGCAAAGATGACCTCACCGATTTAAGGTGTAATCCATTCCTTCAAAAATGGAAATCTACAACAATTGTATTGGTTTTAGAAGCGCCAAGGTCAAGCTTTTTCTCCCCTGGGCCCTGGATAATGCAGGAGAGCTCAAGGGGTCCTTTATGTGGGCCACAATCTTCAGTATGTTGATGTGGTTTTGATGCCTGCTGTATCTGAAGAACAGCAACCATTTCAAAGCTCCTCATTACAAGAAGTGTTAAAGCTACAGGGTGGTGGTTTTCTTGTGGGCAGGATTGTTCTTCTTGTGTATTTTGTGCAAAAACATTACAGTGTGGTGATATTCAAACACTGGAAGGAAATGAAAGGGTGGAACACAGGCCAAAGAAACATAGCACGGTTGTTGTTATTGTTAAGCTATCTCTACATTATCAATATTTTTCTCTGACTTTTTGCTTAATACGGGCCACTCCAGTCAGACTCCCATGTTTCTGTTTCTCATGAACTATCAAGAGGTACAGTTTGTACTTTTTCAGATGTAGACATATTTATGTTCTGCCTTCCAGAAAGAGGGAAAGGGACGATTTATTAGAGTCACTTTGGTTTAACAAAAATAATGAGAAACAATTCTGTTTAAGGAGAGAAAAAGTCTTTAGCAATAAAGGCTTCTCACAATACCACAGATGACTGATCCTTTTTTTAAAGCATTTTATGACCTCAGAACATCAGGATCCTGGTATGTTTCTTCATTTTCTATTCCATAAAACGTGTTAGGTTTTATTGTTAGGTCGCTCCTTCTTTTAGAGTCTGACAGTTTATCTTAATCAGAATTCATTTGCCAAAATCACTTGTGAAGTAGCAGTTTGGCCTAATTACTTCAAACTGCTGCGCATATGTTGCGAGGTCTGTGAGTGAAACCTCGCCATCCACTGAAAACATCACCTTGAGTTCTGTGGTTGCCAAGAAAGGCTACAGCATCTGACACGTGTTTGGACTCATGTTAGTATTTCCTGTTATTAGCACTTCCAATAGGTGATGACTCTCTGCTGTTACTCCTGCATTATTACTAGTGTGAGGCTGCTACATGTGGTGAACTGGTGGCCTTGATTTGTTTTTACAGCTGTTACCAGACAAGCAAGCAATGCATACCAGTTTGACAGTGACCGCTGTCAGACCATCTAAACATCTCACTAGGGAAAGAAAGAAAGAAAGAAAGAAAGAAAGAAAGAAAGAAAGAAAGAAAGAAAGAAAGAAAGAAAGAAAGAAAGAAAGAAAGAAAGAAAGAAAGAACTCTATTAAAGGAATGCACTGAGCTATTGGAAAAAGCCTGACCTATACTGAAGTTTAGTTGCTGTTATGTAATTTTGCTAATGTTTTTATTTTTATTTTAAAATTAAAATTTTAAAATAGTGCTTTTAGTGCTTTTGTCACTAGTTCAATAATCATATACATGTCAATCTAATTCCAATTAAATTCAGTTTTATTGAGATATGATATTGGAGAGAAGACCCCAACATTCAAATAATCCCTTATGAGCAAGCACTATGTGGAGCAAGCCTTCCTTTTTAACAGGAAGACACTTCCAGTTAAAAGGTCATTATTCCAGGATCATCAGCCTGGAAGGAAGTTTTTCCAAGATCAGGATCAGCCTCATGGAGGACTGTAATGTGAGCAGCTAGTGGATCACGTGATCCACAGTAACAGTAAGCTTTATCAAAAAGTCAAGTCAAGTTAGTTTATTTCTACAGCACATTTAAACAACAGACATTGACCAAAATGCTGCACAACAGTAAAATCAAAATCAATCAATCAATCAAAAAAGAAAACAATACAAATGAAGGATAAAAAAATAATAATAAAAATAAATTCATAGCAACTTTCATAAATACTAAAAATGAAGATAGTAAAAGAAAAAGAGACACAGTGGGGAAAATAAAACAGAAGCTGGCCTGAAGCTGGGAAATGAGAAGAAGAATGTTTAAAGTTGGGAATTCAAGATTGGTAGTTGGGTAGATGACCTAATCTGAGGAGGGATCTGCCCGATAAAAAATAAACTTTGAAACCTAATCTTTAAAGTATTTAATTTAATTCAGGTTTATTTGTTTAGCCCCAGCTCACAACAACAACACCTTAAGGCAATTTATACTGTAGGGTAAAGACGTACAGTATCAATGGGGAAATGATAACCTGTGAGAAAACAGTAGGTGACGGTGGAAATTAAAAGCTCCCTTTTAACAGGAAGAAACCTCAAGCACAATCAAGGTCAGAGAGGCGGGCGTCTTTTACCACGATCTGTTGGGTTTGAGAGGAAAGAGAAAAGAAAAGGATAAGTAGTGTATGAGCAGAAAAGTAGAGAGGATGTCTGCTTCCTGAAGTCAAACTGAGGGTTGATTTCACAGGTGAGGAGCCTGACAGATGAAGGCTTTAATTTTGGAAAGTCAAGGAACCACAAGAATGCCTTAACAGACTTTTAATTATTTTTTATAAGAAAAAAACCTCATCTGTGGAAAACTGATCATTCAAGTATAAATATGGTGGTAAATCACAGCACAGCTGATTAAAACCAAAGCCGTGTCTTAGGTCTACTAATCAGGGCAAGTTACTGAACCACCATGTAGTGGCAATGAGTGCGCGTGTGCTGGACAAAATGCACCAAAAGGGCATAGAAACTGCTCCGTGTATGTGTGTGGATCTTTTGGTTTTACAGTGTAAATATTTGAGCGCTGGGTAAGTGTAGACTAGTGCAATATAAATATCTATCCAAGTAAGCCATGCAACACAAGAAAAGCACAGGGACTTGACCCACATCAGTGTCTGCTCAGCTGTTATGCTACTCTGCTACATGTACTGCAGACGGTGCTGGGACTTTTAATAAACATGGTCAAAATTTGGAGATTGTTTGGAGATTGACAGCATAGTGACTTATAAAGTAAAATTTCTTAATATAATGGTGTGGAAAGGTTAACTAAATTAGGGGGGAAACTTATGTTATTGTTGTTATTTTACACAGTATTAGTGATACTGTCCCAGCTGGCCTGCTGTAATGGTGCTCAGAGCTACAGTATAAAGACTCATTGTTTTCTTCATGAACCAGGTTATTGTAAGCTGCATGTGCTGATGCTTTGTCAAAGTGATGTGTTTTTTTATGTCTGCACTCAGTACGACTTTTCTTTTTTTAAACACTGTTTGAATCTCTGAGTTCAAACACTGGTCAGCAGTGATTCCCAGCTTTTTTTCATAGCCGTAAAAGAAAAGCAGTCACAATATTCTTCAGTCTCACTGACATGTCAGTATGTCAGTGATTTTCGGGCTTTTGTTCTCACCAGATGAACCGGTATGACTGAGATAAATGCTGACAGGAAGCAGTGTAGGATGAGAAAAACCAGAGGACAAAAAATAGTTTGAGAGGAAGAGTCTTCAAGAGCAGCAGTAAGAGAAAAAGAAAGAGATCAAGCGGAAAGGGTGTTGGCTTTATTGTATGTGTGCGTCTTAATGTGTCTGGCTGAATATAGGACACACAATTCTCTGGGCACAGTCAAATCAGCATGCATCTGCATCACCTAAGTTCAAATTGAGAGGTGACGGCCTAAGAGAAAATAAAAGACAATAAAACCACAGGGACAAAGGAAGTGACGAATCAGCAATAGCATCTCAGTTTGTTACCGCAAAACAAAGACAATCCAAACCACTTGGCTACAATTCACAGATAGATTGCAAGCAGTGTTTATTGGTGACAATGGCACATAGCGAGCACTTGCCAAGGCATTATGATATGTGCGGGTGCGTGTCCTTGGGTTAACAATGTTCTGATGGGGAACAATACATTACGAGAGGCAACTGTGTACAAAACAGAAAGAGGGGCAATCATTGTTTGGTTCTTGATGGATTGAATCATAATTATAAATATTTGTGTGTGTTTGTGCGTGTCATCATTGTCACTGACGGAAACTCAGAACTGAAGTTCATGGGAAAAACTGTCACAGCACAGTTTGTGATGCGAAGAAAAAAAAAGTAAGGGCAGGCTACAATAGCCTGTGGCTACGATGTTGTTCTTCGCTGGTAGGATGGCATTAAAAGACCAAATCAGAAACCTATTTGCACATGGTAGTAGTAAAGATAATAGTTGATGATTCTTAATATAAAGAATGCAAAAACACAAGTGACTTTTTTACTTCTGTAAGTTACTTAAAGATCAATATTCACATTAAATTCCCCCTGTGCTGCAGTCGATTTGAAATACTCCTCAGCTGGGGGAAAAAGCTGTGGTTAAACAATCTAAAGTAATCCGTGGTTGCACTTGATCTTAGCAGACTCAAAACTTTCTCTGGGTTGGTGGAGGAAAACTGCAGAAGCAAGCAGTTCGGAAAGAATCTTGCAGGCAAGCTTTGCTGTAATGAGCTTGGGACATTTCCTGTGTGTTGCCTTCACTTCAAACCTAGTTACAAGTCATTTTTGTATGCTTGCGACTGACTCATGAGCATTTGAGAAGCACTTGACTTTAACCTTTAACATTGGCGAACTGATATTTTAATTATAATAAGTGTAGTTTAAGCTGTTTTACGCAATACAACATGACATCCAGTCTGTGTCCAGACTTATAAGAATACAATACAACTTTATTTAAATAGCACGTTTAAAACCAAAGGCTTGAAAAGTGCTTCACAATATTACAATAGATCAAAATAAATTTATATAAAAGGCATTACCAAAATACAAAACAAGCACTAGCACTAACACTAACAGATGGGAAGCACTAATTAGACCAGAAGTGTGGGTTAAATAAAGTAGGTATCAGACCTCAATTCGGAGGGTCAATTCATACAAATATAATATCAGCTAAGAGGCTAAACAAAGATATAATAATACGATTAAAATAGATGAGATGAGGGCACTAGCTAGTTGGGAATGCCAGATTAAATAGGTAAGTTTTCAACCGTAATGTGAAAGATTGGATAGAGTCCGAGGCACGAATAGTAGTAGCAGGAAGGCTGTTCCAGAGGTTAGGTGCAGCTGAGACAAAGGCACGATCGTCTTCTGGTCCTCAGTCGAGACCTAGGCTGCACCAAGAGTAACTGACCTGATGATCTTAACGCTCGACTAGGAGTGTACAGGCTGAGAAGGTCAGTGAGATAGCTAGGCGCAATATTATTTATTAGCAACAAGATTTTAAAATCAATACAATATTTGATGGGTAGCCAATGCAAGTCAGCAAGAACTGGAGTGATAGAAGCATTTTGAACAAGCTGTAATCTGTGAAGAAATCAGCATACATTTAATTTTCTCTGTTATTTTAGTTTATTTTTAGTACACTAAAAAAATATTGATGTCGATAATGCTGACTTAACTTCATTTTATTATATGGTAATTTTACTTGTGTAGAATATAAAATGTTACATTTAATGGAATCTGGTCAAATTAAATTTACTTAATTGAAATACATTAAGTTTATATTTTAAGCATGTTTTCTTAAATGTTTAATTATTTGAATAACTAAGCGTTTGATGGGTCCTGTTATTTGTTAATCTGTCTACCAAGCCTGCTTACTGTCCTCACCTACACCGTTCAGTGTTTGTTTCTTTCTTTTCATCACCAGTGTATGTTCAATTAAAAATAAGAGAACTAAATTTTCACGAGAGTTACAAAACTATTTTTAATATATTCTATTGTCACAATGAGTAAATAAGCAACAGAGACAAAAGCATCAAACAAGAATATTTCAGTTGTAAACTTAAACTTTTTCATCTTATATGTTGGATTGAGTGGAGAAAAAAATGATCCAGTCACGCAGAAGATTTTGGATGATGAAATCAAGTCTGCCTGTATTCTGAGAGCTCTTCTCTCCAGGCTCTTTTACACACACAAAAATAATTATAAAACTGAATATTTAGAGAAACAACACCGCTGACTCACAACATTTCCACACATTTCTTTCCCCTTTTGCTTTTCTATCTCTCTTATTCGCATCTGTCAAAATGCTTTCATTACTCTGTCCCCTACAGAGAATTTATTGACGATAATGCGAACTCTTATTGCTTTTTCAGATATTTTTCTCATACACTCTTCAGTTTATATCCCTTTCACATCTGGCAAAATGTTTTTGTAACCATGTTGATAAAATGTTGCTATTTTATCAGTTGTGTTTGACTTTAATCATTTGAAATCTTAAAAAAAAATGTAGATGCCTCCGTTTCACAATACATTTTGCTTCAAGGAAAAATTAAACAGAATATGCAGCTGTAGATTTTTGCATTGAGCAAATCCCCGAAACAAAGTCTGACTATAGAGAGCGAGAACAACAGAATTAAAGCACTGACTGTGTATTTGTTGTTAGAGACTCTGTAACTGGCTGGCTCATTAAAGATGAAAAGCTAAAGGGAACTCGCTGCTCTTTTGCCCCAAAATAACAATAAACACACATCTGTTTCTGTGACCCTGAGTGGACAGTAGAGAGAAATGACTGCGGGAGCATGAACTTCCTTTGCTGATAAATGAGAAGATACACAAACAGCGAATAAACATACACGAATGTGCTTATAAAAACTGTGCGTTCACACAGAGGCATTCGGGTTCGGCCTGCAACAGTGACGCTATGCGGAGCGCTTGATTTCATGCATGCTAGTGGTGGTTTTATGTCGTACTTGAATGATGCAGCTGAAGCCACTTCACATGTACATATGGTGGGAGACTTAGCGTAGAGATGTTTCACAATTACATTGTTCATGTTCTTCTTTTCCTTTTAGAGAAATGTGGAAAACCCTAACACTCTCCCTGCTGGTTGCACTAGCACTCTTCACAGAGGTGAGTACTCCTTTCACCCATTAGCTATTTAAGTGTCTAATGCTTTATGTCAAAGCCAGAATGTGCTTTGATTAAATTAGAGGACGTAGATTTGTAGTATCTCTAACATACTCTTTGTTTTTGATGACTACCTTGCCCAGGTGGCCCACTGTCAGGATATGGAGTCCCTGGCAGTCACTGAAAAAACAATGCCACGGCAGGAGAATTTTACTAACATGGATTTGGCCGACTTACTTGGACAGTCGAGACGGCAGATCCTGGCTGCTCAGTTTGAATGCTACTTGAAAATAATCCACGATCCAGTAACAGAAGAAGGTGATGATAACACTTTACCCATTGTTCCATCCCAGCTGGATGAATTTCTTTTAAGTATATTATTCCTGGTAGATGGAGGATGCTGCAGTATTAAAGAAGCATTGAAATCGTTTCTTCTGCAAATATAAACATGCACAGTATGCATGAAACAATTAATTAATAAAATTAATTAATAAAAATTCATCTATTTTCATTGTGTTTGGAAAACATTCCACATAATTATATCAGAGCCAGTGCTAGAACAGATGACTTGTTGCATTACTAGTAAATGAAGAGGAAAGGGAAAATAAAACTTTAACTCATGATCTCACCAAGGCAGAAGAAAAACTCCTCAAATTCCTCACCTATATCGGAAGACTTTAAATGTTGGTAGCAATGGCATTTAAAAGCTCCGTAGAGCAAGCATACACAGGAGGTGGGGTTGTTTACCGCTAACCCACTAAGTTGTTTTAGAATGTGAAATTGGCTTGAAATAAACCCCTGAACCACCATCAACAAAAGTCTGGATATTTTCCATCCTCCACCTTTCGGGGGCAGTAAAGGAGTCCATTGCTATTGTGTAGACCTCTCTGTGTGATAAAGCAGTTACTGTATTTTCTGTTTATCAAGTAAAAATACATAAAGGCACTTGATGATGTTGATATTAGGGATCTGTGGGGGCCATAGCATCACTTCCAGTACTTCTTGTTCTTCTTTACGCTGAAGAGAGTTCTTAATGACTTTGGCTGTGTGTTTGGGGTCATTATCCTGCTGCAGAATACATTTGGGGCCAATAAACAATCATTTCTTTTTCTGAAAGCACTCTTTGTTTACAGCATTTTGTTTACAGCACAGTAGTGTATATATATCGTAAAGCAACATATAACATATTAAGTAACTGATAGCAGTTGAATAGTAAGGAAGTGAGGTGTATTACTGGCAGTCCTTCCTATTTGGTGTGTGCACATTCCTTGGAAAAGAGAAAGAGAGAGGGACAGAGAGAGAGAGGAAGAGAGAGAGAGAGGAAGTGAGTCAGAAAGAAAGGAAACTTGCCCTTTGTATTTCCCCAGTGCCTGTTACTCCCATTCAGTACTTCACTGCCTTTGAAATGTTATTGTGTGTTTCAATTCCCAGCATGCCTCTGTGGGACCTGGTATAAGCGAATTTCCGAGTATTGTTGAGAAGCTTTGTGTAGCCCAGCTGTGGTTACACTCTCTATATAAGAGTAACACACTATTTATAATGAATGGAAAATCTATATAAATAGTAATAATAATTTAAAGGGTTGCCTGTGGATGATAAAATAAATTCAAAATGAGCAGTTGGTGTATAATCACTTTAGGGTGCCTCTCGCCCCTCCGGGTGTTCTTTTAGCTGTATCTTTGCTGTTCCTTGGACTGCGCTCTTCTGGACAGAAATCTTGGATGTCTGGGATCTACTGGTGGCACTTGCCAAGCTTCAAGGGCACTGCACTCAGTGCTCTGATTACCAACGGAACAGCTATTGCCTTCACCCTTAACATCTTCTTGAGCTCTTCTCTCAGCCCTACTTCTCAAGCTTCTTGTGTTCCTTCGTCCTGATGTTGCTATTACTCAGTATAGCTACATCTATCACTACAGCCATCTTCCTCTGCTTGTCCACCACTACCATGTCTGGCTGGTTAGCTATCACCAGTTTGTCTGTCTGTATCTGGAAGTCCCACAGGAACTTAGCTTGGTCATTCTCAACCACCCTAGGAACCATGTCCCATTTTGACCGTGGGACTTCCAGGCCATAGTCAGCACGGATGTTTCTGTGTATATGCTGGCCACTTGTTTATGTTGTTCCATGTATCCCAGGGAATCTTTGCACAGCCTGCACCTGGGATCTTGCTTGGTGTGGTAGAACCCTGCTTCTATTGAGCTCGTGCTAAGACCTATTTCTTGTGGTGCCATGATTAGGGCCTCTGTATTGTCTTTCAGTCCAACTTTGTCCAGCCACTGATACAATTTCCTCAATCTGCCTTCATACATACCATGAAGGGGCCTGTCCTACCATGATGATTCTTCTCCTTGCTCTTTTTCTTTCTTGGGTTTCTGCTGCCTGTAGAATTCATTTCTGGTAGTTTGATCCCCTCTTTTCTGACTACCTTCGCTCTCTTTGTTACTATTCAACTTTTTCCAATCCGAATGACATTCCGATGTCACTGCTGTAGATCCTAGTGGTGCGGATTGGTGAATCGATGTCTCATTCACTCTTGGCATATAGCTCGATGTCATCCATGTAGAGGAGGTGGCTGTCAATTGCTCCACTCCATAGTCGGTATCCATAGCCATTGCTCACCAAGGGGTTTAAGGCTTATGCAGTTGAAGTTGGCTTCTAGAGTTGTTTGCCATGTCCCCATTGAGTTTGTAATGAAGTTCAGTTCAGTTCAGTTCATTTTTATTTCAAACATGCGCCTTCACATTCATTACAAAATATCATTCTGTCACGGAAAAGAGGGACCCAGGCGCGGTTCTTGCTCACAGAAACACAGTGCGTTTATTTACAGTGAAACAGACAAGTACAACAATCCATTCAAAAGTGCAATTTTCCAATCGTGCTCGTCCCTTGCTCCCAGTGCGTTCCGTGTAGTAACTCCCTTAGTGTGTGTGCTCCCCAACTCGCTTCTCCGCTCGCCCCTCCTGGAGGAAGAAGGAAAATCCAGCGTTAGCCACACGCTAGCCGAATAACACACTCACACTGCTCGCACAGACTATACCAGTTCGGAGTAATAATCCCACGTCGACTGTCGCCGTGAGTCCAGGTTAAATACCCCTTTCTAGCCTGGAGGAATGATTACCAACCACTGGTCAGGTAATCAGCTGCAGGTGGGCCGGCAACAGCGAAGAGGGACTCCCAATGACGACAGTCGCCAGGACACGCCTCTCCCATGGCGTGCACTTCCGTAAACAACCCCGAGGGCCAGGGAGGGAGAAGCAAACACATATCCGGTTGTTCAGTCTGACGTCACTAGCCGTGTCTGGGTCTAAACTCCGCTGCAGGTCCATATATCAAACGATCACTGTGGCATTACTGAGAGTTGAAAAACTGTCTAAAGTCTTTCATCTTTAATAAAATGATCAGTGTTCTGCTCTACCAGGTGTAACAATTGAGTTTAACATCCAGGCATCCATGAAAACGGAATTTATGACATTTAACGGAGTTAGAAGTTAGCAGGGAGTTAGCTCGCTAGCTTCTATCTAAATACAATATAGCATGTCCTGACTGCGGGGTTTTGGAAACAAATTAAAATGTACAGCTCTGTTATCACTTCCAGCATAAATGAAGACAGAAAACTAAACAGCAGTAACGTTTGTAGGGTTACTGAAGTTGGGCTAGCTGGTATATAATGATGTGCTGCGTGACCGCTAGCGACACAGCTACGTTAGCATAATATAAACAAGCTAACTTTTTTTTCCACTCGATAAAAGTTACCGTGAGTGTTCTCGGTGGTCAGGAACAAATGTAATCGCATGGCAGGATGCTGTAAAAGGACCAAACTTCAGCCAGGAGAACAACTGAGATAATCCATCCACAATACGAGGTTAGTCATTCATGGGCTGGGCTGTAGTTACATCCTAAGGTTTTAAAAACTGAGCTTAAATAAATGATTAGCGGTAATAAAAGCCGAGGGAGGTCAACAGTGATCACAGACTGTTTTAGGAGCTTTTTGAGATCAAATAGAAGAAAATACATAACATTAAACATGTTAACAACACAAAAGCCATATTAAACGCAGACTACTTTAGACCCGGAAGTAGGATTCGTCGCGTCATCACTGAACAACCGGATAGTGTTACCACTACACTATCCAGCTGCTCTCTCTCTCTCTCTCTCTCTCTCTCTCTCTCTCTCTGTCTGTCTGTCTGTGTGTGTGTGTGTGTGTGTGTGTGTGTGTGTGTGTGTGTGTGTGTGTGTGTGTGTGTGTGTGTTTTATGGTTATCTTACCCTAAATTACCACTGCACAGACATGCAAATCTCAATGACATTTCTCCTCTGCCCTCTTTAGGCCCTTACTGTAACCGTACATGGGATGGCTGGCTATGTTGGGATGATTCAGCTCCAGGAACTGTCATGCAGATGTGTCCAGCATATTTTATGGACTTTGACCCTACTGGTAAGGCCGTAATGGACACACATGGTCTCTTTGTATTCTTCTTTTTTATTTGTACTGATACAGTAAGTGAATAATAGATTGAACAAAGATAGTTATAGTTTTGAATTTACACCACCATAGTTAATTTTAAATCAAGTAATGAAGATGTGATTGATCTCTAAATCACAATCAAACGGGTTTAACAAAAATGTTGTATTATTTGTTTAGGAATTAGAGGCATTTCTATACATAGTCGATACATAGTCACCAATTTTCATTTTCATTGGACTGACAAGAAGTTTCTTGGACAGGTGTCCATTCCCTTGCTATTTCGTGAGAAATAAAGGACACGTAATGTCTGAATTTCATTCAAAGTAATGAATTTGTGTTTTATAGCTTTTTTAGTCATTTTAGTCAATGTAAGGCTCAAAAAGTTATCAGTGCAAGTGAAGAAGCCCGTCATTAGGATCAAAACCAAAATAAATCTATTAGTGTGATCGGAAAACTAAAGGAGTAGCCAAATCAACAATCTTGTGCAGTGTTAAAACAATTTTTTGCACTGATCAGAAGACAACTAGAGAGGATGTTGACAGAATTCTGTCGATGGTTCAGAAAACCAACTCTGAAACATTTAGCCAAGTCAAGAACACTTTCAAGGGGGTAGGCATGTCATTGTCAAAAGTCTGCAATCAAGAGACACCTTCATGAATGAAGTACAGGTGGTTTACAACAAGGTGCAAACCACTGGTTACACTAATGAACCTGAAAACCAGATTTGACTTTCCAGAAAAATCTGATGAAACTAAGGGTAATTTACTAGAAAAGGAAGACAAAGCGGAATCATCTGTCCAACATAGTGGAGACTTTGTTATGGCATGTGCCCGTACGGCTGCTAGTGGAACTAGATCACTAGTGATGAATGGTGTTTTGACTTTTAGTTGAAATAGCAGGATGAATACTGAAGTGAACAGGGCTATACTCTCTGCTCAGATTCAGCCAAATGCTGCAAAACTGTTGGGTAAGACGAAAATGACCCAAAGCATATTGCAAAAACAACCTTTTCGCTAGTTAAATGCAGAAAGTTCCACAAACAAACAGCAACTTAAATAAGCTACAGTAAACACATGGCAGATCATTTCAAGGGTGAAAAAACAGCATTTAACCCTGGAGAACCAATGGGGTCAGATCCGAGCCCATGGGTTCTCCAGGGTTAAAGATGTCCATGGGTTAAAGTCTTAAGGCAGTCATTGACTTCATGTAAGTATTAAAAACAGTCCTGATATTTAAAAATTAAGTTAGTTTGTCTAACTAATTTAGAGACTTCAAAAATGGGGGACTGTGTTTAAAAGTTGTTGCATTTGTTAAACTGTAATAATTTTGTTAAACCCTTTTAATTAAAGCTAAAAGCCTTCACTTCAAGGACAATTTGATGGTTTTATTTAAAATCCACTGTGGTGGTTTACAGGGGCAAAACTGCAAAAATTGTCCCTTTGTGCAGCAAAGAACAGACCTAACTGCATGTACTACAAATCGTCCACGTGCTGTATTTCATGTATAATGGGCCTATCATTGCCAACTATGACAACATGTAAAATCTGTTCATTCAACAGAGAGGGTTACCAAAGTCTGTAATCCTGATGGCCAGTGGTTCCATCACCCAGAGAGCAAGAGAATCTGGTCTAACTACACCATGTGTTCTGCACACACTAACCACAAACTCAAGGTAAAATGGAGCTATTTTCATCATTTACTGCATTTGTTTAATTTGGTTTGGTTTTGGCTGAATTGACCAAATTGGAGCATTGACCTTTACTGTAATCTGGTTCTGTGTGCCACTGTTTCGGGAGCTATTTTTCTGAATAAATGAATGTTTTTTGTGAAATTTTCTGACTGGAGTTAGAATTTGTTCGCACTTTCAACTTTCAACTTGCAATTTTATCTTATCTCATTTGATCTGATTTGGAGATGCCAATTTAACTATTAGAAAGCCATAAAACTTTGCAAACTCATCTAACCCTCCAAAATATGTCTAAGTAGAGTTCTGATAGAAATTTTCACCTTGCTCAAATCTGCTTTTAGTCTAATCAACCTCATGTCTAGACTGAACAGGCCAGTTGTTTGAAGAATATTCCTGTCAGAAACAAATCTCTAAAGCCTGTCAGACTTTTTGTATATTGTCTTTAATCAATTTAAAATTCCCATGCCATTTCTCCAGCAGTGATTACTGTTTAGTGCATCTTAATTGATGGCCATTCAGCAAATACTTTCTCTCTCAGAAGAGAGTTTACAGTTGTTTTATTTGCATTGCTGTGTGCTGCTTTCACATACTGTGAAGAGAAGATGCAAAGATTGTATTCTGTGCTGGCTAACATCTTAATTTTAAAAGAAAATCACTCTTAGTCAGCGATAAATCTATTTACATTCATCATAGCTGAGCAATTTGTTCCCTGCAGCTTGCCATCAGTGTCTACTACATGGCCATGGTGGGTCATAGTCTTTCCATTGTGTCCTTAGTCATCAGTCTGACCATCTTCTCCTACTTCAAGTGAGTCATGGGAGGTTTCTTCTGTCTGGGTTAATTGACTGCTTCTTGTTTTTTCCCTCTTCATAATCATATGATTAAATTATCATAGAAAATAATGGTGATTGCTTGAATGGGAATATTAATCTCCTGAGAAAAGTATTAGTTCACTCTGAAGCACCCGTAACTAATACGGTAGTCCATTAATGCTGTTCCTTTGCTCTCTCTGCTCTCTTTCAGGAGCCTTAGCTGCCAGAGAATCTCCCTTCATAAGAACATGTTTCTTTCCTTCATCTTAAACTCAATTGTTACTATGATATGGCTCACATTCAGCATAGTCAATAACCAGGGCACAGACACCAGCAACTCTGTGAGCCACCAACTAGTCTTCATCTCATTACACTCATGAGTTTTCTCTGTTTTCAAAAAGGCCTTATAATCCATAGTCTAGTGCCTTTCTCAGTTTTCACCTGTGGTCCTCTGTTTGTGTTTAATTACGTATTTATAAAAAATCTGCTTATAACATATTCAGTATATAAGGACTTACGATATCCCCTCTATCAGGTGAACTGTAAGATCCTGGCTGTACTGACTCAGTATACCTCTACTTCCACCTACTTCTGGATGCTGTGTGAAGGCATCTACCTCCACACACTCATCATAGTGGCCGTCTTTGTTGGGGAACAGCAGCTCTTCTGGTACTACATCCTGGGGTGGGGTGAGTCAGGAGGATCACACACATTTGTGCCTTTTCCAATTCTTCTTGGAGTTCCTTAGTCTAGTTATGTAGGAATTTGCATCATGTTAGCAGCAAATTTGCAGACCTGGCTCTGGCCACAAAGGGCCAGGTAGGTTGGGATAGCTTTTTTCCCCCTTAATATTATTGTTAAGGGGATTATTATTATTATTATTTCCTCTTAATTATTTACTCTGGTTATCTTTGTCCACTATTAAAATTTGCTTGATGATCTGAAACATGATATGCATGACAAATATATATATATAAAAAAAGAACAAAACAAAACTAAGAAATCAGGAAGAGGGTAAATACTTTTTCACGGCACTGTATCCAAACACGTGAGCATGTATTATACATACATATACATCCTCATTCACTAATACACTAAGATGTACTGCTGCGGCTGCAGCAGCCTCTGCAGAGATCCTGGGTGTCAGACTAGTATTCATTTCTGATTTTCTCTCTCTCTGTCCAAAGGTTTTCCCATCGTTCCTGCTGTCACATACGCTGTGGCTCGTGGGCTTTTCCACAACGACCCGTAAGATGCAGCACATTTACTGTTTTGCCATTGTCATCTCTGTAAATCAGAAGCTCAGACTAAGATGAGAAATGTAGTAAGACGTGTAGAGATATCCGTACTGGAAGTAGAGCAAAGCACAAGAGAGTTTTTCATCTTTTCTATAGTCTCTAAAATATGAAGTGGATTCTTGTATAGAAATATTTGACTGAAAAATGTTCAACAAACTAAGGTCAGTATATAATGGATATAAGCTAATGACTGACAAAGCCTGACTGGCTGAGAGTAATTTGATTCACTGTAATCCACATGTACAAGCTGCAATGTGACCCATTCCCATAAGCCACAATCTTTACAGCCTGCGAAAACACTGATAAAGATTGTGGCTTACAGGGATAGTTTATATAGCGACTATGTCTACAGCAGCTTCGTAAAAGATGTTTTGCCATCATCATTATTATAAGCAGATGAACACCTTTGACATTAGTTGAGTAAAATATATTGTGGTATTATATTTTTAATTTGTCAGTTATAGTTTTTGGATAATTTGATAGCTCCACCCCTTCCACACCTTTATTTTACTTGCTACGTGCTTTTTTAATGTAGAATATTAAGTTCACCTGATACAGTCACATGGTTTATATTGCTGGATTCATCACAGTCAGACCTTCTCCCCCCAAAAATGTTTGGTGTTTACTGATCTTTATATTTTTATATATGTAGCACTCTATTTAATCAGTCCATCATGATATTTATATTCTTTTTTTCAGATACGTAGAAGAACCCTCTGCCCACATCTGTCACATCTACTTTGGTTTGAATCAGAGCTTCCATTATGAAATTTCTCCCATCTGAACTTTGTTCAGAAGTTTTTAAAATTTGGGGAGTTTTTTTTTTTTTTAGAATATCTGTCAATTTAACTGCTTTTTCAGTAAAATATTTTTATACAATAAAACATAAGAGACTATATAAGAATATTTAAAAAAACACTGTGATCCTTTGTTCGGCCTCCGGTATGGACTCAAAGAATAAAGTGCTTTTGCAGGTCTTTACTCTAGCCTCATAGTACAGTCTTTTGTTAAGAAGAATTATAAAATATAGAATTATCTCATCAAATTGCAGTGTTCATTGAGTGTGGCACAAACGATGAACAATGATTTCCTCTTTGTGTTTGTTTCAGGTGCTGGATTAGCACACACACTCAGCTGCTCTACATCATACACGCCCCCATTCATGTTGCACTCATTGTGAGTTGATAACAGTGCATTTTAAATATCTTTTACCCAAATTTTAAATATTGAGTGACAGTTCATTACACTGCTGCACACTCTGATACATGAAATAGACAATATACCAGATACACATTCATTTATTAACAGAGAGATCAAATACGCTGTGTCAGCCTTTAAGTGCCATGATAAATATTGCCAGCATAATTACAGTAAAATGATAAAATGCTAATAAAATCATAGCTTTGGCACTAGTTTCAGAACCTGGATGTCATTTTTCAAAACGCTAAAAACAAAATTCTCATTCAAAACACTGCATTTGCGTTCATATGTTTTTAAGGAAAACTGGTACAGTTTCACTGTTTAGTTGTTTAGAAAATCATTGAATATTAGAGTACATGCAGTACACATATGTCGTTGCTGTAAAAGAACCAGTAGAGAGAATACAACAGATGCAGTGGAGTCAATGAACAAATGTTAAATTTACTAATGAAATCCACTGTAAGACGAGGAGAGCCTCTGCTATGCACCTCCTAGATGAGTTGCTCCAGGCATGTTCCACTCAGCAGGAGGCCTCTGGGGCAGACCCAGGACATGCTGGAGAGATTACATCTCTCGTTTGGCTTGGGAAAAAACTTAGTCTCCAATTAGTCTGCTGCCCCCACAACTGGGACCCAGATAAGTGAAGAAAAATAGCCGACTAGATAGATAAAATACACTGTAAATAACAGCGTGGTTCCCTTTAAATGAAAGCAATTTGCTAAAAATAATATACATATTGGAACATATTGGAAAGAACCTTTGGCGAGTCCAGGCCCGACACTTGTCTGCTGTTATGTTGCATGTCTGGAGGATGATCACTTGTTGATGCAGATGCCTGTCACATATTTTCTACTTCCATGTGGGGAAAAATCCTCAGTCACACAGAGGAAAGGAGAGTGCATGGGCAAGTCTATGATGGTGAGCTGTGGATGATCCTGAAACCATGGCTCCAGCTGAAAGCATCATGCAAATTAACATTGTCCCACACAGTATCACAGAATTCCCCAGCAGTCCCAAAGACCAGATTTAGCTCATAAAGAATGCTACAAGGAGCTCTGCATTGTATGAGCCAACACAAGATCTGCATCCCACCACACCATCTTCTAATATAGCAGCAGACATGTGATGTTGGCCTCACGTTGTCAAGATACTGTGATGGTGTTCCACTGACCAGTGAAATTCTGACCTCGCTCTTTGTCTTGGCTTGTTGGAAGCCTGCCTGAGCCACAAAAATGAACTTAAGAGTGTTTTTACTTGCATCCAGAGCCATAAACTGAACATACTTAATGGTCTGTTGCTTCTCTATGTCTGCATTTCTCTCGAAAAGCACATAGTAGAGCTGTTTTAGGGAAATTGGGTACCTTTTCAGCATATGTGCAGTGGTTGGGATACTTACAGATTCCACATTGTTGAAGTTGTCTTCTGATGCAGAAGAAGCCAATCACGGCCAACTATTGTTCATCAGTTAAGAGTGTGTCTCTGCCTGGTTTAGTGTCAATTCCACTGGAATAATTACAAGAGAAAAAGTATTACTGTAGAGCAGATTTGGCCTGAAAACATGTTACACATTAGCACGTAGTACCCAACATGACATCCAGGTTCTGAAACGAGTGCCAAAATGATTGTATTAAACTGTAAAAGGCACACAATGTAGACAGTAAGTAGTCATGTATTAAACTTCAGTCTCCTTAATTACTGGGACTCCAGTGCCACCATCAGGCCACTTGTTGTATTTTCCGTATAAAAGATTTTTTTTAAAGCCTCATAATAAAGATTATGTCTCATTCTTTTCATCCATATTTGTTTTAACCACATATATTTTTCTCTATCCCCCTCCATCCATCTATCCAGGTGAACTTTTTCTTTCTCCTGAATATCGTCCGGGTTCTGATAACCAAACTGAAAGAGACACACTGTGCTGAGTCCACGACCTACATGAAAGCAGTTAGAGCCACGCTCATCCTCATCCCTCTGCTGGGAATCCAGTATATCCTCATACCTTGGGCGCCGGATGGACGCATTAGCCACGCTGTCTATGAGTTCTTTCTTAACATCTTCACTCACTTCCAGGTACACTCAAAACAATGGCACACTTGAGATACATTAAACTCTGTGATCAAACCAAAAGAGTGCTTTCGATAATTTGCAACATGCAGTGACAAAGAGCACTTTTTGCTCCTAAAACTGCATAAATAAGCACTGTGTATTAATATTAACCCATTCCAAATTTACCATGTATAGTGCTCTCACTAAGAAATGTTTTTTTACTGCTATTGAATCTGTCTGGCTGTTACTTTTCAGGGACTCCTGGTGGCATCTATTTTCTGTTTCTGCAATGCTGAGGTATGTCTAAGAAATTTTCAAAGTGCTAAACTGACTAAGACTTCAGTCATGACACAAATAATGCAGATTTTTTTTTACTCATTCGATATAAATTCTGTCCGAATTTCCAAAATGTTGACTTAGAATTGGCAAAAGAGCATAGATAAGATGACATTTATTCACTGTTGATGTGCAGGCTCAAACAGCAGTGCGGAGGAAGTGGTTTCAGTGTAAATCTGCCTGGGGCAAAACCGGCTGGGGTGAAACACCTCTCACCAACAACCACTTTAACTACCACACCAACTCTTCCATCACCGAAACCAGCCGCATCACCATGAACGTAGAGCCGTCTGCCAATGCACCTTCGGAAAAAAAGGACTCGATCTCCGTGGTGCCGCAAAACGCCAGCAGGAAGAAGAGCAATGCATGCACCAACGGGGAGATAAGCAACATTCTGGAGACCACTCAAATCTGATTGGATAAAACACAGAGGTGACGGTTTTAGTGCCATATACACACACACACAACACACACACTGAAAAAAACAGGGACTGACGGAGAGTTTTCACAATAAATGTTAGGTTTTGTATGTATGTACATAATGTCTGGAGAGCGATTTAAAAGCATGTAATGTGTAGCTCACACAGGCACATTTCTACGCTTACGTTTTTGGACTTTTAGGAACTGATGAAAAAAACAAGCGTTCATCATCGTCGTTCATCATATCCAGTAATATCCAGTAATCGTATTGTAACGTTTTGTTATGTTGCTGCAGTCAAGTCAAGTTTCAGTTGTTGTTTGTTTTTTGTAGTTTTCATCAGAATAGAGAAAGATGACAATCCTGACACTGTATCTTAGATGCAGTTAGGAAAATAGATTTTTGGACAATGACACATCGCTACACCACCAAACACGATCTACAGCAAATCAAACAATCAATATGCGATTAATAAAAGTATTGCATTAGCTGTTTAGGAATTCTAGCCATTTTATTACATTGTCCCCTATTTTCTTTGAGTAATTGGATAAACCAATTACTTTAAATTTTAATTTTAATTGAACAGTTTTTAAAGATTTGGATGAAAATCCTTTTGGAGTCTAAAAACTATGGATATCATCAATGGTGCATTTCCTTTGAGATGCTCTGCCAGGTCTTAACCGCAGCCACATTCAGTTGCTGCTTGTTTCCCTGCCGCTAGTTTTGTATTTAGTAACTGAAAAGCATGCTTTATTAGACTGAGATGAGGTGACTAGCTTGATTGTAGACTTTAAAATTATACAGCTACCTCCCTGAGAGCGTTCTTGGGTTAGCTAAATTCAAAGGGTCTTGCTAAACAAGGAAAGAATTTGCAATCATCTTCTTTAAGTTGCCTTTTGTGGGCTTCCAGATCTTTTAGAGCTGTTAATGGTCAGCACTACATTTTCTACTAAATGTAGTAGATTGTTGATTTGGCCACTTGAAAAGCTTTTGCTATCTGTCTGATAGGTTTATTTTTTGGGAATGATTTCCTCTTTCACTTTCATGGACACCTTGCGGGACCTCATATTGAGAGTTCCAGCAACTGCAATCAATCCAGATATTTTATCTGAAGCCTTATTTAAACCTCTGATAACTGTGTATTAAAACATTGCTCTTTTCTAAACAGTTAATGCATATTTTCAGGTGAGTGTTTGTGTCATTAGTTGCCCCATAGAGCTGCCGAATGCTTAACTGTATATCAGAGTGACCAAGTGAATGTCGTAGCCCAGAGATGTGATTTTTTTTTTTACAAACTTTTATTTAAGAAAGATAAAAACACCTCATGTTGTCTTGAAAGCCAGCATCCTCATTTAAGTTGTTTCACATATTAAATTTCACATCACAGTGAATCCTATAATAGAGCTGGAATTTATTACCAGAGGGAGTGCTGTGCCCAGAGAGTTTGGAAAATACACTGTTATAGAACTAATCTGCCCTATACAAAATGCAAAAAAGGCAAAATGCTGTAATATTTAGTTTGAGTTGGCTTTTACTGTAACAATGAAAAAAAAAATGTTAATTTTTTTTTTTTCAAAACCAAATGATACAGAAAGGCAGCTAACTAGACATGTAAATCTAAAAATTATATCCAAAGTTTAAGCTAGCTGGCCCAATAGCTGCAGCTGGATAATCTGAAACTTAAACCCTACGTATTCTTTAGCATTTTGTCGAAAAATACCAATTTTGGTAAATTGAAGTGGCGTTATGGTACTTCATCACCTAAGTAAATGACACAAGCAAACCCACTGAGGTGAAAAGCTGAACCAAATTAAAATTTAGCAAAATGTGAAGCTAGCAACTGCTATGCTAGCTGTTTCTTACACAATGTAATTCAGTTAGTTCAGTTCAAGAGAATGTAAGGTAAAGACTAAACAATATTGTGTGTTGTTGTGGTTTAACTAGACTTGTCGTGACTAGTTATAGTTTGGAGTTTTATCCCTTAACTTCAATCTGTAACTGAGCAGCCAGAATGTTGGGGGTTTTTGGACAGTCAGCAAAAGAGCTAAAATACAGGAGTGGTATTTTATTTTTCAAAACTTTATTTACATATTATCCAAACTATATTTACATATGCAAAAAAATATTTCTTTTGCTCGTCTTTTCTCATTGTCTCTTGCTGAGCTCCGGTTTCAGTTTCTCTACAATGAGATTAGAACTAGAACGGCTCAACTAGGTTGGCTCAAAACTCTGAGGCTGAGGTTTAAGTACAGGAAAGGCTCAGAGAAGTTCCATAAATAGTGTGTGCACTAGACCCTGACCAATTTATCGGCAGACCAATACTATCAGCCAATCTCAGCCAATCTGTTGGTACTGAAGACATTAAATATAGTTGATAATTCAAATTTGTAAAAGAAAACAAGATGGAGAGCTACCCTTCAACTATGTCATGAATGTTGATGATGAATATTTTGTCCACCAGGGGGCACTCTGCAACTTCCCTGTTGGTAACACACCTGTTTGGAATGAAGCAAACACAACAACCAGCTGGGTAGAGCATATAAAAGTAAATAAATAGCTACACACAACAAAAATATAAGGAAAATCTATTCATGTTTCATGTGTTTAAAGGGGGGGAAAAGGAATGTTGAACTTTAAACCACCAATTGTTGGTATCAGACGATTTGTTTCTTCACAAATTCCCCACTACTTTCTCGTGAACAATGTATGAAAAAAAAGCACTTATTTAATGTCTGCCATTAATGTTTCTTTTATAATTATATTACTTTTATTGTAATGGAACAGGTTATACTGATCTGATGTAAAGCTTTAATACCCTGAGGTTTCAGATGAAACGAAGATGAGCTTTTGTCTAACTTCTGTAGACAGGAGAAGAGTTTGTGCGTAACAGATGTGTGTGCCTTTTTTGTTATAGTTTTTCCATAGTGTTGCTGTTTTATTATTTCAAAGAGTGCTTATTATTGTTACACAATGCTTTCCCCCTCCCTTTGCACAGTTATGCATTTACAGTGACTTTACAGAAATACAATTTAATAGTAGTGCACTGTATGTATCCTGGCTACAGTCCACTAGAAAACTGAACAAGTCTTATTGTTAAAGGTGAGCTGTTAGCAAATGTATTTAGCTGTTATTACAGCATGCATACACACACATCATAATAGAAAAACAAAGGCTCCAGTGTGGATATAGTGAGGTAACAGGAAATTAACTAAGCATGAGAAAGAGCTATTTCACTTAATCCCACCCACTTGGGAAGTGCCTGCTCAGCAGAGAAACAACTGTCATGGATGCATTTGCAAAGCAATTTGAGAAACATTCCAATAAAGTGCCAAAACAAATTTTCACTTCAAACATATTACTCTAAGGAGCTTGGAAAGAAAAGCGACTCAAGGATGGTCGTTCACAGTGGACATAGATAGCGTCTTTCACTCCTCTTTCAAGCCATCTGTCTTCAAGAACCCTAAAGAACTCCAGTCGTGTTTCTTTCACAGCTGCTTAGATCGCCATGACGTGGATGACTGAGAACCTACACAGACAAACATAATACTGTATTTATATTTTTAACACTGCCATTTATGTGTGGAAATAAATTTGTGTGACTATAATCCAGCTGTGTCTGTTACTATACTTTGGGTTATTTTGGGAATATTTGTAATTTACACAAGTGTTTCTGCTGTTATTTTACATACTTATGCTCAACTATTTTCCCATTAAACTATTTTAACTTTTGCTAGTTACTTTATTATTTGGCGTATATTTAATATGGCAATCTGTGTGCTACTTTATTTCTTTTTTGGTTTGTTTATTATTTATTTTATTTAATATATCTTATTTAGTGTAAACCAACACTATATAAAGTAATTAAAATAAGTACTATTAACTTTAACAGTTAATTGAGATTATATGTTGGGAAATAAGCGGTTTGCTAGGATGACCAGCATCAAAATGAAACGTTTCCTGATTTATTAATGAATTGTGCAGTAAAATATGTATTGGTAAATTTGTGTACACATTAATATTTCACCTTTAATACACCAATTCATTGTTTGATCATTTCCGAGGACCAAAATAGTCACTGAAATGCTAAAGTTAATTGAATAGTTAATCCAGCAGCTAATAGGGAAAGCAAATTGCAATTTTAAATAGATTTAGGTTTTATTGAGAGTTTAATGTTTAGAGTTTTTTCTGTAAATTCGTTTTTCATTAAAGGCATTTGTTAATGAATTGATAATTCATTTAAAATTATTCATTTAGATTTCCATTCCATTGACCATTGACCTCTGTCAATGGCCCCAGGGTGGCTGTGGCTACAATGTAGCTTGCCATCACCAGTGTGTGAATGTGTGTGTGAATGGGTGGATGACTGGATGTGTAAAGCACTTTGGGGTCCTTAGGGACTAGAAAAGCGCTATACAAATACAGGCCATTTACCATTAGATCATCAAATAACAAATCACTTGGTTGATACGATAGGACAATCTTCCCCAAGTATTTAGGTGTATAATACATTATTTTGTAAAATATCTTAAACATGGGCATACATCTGCTTTAAGGTTATTCGCTGTTTTCTTAGTACATGTCGATTTTCTGAAAGAAACCCGTATTTTATTGTACTGTAGTAGAAAAGGACGAGGTCCCACCGAGATTTGAACTCGGATCGCTGGATTCAAAGTCCAGAGTGCTAACCATTACACCATGGGACCGGATGGTATCGCCAGTGTGGGTCGTCGACTTTTGAAGAAAGTGAAGAGACTCTCTGCTTAAAATTTTAGGTGTATTTGTCTATTTACGTTCAGCTACATTACAACGACACAGCTGAAACGATGACATTAAACTGTAATTTATGTTTATAGCTTTTTAAAGACAGCTAACAGGATATGAGTGACGTTAGCTGCAAAGACATGTTGTAAGTTTTAAGCGAGCTCCTTTAGCTAACTCAAACATGCCAAAGACTGAAAAGGCAGCGTTGATTCTATGCGCTTTTATATGAGTAGTAGTTTACGTGTACTCAGTAGTATAACTAGCTAGCATTACAACACAGTTCTCATATGAAACGCCGCTAACCTTAACCGTTGCTTCCAGGTTCATTCTTACCGCACACGTAAATTACTTTGGATGCTTGAAATGAACTGAATGATAAATGAGAAAGCAGGGTGAGAATAAAGTACATATATACATCTGTTATGTTATGTTATGTTATTATCATTAGGTGTTGTTGGTTATTGCTGAGTTGTAGTAACACAATACGCCACGTGGAGGCAGCAGAGGATGTGTTTTTAACCACACTCCACACCGTCGTCTACTTCTCTATGTTTTTGTATCGTTTGCATTTTTATTATATAATTTCACTAAAACCGTGCTCTTTATTGGGCTGTACAGGAAGGAATTCCACGCATATTAAATCACCACCCCCGGATGCTTTGTTGAAAATGCAGGTAATCAGGCAGGCTATAAGTTCTGTCCCTACACTGTTTAAGCTATTGTAATGACATTTTCCCCCTAAATGAGATTGATTATATTTTAATCAAACCTAAAAATAAGTTTCCACGGTCACTGAGCTTATGCACTACAGCCGAATAAGCACGACTGGTTCTGCCCCAGTTGTGCAGACCTAGATAATTACAGAATGCTGTGGATGAGCTTCTCTGTATAAGCTCTGCAAGTCCATCCAATACAGCTCCATCCACACATAGTGTAATAGAGAGGTGCTATGGTGATACATTCACTTGATACCCCACAGCTTATCTATACTAACAGCTTAAAGCAGCCATACTCGTTACAATCTCTAGCATGTGAGCGGATGCCTCCCGCTTCACCTTCGGCCCCATTAAAGACTGGTTTTAATGCACGTATGTTTAAGCAAACAGGCCACTTGGTTACACTCACATTCGACCTAAGAAGGATCAGAGGGAAATCAATGTGGTGTTGAACTTTGGATGCAGGAATGTGACTGAAATCAATTTAGTGGAGTGTTTGTTGCAGATCATCCTATACTGTGGTAACCCCTATAGAAGTAGGTCAGCCACACAGAAGGAAATAGATAAGATATCATTTCAATCTTTATTTTGAGAACAGCCCTGATAGTTTTAATTTCACCCAATTATCAAATGCAGGGTCGTTAACGATGTGCTATGTTTATCTCTACCCAACTTAAATTTACACACACATTTATTGACATTTTGAAAGTTTCATGATCAAAGATCATTTGAAGCATTCGAGGTGAAAAACTGCTGAGTGCAAGCATGAATAAATCCCATATGCACATCACATGTGAGCAGGCACAGGAGTAGATGAGCCTCTTTTCTTTTCCTTTAATCCCAGCCTGTCAGATTTAGGCTAAATCCTGTTTTAGTGATAGCCTCAGTTCTTGTCCAGGCAAGACAAGATGGTATGCGTGGCCCTTCAGTATGTTCTACACACTATACACTGTTTCATTTTTCTGGAATGCGCTTTTACAATGTTTATAGTTTTAGTATTTTTAAGTCATTTTTTTGCTATAGTATGCATCAGTAAAGTTTATTTTAATCATGTGTGAACTGGGGTAGAATCAGTGTTACCAAGTTAGCACATAAACTATTGATGAGTGGGTCAGTGGACTTATTTTTCACCCAGTTTTCACATCTATTGACTTAATACTGTTTCATGAGTCAACAGCTTTAAAAAAAACAGCTCTATCAACACAAATCAGTTACAAATCAACCATCTAATCTTTTGAAGCTTTAAAAAAAACCTCTTTCATGTATAACACGTGCAGTGCACTAAAATGTTCAACCTTTATTTAAGAAATTGGAGGCTGAGCTTAAGGCATTATCATTATAAGAACATGTCTGACAGACAAAGCCAGCAAGTTCATGCTTCAAAGAGAAACGAAAAGAGCTGCCGATCATTTTTAAGTCCTTCTTAGCTGTAAAATGATGGCTCCTTCCTAACTGCTGCTGCCCTTCACTATTACAGTGAGGAAAAGAATGAGTGAAGGTAACAGGTTTCAAAAGCATTAAGTGAATCCTTTCTTAAGATGAGCATGAAAAGCATTCTGAAAAAAACATTATTTTTAGCTACTAAATTGTAGCTGAATTATACCTGTGTTACAATAAATGTCAAAGCTTTAATTCAGTGTCTAAGCTAAGTGAGCAATCAAAACTGACAGCATAAAGTATTTGCTCCGATCGCCTAAGTCTCTCTTTGCAAACACACTATGGACAGAAAAAGGAGTTCAGGTATTGCAATACTGCAATACATATTTCAAATCTGCAAACAGCGTCTTTAGCTTTCACGTAGCTCTTCGGGCCATAACTGCAGATATCATCGTCTAGCTGGGGTTTGTCTGGTCTGATTTTAAAGGGGTGTGATTTGCAAAAGGTGGATTACTCTTGAGAATATTTGTTATTGATTTAAAGGCTTGGTCTTATTAAGGCTCATCTTTTGTGGCAACATCACAATGGGATAGTATTCCAGTTTTTCACAGGAAAAAGTGTCAATGAAAGGTCTGGCGAAAGACAATGAAGTAAGATCCCGCATTTGCAGTAAATCAGGAGAGGAAAAAGACAGTAAAGCACACTGTTTCTTCTGAACTTCAAATTTACAGGCAGGCACCTCAGCTAACCCCCATTACTCTACGCAGGTGTGCTTTGCAGCATCTCTTGAGATTTGTGATCTAGCTCTTTGATGGCTGTGCAGCCTCTCTTGGTATGAATACACTCGCTCCCTCTTTGGCATTTTAACTGAAGCGTGTCCAAATTTCGCCCTTGCAAGCCATCACATATTTAATCTGATATTCTGTGATGTTAGCCAAGCTCGTAAAAGGTAAGGTGTGCGGCTCGAGCAATGTGGGTACTGCAGGTGCTGCAGGAAAGAGCAAATGCAGGCAGCGTCCAATGGGTCACACATGAACGACACTTTTTTGGTTATAAAAAAAACTATACCTCAAACATGCACTGTGAAAAATGTGTGAATCTTTTTGTGTAGAGACAGGCATATTTGCAATCCAGATCTCCAAACCCCACAAAAAGCTAAAAGATGTGTTTTTTTGTATTAGCTAATTATAACGTACAGTAAAAATCACAGTGATTTAGTGGTCATTAAAATGTGTTCAGAATTGGCAAATTAACGACCATTCATCTCATGAATCACGACACACTGCTCTCCCTCACATAAACTGCCATTATATATCAAAAGTATTGGTATTGGTGATACTGGCCCTGTATCTGGCATCAGATTGGTGCCAAAATGTGCAGTATCGCACAGCAATATCTTCAACCACGCTAAGGGTACAGCGTCTTGGGATGGGATTACATTGTATCCCTAACAGGATGAATCTAAACAACTTTTAACAACAATTACCAAAATTACGCCTTTCCCCCCCTAATCTCCAGAAAATCTGTTCATCTTGGTTAGTTTTCAAAAGGCAAAGAGTGTAGAGCATTTGTGAACACCGCTATGAGGCAACAAGCCAAAAACATATTTCCTAGCCCTTCAGTGTACTCTGGTGTACTGTAGATATTATTGGTGTCTCAGCCTGCTGTGTCACCTCTTGGCTGTACATAGCGTCCTGGCCATGATTGTGACCTTAAATGCTCTGACTGGATGCTGCAACCTGATTTCCATCCAGCAGCAAAGCAAGCAGGCAGGCAGGCAGGCAGGGGTCAGTGTTTATGTAACTCACACAGCTTCAGATAAGCACCTTTGGACTCACACCCCCCTTCTCAGCTTGCTCTTATAATCTCTCCTGAGCTCACTCTAACACGTCTCTCGCTCCCTGCGGTTGAGATGTGGTCTCTTGACAAATTGATTTTCTTTTTTTTCACACAGACTCACAGTTACAGATCACTTTAGTTTTTCTCCCTGCTTTCGCGGTGATGGAAATTGTATATGAACCAATTACAACCTCTTCCTTTGTGTTCACTTCTGCATGGGCAGTGACTGCCACCCCCTTCTATGTCTCCGTAATGTCACTCTGTCCGCAGTGGTAGATGTGCAGGCCTCCTTCAGTGCAGTATTGTCACATGTGATCTAGTCACTTCCTGTCTGTGCTTCCATGCCTGCCTGGCCCTGGTGAGAGTCTCCCTGCCTGATTGCCACAGAGGAGACAGCAGAAACAGAAAGAAAAAGTAAATAAATTTAAAAAACCAATACCATTCTGGTTTATACTGCAGCGATACATAATAAAAAACTGAACATGTCATCCACAGATCAAACCTTCCTTGCTACCATGAGTAGAAATTTTGTGGTTTTTTTATTGTGACTAAACTTCAGTCACAGTAAGCACTTTAGTGAAATCCACACTCTAAATGGCCACTTAAAGCAAAATGAAAATGAAATTGTACTAAACCTTGCTTAAATATGCAACCATAAAGCATGTGCAAGATTGGCAAATTTATAATCACTAGAAAACTATGAGCAGTATCTCAAAATAAGGCTCTGAGAATGTTCTCATTTCAGGATAATGAGATGAAATTGAAACCAGAAGCAGCGCAAATTGTAGCCTTTCCGCTAATACTCGCCTTCTTTCTGTTTTATTTACTCCGACTTCACAGTGGTTTATTTTTGTATCATCTTTACTTTCAGTTACTGGATCACTCTGAGGCTTTATCTAATATTCTAAAGATAACAATATTGTAAACACAGCAGCCAGGACATCCCTTTAACCTTGTTTTCACGACTTTGTGCAGATTGCCTAGTTCTCTGTCTTTTGTCTGTTGCAGCTGTTTCACGTATTGACTTTTTGTGTTGTCATTATTTTACATAACAAACATGTACAAGTATAAAGTGAACAGAAATAATCTTACATTAATCCTAATTTAAGATTCTCTTAAATTCTACAGTGAATACTTTATATTTAGTGTCATACTTTTAGGTGTTGATGTTAATCTATTACATTATTGCTCCATATATATTCTTCTATTTTTTATTATTTTTCAGTGTGATTTTTCTGAGCAGTACAAGAATTATTCTTTGGGATAAATAAAGTTTGATCTTTTTATCAAAATTTGTTTGTTTGTTTTTTTAATCTAGAAAAATAACTCACAAAAACTCAGGCAATATATAAAGTTTGATGTCAGTAGCTATGACTGTACATCAGATCCTTATCAGTGCTAATGCTAATATGTGTGCCATGAATGTTATATTAGCACATGGCATAATCTTCTAAGTTGCCTCTAAGTTGATCCCTTCCTGCATAGGTTGAACATTTTTTTAAAACTTCACAAACCCTTTATCTCAGTGAGACTTTGATGGCTTCAATTGCGTTTCTTTTGTAACCATCGGTGAGAACAATACATGTCGAGTTCTGTGATGGTCACGTGATGTGAAATTTAGAGCGTGATCAGGGGGCTAAAATTGCCTCGCAGTCTGCTGTTGTTCCTGGGGGACCTGAGCTAAAGGACACAATAGTTGCACTACAAAGGCCCAAATGTAGATGATGGCAAATTATTAGTTACACGAGAGCTTTCACAACTTTTCCACCTTGCTCAAAGCCGTAATGTATAGAATTATAATAATTTCACAAATTCAAGCAAAAGAAAAAATACTAAATACTTTTGCTACACTGGAGACAGTCACCATGAAGAGGGGCATTATTAATCTGAGCTCCCCTGCATTCAGAGTGATCACAGAGAACTGTGGATTTATAATGATCATTTATCACATTAATTGAACGTGCTATATGTTTATTCTGAGGCTTCATGAATCTGCTCATAGCGAGGTCACCTGATTTGGTTTCCCTCCATTGATACATATATATATCAGAGAGAGAGCAATCATTATGATGTGGCATACCTATAAACAGACTATAAACAGACGTGTTCTGATTGTAACCACATGCACTTTTGACAAGTCATTAAAAAAGCATATACTCGTGCATTTTAAACGTGTTAAAGAAAAAAAAGCATAACCACATTAGGTGAGGCTTTTGTGCCAGGCTTAATTTTGGTTTTAATCTTAGTCAGCCTGACTAAATTAAATCCGAGGCACATATCAGCCTCAGAAACAGGCATGTGACCTATTTTTGGCCCTTCACTATATTTTAAGAAGGTACACAGTTCTCAGTAGTGACAGCTGCCGAACACGTCTTCCTCCTCCATCCACAGAAAATATATGACTGGATATGCCCAGAGTTGCAATTCAGACTGCTCTGATTTTGATTCTTAAACTGGAACATTTATGTGTCTCATCTTTTCTTAAGTGTCCTCTTTACCCAACATTAAACAAGGTGCTAAAAAGTTATGAGGAAAGCCTTGCATGGGGAGATTAATAGCTAACAAACCAGGAACATGCTTGACTCCAACGTTCTTTTTTAAAAATGTTTTTTTCATTGAGGCCTTTGTCATTTCTCTTACTCATTAAAGGCTGGAATTCTGCAAAACACATTTTAACATTGTTATTCATAGGATGAAAAAAACCTCTTTGACATGTCAAAGATTAGTCAAGGCTAACTTTTCACTGAATAATAATAATGAAAAAGTGCAGAAATACTTTGCTTTCCTTTAATTATAATCTTTTTGTTGCTTCTGTGTGTTCTGTCACCATTTCACAGATGCAAGACTTTTATCCAACGGCATCATTATGCATCCTCACACCCCAGGAGCCACTTTCCAATGGGAGGCTCGCTCTCAAAAAGAGAACTATTCAAACACGGTGCAAGACAAACACCGCTCGTTCATTCCTGTGGAGCAGAAAGAGCTCTAAATCTGTCTGAAGCTGTGATTTTGCCTCCAGACTCCCTCCAGGTGGGACGCCTCTGATAAAACCCACAGTCTGCATACTGTACTGAGAAGAACTCCCACAGACAGGCTCACACTGTAAGCAAGGATGTGTGCGTGCGTGTGTGTGTAAAATAGTGAGGCTGCCTTGCAAATCAAATGGAGTCATAAGGGAAGGCGTCTAAGGCAAGAAGACACATCAGAGTATTATTCTGACAATCGTTTTGCAAATCAGCATTTGAATATTAGTTACTATCATGCAAAAAAGGCCATTTGGATCAAAACAAGCAAAAATATATTTTTGCCAAACGAGCTAATTTTCTAGTGATTCTTATCCTTTGCTTGTTTTTGAACCTGGTATGCTACACTGCTTCACAAGATCTGTAATACTGCCCCCTGCAATATAACACACACAGTATATACCATAAGTGGCCAGGATAGTGTTAAACTTGCTGCTCCACTGCGGTAGTTCAAGGCATGAAAGAATTTAGTCATTTTGATTCCATTGTTGATATCACTTATTCTTAAAAGTAATGCACTAATCACATTTTTCTGTATAATGACCTGAAACACATTGCCTCATAATTACCATTTAACAATATAAAGCTAGGCTGCAGTCCCACACTGACACAAATCCCTTTCCTAATGAGAAGACACATATGATCCTGTCTACAAAAACTGGTACTTTTACATGTTTAAAGTTATCTTCAGACAAACACATTTTTCACTGAAAACGGAAAACCTTTTGAGTTAACAGGAAAGGAACTATCCTTTTTGATGTTCCAGTACCCAGCATGCAGTTTCCCCAGTAACCAAAGTCAGACACAGTCATTTTTTATAATTAAGGTGTGGAGATTAAACTGAACTTGGCAACAGCACACTGTGTACAGAGTGCCAGGTCTATGAAGAATTATTCCCCCCTTTTCAGCGATTTACAGGTGTTTTGAGGATGGCAGGAGGTGCCCCCTGGCATAGTGCTTAATTTTATTAATGAAGGGGTCCCCTTCATCAAAGAAGCAAAAAGGCAAAGGAAAGGCACAATGTGACCTGATTCACGCTGGCAATGAGCCTATCCAATCATCATTATGCTAAATACAGAATGACCAGACAGGTGTTTTTAAACTTGCCGTTTGGATTAGGTAAGTAACATATTCATTGTTGATAATTGAGCTTCTGATGTGCTAGAAGAAGTTTATTTTAACCTTTGGACGTAGACAAACTGGCCAATTCTGCATACCAAGAACAAATTAATATTTTTTAAGCTAAGATAAAAACTAGCTGATATCTTAATATAGCTTCAAATGCATTATAGAGAAATTGGAGTGATGAGCACATTCAATAAACCAGAGTCTCCCAAAATATCCAACTAATCTGTGTTTGAAGAAACTTCTTCCCCAAAGATTGATTGTTCACTGGAACAGTAGTTTAGTGGATCTTGAGATATGAATATTTAGTCACACTCTTTCCTAAAGTTTAGAAGAATTTATATTTATTTAGTTCCACTTGTGGTAATTTAAATCACGCTTTCACAAAGAAAGCTGCTGGCGTCCTCCTGGGATCCTGCTTGTCTGATTGGCTTAGATGGTCCTGGGCTGTAATTCATTCCAGGTTTTTTGCTGGTGGTTGGCAAACAGAAGTATAGTGTTAATGGTCTTATTTTAGAACTTTAAAGACTTCTACAGCCACACGCTGGACTTTATGCTCTTGATTTGTAAGCCATGAATAATGTTACAATGTCAGACAAGATGAAAGATGTTTCTTTTTT
Organism: Copadichromis virginalis; assembly: GCF_057382275.1. Taxonomy (NCBI): domain Eukaryota; kingdom Metazoa; phylum Chordata; class Actinopteri; order Cichliformes; family Cichlidae; genus Copadichromis; species Copadichromis virginalis. The sequence goes on from NC_140637.1 coordinate 12,609,969, forward strand.
CAGCTCGTAAATGACAAGAAGTCAGTGTTTCTTGCTGAAAGGGAAAAATTGGATTGCACGTTGGCTATTATGAGACCATTACTTTCCACTCTAGTCCAACTAAGTTTCTTTTGAGGTTTCCGATGCAATGTAATGTGTAATGAAAATTAAATTAGTGACCAAATACTAACGTCTTTAATCCCATTTTACTCTTTTTAATCATTCTGGCTGCCAGCTTAAATACACATGGATGTATAAAACTAACTTGTATTGCAAGAGACCTTGGAGATGAAGTGCCATCAAAAAGCTAGTTATTCAGGCTTTTCAGAAGTCTGGAGAAGAATTTCCTTTCATTTTGAAATTAAAGACATTTTTCTAAACACAAGTGAATACTGTTGAGACACTGATTTCATGAGGATATGGCTTTACATGCTGTCATTCACCCATTGTTAAAAAAAAACTAAGCTTGACGCTTCTCTTCTTAGCAGCTACAGACCAATTTCAAAATTACCATTCATTGCTAAGATTTTAGAAAAGGTTGTTGCTAAGCAGCTTATTGCTGTTCTAGATATATACAGCATTCTGGATAAATTCCAGTCTGGTTTTTGTAGAGCACACTCTACTGAAACTGCACTTATTAGACTCTCTGGTGACATCCTGATGAATTATGATGCAGGACAATGCTCTATCCTGCTGATGTTGGACCTGACTTCTGCCTTTGATGCTGTTGACCATCACATTTTGCTAGATAGGCTGAGACATTGGTTGGGTATATCAGGGTCCGCTTTGGACTGGTTGGCATCTTATCTGTGTGAACGATCTTTTTCAGTGGCTAATTCTAAATACAGGTCCTCTTCTACTTCTCTTGAATATGGTGTGCCACAGGGCTCTGTTTTGGGGCCTTTATGGTTTTTGCTGTATATACCCTCTCTTCAGCACTTATTGAGCACTTTTAAAGATATTTCTTATCACTGCTAGGCAGATGATATTCAGTTATATATCTCCTTTAAGCCCCAAGATGTTTCCAAACTACTGATTTTGCATAGGTGCTTAGATTTCGTTAGGGGATGGATGGCTGATAACATTCTTCAGCTAAATGAGGAGAAAACTGAATTCCTTGTTGTGCTCCCAAAAAATTGGTACCGTACATCCGTACATTCCCAGCAGGTCCCTGAGGTCATGTGATCAGGGCTTGCTGGTCGTCCAACATATGAGGCTGAAAACGAAAGGCGATAGAGCGTTTGTAACTGTGGCCCCCAGACTCTGGAACTCCCTTTAAGCCTGAGATCTGTGGACTCAGTGGTTTCATTTAAAAAACAGCCAAAAACTCATCTTTTTAAACTTGGTTTTGGTTGATTTATGTTTTTATGTTTTAGCTTTTCTGTGAAGCACTTTGTGATTTCTGTCTTGAAAGGTGCTATACAAATAAAATTATACGTGTATAGTATAGTATAAAAAAAGACATAAAAAAAAAACAAGCTGAAAATTATGCTGCACTACACCACACAAAAATACATACACTATCAAAATGAAATAAAGGATAAGCCTTCTATGTGCAGAAGTATACTTAAGTCACAAACTATTGCTTTCACTCTGGCCACAGACTGTCATCAACTTCACACCTACTGCTCTTGTAATGTGATGTGCATCCCGCAACCATCCTCTGCACCGTCTGCATCTTTGTATAATTTGTCGTCTTCCCCTCGCCACACCACCACATGTCATCGCCCCTTCGTGTCCTGTGTAAAATGTTTATCTGAGTAGCTCCCACATTATTCATTCGGAACTCATTTAAGCTTAGAGTTTTTCCCAGTTGCTTTGGCTCAAATCTCAAAATGATCACAGAACGTGACGAAAGACTCTAAGAGCAATTATTGGTAGTATTTGTATTTTGTGGTCAAAGTATTCTACAGGTGTAAGTCATGAAATTGAAGACTGTAAAACATGCAACAATTTGCAATCATGGTGGATCCTGGTCAGATAAGCACATCCTGCCCATGGGGAAGGAAGAGGAATAAGGATGGGGAAGTGAGACAACAGCATTTAAGATTGGCCAGAGGGGCCGATGGCACGATATGGCAGCCTCGCTTCTGTCAGTCTGCCCCAGGGCAGCTGTGGCTACAACTGTAGCTTGCCTCCACCAGTGTGTGAATGTGAGAGTGAATGAATAGTGGTATTGTAAAGCGCTTTGGGTGTCTTGAAAAGCGCTATATAAATCCAATCCATTATTATTATCCATTATAACAAATTGTTTATTTGTCCTGTTTTTAGGTAATACTTTACAGAAGGACAGCATTAAGTGTGAAGTTTATGAGAATTTGTAGCCAAAGGTACACAGCAAAATCTCCAGTGTTAAATTAACACTGGAGAGTGTCTATATGGGTCCACACCTCTGAGTGTTAAATACAACACTGTTGAGTGTTAAATTAACACTTTTGACAGTGTTATATGTTTAAAAGTAACCTAGTCAGTTTTGAAGATTAACCAACAATGGCTAACACTGAGCAGTGCTGATTTTCTAACACTGGAATATTTCTAACATTTTGAGTTATTTTCCAGTGTAGAAGAATGACAGGATGTTCAGTGATTCCCTGCACTGTTTTGTGACTGTTATAAATTATTGCAGTTGCAGTAGCATGCAGCAGTCGATGCTGACATGGTTTAGATGTTGTATTCTGTTTACAAAGTCACTAATGGCATAATGTGTGTTCCAGTGTATATGTAAATGTGTGTGTGTTTTTAGAGTGTTATAGAATGATTGCTTAGATTAAAGGTACCCATATGGAAAAGATATATATAAATCTTATAAAGTTTGTATCTGTCTTGTGTGAAACTTGTATGAAAAGCATATAAGTGTGAAAACAGATATAAGATCCCTTGAAAAATTATATAATGAAACTTGTATGTTTTGGATACTTACTAAAACAATGTATGAAAGTAATGCGAAAGTGGCCACTTTCATGAGTAAATCATGTAAGCCTTATGTGATTTACTCATGAAAGTGGCCACTTTCATGAGTAATCACATATAAGTTTTTACTATTTCTTTTCTGTATGGGTAGAGACATTATTAGTCTTTTTAAGTTTTGCTTCTCTGTCCAGGACAAAATTAATTACACAAAATCCAAAAGCAAAGTTTTAAAAGAATACATGTTTTTCTTTTTCTTCTTTTTTTTAAGGCATAAGAAATAAAAACAAATATTGCCGTGGAACAAGATTTATTTCTTTTGTTTTGGATGACATGATAGTGTAAATTTTTTCCCTGTGTAATACCAAGTAAATCATTGCTATGACTGTGCCACTATAATTCAATTCAATTCAATTTTATTTATATAGCGCCAAATCACAACAAAAGTCGCCTCAAGGCGCTTCATAGATACAGAGAAAAACCCAACAATCATATGACCCCCTATGAGCAAGCACTTTGGCGACAGTGGGAAGGAAAAACTCCCTTTTAACAGGAAGAAACCTCTGGCAGAACCAGGCTCAGGGAGGGGCGGCCATCTGCTGCGACCGGTTGGGGTGAGAGAAGGAAGACAGGATAAAAGACATGCTGTGGAAGAGAGACAGAGGTTAATAACAGATATGATTCAATGCAGAGAGGTCTATTAATACATAGTGAGTGAGAAAGGTGACTGGAAAGGAAAAACTCGATGCATCATGGGAATCCCCTGGCAGCCTACGTCTATTGCAGCATAACTAAGGGAGGATTCAGGGTCACCTGGTCCAGCCCTAACTATATGCTTTAGCAAAAAGGAAAGTTTTAAGCCTAATCTTGAAAGTAGAGATAGTGTCTGTCTCCTGAATCCAAACTGTAAGCTGGTTCCACAGAAGAGGGGCCTGAAAACTGAAGGCTCTCCCTCCCATTCTACTTTTAAATACTCTAGGAACAACAAGTAGGCCTGCAGAGCGAGAGCGAAGTGCTCTAATAGGGTGATATGGTACTACAAGGTCATTAAGATAAGATGGGGCCTGATTATTTAAGACCTTGTATGTGAGGAGCAGGATTTTGAATTCAATTCTAGATTTAATAGGAAGCCAATGAAGGGAAGCCAAACCAGGAGAAATATGCTCTCTCTTTCTAGTCCCTGTCAGCACTCTTGCTGCAGCATTTTGGATTAGCTGAAGGCTTTTCAGTGAGTTTTTTGGACATCCTGATAATAATGAATTACAGTAGTCCAGCCTGGAAGTAATAAATGCATGAACTAGTTTTTCAGCGTCACTCTGAGACAGGATATTTCTAACTTTAGAGATGTTGCGGAAGAATGCAGTCTTACATATTTGTTTAATATGTGCGTTGAAGGACATGTCCTGGTCAAAAATGACTCCAAGGTTCCTCACAGCGTTACTGGAGGCCAAGGTAATGCCATCCAGAGTAAGAATCTGGTTAGATACCATATTTCTAAGCTTTTCAGGGCTGAGTACAATAACCTCAGTTTTATCTGAATTAAGAAGCAGAAAGTTAGCGGCCATCCAGGTCTTTATGTCTTGAAGACATTCCTGCAGTTTAACTAATTGGTGTGTGTTATCTGGCTTCATGGACAGATAGAGCTGGGTGTCATCTGCATAGCAGTGAAAATGTATGCTATGTCTTCTAATGATGCTGCCTAAGGGAAGCATGTATAATGTAAACAGAATTGGTCCTAGCACTGAACCCTGTGGAACTCCATAATTAACCTCAGTGTGTGAAGAGGACTCTCCATTTACATGTACAAATTGGAGTCTATTAGATAGATATGATACAAACCACTGCAGTGCAGTACCTGTAATACAGGGAGTGCAGAATTATTAGGCAAATGAGTATTTTGTCCACATCATCCTCTTCATGCATGTTGTCTTACTCCAAGCTGTATAGGCTCGAAAGCCTACTACCAATTAAGCATATTAGGTGATGTGCATCTCTGTAATGAGAAGGGGTGTGGTCTAATGACATCAACACCCTATATCAGGTGTGCATAATTATTAGGCAACGTCCTTTCCTTTGGCAAAATGGGTCAAAAGAAGGACTTGACAGGCTGAAAGTGGCATGGGTTTTGGTGCCATAAATAGTCAAAAATAGTGAGATATCTTGCAGAGGGATGCAGCAGTCTCAAAATTGCAAAGCTTCTGAAGCGTGATCATCGAACAATCAAGCGTTTCATTCAAAATAGTCAACAGGGTCGCAAGAAGCGTGTGGAAAAACCAAGGTGCAAAATAACTGCCCATGAACTGAGAAAAGTCAAGCGTGCAGCTACCAAGATGCCACTTGCCACCAGTTTGGCCATATTTCAGAGCTGCAACATCACTGGAGTGCCCAAAAGCACAAGGTGTGCAATACTCAGAGACATGGCCAAGGTAAGAAAGGCTGAAAGACGACCACCACTGAACAAGACACAAGCTGAAACGTCAAGACTGGGCCAAGAAATATCTCAAGACTGATTTTTCTAAGGTTTTATGGACTGATGAAATGAGAGTGAGTCTTGATGGGCCAGATGGATGGGCCCGTGGCTGGATTGGTAAAGGGCAGAGAGCTCCAGTCCGACTCAGACGCCAGCAAGGTGGAGGTGGAGTACTGGTTTGGGCTGGTATCATCAAAGATGAGCTTGTGGGGCCTTTTCGGGTTGAGGATGCAGTCAAGCTCAACTCCCAGTCCTACTGCCAGTTTCTGGAAGACACCTTCTTCAAGCAGTGGTACAGGAAGAAGTCTGCATCCTTCAAGAAAAACATGATTTTCATGCAGGACAATGCTCCATCACACGCGTCCAAGTACTCCACAGCGTGGCTGGCAAGAAAGGGTATAAAAGAAGAAAAACTAATGACATGGCCTCCTTGTTCACCTGATCTGAACCCCATTGAGAACCTGTGGTCCATCATCAAATGTGAGATTTACAAGGAGGGAAAACAGTACACCTCTCTGAACAGTGTCTGGGAGGCTGTGGTTGCTGCTGCACGCAATGTTGATGGTGAACAGATCAAAACACTGACAGAATCCATGGATGGCAGGCTTTTGAGTGTCCTTGCAAAGAAAGGTGGCTATATTGGTCGCTGATTTGTTTTTGTTTTGTTTTTGAATGTCAGAAATGTATATTTGTGAATGTGGAGATGTTATATTGGTTTCACTGGTAAAAAGAAATAATTGAAATGGGTATATATTTGTTTTTTGTTAAGTTGCCTAATAATTATGCACAGTAATAGTCACCTGCACACACAGATATCCCCCTAAAATAGCTAAAACTAAAAACAAACTACAAACTACTTCCAAAAACATTCAGCTTTGATATTAATGAGTTTTTTGGGTTCATTGAGAACATGGTTGTTGTTCAATAATAAAATTATTCCTCAAAAATACAACTTGCCTAATAATTCTGCACTCCCTGTACCTACAGCATGTTCTAATCGCTCTAATAGGATATTATGGTCAACAGTATCGAATGCTGCACTAAGGTCTAGCAGGACAAGCACAGAGATGAGTCCACTGTCAGAGGCCATAAGAAGATCATTTGTAACCTTCACTAAAGCTGTTTCTGTGCTGTGATGAACTCTGAAACCTGACTGAAACTCTTCAAATAAACCATTCCTCTGCAGATGATCTGTTAGCTGTTTGACAACTACTCTTTCAAGGATAAGTGCTGTTCACTAAAGGAAAAATATTGTTTCATTTTTTTCACAAAAAAATGTGAGCAGTTTAACACTTTGTTTAGACAATATCAGCTATTCTTTGACCATTGAGCCAAACAGTCAAACAGTTGTGGCTTTATATTGAAAAGCAAATGAGAACTTACAAATATGTACACAGTCCCTATGGTTAGGTAAATACAGTAAATAAGAGCATGAATAAGAAAATACAGAGTATACAAGTGTGTGATAAATAGTGCGAAATAAAAAGTGCTAAAAAGTGTCTAAAGTGCACATATCCGGAAGCAGGAGTGTATGCGTACATACCCTGGTGCAAACATAAATGATAATTAAAAAAATTTAGCTTAGCTTGCATGCTTACTCCTGCTTACACTGCTTACTGTCTGCTCCCCTCTCACAGGCCTCCACTGCACGCTAGCATGCAGCAAATATGACAAGCACGGACACTCGTAGTCAAACATTTACCCATGACAACTCAGGGCGACAGCAGCAGTGTCTAGGGGCCTAACAGTCCTGTTCCTTTTCTCCCTCTCAAGTCAAGTTCTTAAGCTGAACATTTAAAATGTAAGCCAAATGAGTCTGAACCAAACAGGGGTCGCTACAGCAGACGCTCCGTCCCACACCGACCTTCGAATGTTTACACGCAAGAGCTTTATTTCCTCTCAGCTTTAAAATGCTTTTGTCAAAACCTGACAATGGAAACACTGCCTCAAACAGTCACTTACCGACTGACTGAGCTTGCTTTATTATGTCCTACCTGTCACTCATGCCTGCACGCGCGCGCGCGCGCGCGCACACACACACACACACACACACACACACACACACACACACACACACACACACACACACACACACACACAGTTCCCTTTCCCCCCTCACATTAAACATTTAACCTGAGCTTGTCAGGGAGCTTATTGCTTTGCCTGGAGACTTTCAACAATCATGCTTCTCCTGGTTTTACCTCAAAGCTTTTTAAAAGTAGAGGTTTAAAAAATTAAAATAGAGCCGCCTTGCGGTTGAGTAAATACAAAGCCGGGATGTTAAGGAATAATGCTGCGTGCACTGCCTGTCTCAGTAGGAATCGTGTTTGTGGCGAATTTCAGTGTTTCCATGTCCAAGCTCAAGAAAGGCGGTGTTGGTACGCCAGTGTGTAATTTTCTATGTATAACCCTGGCTCTGAGGCTTTACGCTTTTCAGCGTTTCCAGTTTATGATTTTCTTCTGATGTTCTTTTATTTTAATGGGATAAACACACACCACTCATGCACAAAGTATAAATTTATGGACTTACACACACTGTAAATACGCATATGAGCGTGTGTGCTCATGCACGTTTTGTCTCTTCATTCGGCTGCACAGCTGGGGAAAGCCAGAGATTTTTCAAGCCTTTCATGCCTCCTCAGATCTTCCTTTCTCTCTTTTTTCCCCTCTGTGGAAATTATACAGGATAATGGAGAAAGCATTCGGGCTTATCCAGATTTACACCTGTTGTCTTAGAAGGAGAGCAAAACATCAGCAGCACAAGACAGCCTGTACTTCGGTGGAGTATGCCTGGCCACACACAGACATCCTGGTGTATGCCACCAAACATGTGGAAACATATCCTGAGGCGCCCAACCATATGTACTGCTGTAATATGCATCAGGCATTTGTTTGCACACATGCAAAGGTCTAAAACAGTACTGTCAAAAATAAAGTTATGTCTTCATCTAGGGATTATTTCAATTATAAATAAGACATGGATTTTTTTCTCATTAGACTAATTGTGGTAAATTTAAATAATAAACAAATAGTAAGTAAATAATTGTGGAAATTTAAGTGTAATTCAATGCATTTATTTCATATTATTATTATTATTATTGCTTTCAGTTTGGACTTAGTTTAATCAGATCACTGCCATTTAATTTAAACCCTAATGGCCAAACAGAGTAACAATTCCTCTCACATGTTTGTTTTCGGATGTGTATGTTCCTAGAGTCACATGTTCCGTGCTCAGTTTAACCCCTGGAGTATTGTGATGTGTGTTACCTGGATCTGCTCACGAATATTCTACAGCTCATGCTAGAAAACAGCACTTGAAATTCTGTGTAGAAATGACAAAGATTTCCAGTTGTTTCATTAACTTTTGTGCACTTAGAATGAGTGAAAGCGTACGTTTTCCAGCTGTGTCAGAGGTGGTAGAGAGCCGTGATCATTTCCATGGACTGTAGAAGGAAAAAACGAGGGGCAAAGACAAATAGACACTGCCTAACCTCCAGCGGAGGGAAAAGCAAAACAGCAAGAGCCTCTGCGCCAATGACATAAAGAACAAACAAACAACATGTCCAACAATAGGGCGAAGAAGAACTTGTAAGGCACCATCTCATTTTTGAAACCTGCTGCCAGTTTCCAGCTGTGGGGAAACCAGTGTGGGATGTGTGGGATACTACATAAAAACAGGAATTTTAGTGGTAGGAAATTGCCAGTAGTCAAAGTGTATGATTTCATAGTTCAGTGAAATCACATCAAAAAAAGGGACAAAAATGCCATGAGAAAAATAACACGAGTAAGGGCGAATAATACAGCTGGAAAAGAAGAGGTCTCGCCCTGCTGCTCTGTTCTCTAGCTTCAGTTCTAAAAAGACAACCCCCATTTTTTTATATATGAAGTTTAGATGATAGCTGGAGTTATCAGGCTTATTCGTGCTCATGAGAAAGTATGTCATCTGTGGGCTTCTAGCCAACACTGGCACTCCATTTTGGCCTCTGACACGGCGGGTATTCCTTTATGCTGTTACGCAGCACGTGGACTTTTTGGAAGATGTGCGGCAATTAAAGAAAGGGAACGTGAGCAATTTGGACACGGAAGAGTGCTTCAGTTTAGGCTGGCAGGGCTTCCTCCCTTCCATTTAGCAGTACAGTGGAGGTCATGATGGGCCGGTGGGAGAGGGAGGAGTGACAGGAATGAAAACAGCTGAGAAACCCTGCATTGAAAAAAACAACAAAAACACTAAAAGTCTTTACCTAATGTAGCAATGTAGTATATAATGCTGTAGGATGAGAGATGAGGCACCAAACTTTGGAGGGCTTATTGAACTTTGAATGTTGACAAAATGATCCATTTAAAGATTTTCTGTGTTTTCTTATCATGTCTTATTGTCACCACATCGTAGCGGTTTGGGATCTTTCTTATTTTGGCTTCAGAAAGAATAACTTTCTGTAATTACTTCTCCTGCATGGACCGAGCGCAAGCCTGCGGGGCGACAGGAGATGAAGCAAGAAAGGAGGACAAAAGAGAGGGGGTTTGGTGTTGTGCAACCGCTTGACATTGATCAGGGTTGTCGAATGATGACGCGGCAGTCCATTGTCTCATCCATCTGCACTGTGTGCAGTCTCTCTTTTTGTGACTTCTCCCTCCCCACCCAGAAACTTCTCCTTTATGTTTGTGCACATACTTTAGATAGAGAATCAGTTGAAGTCCACATTACCACAGCTCTAAAAGAAACCTAAGATGTTGTTTTAAATGTGTGGACTTAACCCCATGTAATGGTCTTGTGTTTTGTGAATTGATCTTACCTAGTCTTAAAATAAGCCAAAAATTTAACTGACACTTTAATTTATCGAGTAAATTAGAGAGGCAATGAAACATGTATTGACTGAGAAAAATCAGTTTATGTTTCAAACACAAGGCTTTACTGATTTTTGGTAATCTAGCTGCATATGTTTGAGATTATGTGGTGATATTTCACTCCGCTCTTCTTAAAGCACCTCCCAGCTAGTGAATTGGCTTGGTTAATTCTTCTGTACAACAGGCAAAGCTGTTCCCACGACAGCTCAATAGATAGCTCCAATATAAAGAAAATACTAACTGAAGGCTTCTTCCGTAAATAGTCTTTGCATCACTGTGAGCCTTTTCTTCGGCTCAGTGTCCTGCCATCAGAGGAAGTTGCTCTGTTCAAGTGGTATCCACAGGGCATGGCATAACCTCGTGAAACAGGGTGATAATGTTCCCTGCTTCCCACATAAATCTTCAACTTTAGCACCAAAGTATCCCAAACTATCACATTCCCTCGTATTTCTTTTCACTCAAGAATCTCAAACTGTCATTCATCTGTCCTCAACACTTTCCTCCGTGTAAATGATCACGACTCTCTACCACCTCTGCCACAGCTGGAAAACGTATACTTTCACTCAATCTAAAATCTGTAGAAATCTTTCTCAATTCTACACAGAATGTCTAAGAGCTATGTGTGAAATGTGGGAGCTGCTTTTCTTCCATTTTTGCTTCCTCTGTGCTTTCAGCCAGGTTATGATTAATATGTTATAATGTGGTAAGATGCTGCTCTTATAAGTACAATGTATATCTTCTTTTTTTCTTTTTTCAGATGATTATATCTTTAGTTTTCTGTCATTATTTGCTTATATTTTTTTAAACCAATATTATATGTGAACAAGAAGATGTATTATAAAACAAATGTTTAAGTTTAATTGAATCTTGGCAGACTATATTTTTTAAATCTAAAGAAAAACAATCTATATAGAACAAACCAATTTTTTAGTGCAATATTTACTTTGTTTTAGTGTTGTTTAACTTCAACATAGATGTTTCCTTTTGTATTTATTGTTTTATGACTTATTTTATTTACCTTCAAATACATATTTGGGTACACAAGGCAAGGAGAGGTTTTTTTAATTACAAACACAGCATCTTTATTAATACTTACATTACTGAAAATAATGAATAAAAGAAATTACTGATAAGTTTCTTCAAGTCGTTATTTGGTGTTTATCAGAATTATCACATTAAATATCTGACAGTTCTGATCATTTGTTCCTAATTGATTTGCATAAATCAACATAAATGTTAATGAATTTGCCAAATAATTTAAATCTGACTGAAGCAGTGGTGACATATAGTTAAACACATTCAAATACTACAATTAAGCACTATCTTAAGCTATACTTAAACTGCACTACTTTTCTGGAAAGCTATTTTACTCCGAGACATTTGTGTGGTTTTACTTTACTTTGTAACGTTTTTGTAGCTCAGGGTTTTTGCAAAATATTTGTATTCATAGCGATCTTGTGCATTTTTTCAGCCAGGTGCTTTCCAAGTGTTTTGTTTTTAAACATTTAAACTATTTAAAACATTTCACTTTGAGCTCTTTATGACAAGTATTACAACCCCACAGCTTGTAAGAATAATTCTTTTCTGAGGGTTCAATTAAAATAACTGTTAGTAGCAAAAAAGTAAGAAAACTGTTTTTTTAAAGAAAAGTCTTCTGTGTTTTCATCCTCCTGCTTCTATTCAGTCAACCTATATCCCAACTACTTCAACATTTATGTGTATTAGGCATTGATGCAAATGTATAAATTCATTTTATTTATAAATACAGCTTTAAGTGCTCTGTGATATTGCTGTTGTATGGTTTTACTTAAGCTGTAAACTCCTAGAGCAGCCTGTGTTTTTTCCACATTGAATAATTCTACAATTATTCCATCATTTGACCAAAATAAAAAATAAAAATCTCTTTTAAGCGCAGATGGAAACTATTTTTGCAGACTCTGTCTGTACACAGGTGGTGTGTTATGATAGAGGTGATTTATGACTGTGTAGGTGTTCGCGGTGGACTGCTCCACTCTGACTGGAAGTGCTTGCGCTCTCTCTCCCACCCAGCCACTTCACATTAAATGCTTCCTGAGGAGCTGAAAAGACTGGAAATAATCCATCAAATAACCCCACCCCTATGCGCTCGTCAGCCAAGTGGCAATACAGTAACGTAACATATTGGATTTCTCAGATTGTGAACAAATAAAATGAGCTCCAGCGGCACAGAAAGGAGTGCTTGAGTGTGTCTAAATGTGCAGTTTACACAGGCAACATATTTTGTAGCTCATCACTTCCTGAGGAAACGTGAGACACGGATGTATTCTGAGAAAAAGGAAAGTGCAAGAATGACTGTTACAGTAACTCTATAAAGATATTTGCATCACATTTACACAGTAGTTTCGAGACATTGATGTCTTCAGCATAATCATTATTTTTGGGGGAAACCAGTTGCATGTGTTCTGCTGGTTCTTTCCTTTTCATATCCACAAACAGGGAAAATTGTTGATGATATTAATGAATTTAAAGTAAATGATATTATGAAGTATTGTGATTTAGATATTTCATTCCATTTTATTGTAAAATTGTGTTGAAACATATATAAAATATAATGCAGGTTTCTACAAAAAATCTCCATTGACAATAAATTTAAATGATTAAGGGAATCATTTACTACAACTAATTAAAAGCTCAAATGCAATTTTAAGAGATATTTAAATATTTTTGTGTGTGCTTTTTTGTTTATTTTTTCATTATTATTATTATCAGTATTATTATTGCTTGTATAGAGCACATTCTATGTCCCTGTTGGAACCTCAAGGTGAAAAAAACAGCATCTAAAAAGGAAGAAGCAAATTGTTTGAAATGGTAAAATAAATACCTGATGTGTCAGACATGTGAGACAAGAAAAATCTCACATTTGTAAATGCTTTTTGTATTTTGTAAACAGAACAAAAACCACTTTTTTAAAAACAGAGTCAAATAAACAGAATCAGTTCCTCTTTGTTAAAAAAAAGCCAACCATTTACATAACATGTAACCAGATGAGTAAGTAAAACTGGCGCATGTAGAAAACATAAGATAAGATAAGATAAGATAAGATAAGATAAGATAAGATAAGATAAGATAAGATAAGATAAGATAAGATAAGATAAGATAAGATAAGATAAGATAAGATAAGCTAAGCTAAGATAGAACTTTATTAATCCCTCGGGTGGGTTCCTCTGGGAAATTCGATTTCCAAAAAAGCACAGCACCGACAGAAGTTACAGAGTTATACACACACACATATATATAAATACAGAGACAATATAAATAAAATATACGAAGGGGATAAATAGAATAAATAGGAATAAAAATAAAAATACAAGTGAATTGCACATTTCAAGTATTGAGTCTATTGCACCGTTGACTATTTACAAAAGTATTGCACAAAAGGTATTGCACAGTGAGGTGAAGAGGCACTACAGCTTAGTTGTTCCCTCCTTTGTCCTCCTGTTTCCCCTCCCTCTCCCCTCCAGAGAGGAGTTAAACAGTCTGATGGCGTGTGGGACAAAGGAGTTTTTAAGTCTGTTAGTTCTTGTCTTTGGGAGAAGCAACCTGTCACTGAACAGACTCTTCTGGTTGTTAATGGCCGTGTGCAGAGGATGCCTGGCATTGTCCATAATATCCATCAGTTTCTTTAATGTCCTTTTCTCTGCCACTGTCACCAGAGTGTCCAGCTTCATGCCGACCACAGAGCTAGCCCTCCATGTCATCAAAAGGAAACTTAAAACTCTGAAAAGAAACAACAGGTCAAGTTTCACATTTTCTGCGGCTCGATTGGTTCTTGTTTATGTTCCGTAAAGTGGACTGCAGCGTCAGTGGGATTTTGGCTGTCAGAGCTTTTACTTGGTACCACTAATCTCAGGATACAAAACTTCCTTTATGTGGTTTGTAAGAATTTTAACAGTGTGTTCTGGGCACAATGGGCAAGGTGCTGAATAGGCACTATCTGCTGTGTATGAGAGAAATACTCCTCGAGTTTCATAATTATGTTGAAACGCAGTGCCAGACTTGAGTATGGCAGATGGATGGACAGATTGCACGGCGGCTCTGATTTCTGTAAGGTTCTCCCTGATTTCTGACAAAGCTACACTGATAACACATTTGCTGCATTTCTACACTGCACTCTTGCTGGACCGCATTCATTACAGAGCAAAAGAACTTAGCTAAGAAGACTGTCCACAAGAAATATGGCTTGTTATAATACGGACATGAGTAATATGTTATACTGATATTTATAAACAGAGGAAATAAATAAGTCAGTCCTGCTTACTCTGGTGATTCATGGGCTTTAGTCTTACCCCAAGAATGACATTTGTGATTATGACTGAAATGTCTCAACATTAAGATGGATTACCATGAAATGTAGCACATTTCAAGTCGCTGTTGCCTTATTTTTAACTGTTTTCTGGTTGAATAAAACTGTAAAATGGATTTCCATTTACATGACTGTAATCTAGTTCCAATAACATTACAGTTCAGGTTTGTAAATTCTAATCAGAGCGGACTATGCTAACAAAGCCTGGTCTATGCAGGAGTGGCAAAAACAATTTGCTGACTTACTGACCCCATGTTCCACTTTTGCTCAGCTCTCAAATTTCCTTGTGTCTGAATGGAAAGAATGCAGCAAATTTGTTGAGAATATAGGGTCCAGTTTATTGATGTTGGAGGCTTGTGATGACATTGTCGAAGAGCTGAAGGATGAGGCAGAGCCAAGGAGCATAAAAAAAATCTTAAAATGGGGACAGAGGAAAGGGCCTGATTGTTACTGAGACTGCTCCTTTCCCTGGACAGTGTGTTCCTGTGTGCGGCCGTGTAGGTGCCAAAACATCCCTGAGAATCTTGTGGCTCACTCAGGGGACACAGCAACCAATCTTCTGGCTGCACACTGTGAAGCTGATCAAAGAGTGTGTTTGCCAAGTACTGCAGCATTCCTTTAGGTTTGTGCAAATGCACTGGTCTTTGTGCCTTCTGACTGCAGCTGAAAAACCAGTGTGAGGACTGCATTCATCCAAGTAAAGGTCCAGTCATATATAAGAGCCAGTGGGCCAGGGCTGCCTGCAACTATTTGCTTTTCCAGCTGTTTTCTAGACTCACCCTGTGAGTGGGAGAGAGTGCTGTGTGTGTATGTGTGTGTGCGTTGGTTAGTAGGTGGGGGCATTAAAGTGAGATGGAGACATTCCGAGTTCTAGGAAGGAAACTATTGAGGAAGAGAGAGCTATGAGGAGTCCTCGTGTTTCTTCTGCTCCTATTGCTGTAGTGTGTGTGCACAGTGAAAACACCCCGAGAAAATCCGGGCATCTCATGTGATACTCGCTCACTTTCTCTCTCTCGCTCTCTCTTTTTTGTTCTCTTTCTCATGCACACACAAACCCAGAGGAAGACTAAGTCCCTTGTGCGCATGCCCCTGACATAAACACGCCCATATGCCTTGCATCGTATAGACTGATCCGCCTCTCAAACACAAAGCAACAAGGGATGGCCTAGATTCCAGCACATGCACACACAGGCAACGCTGTACAGAGGAAATATCCCGTACACGTGATTGTCACGTATATTGGTTTATGAATGTACATGCATATATATTTGCCCTGTTAAAGCTGGCTGCACTGATTCATGCACCGCTTGATTGAGATAAGAAAGTCAGGCGGGGGGTGGGGAAGAA
This sequence comes from Copadichromis virginalis, assembly GCF_057382275.1. Taxonomy (NCBI): domain Eukaryota; kingdom Metazoa; phylum Chordata; class Actinopteri; order Cichliformes; family Cichlidae; genus Copadichromis; species Copadichromis virginalis. Next base: position 12,625,859 of record NC_140637.1, read on the forward strand.
GAAACATTACTGTTATCAGCCAAATGGGAGCAGCCATGCTGCTGTAAATTTGAATAATGCATTTATTGCAGCAAAGGCTATTTGGCGATAGGAACCACATATCCAGTTTTGAAGGATTCCATTATATTTTTCAGTAAACATTAGTTTTTTGACATCCATATTTGGTTAGTAAATGGAGATTGTCTAACCCAGTTAATATTTAAATGAAAAAGCGGGAAACAAATAGAAAAGCTTTGATCTCCCTCCCTTATGTGATATCCAACCATACAGATCATTTTAACCAAGGTGGCCTGTTCCTTATATGCAGAAAATGACAACTAAACTACAAGTAGGCAATGCAATTCAATTACTCTTAAAAATGGGAGAGTGATATGAATAGAAGTATGAGAATCTGCAGTCGTCAGCTCGAATGACCTTTACAGTGCCATTCACTGCTGACTATCCTCATGGCGCAGAGCTTAAAAGTAAAGATTTTCAATGCAGTAATCAAGCCGACATTAGGCTTTGACAGAATAATGCCACATAACTGTATGACCGAATGACTCAGCGAGATAGTGTATTGACATGCTCAGTCGCACCTATAAGAAGGAGAAGAGCAATGTGTTAGTGTTTACTTGAATTGAAAGGTTAAACAGGAACGCGTGAATACCTTTGACCTCCGGCAGCTAGACTGACCTGCACAGCCTCAACCTGTGTGTCATCAAGCATTAATGGTGACAACATACTGATAAATGACACTTGTGGAAAATGTTTCAGTAAGTTGCAGCATGGGTCTATAGTGTACAGGATGCAGAAGTGGCTTAGGCTCGCATGCATATCACACTGTGACGCAAAGACATGTAAATGCATCGAGATACCACAGTGGCTACTTCTGTAGAGAAATATCTCAATGTTACAGTGCATCTAAGAACACGCAAAGCATGTAGGTGTATTAAAACAGGAGGTCTATCAGCAATTGCAGGGGCATAGAGCAGAGAAAGTTAGCATGGTCTGCTGCAAAAACAAAGCACAACAAGTTTCCTTATGCCAAATGCTAAAAAATTCCTACTTCTACAGAAAAGTTCAAGCCATCAATATGCTCACATGGTATCAGTGCTTTCAGTCCCACATGTACAGAAACTTATGGATTTATGTAACTGGCTTGTTGTCAGTGCCAGCTTTGCATAGGTTGGAAGGTTTGAAATCCAGCTCATGGGATTTTCATAAAGCAATGAGATCAAGCAATAAATAAACAAATAAATAAATAAGTAACATAAACCAAGTCATACAGAGTGATACCCTGAGCCATCCAGGGAAATGACAAGAGATAGCTAAAAGAAGAGAATCAGTTCTAATTATAGAGTGGGCGATGTGGTGATTGATGTGCTACAGTAACCGCCCAGGGGTGACACAGAATAGCACCACAGGGCCCTATCATTCCCACAGAATTCTTTCACCCAGTAAACAAATTAGCTTTGGCGTGTGTCCCAATATACGGTAAATTATGGACACATACCAATAGGCGAGTCGGTCAAAATGTTTTCTAGGCTAAGCCGTTATCCCGTCATCATGGGTATACTATCAGCTACCACCAGTTTCCAGTACAGAGGGAGCACAAAGGTTAGAAGAAGCTGGAACTTTCATATATTATGTATAGGTGAACCATATATGATTCATGATGAGAAATGCGGACACATTTAAGCTTCAAATGCAACGGTATTAAAACAGATCCCTCCACCCACCCACACATACACACACCCGTGAATTGGTCAAAACACGTGTAGTATATTTAGTATACATCTTTATAGATTCATACAGCTAAACGCCCTGAACTTTAAAAGCTGCCCTTACTTTTTTCGACTTTACCCCTTATTTCAGTTTATATTCTTAAGGTATATTTCTGCAATTGTTTACTATCTATCGGACCGTCAGCTACGTCACGACACACCCCTATATGGTACGGAGACAGCTGGAAACTCAGCACGAGACTGAAAAGCTTCTCGACCAATGGGAAAAGACACTATTCCAGAGTGGAGAGTTGTGATTGGACATCTGGGAGGGGGATTATATATATGTACAGATATGCCCGACTGCTAAACCATGTGGGGCGGGACTACGGAGAAGTGCTGTCCATCTATGTTGATACAGATCTGAAAAAAAAACTGGACTAACGGAGCGTCTGCCTACGTTGCTTTTCGCGTGGACTAATGTAAGTTATTTTAGACTTTCCCGTACCTTTGGGCGTGCCTCGCGCTGTCTGACGTGTTATAACACTTTTGTAGCATTATACTTAGGCCATTTACCCCCTCTCGTTTCGTTTAGCTTAAAACTGCTTTTCAAGCCGAGTGGTACACGCGCTTTTCAGGCCAGCAAAGTGGTGCTGCCGTTAACGTTAGCTGTTGTCATTGCTCTCTAGCGGTCTGCATTATTTTGACATGCAGCTGACACAAACAATGCGTCCAGTGAGGCTAGGTGTAATGCCATTGTAGAGAGGCCATTTTCACAGCCGTCCCGCTACTGTAACACAACAATTCCGTAATAAGCGTGGCGTGTGAAAATTAAAGGACACTTTGGCGGTGTGTGACCGCTGGTACCGCTGTTTTTCTTCTTTTTCTTTTACTACCCCGAGTCCGGTCCTCGATCAGGCTCAGCCCGCTTGTGTGTGAGGGAAAAGGAAAGGGGCAAAAAAAGAGTCTTTTTAATTATGTGTCAGTTGAATATGTACCGACACATTTACACGCCATGTAACCTCCGGTGGTATCGCAAATGCTCAGTTTGCTAGATTTTCTGGCTACACGTAAGCACTTGGTTGTCCTATTCGGGCAAACAAAACAGCGTTTAATGGCAAAGCGGCGTGGACGTGTTGCAAAGTTTAGTTTGAATGAAGTGTTGCATCATGTGTAACTACTGCTCCTCACACACGAGCCCGTGAAATGACTGTGGAAAAAAGTCCAAAGCCCCTTCCTCTGGACGTGTTTACCTCGAGCACGTCAGGTCGTTAAAATCGCCAGATTTATAGAATGACGTTTGGCGCTACAGTGTTTCCATGCACGAAATAACGGCACGTCAGCGGTAATGTTACCCAACTCCCACCTCTCCGACTGACCGTTAGACAGTCCTGCTTAATTCACTTGTCTTTTTTTTCTTTCTTTCTCTGTTTACAGTTTTTGTTTTATACAGAGGGCAAAGTTTTTCAACGCGGGGGGAAATTGTTCACCTTTAGCTCCACTAGTTACTCCACATTCTACATGTGTATGTTCGCCTCCCCTGCAGCCCAGCAGCAGGGCCAATGCGCAAATCCCTATCCTTTATTACACTGCATTAAAATGAACATGTGTTAGCCTGGCGTGCAAAACAGCAGGCGGATTATTGATGTGGCTTTAGACACATCAATAATTTACGGGGTTGCATACTTTCCTTCTCAGAGGTTGTCCGCCTCTGGTGCTGAGGAGACTGCAGGGAAAAGACAAAGGGACAGATTAGCATGGAGCCAAGGGGAGCAGAGTAGACATGCATAGACTTCAGTAAGGTGACATGTTGTCTGAGTCTGCTGTCCCATTCTATTTTATGTCTTAAATATGCATTAGCAGATACGAGCCACTAAAAGGTCAAAGCTACACCATCTAGTGATTAATTTCAGTGTTTGTTTTTCACAAAGTAAACTTTAACTATCCTGAAACCTGTGCGTCTTTCATTCTCAGTCCTTAGTGCCCATCATATCATTTGTGTTTCTTATGTGTTTCAATTTAATAACACACTGTTAGGCTTGCTTTAAATAAGAAGAGGTAAATGTTTTACTCACTGGAAGAGCAGGACATATTTCTTGGGATGTTTCCACCTGCGCAGAGAGTGGTTTCCTTGACTTAATTATTATTTGTTTATATAGCTGTTTTGCTTTATTTTTAGTGCTAAAGTCTCTGTACGTCTTTTCATGCCAAGGCAACCAGGGCATCAGAAAGTTAATGCTAAAATGAAGAAAATGAGCTGGTAATTTGTCATATTATGGTTTTGTTGCATTATTTGTACATCTGTTTTTTTTTTTTTTTTTTGCCTAGCTCTTCTGATCTTACCTGCTTGTTGGTCTCCTTTGTCCCGAGGAAAAACACAATGCTAGCCTGTGCAATGACATGATTTCTTGGCTGCTTACGCTCATATTGCCAGGAACGATTCATCTATCTATTTTCTTAACACCTTATCAAATTTAAGGTTGCAGGGTGCAACCTATACCATATACCTCTATCGACTCACATAGGGTGAGATGGTACACTTATCACAGGGTTTAGCAAAGATTCATCATGCACTTGATCAGTGTTCACTTTATTACACTTCTATGAGTATGGGAGAAGCTAGAAGTTGAGATGAATTTGAATAGAAGCAGAAACCGTAATTTCTGCCACTTTGCAGTTTTATTTATTTCATTTAAAGGATCCTACCTCCCATCTATTACCTTAGCGGGATACACAGAACCTTTCTTCTGTAATGAGGTGCTTAGTGGGGCACATTGTGCTTGAGAGGTTTGTACTCGCAGAGTTACAGGCAACTTGTAAAATGATAACAGATGCATAGAGTCTTCAAGGTGGAGAGTGCTGTTTTGAAATTCCCAGGAATATGAAATGCACATGTACATACATGTGCACATGCACACGTACTTGTTAGTGCGTGTTACATTTTTTTGTCTAACTTTATGCCGGTCAAGTCATCTGTGATTTGTGTACTAAAGTCTCGTGGCAATGCGGGCACAACCACTTTTCTTACATGTTGAAAGTGATCTTGGGTAAAAACATTGAAGATAAGATAAGCAGAGTCATTGCTCTGATGGGGATAGAAAATCAATCACTTTAAAAATGTAAAATTTTAGAGGGAAGGCTCATTATAAAATCTAAATAAAACCAAATCCCCTGGTTGAAATCAGTCCTATAAAAATCAGTTTTTAAGATCAGGGTATGTATTAGATGGTAACCCCATACCCTGGTTGTCAGCATTTTTCAATAACACTTGTTGATTGTTTAAGGGTTTTTTTTTTAGTGTTTTTTTTTTTATTTGGCACGCTGCACACAAAAACTTTTGGGTCTGATTTGGAGAATTGGCTATTTGCTGGTGTGAGTTCAACTGAATACTTCTGTTCATCTCCTTATTGATTAAAACACCTGCAGAAGCAATAGTGTTATTTTTCTAAAGCTGCTTGATCCAAATAGTGATAAAGCTTGTTGAATAAAATGACTATGTCCTTAATTGTACTAATTAATCTTACATTTAACCTGGACACTCTAGCTTTTAAAATAAGTGATTAGGGTTGGACAATAGGCTCTGCACAAACTGCAGTCATGTGGCATCTGGGTTGCAAGTAGGGCTTGGTGATAAAATAATAAATGATAACACAAAGAGACAGTGATTTCGCAAATGCAGCAGACTACTATACTGAAAAGACATGGTGCCAGTAAGCACATGTAGAATTTAAGTGGCTGATTAAAGTAATTGACACTCTTTGCCAACTCCCTGGCCCAAGTCATTTCTTTCAGAGGGCATTTTCACAGCTGAGGCATAGAGAGACAGTTGAATAGCTGTGTCTTCTTCTAGTTTGCTGCCAGATTGGATTTGTGGTTAAGTTGTACATCCATAAATGAGCCTCACTGTCTATGTCACTGAGACAGTGATGCACTTCCTGTACATTTTTTAAAGTATCCATTAAATTTGCTGATTGCTTGCTTACCCTGGACCATAAGGGAAATAATACAGAGTAGTCTCTTGAGATTTATTTTGCATTCATATCATGTTCTTGTTATTTGTTTGGAATTGACCAAAGGAGTTAGTTTCCCGTTTTGTTTGTATGCTTCTGCAACATTTGAAGCCTTTGACTGGTCGGAATTAAGAGTTTAGTTTATTATATATACACCTACAGTTGTAAATGTCTTGCAGTATATTTATCATGTTCAAATTCTGACAAAAATAAATTAAATTAACCTCATATCTAAGGAGTAAAAAGGAATCTTTAAGCTTGACAGAAATAGTGATTTGATTTATATGATGATATATATCAATATCAACTGGTGTGAAAAACATTACTGTGATTCAAGTATTTTGTAAGTGGAAAAGCATAAAACTATAGCAAACTATCACCACTGGTTTGACAGTTGCCGATCCCTGGTGCTGATGGATATCGACATCATCCATCGGCACAATCCTAGTAGAGATACAGAGACGAGGTTCTTCTTTTTAATCTTCTTGCTTCTCAGAGCGTTACAGCTTGAGTCAGTCATGGTCGCAAAAAAATAGTTTTCCTTGTTTACGCACTTGCATGTGCAGCAAAATTCATGCTGAAGAGCTTGCTACCATACAGGAGAGCAACAGTGCAACATCATCAGAAAAAAGGGGACAATGCAGAGCAGATCGAAATATCATGTCCTTCATTTTAGCCAATAGCAGTACCGATTAGCTCAACCACCATCATCAGATCAGGATGGGGTGTTGTCTTTGGGCTTAGAGAGATAAGCACTTGCTGGCCTTTACCACACATGAATGAATCAGGCTATTATTAGGTAGTATTTATAATACCGTCAAAGGTATGTGGACACAACTTTAAAGTATACTGACAGTAGCAGTGTTCTCATTCTTGTGTTTTAATTTGTCCATATATTGTTGTTAATGCTTTCAGTGTTTTCTCTCTGACCTTTTTCTGTTCAGTTAAAAAACTCAATACAATATCTTTTCTCTTTTTTCTTCTGCTGCTCTGGTGATCACACCAACCACTATCTCCTCAGTTTTTTGTTGTTTGTTTTTTAAAAAACAAACACATCACTCCCTGTGTGGCGAAGGTTTTCCCCCAAGGGAAAGGACTAAAAGACACCAGGTGTTTTGTAGTTTCAAAATTTTAAGCCTGCCAGCTGTTGGATTTCTGCTATGAATGATAAATCGGAAATTCAGTTGAGGAAAACAGATATTTTTCTGCTTCGTGGTGTTCACATGTAATAGATTTTCCTTTATTCCCATAGCCACATCTCCTCTCCACCTCCCTTTTTAATGCGAACATGCTCAACAGGGGCTAATAGATTCCTTATGAGAGGTAATTGTGTAGCTACAACATAAATGCAGGGGAGGTTCTGGTGTTATGGTTAGTCTGATTAGGTCTTGTTTGAAGCCCTAAGGGATTTGGCGAGATAAACGTCAATAGCAGCTGACCTCACAGCCTAAGGTCACAGGCTACCATGCAAGTAGCGCTCACAGAGCTGCAACTTCTCTGGGTCCCACACTGAATGTTGGTAAACAGTGGCGTAGATCACAGGGTTTGTGCACTATGTTGTGGTCAAGTGCAACTTTGCATAACACTAATGGGGTTAGAGGTTCAATTTCCACAAGGCAAAAATGCTTGCACCACTGGAAATAAAAAGCTTTTTGGATAATAGATCTCCAGTCAAGAGACAAACAGTTCCTCTGTGCTCTTGCTGGAAATTCTTTTCTCAGGGATTTTAAAATGTTTTGTCAGGAGCCATTTTAATTTGATGTAGTTTTCAAGATTGCAGGGATGGTTGAATATTGGGTGAGGGTTTTTCGTCAGAGGTCACAGTAACCGAATATTGTTATCCATTTAACAGAAAAATTTGACTGCACGCTGCCATAGCGACAGATTAAAATTCTGGTGGTGGAGCTACTGTTAAATGAAATACTACTACTACTAATGATAATAATAATAACAGGACAGAATGAGTTGAAGTTAGAGCTTGCTAGGGCTAAATTAAAATCCCAATTACATTTTGGCTTGAATTGACTGAATGATTGTTCACTGACAACATTTGCAAATTTGTACTATAAATGTGTTGCTACTTTGTGTTATCTATCTGTCAAGGTGGGGTTTTTATAATAATAATAATGCATACTTTATTGATCCCCGTGGGGAAATTATTATTTTTTTATAAAAAAATAATAATGAAAACTGATAACAAGCTCTGGTACTTGCACCATCTGAGAGTCCATATTCAATTGGTGACATCTGTTTGCTTCCTTGGAAGAAATGTTAACCATGCTATCACGCTTCCTTATGAGGTGTGAAGTGTGGTAGTAGTGAGTTCATGAATGCATGCACTTTTTATATTTTTGCTATTGTCATTTAAAATAAATTGTAATGCTATTAAATCTGTGCTATTTTTTTTATCACATTGTGCATCAAAATGATAGACAATGGCAAATCTAACACAATCTCTGTGTAATATATGATTGTGTTAGTGTTTGTGCACTCTGGCTTTAAACAAAACATTTATTACCGATTCTTGGTCTTGGACATTTTCCTTCAACCAGATCAATTTCAATTAAATTGAAAGTGGCCGTACCTTTGATGAATAGTTGGAAAATTTGCTGCGGTGATGAAATTACGTCTTCAGGTAAAGATCTAAGATCAGTCAATTTAACGTACAGCATCATCCACTTACCTGTTAGACTGATTTAAAATAAAACACGGGCTTGCATTTGTTTTAGCATGGCCTGCACAGTTTAATGTGCCCAGAGGACAACAGGAAACTAAAATCACTATTCTGTCTTTGCAGAGGTAGATTGGTGTTCAGGTGATTAAAAAGGTGCCAAGGTCTAAAATAATAAGTAGCAAACACCCGATACAAGAAGCATATACTTATTGCAACATATAATTCTTTATACCTGTAAATATAAAAAGAGACAAATGTTTTATAAGCAACAGGTGAGTAAGGAGTGATGGAACTGAATTACTTGAGTGTGTTATGTCAGACATTGTACTGCTGTAGGATATTACAGAATTAATCCACACGTTTCTGTTTTCCTGCCCACCCCCGAGCATGGAACAGACTTTTAGAGGTTCTGCGTCACATTTTGTGCTTTGAATGTTGATGAGAGTGATATATGTACAGATGGTATTGAAGCTGGCAGAAAAGCAGTCCATCAGCCATGGATTCAGTCTATGCAATGAAAACCTTGTCCACAGGCTGGCAAAAATAAGCCAGTCACAGTTTATTTCTACAGCTCATGCTGGAGGACAAGATACACACTCTTTAAAAGAAGGAATCAAATTGTGACTGTTTATCCTGAATTGCACAAATCATTAAGTGTCTTTGATTCATTTTAATTAAAGTCAGGCAGCCAAACTTAAAATGCAAAAGATATTTCTTAAAGCAGCAGAAAAGCTTTTTGTTACCATCGCTGCCACCTCTGTGGAAGATTAGACACACTTTCCATTGATTTAAACTTTGGGCTTTTTAATTAGAGTGATGTGAGACTTCACTTGGATGTGTTTTACAGCCACACTAAAAGCACGACTGGCTCATTACTGTAGTCACTCATTAAACCCAGGAGCACATGTGTTTCAGAGAGTGCATGAGAATATGGCGAACTGGACTGTTATTTAACAGAAGACACAGGGAGAGTGACGGACAGCTCTCAACACCAAGCCTTCAGTGCAGAGTGTTTTGAGTTGGACAAAAAAAGTTTTTGTAATTTTTTTGTAATTTGAATTAAAATGAAAGCAGCTATGTGTAGTTGGCAGCAAATTTGGAGTAAGGACTGGTCATCGATTAGTGTAATGTTATTTTGGCTTCAGCTGTCCCTCAAATGGGTAACATCATATCATTTTCATCATGTCAATATTTCATTTTAAAAGGATCGTAGAATTTCTGACTGTTGCAGAGAAATGTTGGAGGATGAAACTCTGAAATGAGATTCAGGCTTCTGTCTGTCCTACTGTGTCTGTCTACGGAGGCCCACTGTAAGGGGCTTTCACTGAGCTGCTAACCCTTCTTCTGAGCTCTTTTTTCCCCCCATTCTTATTTCCACTTTCCTTATGCTACCTTAGCACAGAGACAGAGAGACAAGCCCACTGAAGACGATTGGCTGTTGCTTAACGGGCCCCTTACAGAAGACTCCGCCCATCTCACCCTGTTTGTCCAATAATTAGTCATCCAGAAGGGCAGTGGATGACCAAGCAATCCACTGTATATGTGCACACAGGTTCTATGGTGGTCATTACTACTGGTGTAATTATGTCCTTCTTCTCACTATTTTGCTTTCGTGCAGATTTTTTGACACGTGTACATAAGCACTATACAAATACAGGCCATTTACCATTTACCATAATCACTTTGGATCCAGTGTAAATTTAAAACAACAGGCAGATGCCAGCAGAAAAAGCAAAGACAAAGCATATCTTGGCTCAGAGGCAGAGCACTTTTATTCTGTGTTTTTACACACAGTCACAGGGAAGCACACACTCTCTCACTATTATTTTCTCTTATTCAGAGTATTATATTATGGCCTGCAATAGTCAGTTAAGACTCTTCATAGTTGGATTTTGTTTTTACGCGTATTTTCTGTTTGTTTCTTTGCCATTCCAAATTGTTCAAGAGTTTCTAAAATAGTTTGAAATAGCAGCTTGTGAAATTCTGTGATGATTGATGTCAATGTTTACAATAAGTTCTTTTTTTTTTAAAAAAGCTAAAAAAAGTAAAAGCTATGAGATCAATACATTTCAACCTAAATATAAAACAGTAAAATAAGTTTTCTCTGATCTGTTTTTATGGCAGCTGAATTGAGAATGTTGTTACAGATGTATCCATTTAATGTCCATAATTATTCACCACAGTTAGTAGGATGACCTCTGCATCAGATGATAGAGGAATCCAAATGTTGTATTGATTTAGACAAATAGCGTTTCTTCCCACATTTTTCTTCTTACTGCACAGATTAATGTTTCTGTCCATCCGAAAAATCCTGAAGCCAGGTACGGTCACACTGTCGTTTAGGAAGTGTTAGTGTAGCAACTCCTCCATGAAACACATTGGAGTACACTCTGTAAGCTCTCTGGGTCTCAGTCACATCACTAAGCTCGTCCACATTATTGCTCAAAGAGCTCACATTGTTATGGTGATGGCTGGAGCCTCTTAACCCTCTCAGGCTCAAATTAAACTTTTTGTTGCTAATGCACAACCAAGTCCTGCAGTGGTACTTATGAGTAAAAAAAACCTCATAAAATATGTATGTGGGGTAATCAGGTTGTTAGTTTTTAACTGTTGCAAATCGGCAACGCCTGCCTTGAGAGGGTTAACTCTCCACTGAGCTCCAGCTCTGAAACTCTGTCCTTCTAAAGTGTTGTCAAAATCATTAATAAAATTGATATTTTTTTAAGGTGTCAGGAAAACAGTTTTTTTTCCCATCAAAGAATAAACTTTATAGTTAGAACTTTGTCTTGAATAATCAGACAATATAAACTGTGGCTTACATTAATACTTATAATATAATATAATATAATATAATATAATAATATTTATTTTGAATTAAATGGGAGAAACAAACAGATTAAGAATGGATCTCGAAAAGGAGTTTTTCCTATGGTGGTGTTATGTTAATTAGTTCCACAGGTGGTAAGAGATTTTTATTTGCATACTTCTCCACTAGCAAATGCTTACAGGATGGGTTTAATTCAAAGCAGCTTTCCCTGTTTTTTTTTTTCTTTCTTTGTGTGTGTGTGTGTGTGTGTGTGTGTGCGTGTGTGTGTGTGTGTGTGTGTGTGTGTGTGTGTGTGCGTGCGCGCGTTTCGGTTTGTTTACAAAGTTGTCCTTAAGTCAGATTCCTGTTAGCAGTAAAATCTTAATATGTCTTTAAATGTGCTCTGTCACACTACATCATGCAGTCTCTGCCTTTTCTTCTGTCATTGTTTTTTTGTTGTTTCTTCTTTTGCCAGCGTTTTACAATTTTTTGTTTTTCTCTGCCCCGGTTTCTCTCTGTCCTGTTGCTAGTTTCCATCACTTTTTTTTGCATCTTGTACCGTTTAAAGCTCTGTTTGCTTCTGCCAGTAGCTGGAGTTTGCTTGGGTCACATTTGTTTTAGTGCTACACTGATAGAGGCTTGTAGTATGCTCTCCAGAGAGTACAGTAGACTGCTGCGCAGACACTCTTGCCAGCCTCTTTCTCTAACATATGTATACTGTATTCTGCCATCACCAAATGATTTATTTTAGAAAATGATGCAACTTGAACTCTATAAAAGAAACTGCGATGTGTGTGTGTAGCCACTTAGATGCTGCTTTTATTACACTTGCCTTTGTTATTTAAATAAGTGTGCTCTATTTTAACCAAGTATTCTCTGAATATAGTACATTTTCAGTTGACAAGGTCTTACTGTTTCAAACATATAAATGAATTTTTTTTGAAGTTACTGGAATATTTTGTTGTTTTTGTTTACCCATTATGCTCTTTGGGCTGGGTAACAAAGTTGGATAGAAAACACAGCCATAGAAGTGTAGACGGGGTTAGTCGGCAGCAAACAGCAGGAGGTGTGTGAAGAAGTAAAAGATGGCTCAGGCCACCAAGGCTGTTCTCATGAAGCAAAGCCAATAGCGCCAGTAATTATAAAACTGCCTAAAATGCTGTCTTTGTAGACAGGCTTACTGGTGTGTGTTGTTTGGTGGCAGTTTTGTGACTCAAGTCAAATTACAAGGAAATAAAGTGTCATTACTTATTTCTTGCAGCTGTGATTGAGCATCGGCATAACTGCGCATTTTAAAAATGTAAAAAAACAAAATGCAAAAAGCACCACAAAGAATTTAATAATGCACATATCTTATATATCAGTTTCTTTCACTATTGTTTTATTTTCTGCTTTGTACCTCATACCCTGCTATTACTGAATTATCCCACACATGTCTGAAATGATGGCACTGTTATGATGTTTGGCAAGATCAGGAGTGGTAAGGGTTTACATTTAAAGCCAAAGAGAGAAAATTTCTACTCTAGGAAATAGAAATCTGAGGGAAGGCTACAATTATGTTCATATTTGCACTATGCTAACAGTAATATTTTTTATGAAGTAGAAAACCCTAAATCGAGCAGTCTGCTGATTCTGTCTACTTATTTGTCTCTTTGCTACGCATGCTGACAGATAACTAAAGCTTGTCAGCTACTGGTGTCAAAACTACCACCCTTTTCCTGCTTTTTCAAAATTAGTTAGTGCATATGGTTTGTGTCCCATACATTTATTTATTTATTTATTTTATTTTTATCTTTTGCACATTCTGAGCATTTAGCAAGATTTGGGTTGATGGATGACTATATTTTGGTGTCTGCCCGTTCATGATGTTTCCTGTGCTTGTGTGTGTTTGTGACTAGGGATAGGTATCGTTTAGGTTAGGATACCAGTACCAAAACCGGTACTTTTGAAACGGTGCCGGTGCTTAAACGGTGCTCGAACTGGTGCTTAAAGAATGGAGAACACAAAATTGGTCCAAAAACCTCTCATGTTCAGCTGTTTTTTTGTAAAAAGATAACAATTTTAACAAGTTTAACTGTTTTCCACTTTTTCTTTGGTCATTTTAGCCTTTTTGGCCAGGGTGAAGGGAGTACCTGCCATCAAACAAGAAGACAGCCGCATGTAACTACAACGGTGTTTGCGAGTTCACCTTACATGTATTAATTTAATAACGTGGTTAGCTTACACACGAACAACATTAAGCTACTCACCCAGAGAAGAACAGGTGCTGCTGCCATCATCATCCGTCATCATTTCTACTACACTGGCAGGGCTACGGGCCAGGACTCTCCTCTTCGGGTTTTTGGGGGATGTTGCTAACTTCGAATCGAATTTTAATCACGATTACGATCTGGGCTTTCAACGATCATTAAAAATGACTGAGCCGATTATTAGCCCCTCCCTCATTTATCCGCGACACCTTAAAGGCCGGTCCGTGAAAATATTGTCGGGCATAAACCGGTCCGTGGCGCAAAAAAGGTTGGAGACCGCTGATTAAGAGGACCCGAGGGAAGCTCGGAAAGCTAAGCAGAAGTTATTTGGAGAGGAGAGTGACTGCCATTGGTTGAAAAGAGAGGTAAAAAAAACTTCAGTGGTGTTGCACACTTTTATATTATTTTTTAAAGTCATTATTCAATACATTGTTATTGTTAACCCTTTAAATCCGGTCAGAGCAGCACGCTCCGTTTTGTGTAACTATTTTTAAATCCCTGTAGAACCTGAACCTTGTAAGCTAGCGCAATAATTTGTTTTGCATATGAAACTTACATCTTATGCCATCAGCTTGTCCTCGGTCACGGTTTCCTTCCACATAAATTGCATAAAAAGCGCTTGCAGGAACAAAAACATAATATTCCAGAAACACGCTTTGCCGATCCGATCAGCTGTTCGTAACACTTCGCACATTGAAACAGACGTCACCGCTAACTATCACATGTCCGCCATTTCCTGCCCGAAACCGGAAGTGATGTCATTTTCGCGGAAAATGTAGTTTTTTTTTTACTTGTAGGCCTTTAAAGCCTATACTGGTCATGCTTGACTTTTCTGAATAGTTTCTGGGATGCTTAGAACTCGAATTGCACTGTTGGAAATAGTTTATTTTGACGCACCTGCTGTTTTCTTTGCAAATTTGCATCATAGGATTGTTTTTGTTTTTCCTGCAGTATATAAAAATTGCTGTATCTCCAAAATAAAACTATGAAGACACTCAAAATAAACTTTTTTGTATTTAAAGTTTTGAGGGATAAACCTCTTAAATTTCTCCAAGTAGAAATATATGTTAAAAAACAAAAACAATTTTCAATTTTTTTGTAGTTTATTGCACTTTTTTGCAATTAATGTAGTTACTATGGACTTAATGCATACATATTATTAAAATATGGGCTATAACAGTTGTATAGCAACTTGAAATGCTCCCACAAATGGCACTACAACATGTAAAAAAATAATATAAGCTCTGGCGGACTTGGTTCTATAGTAGGTCTTAAAGGGTTAAATAAATATCGTCAAATAATCGTGATCTCAATTTCAGTGAAAATAATCGTGATTATCATTTTTGCCATAATCGAGCAGCCCTAGCTATCGGCTTTTAACACAATGCTATACGTCGCCAGGTGTTTCATCAGATTTGAGGTGTCACCTCCTTTGCACAGTATCACCTTAAAGCACTTGTTGCAGGCTGCTGAGTTTGCATCTTTTGCTGTGAAGTACAGCCAGAATTTGACCGCTTCGGCTTGGGCATTTTTAATCTGTAGCTCTGCTCTAAAAGAGCGTATGTACTTGGGCCCGCCTACTATCCTTGGAAAAGTAAAATGGCTAGAACCCAAAGTGTATGACATCTCAGGGAAAAAAAAGCTGCTTTTCGGTCTAGTTACTACCGTTTATGTCAGAACTGGTGCCGTAATGGCACCGGATACCAGTACCCATCCCTATTTGTGACATACTTTAGTCTGAATCTATGTGGATGACGTTTATTTCAGTGTCGGCGGCTGTGGGCGTCTGCAAGATCCGACATTCCTGGATCTGGCAGCTGTGCCGAAGTTTGTGTGTGTGTGTTTGTGTGTATTCCGAGCTTGTGTTTCGCAAAGAAAATGCTCCTGTTTGATTTTGATTTTGTGTAGTAACCCCACACTTTCTCCACACCATGTACAATTCTCCCAGTTTTTTGTCACCTCCAGCTACTTCCCCATCACTGTTTTTCTCAGTCTCAGATTTTCCTTTCTCTCTGTTTTGCAGATTCACTTCCTGAGTGTGTGTGTGTGCATTTTAATGTGTTCTCACATTGCCATTATTGTGTCCTTTTGGTCAGCTTACACCATTTTCCGTTATGTAATATATTTACTGCACTAGATGGTTCCTTTTGTTTTCAACTTTGCTCAGTGGCCAGGTGCACCTAGCTACTTCAGATGGCCATTTTGGTCACTCTTTGTGCACACGTCTACCAGGAAGTCATTTATACAAATTAGCTGTGTGAGGTCTAGTTTCAGGAAGGTCACTAAAACGGAAAAGCAATTGCCTGGAAGGAAGGATATTTTTAGTCATTGTGTAAAAAGTGATCAAACGATTCAGAGATTTTTCAACAAATGACAAAAAACAGTTTTTTGTTGGTTGAGGAAAAACAAATTATGAACTAATGAAGAAAATACATTAAAACAGCAGAAATCACATTAGGGAATTATAGTGCTGTGCAAATAAAGGGCTGTACAATAATTGTATTTGACCACTTCCAGAGAAATTTTTGTGTGTGTGTGTGTGTGTGTGTGTGTGTGTGTGTGTGTGTGTGTGTGTGTGTGTGTGTTTGTGTTTAGTCACTTGACCACTGAACGTTAAACCAGTGTTGTGTCTACACATAATGGACAACCTGGCAAAGATGCAGTCTTATCTTTAGTCATTCTTCTTAGTAGCCTGTAACAAAAACACACCAATTGTTTCCATTACATTAGTTCAGTTGAATCAAAAAAAAAAAAAAAGATGCCAAATTACAGACAACTGAACTGAAAATCAGTGTTAACACATCCCATGGAGTACAGCAGTGAGTTTGCACAGCCGTCTGTGAAACATGGTGGAGGCTGTGTCATGGTGCATTTCAAAATTGATGGAGTTATGAACGCAGGAACGTGCCAGATTTTCCTCCACCATGCAATAATAACTGGAATTTGGTTGACAACAGTGGTGTTCAGCATGACAGTGATCCCAATCACACTGCCAATGCAGGAGGAAAAGCATGCCTGAATAGAAAAACATACAACCAAACACTATCAGTCATGGACTGGCCTCCTCAGAGCCTAGACCTCAACATTGAAGCAGTGAAAAACAGAGCAAAAGGAAAGCCATGAATTGTTTTCCCTGGCCCGGTCTCTCTTCAAACAGATGCAGCAGTGGGTTGATTGGCATGCATGATAGAGGCTGGACATTGTAAAGACGTGTTGGTGTCACAATGAAGAAGGAAAAAATGTATGTTCAGTAGTATTTAACAGTGACACATTGTGTTATTTTAGCATTTTGCTGTAGTTTTGTCCATCCATATTAGGTGAACAGAATAGCAACCTTTAATTATAGTAGCCCTTTAATTATGCACAGTTCTGAGTTTTATGCGATTCCAGTGTTATTCAGCATGGAGCATAAACAACCAGTGTGTTTTTTAACTACTGTGGCCAAACAGTGGAATGTTAGGTCGCCTGTCCTGAGTCCCACTTGCTGTAAACCAGAATGAAACAAAGTCCTAAAGCAGACACAGAGTAGAGTTCTGGTAGGGCATCACCAGGATGGGTTAGCACACTTCTGATGGGATGTATCATACAGAGTAAATTTATATCATTACTTATTTCACAAATGTTCTTTTTATTTGAAAAAAGTGTACTTAAGCAGCAAACATAAAATGCTGTTACAGAGGTTTGGACAGTGTTAACTCATTTTTATTGCTTTTTCCTAATGGATCATAAATTTCACAAAGATCCTGAGAGAGAAAATGAATGATACAGAGTGAGGGTTAGGTAGAGGCTTTCGCCCCCATCCTCCAGCCTCAGAGGCCTCTGGGCTGGCTGGGAGCCAGGGGCAGCCGGGAGGTGAGGTATTTTAATTCACCTTAGAAAGGAAATTGGAAAGGAAATTATTTGCACCACAGTGAGGCAGACAATGGAGGCAAGTTTTGTGATAGTGAGTATGCCACCAGGCAGTAGTTAGACCAGAGATGTTTCAGAAAACAGATTCAAGGTAACAAATACTACCAAATTATAGTGTTATGATTGAAGGGTGCAAAACAGAAGCATATGAAATTCCAGACATGTTATTATAACTCGTCCACTGAGTACAGAACAAAGCGTGTGGGCCATAACATACAAGGAATACAGTAGACATGCAGCAGAAAAGAAAAAATCTTAATTAAGGTGTAGGGCTGGGCCATATTATACCGTTCACGGTAATACCGGTATAATGTTAGGCAACGATAGGAAAATGAAATATCGCGATAGAATGGGAGTAAAACGCGCATGCGCAGTGCCTTTGTTTTCATACGCACATGGCCGATTGTGAAAACAGATGAACCAGAATTGGTTTGTAAAAATGGTGCAACTTCCGTGATGTGGAACTGGTTTGGTGTTTGTCCGTCAGATACACGACAAAGCACATTTTTTTGCAGAACATGCAAGCGGCCGTTGTCATTGTCATATTTGTCGGACTAAGATGCTCTTAAATCTGGGAGTAATCTGGGTCCTAAACTCCGTATGCTTCAGGTCAAACAACACTGCAGCATCACTTAGAGTTAAAAACTCTCTAAATTCTTTCATCTTTAATAAAACGATCAGCATTGCTGCTTTACCAGGTGTAACTATAAAGTTTAACTTCCAGGCATCCATGAAAACAAAAGTTATTACATTTAACGGAGTTAGAAGTTAGCAGGAAGCTAGCGGAAGTTAGCTCGCTAGTTTCGCTAGTTACCTAAGCATGATATTGCATGTTCTGACTGAGAGATTTCTGAAAAAAATCAAACGTACAGCTCTGCTATCACTTCCAACATAAATGAAGACAGGAAACTAAACAGCAGTGACGTTTGTAGGGTTACTGAAGTTGGGCTAGCTGGTATATAATGATGTGCTACGTGACCGCTAGCGATACAGCTATGTTAGCATAACATAAACAGTGAAGCTGGAGGACGAACACTAACACTTTTCCACTTATAAAAGTTAACGTGAAGGTTCTTCATGGTTAGAGACAAATGCAATCGCATGGCAGGATGCTGTAAACGGACCAAACTTCAGTCAGGAGAACAACTGAAATAATCCATCCACAATACGAGGTTAGTCATTAATATACTGCAACAACATGGGAATAGAGCAGCTGCCAGAGAATTCAACATTAATGAATCAATGGTACAGAAGTGGAGGAAGCAAGAAGAATGAGTTTAATAAAGTTTGATTTATCTGACTGCTTTGTTTCGCTTAATGTGCCTTATAATCCCGTGCACCTTATGGTCCGAAAAATGCGTACTGCACACTGCAGTTTAATGTTGCAAAGCACCTATTTTTAACTTCAGTGGATATTATATATGGTTATGCTCAGGATATGTCAGCCCATTTCTACTGGAAATGCCTTTTGGTTAAACTTTCAGCAAGGAATTTGCATTTGCACTGTTACATTTTTATAAAGCTTTAATGTACATAAAAACCAGCTTCTTGTTTAAGTGAAAATAAATGGAAGGTTGTCTTTTTGCGCTAGTAATGTTGTGGAGTTGTATTTTGTCTCGCATCAATTATATCGTCGGTTATATCGTTATCGCAAATTTTCAAATATATATCGTGATAAATATTTTTGGCCATATCGCCCTGCTCTATTAAGGTGTATGAAATCTGTTTCTCTTATACCACTCATCTGTATTTTACAAATCAAAAATGTGGTTTAGGGAAAAATCAATTTGTACCGCTGTCCTTACAACCTCTTCTCAGATGACAGCTCTCATTAAATGGGTGAAATGATGTGTGGATACAAACTGCAATTTGACAGGTTGAAAAGCACACAATTGTGAGTCATTGTGTAGTTGGTAATGTCATGATTAATGTTTGAATGTGTGTAGGTAAATTAGTTAAGTTTTCCCCTGTGGTGGTGGTTTGCAGCAGCTGTTATGTTAAGCCTTGGGTCTCATATGGTTTTCACATTAGAGTCAATGCCAAAACCCAGCATGCAGGTACGTTTATATATTAGGAGGTTGGAAAATGAGAATGTCGTATGTTTTACTTAAGTAGAGAGGCTGTTGAAGCAAGCAGGAAGGCCATAAACGTTAGTCATCAGTGTCTATCTCCGCTGTAGATTTATATTACAGTTTTTCTCAAATGCTAAAACACATGTCACAAACGTTACCACCAGGTCCCCCAATGTCCAAACACAACACCCTTCTCTAAAGCTACATAAACACAACCACACCTTCCCACTGCAAAACTCAAACTCCCACACCAAGAGAGCAGCTCGAAGCTGTCAAAACTATAAACACTATACACAGCATTACACACTACAGCAAAACAATTGAAAACACAATGCTCAATTTGTGAGAAGGTTCTTTGTTTCATAACTGCCAATGCATATTTTAGAAACTATACAGTAACGGATCGTCGTAGATCCCTGCAGAGGATTAGGCATTTAGATTTGTGAGTTTCATATGAGTAGTATAAATCTATAGAAAATCCTGCATGTACGTACACTACTGTAACACAACTCAATGCAAAAACAGAATCTATTGCACACAACAGTAATCTTGAAAACATGAACAGGGTGTGAAGTTTTTTTATTTACGTTATTCACACCACACACACACCACAATCACTGTGCGGCATCATGTCGCTGAGCTGTTGCTCGCATCTCGTCCGTAATGATGGTACGAGGTTGTCTTGCTCTCCCTCCTGGACCTTCTCCTCTCCCATGTTGGCCTTCTCCTCTTCCTCGTTGGTCGCTCCTCTTCCTCCTCTCATTTGAACTCCTCTTCTTCCAGGGCCAGCTCTTCTCCCTCCTCTGCATCAAATTCCTCTTCCCCTGACTCTGCCTTCATCCATTGTGTTTGTTTGGAACCTTCAGCATACTGTGCACTCTGAACTTGCTTTTACATGTGGGTACAGCATTAGCAACAAGTGTCTTCAATTTTGAGTCATTGTGTGTAGTGAATGACGCCAGGTGTGTTCCCTGTGTTCAAAGACTGGTGACTGTGGCAAGCATTTTGCATCACATGGGCTTTCATTTGAGGATATGAGCAGAGTTGTTTTGCAACATGTGTTTTAGCAAGGAAAGATGTGTTTAGATTTATGAGTACAGAGGGTTGTGTTTTGTGAATTGTGTCTTCATGTGACATGTGTTTATGGTACTGGAATATGGTGGCTACATTTAGTAAATGTGTTTAGACTACTGGTCATTTGGGTTACAGGATTGGCTTTTGTGTTTTAACATTTGAGAAAAACTGTAAGTGCTGTACTTGTTTGAAGGTCTGGCTCCTCAGTTCTAGTTATTATGGGTTATGGATGAAAATAGCATTATCTGCATAGCATCTAAGTGATGCTCTACTTTATTAAAAGAGAGTGTGGTCACGTTTTGTTTTTGTTTTTAAATGAGAAGGTCTCTTTTTTTAAATTACTTTTCTGTGTGTTTCAGATGCAGCGTACATATGTAATAAAGTATATGTATGTTTATGGTGATCCTGGCCCATGGTCAGAAGTGAAGTCAACTCAATTTTAAAAAGGAAAACATCTGAAGAACCCAAATTGAACTCGGGCTCATATTTCTTTTCCATCCAGACTCCCTGATGGCAGCTTTGACTGGATTCAGCAGCAGTTACATAACGTTGTCATTCCACAAATACCTTGTAACTTAGCTGATATTATTTCTACATATTGGCCTATGAATCAGATAATTAGCTCTTCAATTTGATGCTTACTGTCTTTACTGATGTAAAGGAGTTAATTGTTACTCTTAGTTGAATGCATAAAGATGACTGTCCTGTCCTGAGATTACTTAATTTAGGTCGTTTTCAAAATTGTGCTTATTTTGTTTAATCACTACACCCAATTAACGCGCGTGTTGCTGTTTTATAGCTCTTAAACCTGAATTGGTGTGTGTACAGTTAAGTCGCCGTGTGTCAGTCAATTTTTGTTGTGTTTAAACAAGTGGTTCATAAGTGTATTCATATGAAAATATTTATTTAAAATATTTATTTTCTGTCAAAGGTTGAACATGATATATGTACTGCAACGTTGTACAACTGTTTTTAAAATAGAAAACATGAGTACATATAGTAAACTAAACTGTTAATTCTGACTAGGCAAACGCTTTAAGTTCTCTTTTTCGGACTTTAAATGGCCAAACTATCTCTATCCTCCTGAACTCTCACTTCTAATGTACTGGTGTGCAGCAGCCCAAACAATAGCACGTATGCTGTTGCCGCCCACTCCTATGCTGTTAACCTGACATGACGTGACTCTACTTGATTCGTTCAGCACGGTGCTATTCTCGTTGTCATTGGCCTTTTTTGTTGCCTGCCATTTATAGTTTAGTTGAACTTGAGCACTGAGCATGTTTCATATCGCTATTGAGGAACATTTTTGCGCAATTTATTATTTTATCACCAACCTCTACAAGGAAGTGACATCGTGATATATCACTGACTAATGTACACAGGTGTGTTTAGTGTTATGCATATCACTGTATGTTGGTTTTTTGGCTGAGAAAGTGTAATGCTGATGATGTGTGTATAGTTATACAATTTTGGATTTTGCTGTTTGGCTGCTTGAGTGTTAGGTTCTGTAATTCTGGTGTTTGATTAATTGTAAAAAATACCAAGAGAAATTGTTCACACTAATTACAGGCCATAATATGATAAATATCACTGGGGAACAGTGATGTAGTCTAGCAACAGAAAATCTTTTCATAATGTATATAGATGAAAAAAAGTTTCTTTGATGTTAAGAAAATCCTGTAGGATTTGGAGCTTAACTAAGTATCTCCAGGTTTATCTCTGGTCTTTCAGTTTAAAAAAAGGGTGGGTTTTTTTTCTTCCTTTATTGCCATGGTAACCTTTGCTAAACACCTAGCAAGCAACCCCAGACTGCTGATGACCTGATTTAATTTTGGTGCTACAAGATCCCACAGACCTTGGTGTACAGATTAGTTTTTCCTGATGATCATCAACGAGAGATGCTTTTTCTTCTGTCCCTTTTTTCCCCTGCTGTCTGCCAGCTATGTTAAAGAATCAGAATCAGAATACTTTATTGATCCCTGGGGGAAATTATTTTTTGTTACAGTGCTCCATTTTAAACCAACATTAAGACAAGACAGACAATACACTGACTAAGAATAGTACAATATATACATATATATACATACATACATACATAAGTCACTCAAAGGACTGCCATTGTTCGATAACATGAAACAGAATATGCCCTGTTGATCAACAAAAAAACAAAACAAACATTTTTCTTGCTTCCAAGACTGTTTAAGACCACCAGGGTTGTAGATCAGATCTGCCCTAATGAGCGGGCAGTGACACTGATAAACCTAATCGGTTATGCATTGTGTGCTGATGGACAAGAATTACTCTGCCAAGAACTTCCTAATCAGTGCTCCTTCTTCTAGCTTATTTCCCATGGATGCAATAAATAAATCTAATCATTATTCGTTTGCTATTAAAAGTAATCTGCCTCATTTTGCATATAGCAGACAGTTGTCTGTTATGTGCAAAGATCCAAAAGGCTCCAATGCTGTTGGCACTGTTTCAGTAAAATTTGTAAATATTCAACAGCTATTCGTATTTGAGCTTCACTTCTCAATCAGCTGAGTATTTTAGCAGGACACTGTGCGTTGGGCTTGTGTTGTGCTTGCAAAAGCAACATAAAGCTGAATTCCAGTGTACATACTTTTGTATGTCTGCGTGTGCATTATTGCGTGTGTGTGTGTTCAGAGAGACATTGAAACCGGGAGAAAGCGGTTTTGTTTTTTCTTGGATATGCGGTCAGTAACCCAGAGAAGAAAAACCAAGCAACAAACAACACACACGAGTCTAAACAGAGTTAATCGTTTCCCTCCAGCTTCTCTTCTCCCCACAGTTTCTCCGTGTTTTCCCCATGTTGTTGTGTGGTTGTGGTTATTGTATTCTGCAATTCTTTGTGTATGTAATGATTTGTTGTAGACCTTGTGGCTGCTGTTTTTGGTATATGAACTTATACATGCATCTGCATGCACAAACAGATAAAAATCCATTAATTCAAGCACATTTGCAGGCGTCAAGAAAGCAGGACTAAACGTCTGCACGCTCACCATTTAGCCCAGCCTGTTCCCTCCCATATCCCACTTGTTTACAGTTGTACTGGTTACCGCAGACTCAAAGCTGCCACTCAAAATCAGATTCTACTCTCACATGTGGTGATGTCGACCTCCTGTTTAGAAAATAGTCGTCCTGTTTGACAGACCTGCACTTTCAGAGTTCCTTCACAGATTTAGATTTACGTATCCTATTTTGACAGCCGCCCGTAGTTGTTTATGTTCAAATGGTAAAATCTTTTGTTGATGAGGCTCCTTGTGTAAGTTTAAGGGTGCGTCTTTGTCTGTTACGCCTTAACAGTCATAAAAACTGTTTAAAAGTAAAAAAAAAACCCAAAACAAAACAGAATAACAACAAATGCGGTCATACAGCATTAAAAGGATTGTCTGACTGTTTGTTTACATGGACAATGAGCATTGTTTTTTAAACCTTTTATCCTCTTTAAAAGCAATTAGGCAAAAGAAAAACTTAAAGATAGCCATGTGATGGACAGGTGTCGTCTGACACAAACAACCAATCACACTGCCAGAGGACAATTTTAGAATACAACTCAAAACGTTTTAATCTCCAAGTTCTGTTGAATGTGCCACTCAATGTTAAAATAAATTTGCATGGTGAATGAGTTTTGGCCACCTACACCTGACGGTGCAGTGTTCGGTAATGACTCTGCCCTACTCAACACTCGTTGCTAGTGTTACAGTTCTGGTTAATCAAAGCCAAGAGGGCGTGGCATTACAGATAAAGGTTACAAAAAGCTGTGTGCTTTTGTTTCAAATCATGACACAAACACACACACAAAAACAGAAGCGGCATATCTGCATGTGATTCTCTGAGCCTTTTATCACATATCAGGTTCAGTATAAACATTTACCCACCAGTGTGGCAGAAAGCTTTCTCTGATTTACTTGCCAAACAGAAAATCTATCCGCATTATGGCACTAACCACAGCCTTAGTAGATCAGTTTCGGTTTTTTAATTGAATGCTGTCAGTGTAATCTAAAGGCTGCAGCAGCACAAAGTGAAACTTGATTTGATTTGATATACCTTTATCAGTCCCACAAGGGGAAATTTCACAAGGCTGCCGACCTATTGCACACAATGGCGGCGCCATCTTACCCTCCAACCATACATACATTACACAACTTGCAGGAGAGAAACACGACATTCTAATTAAATGATTTTAACTTGCTCAGGCAAAGCTTGGCACAATTAGGTTTTAAAACCAAAATTCCCCCTGAGATGCAGCATCACAAAGTGTCAGTGAGAGTCTCCTGGGCTCTTTCGGTGGCTTTTAAAGTCAACGTTGGAGCCTGTGAGTGAAGTGAAAACGTTGTTTTTCACTCTCCCCCCGCTGCCCGCCTGTCCAGGTGGCAAATGTCACATGAGTATCTGGCTCTTTATGGAAGAGCCCTGTGACATTTGATTAAATGTGTAAGCAATATGAGCAAAAGGCACCTCTACCTGAGTGTCAGAAGGCTTCCACTAAAACAGATGGAGGGCAGAATATATTTTTTTAATCAAGCACAAATTTGTTTTGGTGCTACTTATCTTGCCCTTCTCACATTCTCTTTTATTTCCTTTCATGCCCAAAGCCTTTTTAAATAAATCTTCATGTAAGTCTTACTTCATTTTTCAAACCATGAAATTGTGCATGACAGGGCCAGCAACCAGGGTGTTGACAGAGACTAAGTTATTTAGTTAGTTGCCAGAAAAAGCCAAAACTGAAGTCATGTCTTAGAGCATGCGCTTGCAAATACATGCACACACATGCTTGTTGAAAGACGTCCTGCTGTTTGCAATCTGGATCTCCTTTATTTTAAGTGGGGTTTCACGATAAACGAGCATCTTACAAGTGTCCTTCACATGCTGTTTAAACCCCCCCCCCCCAAAACACCAGTGTGCACACACAGACACACCTATGCACACACAGATTATTCATTGTCCTTAGTCTCTGTGAATCTAATACTGTTGCATTATATTACATCAGATGTGGTTCTATAGTTTCTTATTTGTTGTCATCAAAACTGTTGTTTTCTTTATCCAGTAAAATGACAATAGATTTGGACTTTCTTGATGTAGTGTGCCCAACTGCTGATTCCTGCCCTTTGCCATTTGACGTAAGATTGATGAGGGTGAACCTTTTGTTTTTCCAAGAGATTTTTTTCTTGTTTTCAATTCAATGCGTTAATCTGAAAGCATTTATGCAGCAGTGCTGCTGCTGATGTTAATGTTTATGTCTCAGGGACTGGAAAACAGTGGAAAGCCTCAGTTACCGAAAACTGGACAGACTTGGGTATTTTGAAAAGACCAAGTTATATTCCTTGCCCCACCAGAACTGGTTGAGGTTTTGTAATGTCAAAGTTCTGCAGTGTGTGTGTTAAGCCGGGCTCTGTTAGAGCTGGAGTCTGTAGATGACGGAGTACAAAATATTTGCAAAATGTGCTACATTTGATGTGCCAGCCTGTCATTTTAACGGATTTTTTATTTTTATTTGAATTTTATTGAATTTTATTTTTTCCATTTATTTTTGCATGTGTGTTGCTGCTGCCTGTGTTTAATTGAGTAATTTCTGTAACTGTGAGATGCTGCTGGCCAGGTCTCCCTTGAAAAAGAGGTTTTTAATCTCAATGGGATCTTCCTGGTTAAATAAAGTTTAAATAAAAAAATTTAATTAAAAAAAAGCACAGTACTGTACAAAAGCCATGCTACGGATACTTCAATTTTTTTCCAAGGAACCAGATTTTCTTGTAATATTTCTAAAGTGTTTCCTGAGCAGTAGTTTTCAAGGTTTTCTGAAGGTCTTTCAAATTTTTCTTTTAGAAACCTAAAGACTTTCAGGGTTTTTCCCCCCCTTAAATATGAATCATTCAGGCCTCAGAAAGACACCAAACTTAAGGGTTGAAGCAGAGAGTTTAGCAAAGAACCAACTTTAGACAATTTGTCAAAACCACGCAGTTTGTTCCCATTTCTTCGGCATATTTTATATATTCAACTAAAGATATCAGTTTGGCAGATATAAAGTCGTATTTTTAAAACAACAAGGAGATTCATGAAGAATGATTAGCTAAATATTTGGCATATCTCTACATGATGTGGATTTTGTCCTTAAAAATGAAGCAGTGCTAGGCCTAAAAACCAAAAGTAAAAGCAAACATCATATGCTGAAACTAACATAGGACCTGAGAAACTGGCTCTGGACTACATCTCAAGTTAATCTATTCACTGGTTGCTGAAGCCTCATAAGAAATTATCTCAGTGGAAGGTTGGCTGTCGACAAGCCGTTCTTATAGAAGGGGGAGATATGCCAAGTTATACAAGTACTGGACTTAAAATCAGTGGCAACAAGTGTTAGTGATGAATCTTAAAATTTAAAAGAATTTCATTTTAATTTAAGAATTTAGTGGTTCAAATCAAACATTTGGTTCAAATGTTTGATATGTGCATAGGAGGTCAGGAGTGAGGTAACAGTGTGTGTCATCACACAGTGAAGGTGATTTATTGCATCTTTCAATACATAACTGAACTTATTTCCAATTTTCCTAGTGAAATAGAACAAAATGAGGTGTGGCTCAAGACACATGTTGAAAACAAAACCTGGATCTTATTGAATTCTTAAAAGAATCTTTCTGAATGTGACTGTAGCATCAGGGACAAATTTCAATTTAATAATATGTATAGACATTCAAGCTGATAGTCTTTAGATCTGCATCAATTTGTGCAATTTTAGAGTTCAAAAATCCAAATATACAGCACTATGCAAAACTTTAGGTCCTGGAGATATTTCCAGTCTTGTCAGATGATACCAACAGGCTGGAGTCTGAGGGGTCTCATTTCCCTCTACCCCTGGAATAATGGAAGAGCTTAAGCTTTAATCAAGCTCCAACATGTGCTAGGCTTGCCAGTTACCTGAGCCACTTTCTTATTTTTTATTTATTTATTTATTTTTTTTGCACTTTCTTAGCAATAATTGTACTTTAGCAGGAGCCTGACCTTCACACGAGGCTTATATGAGGGAGGAAAATGAATCTTATCTAGTCAAACTCTCCCAGTAGATCCTCCCACTAGCTGTTACTAATGTCAGAATAAATCAGCTGATGGTGGAGGCAAACTGCCACAACTACATGAAAAACTTTGGCAAGCAATGCAGACTTCATGCCACCACTTCATATATTATATGTGGAAATATGGTTATATAAAAATGTTTTTAGTTCTTTTTTGTTTTGTTTAAATGCGTGTATGTGTGCTGTATAGTATATAATTAAGACACTGTGTTATTTAACCTTTTTTCCCCTCTGATTGCTCAATTGCTTCTGGGAACAGAGGTAGTATGCTGGGTAGAGTATTATGGTCTATGTTCTCATTCAAGTTGAGCTTTGTTTTTATGTACAGGATGTGCTCAAGCTGGTAATGAGAAAAAAGAGGAACATGGAGAGTGAGAGATGGAGGGATGGAGTGAGAGATGAGTCATTTTCTCTGTCAGACGCTGTTGTTTTCCACTAAACCCTGTTATTTTCGCTCATAAATGGTTGCCAGGTAGTGGGTGGAAAAAGAGTATCTTTTTTTGTTTTCACATTTGGTGTAATTTTATGATGGGGCAGACTGTGGTTTTTACTTGAAATATTTTTTTATGAACTTATTCCAATGTTCCTTTCACTTTGCATGAACCAAAACATGTGAAACGCTCATAGTTCTTACAATACTTAATGCGGGGAGTTCTTAAAAAACCAGTAATTCGCAAATCTCTACCTAGTATTGACACTTGTTAGCTTGAAAGATTGATGAAAATTAGGGTCGATCTGTTGTTTAGCTTTGAGCAAGCACGTGGTTGTGTCTGAGGGTTCCTCCTGCTCATCAGGAGTTTTTCCTTCCCACTGCCACCGAGCTCAGGGAAGGGTAGTGTTCTGCCGTGACCAGTTGGGTATTAGGGAAGGGAGACGGGACAAAAGACACACTGTTGCAGAGAGTCAGACATTAATAAAAATAATTTTGCAGGAGTTGTGAGCCAAGTGCACAAGATGACTTTAAAGGGGATAAAAGCTACATTAAAATCAGGCATGGTTGTTAGAGAGACAGTTCTTGATCACAACTTGTGTAAAGCAAACTACTGACAGGAAGAAAAATAAAGCAATGAATATTTATTTGGCCCTTCTTGGACAGACGCTGGATAGACTGATATGGAAGATGGCATTAAAATCTTTCGAACTAAGTAGAAAGGTATGGAGTATTATTAGATCACCAACAGCTTTTATTGAGCTAATTCAAATGACACATGAACTGGAATTGAATTGGATAACAGGGTTTGAGTAGATACTTGTGTCTGCATTTGGATTTGAAGGAACTCTTTTAAGAAACCATTTGCTCCCCGTTAAGCCGCCTGCGAGAGCCTCTCCTTTTATTATAGTGACTAATCTCTGGTTTGATCGCTCCACTGTAAGCGCTTCTTTCTCTCCATGATTGAAGCTTCCACACCATAAGCCATTGTAGAGAGTGGCATTTACTCTTTAGAAAACCTGCCAGATTTTTGACAGAAGTAAACCACTGTTATTGCACCTGTCGCAAGCAGGCTATATTTTGTTGAATAATTCTAATCTTACCTGTTAACCTTTGATAGGCAGATTTATAAAGAGTTCAATGAAAAGCGCAGAGTGGTCATTAGCTCCTTATAGCTGTAAACTCTATACATTGTTTTTTTCCTATAAGAAACATGGTTTTTATTTTTTGTTCGTTTTGGTCATTCATCACAATGTTGCTACCCTAATTTTCTTCTTTGTGCTTTATTTGTTTTACAGCCATATTTCTATATAGCAGGGCTTCATTTTTTGCACCTTTTAACTGCCTGTTGGCACATCAAACACAGTCAATTTAATTTAATAAAATCTTGAAAAATATATTTATTTACAGAAATAGATCCTTCCAATAGAGGAAGATGTGTTAGGACAAGATATGGCCATATAGTATATACAAAGTGACTCTATCTCAAAATAGAGAAGATATAGGCACACGGAAAAATGTGCTTTAACTGACTGAAACTGAATTTCATTGTTTAGTAAATAATGAATGAAAAATCCACAAGTAAGCAAATGGCTTTTGTAAAATATATGTAAATGTATATATGTAAAATAGCCACGTAAAATTTTGTTGTTGTTCAGAAAGTGAAACATGCACCTTCTGTTTCTTTTTCCGTCAACCTACTTTGGACTAATGGACTCCCAGAGGCTGCTTGATCCTTAGTCCCCACAGGTGTGTGTGTGAGACAGAGAGAGCGAGTAAATGATCAGGTATCCATGCGCTTATCTGTAATACCTTGCTTGAATTAAGCGCATTAAAAATTTAAGCCTATGTGTTTACACTTCAAGGTTGTTGTGTCACATGTGAAAGTGACACTTGCCTCTTGCTTCACAAAACAAAAAGTTGCTTTGTTTATTAGAAACCATATAACATTTTGCTATGTCAACCATAGATCATTGATACCAAAAAAATAAAAATAAAAAATTCACAGAGGCATTCTGAAATGAGGTTTAGAAAAGGAGAAACTGCCTTTTCACTACTATGATCTTGGAAAAGTCAGGCTCTTCTCCTTTAGTGAGAGGCACATCTGCTTAGCTGAGTGCCACACAAGGCTCCTTCGGAGGGACTCTTCTTTTAACAGCTTGCCAACCACATCAGGGAATGTGAAAGAGTCTGTTTTCAAGGACAGACTCAAGATCCTTCACTTCAGTTTTTATTTTCCTAACCCATTTCCTGACCCTGAACCCTGTCTTCTGTTACAGTCACCAGTTTTTTATGGGGTTGTGCTCTTACATCTGTCTGTCCTTCCTGTGTTATCTGTTTGTTTATTTATTTATTTGTCCTGAGCACTTGTTCTTGTGTTGTAATGCTCGCTGAGAGCACCCTGTTAACTGCACTTCTCATTCATGAGAAGTTTAAATGTGAACTTTTGGGTTCGTTTGGTGGTGTTTGTGGTAGTGATGGGGGTATTGATTTACATCTGCATACTTGGCAGTCTAGACAAGTTGGGAGGAGTACTCAAACAATGCTGTGGTGGAAGATAAACTGATACTTGGCTTAATGCTGCCATTATAACTATTACCTACTTAACAAAGGACCTGGCAGCTGTACACAGGACCACCTCACGTGCCTGGGGTGTCAAGTCTGAGGATGACAAGAAGGCATGTAGGAGGCGTGTTTTTGGTCTAGTTTGAGTGTGTATAAGTGAATGTGTTTTTCATTTACAGCACATAATTAACACATAGCTGAGACACTACATTTTTGACTGTTAGTTGTCCAGATAATACCTGTGTTTATCATAATGAATGTTGGGATTATGACTGTTTCTGTGGGCCTCTTTCTTTTCATTCCACTGCCTGTTTTTGTTAACGCAACAAGATAATACACAAAGGAATTCACCTTTCTGCCTTTAAAGAGAACAAAAGGAGCTGCAAGCTAGAGTTGCATACCGGGCTGGCTTATCGTGTACTTTTGGCTGGTAGCAGTTCCTACACATACAGTGTACCCGCACCCAACACAATCAGCTTGCTAAGCTTTCAAGACTAAATAGAATAATATTTCCCTGTGAAATCCAACTCAAAACTTATTTTTTTTAATTTAAAGAACCTTTCCCGTTGTCAAGTAATGATAAAAATATAATCTAATTTCTGTAAACAATAACCTTATTCTGCCTGCATTTCTGTTTGTTAGTGTATGACAAATATAGCCTTTTGAAAACTAATTTTGGAAGTTAGACTGATGAAAAGGGATGCCATAGACCAGTTACATATAAAAGTAGACATTAGGGACAGGAACTCCTCCCCATCGTCTCATGACTGGTGGAGAGCTGATGGAGACGACGTGGGCATCAAGCTCACTGGACGAGATCCGCAATGTTGATATTATAAATATAGTGATTTTTAACAGCATGGGAACATGGACAGGAGGATGGAGCAGCAGGGCTACCCCAAATGAACAACAGGAAAAGAGGCAGAACTTGAGGGAATACATATTCATTTGCTTT
The DNA here is from genome assembly GCF_057382275.1 of Copadichromis virginalis. Classification (NCBI taxonomy): domain Eukaryota; kingdom Metazoa; phylum Chordata; class Actinopteri; order Cichliformes; family Cichlidae; genus Copadichromis; species Copadichromis virginalis. The sequence goes on from NC_140637.1 coordinate 12,657,394, forward strand.
GCATCTCAGACGCCTAGAGAGCAGTTCAAACTCCCAACCATCCTGGTCACCATTATTAAAAATATATACTCCCAAACCAGTTGGCAAGTAATTGCTGGAGGTTGCTGCCTCAAGCAACTATTTTAATCAATCAATCAATCAATCAATCAATCAATCAACAACTGATTTCAACCAGCAACAGCTGGTTAACGTTAGTCACAAAGAGGGGGCTGATTGGAGGCAGATTGGCACGGTTGCCTATCCGGTTGTTCAGTCTGACGTCACTAGCCGTGTCTGGGTCTAAACTCCGCTGCAGGTCCATATATCAAACGATCACTATGGCATTACTGAGAGTTGAAAAACTGTCTAAATTCTTTCATCTTTAATAAAAATGATCAGCGTTCTGCTCTACCAGGTGTAACAATTGAGTTTAACATCCAGGCATCCATGAAAACTGAATTTATGACATTTAACGGAGTTAGAAGTTAGCAGGGAGTTAGCTCGCTAGCTTCTATCTAAATACAATATAGCATGTCCTGACTGCGGGGTTTTGGAAACAAATTAAAACGTACAGCTCTGTTATCACTTCCAACATAAATGAAGACAGAAAACTAAACAGCAGTGACGTTTGTAGGGTGACTGAAGTTTGGCTAGCTGGTACATAATGATGTGCTACGTGACCGCTAGCGACACAGCTATGTTAGCATAATATAAACAAGCTAACTTTTTTTCCACTTGATAAAAGTTACCGTGAGTGTTCTCGGTGGTCAGGAACAAATGTAATCGCATGGCAGGATGCTGTAAAAGGACCAAACTTCAGCCAGGAGAACAACTGAGATAATCCATCCACAATACGAGGTTAGTCATTCATATACTGCTGCATGGGCTGGGCTGTAGTTACATCCTAAGGTTTTAAAAACTGAGCTTAAATAAATGATTAGCGGTAATAAAAGCCGAGGGAGGTCAACAGTGATCGCTGACTGTTTTAGGAGCTTTTTGAGATCAAATAGAAGAAAATACATAAAATTAAACATGTTAACAACACAAATGCCATATTAAACGCAGACTACTTTAGACCCGGAAGTAGGATTCGTCGCGTCATCACTGAACAACCGGATAGTTTGCATGGAAGATGCTGACTTCTTTGTATTTTAATTTGCTGACTAACTACCATGATGTCGAACAAGTGCAATGGAAATTGGGACTCCACAATTGACTTGACTACTTCCAGCAACAACTCACTGGCTGGGGAATTTAAATTTTTCTTTTGCAAGCAGTGGTTGCCAGGCAGTTGTCAACTTTTTTTCTAGACCTGTGTGTATAGGGACTTACTGAATGTATGCAGAAGCTTCCTGTTCGGGAAATTTCCAGTTAATAAATTATAATGGGAGGTGAGTAGGGACTGTCAATGGCCATTGATGTCATAGTCTATCATCCACCCTCCTAAACGGTTTGCTTTTTTTTTTAAATAAAAAAAAGAACAACATGTTTTTGTTAAATGTAGCAGTTCTTTACAAGAAACAGTGTAATTAAATACACTTTTGTTTCGAAGGGAAATTAACAGTAAGTAACCCTTACAAAGTCTTGCTCCGTGTTTAGTACATGCGTTATGCCTTCATCTTTGCAGAAACAGTGCGGTAAACAAACACCAGCCACAAATTTCTCAGCAACCCTTTAATATGGCTGCAGAGGACGCCGTCCTTATGAGTTTGTTTTGAATCCTAAAAACGGTTCTGTCAGTTCAGTGAGACAAAGTTCATTTAGTCTTTGTCAACATTGAGCAACCTGCACGTCAATAAGCTGATATGTTAGTTTTGGCATGTTGTGTTTTAATTTTGACGCTGAGAGTTTGGCAGTGGCCAAAGGAACCTTACGTTATTGTATTTGTTATTTTTTTTAAATTTCAAAAACTATTTTGTTTATTTTTTCAAACTTTCTTTGGGACTGTTTTTTGGAGTTCCCTACTTTGGCATACAAACGAGATTTGACCTTTCATAATGGCGGTGATATTGCTTTCTTTCAATGCATTCTTTTCAACACAACTGACATTTTCTCTTTATTTCTGTACAGTTATATACCAGGAATCATAAGTTGGTGATGCATGCAGGGCTTGCCATTATATTGTGCATCACTACATCTGACATGAATTTAAGCCGCAGTCTTTCTTAAGTAATCTGTCCAAATAGTAACAATATGTGGGAAACACTTCTATTATGCTGCTTAACTCTCTGTGAAGTGGAATGGTTGTAAGGCCACAAAAACTATATAGTGCAGTTAATGAATAGAGAATCAATGAGGGAGTCTTGATGAGTCAACTCCTATTTTATTTACTTAAGTTAACACAGATGTGTCAGAGCAATTTGGTAGAATTTTTTACCTTGCAAACATGTTGATCCAAAAATGCACATCTGAACTTCAGTTTGTCTTCATTTAAAAAGACTAACCGTGGTCTCCTCAGGCTGTTTGGGGCTTAGGAAATTCTTCACATCTAATGTCTGCTGCTCCATGGCTTTCCATTATCATGTGACTTGCACCCTTAGTTTATGAGGGGAATTTTACCCGAGTAGAGTAGTCACCAACTCAAGTACCTTGTTATTCGGCTTACACGACTCCAGGTGATTTTAGGATACTTGCCTGTGGTTGAATGTCATCTGTCATATTTACATGCTACAGATAAAGCTGCAATAACTATTTTTTTTAAAGAAATGATGGATCAGAATACTGTTTTTATTTCGTAAAGCATAGATGACGTTTTTTAAAATTTTGATTTATTCTCAGTGCACTGCACTCAGTCCGTTTCCAGATACATAACTGTTTTCAGCAAAAACTCAACTGTCACAAACTGGCAAGACGCAAATAGCATGCAAACAAAGTTAGTAATTAGCTTCCGAACATAGTATTGAGTTTTTCGTGGTTCAGGACTTAAAAACAACTGATTACTACACTTTATAATTACCAGGTGGCCTGAAAGAATTATGATAATGTAATACCTTTCCTTCTGGATGTGTAGGAAAGCTGTAGGCAACTAATAATGCATGTGCTTTATCAACTTTATGAGGTGATAATATGTGAATGTTATGTTTACAGGTTGTCCTGTGGCCCAAAGGCCCAAACAATCTATTATTACTGCTTTAATTCAAGTTGTCTACTAATAAGAAATCCCTGATATTCTCTCGTATAATGCTGATTTTATTTACCCTATTAAAATGAATCTCATGTAACCATAGTTATGGGGATTTATCTGGATTTTTAACATCATTTAATATATTAACTTGGACCACATTATGAATCAGACGTTGTCATGGATCCAGGGTTTCGTTCCCGAGGTTTGGTATTTATAGATCCTTACTTGTTGGCTTCTTTATGTTATACTCTCTGGTTTTTGTTCAATAAGAAGAGCTCACTAGGAAGAATTGAATATAATTTATCGAGATAGAGAAATTCATTTATTTGGCAGTTAGATTCCAATGACCCATCATGGCAGAACAAAATCCCAGCAGTGATAGGATTTAGGACAGGACCCCCCGGAGTCTAGACGCTAGTGGTGGCGAAGATGAAGACTGAGGCTTAAATAGAGCTCTGGCTGAGATGTCTGAGGTGGAGATGAGGAGGAGGAGGTGAGTTGCACAAAAGAGTCTGAAAGGGAGAATGACAGAGAGCACAGATTTAAACATGTGAAGTGGAGGCTGATCTCTATTGTGTTCCTTTCTCATATTTTTGTATATATTCTCCTGTTTGTTATTTATTCCTGCTGTCTACTATTTATATTTTATTCCAGCACAGTTGGTGTGGAGCACCCACAATTTTGTTGTACCCGTAAAATTACAATAAAGGGCTATTCTATTCTATTCTTCTACTCTATTCTTCTAATCTATTCAAATAAAGCGGGCGAGAAAATGATTGGAGTAATGATTACAGTATTGAGATTGACAGTGTGGGTAAGCTGTAGTCATGTAAAGAAAAGAAAAGCATATGAACACCCAGGAAAGCAGGCAGATGAGTGATTACAGATCAGAAATGAAGCATAAGCTTCATTTGAGCTGTCTGTGTTCGGTTCATGGTTATAGTTTATCTTTTATTCCTTGAGCTTCAGTTTATCCTGCCCCCCTCATGTTTTTGTTAAGTGTCTGTCTGTGTTAGGTGCACTTAGTGATCTTTTTTTTTTTTGGTATTCGTTTGCCTCTTGTGCCTCATTTACTTTTACTTCCCTTGTTTAATCTCTGATTACTTTCAGCTGTGTTACTATTTTGTTTCCACTTCTCCCTGATTTAAACCCTCAGTTTGTTGTTTGTTTCCAACTCATTCCTTGAGAGTCCTAATGCTGTAGTTGTCCTCTTGGTATTTTCAGTTTTCTTTGTTATCAATAGACTTTCTGGCCTAAATAAATGGCTCACTTTTCGTTTGTACTCCACCTCTCTCCATCTTTGCAATTGAGTCCCCACTAGGGATGGGTATCGTTTAAGTTTTATCCGATACCGGTGCCAAACTGGTACTTTTGAAACGGTGCCGGTGCTCGAACCGGTGCTTAAAGAATGGAGAACACAAAATTGGTCCAAAAACCTCATGTTTAGCTGTTTTTTTGTAAAAAGATAACAATGTTAGCCTTTTCTGCAGCTATAGGGCATATATGGTATCACTCTTGGCTGGAAGCAGTGCTTAAACAATGGAAAAAACACAGACTTTGTCAAAAACCTCTCATGTTTAGCTGTTTTCCACTTTTTCTTTCGTCATTTTAGCCTTTTTGGCCCGGATGAAAGGAGTATCAAACAAGAAGACAGCCTCATGTAACTACTACGTGTTTGCTAGTTCACCTTACATGCATTAATTTAATAACGTGGTTAGAGTACTCAACGTAAATTACACACGAACAACATTAAGCTACTCACGCAGAGAAGAACGGCTGCTGCTGCCATCATCATCCTCATCATTTCTGCTACACTGGCAGGGCTACGGGCCAGGACTCTCCTCTTCGGGTTCTTGGGGGATGTTACAAACTCCAGGTCCGATAACAGGCACCACACCCGCAGTAGATGTGCTCGGTGTGAGATCTTGTAGCAAGCTATCAAATACAGTGCATTTCTCGGCGTTTATAAAAACGCTACGCATCGCCAGGTGTTTCATCAGATTTGAGGTGTTACCTCCTTTGCACAGTATCACCTTAAAGCACTTGTTGCAGGCTGCTGAGTTTGCATCTTTTGCTGTGAAGTACAGCCAAACTTTTGACCGCTTCGCCTTGGGCATTTTTAATCTGTAGCTCTGTTCTAAAAGAACGTATGTACCTGGGCCCGCCTACTATCCTTGGAAAGGTAAAATGGCTAGAATCCAAAGTGTATGACATCTCAGGAAAAAAAAGCACCGAAATGTGCGCTGCTTTTCGGTCTGGTTACTATTGTTTATGTCAGAACCGGTACTGGTACACATCCCTAGTCCCCACTACATCACACTGTGAGTAGATGATGAACTCAAATGCTCAGTAACTTTCTGGGGCTTTTATTCTGGATTATTGGGCTTTGTGGATGGTCATCTGATTTGTTCACAGAGAAGAAGTCAGTTAGGATCCAGATTAACTGGGCAGTTTCCACTAATCCAGATTATGTTAATTATACTCACGATACCCCACCACCTGAATCACTGTTGATGAGGGTTGGTTAGTTTAGCTTCATGCCAGCCAGCTCCCTTCCCTCTATTGCAGCAAGCCAACTCCACATTGCTCCTCCAACTAACCAGCTTCGGGTGCTTCAGGTGGAATTGGAATCAGTAGCCAGTGACCTCTGTCAGCTCACTTTATCTGGCATCTGCCTTGCTGGACTTGGCTCTGGGGCTCATGGACTCTGTGCTTACCACCATTTCAGCTCCGATTCTGCTACTTCTTTGGCAGTCACATTAAGTGGATGAGAAGCCTCCAGCCTTTGTTCCCACTTTTCTCTCTTTTGCAGGTGGAAGTGAGGCTCTCGCGTTCCATCAGCTCTTTCAACACCAGCCTCCAGCCAAGCCACCAGAGGGTGTCCTTCAAGGCCAGCCCCCTGAACTGGTTTTGTGATTTTTTTTTTAAGCTTTCGTGCTCCCTGCTTTTTTTTTTTTCTCGCGTCAGTTGAGCTACTTACCCTCATGTTTTTTCACTTTTGTTTGTTACCAATGGGCTTTCAAGCCTGAATAAATGGCTCACTTTTTGTTTGTATTCTGCTTCTCAGTCTTTGCATTTACATACTCACTACATCACACTCCAACATGACAAAGGTGGTATGTTTATCGTCAATATATAGATTAAAGATGTTCCTGCTCATTTACTCTCCATCGTACTATAAACAGGAATTATATAAAAAGGTTGTGGTGCCGCCAAAACACAAGCAGTTGCTAGCTTATTTATCTCAAGAGTTCAACAATTGCTGTAGTAAAAGCTACATCAAAGGTCTCCACCTGCATCCATGCATTTGAATGAAGCCTTTGTTGTGATGGCTAACACATTTTTCTAATTTCACTTTCTTGAGAAAATTACCAAATTGTGGATTATAAAACAGTTTCCAGCAGCTTCATTGAACTTTTAGGAGCATTTACACACTCCTTTGATCTAATGATGTCACTGAAATTATTGCTCAAGTCAAAGTGTTGGGAATGTTTGTGCAGCGGTTGTTTCTTGTCAGGTTCCTGCTGAGTTCAGGGAATCCTCATGTTTATTTTGGTTTTCATTAGCTTTTTTTCCCCTCCTTTCACTCTTTCCCCACATTTGCACCTGTTATTTGTCTCATTCACTTTTTTTTCATCATTTGTTTCCTTTTTCCGGCTTCCTTTTATCTGTTAGTAGGAATCTCCCTGACAGTTAAGTATTCATGCCTATTTCCTTTTCATTGCATTCCCATTTTATCATCCCATCTCTTGCTTTTACTTGTATATTTCTGTCGTCATTACGTTGCTATTTTCTCCTGCCTAATTCCCTTGCGGTCATGGCTTTGGCTATATTTATGAGGTTTCCCACTCTCCCTGCTGAGCCTTATTATCAGGTTAAGCATTAACCTTCAGGCTTTACCTTGCTCGTCCTTAACTTTGTGACATCGTTGACATGGCCACAGGCTACATTACTCTGTTCTGATTCCAGTATGTTAACCTCTTGTTAATAAGAGAGGAAGAGAAATAAAGGGAAGTTACTGATGTGATAGGAGTACTGGGAGGAAATAGTCAGGATGCAAAGAAAGAGGCTTGCCGTGGGAGTATGGGAGTAGGGCTGGGCCATATTATACCGTTCACGGTAATACCGGTATAATGTTAGGCAACGATAGGAAAATGAAATATCGCGATAGAATATGAGTAAAACGTGCATGCGCAGTGCCTTTGTTTTCATACGCACATGGCCGATTGTTGAGTGAAACAGATGAACCACAATTGGGTTGTAAAAATGGTGCAACTTCAGTGATGTGGAACTGGTTTGGTGTTTGTCCGTCAGATACACGACAAAGCACATTTTTTTGCAGAACATACAAGCGGCCGTCGTTATTGTCGTATTTGTCGGACTAAGATGCTCTTAAATCTGGGAGTAATCTGGGTCCAAAACTCCGTATTCTTCCAGTCAAACGAACACTGCAGCATCACTGAGAGTTAAAAACTGTCTAAATTCTTTCATCTTTAATAAAACGATCAGCATTGCTGCTTTACCAGGTGTAACTATGAAGTTTAACTTCCAGGCATCCATGAAAACAAAAGTTATTACATTTAACGGAGTTAGAAGTTAGCAGGAAGCTAGCGGAAGTTAGCACGCTAGTTTCGCTAGTTACCTAAGCATGATATAGCATGTTCTGACTGAGAGATTTCTGAAAAAATTCAAACGTACAGCTCTGCTATCACTTCCAACATAAATGAAGACAGGAAACTAAACAGCAGTGACGTTTGTAGGGTTACTGAAGTTGGGCTAGCTGGTATATAATGATGTTTTTTAACTTTATTGCTATGTCTGGTTTTATTACTATGTGCATATTAGTATTGTACAGCACTTTGGTCTACCAGGTGTGTTTTTAAAGTGCTATATAAATAAATAAATAGATGATGATGATGTGCTACGTGATCGCTAGCGACACAGCTATGTTAGCATAACATAAACAGTGAAGCTGGAAGACGAACACTAACACTTTTCCACTTATAAAAGTTAACGTTAAGGTTCCTGATAGTTAGAGACAAATGCAATCGCATGGCAGGATGCTGTAAACGGACCAAACTTCAGTCAGGAGAACAACTGAGATAATCCATCCACAATATGAGGTTAGTCATTAATATACTGCAACAACATGGGAATAGAGCAGCTGCCAGAGAATTCAACATTAATGAATCAATGGTACAGAAGTGGAGGAAGCAAGAAGAATGAGTTTAATAAAGTTTGATTTATCTGACTGCTTTGTTTCGCTTAATGTGCCTTATAATCCCGTGCATCTTATGGTCCGAAAAATACGTATTGCACACTGCAGTTTAATGTTGCAAAGCACCTCTTTTTAACTTCAGTGGATATTATACATGGTTATGCTCAGGATATGTCAGCCCATTTCTACTGGAAATGCCTTTTGGTTAAACTTTCAGCAAGGAATTTGCATTTGCACTGTTAAATTTTTATAAAGCTTTAATGTACATAAAAACCAGCTTCTTGTTTAAGTGAAAATAAATGGAAGGTTGTCTTTTTGCGCTAGTAATGTTGTGGAGTTGTATTTTGTCTCGCATCAATTATATCGTCAGTTATATCGTTATCGCAAATTTTCAAATATATATCGTGATAAATATTTTTGGCCATATCGCCCTGCTCTATAAGGGAGTATCAATAAATGTTATTGAAGTAGCTGCAAGGTTCTTGTAGAGGAAGGAAAGCATATGAAGAGTTGAATTAATATTTTTGTCCCTGGGGTGTTTTTTTTTTTTTGTTTTTTTTTTTTGACGGTAAGCTCTTGTGTTTATCTGTTTGAAGGGAAAAGAACAAGCCTCTCTTATTGACAGTGCCCTTAGGTTACGTTAAGTGTCATATTGTTTGCTTTCTATCAAAATGTTTTTGTCTTTCTGATTTAAGTCACACTGATTTAAGTTACACTTTTATCTGTCTTTCTCCCCACAGATATGAGATGCTAAATAGAAAGTATTTCTTTCTGAATTTATTGTTGTTTTGTTCTTCATAAAACAGCCATGAACCCATGCTACATGAGTAATGTCTGACTCACACAGAACAAGTTTATGAGGCATGTTTGGCTATTATTCTTCCTTTATATTGCGGGGAAATCGGCACCCATGAAACAAACAATTAGCCTTAATGAGTCCAGGCAAAACTTATCCAAAATTCAAAAACAAAAAAACAAAAACAGAGATACATAGGCAAATAGGACTTTAATAATTATTTTATTTATTATACTGGCAGTTCAAAAGGTCCATTGATTGAGGTTTCGTTTTTTTGTTCTCTAGGCAGATTGCGCTATGTGGTATTTTTCAGGGGGTTAGTTAAGTTCAGTAAATTGATAGAATAATAATGGTATGGAAACCTGTCTTTTTTGTACACCCTTATATGTATAAATTTAACTGAATACACTTTCAACATTCAGCTTTAAAAAATGCACTGTATAGTGTAACTTTGTATACAGAAACTATATTAATTAGACCAACACAGACAAAGTCCTCCAGTCAAAGCTCTTCATTGGCTGCCTTATCACTGGAGCATTCTTTAACAATCTAACTAATAATAAAAAAGCAGCTAATTTCTGCTGTTCCCTGACTTGCTTGGAACCACTATAGTGTTTCATTTGGCATGATTTTACAGCAGGTGCCCTTCCTGATTTTCTGTGTCTCCTCCTGGGTTTGAACTGGGGATCTTTGACTTGTTATGCAAATAGGTAAACTACTATTGCTCCTACTACTAGTGCTACTAAAATAATAAAAATAATAATCAACTTTTGATACATATAAAATGAGTGAAAAGAACAAGTAATGCAAGTTATACAAAGGCCACTCTGTATTGGTGGGTCTTTGAAAGCTTTTTGAAATGAGGAACTGATCATGCTGGTGTTAAATAAGTAATGTTTGTTCCACCGAATTGGGGATAAAACAGATAAAGCACGATCCTTTATTTTAAGCCTGTAACCTTTTAACTGTAATTGATTATGTAGTCTGAGTCATCTGGGCGGTGTAAGATGTTCACACTTCCGAGATATAGAGTCACTACATAGTGATTTGAAGGTAATCAGTAAAGTCCTTTCCAGATGAAACTGATATAAACTAGGACTGGGTCCTGTCGGACCTAACATGCTTTGAGGGGAGTTTCTGCAGGTCTAATGTTTAGAAGCCCTCCTAAATCACTGCGTTTTATCTTTCTGGTAACAGTAATAAAAATGTAAGTGCTAAGTCATTTTCCACTAACTGTTGACACTGATAACATGAATAGACATTGCAAAGCAATGAAATGCCTCATTAGAAGTTACCATTCACTTTAGGCAAACACTGGAAAGCAGTACAGATGTCTATAAAATCCACAGCAATTTCAGATGAGCGGCAGTAGATTTGGCTTTATGTAATGGAACCCATATCTAGAAGTGATTGGGAATAAGAAGTTGAGCAAATGTGTGCCAAATCTGATAATGACATTGTGAAAGAAGGCATAAGCTACTTTCCATTGTTCTGTGGTCTTTTGTTATGGATGTAATGCATTACGCGGATGTGTCATAATGCTTAAGTCAAAATGTAATGTGAAGCATTTCCTTTGCACTTTGCTGTGTTTATCCTTAGAAGATACTGTGGTAGAAAACAGGTTTTGTTCTTATTTAATCATACTCCATGTGCTTTTAAAACACGAAAATAGTACACATCCAATGCAGAATTTACTGTCTAATTTTTAAATGCTTGTCATTTTTTTGTTATTTCCCACACATCATTTTCTACTGTGCAAACATATCTATGTAGCAAACACTGGTGTATGTCCAGTGCTTGCTACCATTTTTGCCCCGCCATCAGATCTCTCCACTAGATCACAGTTTACGTCAGCAGGGATCTGGCCTGAATTGCAGCCTTTATTAATGTGCTATTTGCTTTACTTGGCCCAGCTTTAAGGGAAAGCAGGGGCATTATTAATATTAAGTTATTTAAATAGCATAATGTCTAGTAGAGCAGGGCGATATGACCAAAAATATTTATCACGATATAGATTTGAAAATTTGCGATAATGATATAACTGACGATATAATTGACACTAGACAAAATACTTTCCAACTCCACAACTTTATTAGTTAAAAAAAAATCAATGTATTTTCACTTAAACAAGCAGCTGTTTTTTTATCTGCATTTAAGTTGTATAAAAATGTAACAGTGCCAGTGTAAATTCCTCGCTGATAGTTTAACCAAAACGCATTTCCAGTGGAAATTGGCCGACATATCCTCAGCATAACCATGTATAATATCCACAAAACTTAAAAAGAGGCTATACACACACAATACGGTAATATTATGTTGAAGCACAGTACGTATCACTCCGCGAGGCTCCTGCCTACGATAGCCGTAATGCTCCGACAATCCATCAAGCAGTCCGGGTTCGTAGTTTAGTAAAGTCGTACTGAAACATCTGACAGATTTTCGAGCGCCGTGTACATAAAATCATTTCGAGGTCAGTAAACACAACCAGAATTCAAACATAAGGCACACGGGATTATAAGGGGCACTGTTGATTTTCAAAAAAATCAAAGGATTGATTTTAAGTGTGCCGTATTTTCCAAAAAACACGGTAATAACGACGGCCCGCTAGCACGCTCTACCAAAAATAGTGCTTTGTTGTGTATCTGACAGACGAAAGCTAAACCAGTTCCACATCACTGAAGTTGCAGCATTGTTACAAACCAATTCTGGTTCATCCGTTTCATTCAGCGATCTGCTTTCGCCATTTTCATTCCCCGTCGCCTTTTTCGCCATGTGCGTATGAAAACAAAGGCACTGTGCATGCGCGTTTTACCCATATTCTATCGCGATAGTCGTTGCCCAACATTATACCGGTATTACCGTGAACGATATGATATGGCCCAGCCCTAATGTCTATGTTGATATCCACTCAGCTGCTTGACAAAGACCCTTTTGTAAAGTGCAGTTTGTACAGTTTTATGTATATGTTGTTTTAGCTTTGTAAGCTAGCAATCAGCTGTGTTTAAAAGTATAAGAGATGCTTTAGTCAGTCCTAAAATTTTGAATAGAATCGCATATTATTTCTTTTGATGTAGTATTTTGACAAGATCCACTACTTAATCAATTTTGGAAATAATCCAGAAGTAGGGGCTGCCTTGTATGCTGACATTATTGAAAACAGCAGAACTATCTTACAGTTAAAACAGATTGGTTGCTTGCGTCGTTATCTGTGGCTCTGTTTTCCACACTGTAGCTGTACTCTGACTTTGACTCTGCATGACAGCTCAATCAGCTGCTGTTTGCCATTATTCACATGTTCCAGGTCAGCAGATGATAAGAATATATTGATCACTAATAACAAAGCCTTAGCTCATCATGTGTGCAAGTGTCTTCTCAGTTGAAAGAGTTGAAGGAGTTGTGCAAAGAGCCTCTGTTTTATCCCAGATCTCTTTTGGGCATTTTGAATTTTACCCAGACATAAGTGTAAGTAACCCCGTATGCCCTCTAAACAAAAGTGGATATGATTTGTGCAAAATAAATGGTCTCCTTGCCAGTGTGTACATCACAGCTACATTTCTCACTAAGCCAGCAAAATCAAGCTTCCACATCCAGTGCTGGACACACCACGTGACACCCTGTGGCTCCAAAAAAGACAGCTGTAAACTATGAGGACAATTTCCTGACTAACATATCTGAAGAACTATAAGTTGTGTGGAAAACATTTGCAAAATTTGGCCCTGAGGGTGCTACCGCAAGAAAGCTCATGCAGTGAGTAATGGAAAGAAATCATCTTCATTGTTTCCTTCTCTTTATCCACACTCGACTGCCTCATTATTTTCTGTTATATTTTCAGCAGTGGGCCTTCGCTGTGTTCTCAAATACTACTTTTTCTTTCCTCTTTCACGCCTTCAGTTTCCATCTGTCTCTCCCTTTTTCACTTTCTCCTTTCATTACTTAATTCCCTGCTTTCATTTTTTTCATGACTTCATTCCTTTCTTTACAAGCTCCTCTCTGTCTCACCCTCTCTTTCTCTCACTCCTCCCTCTTCGTCTCCCTGACAGTCTGCCAACAGCCCAACAGCCCAGCCTGTTCGTTTTCGTCCTCCGCCTAGAAAACAAGGTCTAAAGTTCAAAGCTGCTGTTGTGGATTGGCGGAAGGAGAGGGAACACAGAAGGAGGCCAGACCTGGGTCAAAACAGACTTGAATATCGTCTTAAGTAGATGGAATTTAAATTTAACCAGATACCACATTTTAATTTCAGCACACGTAATCACTTTGAATTGGGTGAATAAAACAGGAATCGTTTACTCTGGTCTTGACCAGCGTCTCAACACATTTTATTCAAATGCGATAGTCCATCCATCCATCCATCCATCTTCATCCGCTTTGTCCGGGGCCGGGTCGCGGGGGCAGCAGCCTAAGCAAAGAGGCCCAGACCTCCCTCTCCCCAGCCACCTCCTCCAGCTTATCCGGGGGAATACCAAGGCGTTCCCAGGCCAGCCGAGAGATATAATCTCTCCAGCGTGTCCTGGGTCTGCCCCGGGGCCTCCTCCCGGTGGGACATGCCTGGAACACCTCACCCAGGAGGCGCCCAGGGGGCATCCTTGCCAGATGCCCGAACCACCTCAGCTGGCTCCTTTCGATGTGGAGCAGCAGCTGCTCTACTCTGAGCCCCTCCCGGATGGCCGAACTTCTCACCCTATCTCTAAGGGAGAGGCCAGCCACCCTTCGGAGGAAGCTCATTTCTGCCGCTTGTATCCGCGATCTCGTTCTTTCGGTCACTACCCACAGCTCGTGGCCATAGGTGAGGGTAGGGACGTAGATCGACCGGTAAATTGAGAGCTTCGCTTTTACACTCAGCTCCCTCTTCACCATGACGGACCGGTGCAGCGTCCGCATTACTGCAGCTGCAGCCCCAATCCGTCTGTCGATCTCCGGCTCCCTTCTCCCATCACTCGCGAACAAGACCCCGAGATACTTGAACTCCTCCACTTGTGGCAGGAACTCATCCCCGACCCGGAGTGGGCACTCCACCCTTTTCCGGCTGAGAACCATGGCCTCAGATTTGGAGGTGCTGATCCTCATTCCCGCTGCTTCACACTCGGCTGCGAACCGTTCCAGTGCGAGCTGGAGGCCTTCACCCGATGAAGCCAACAGAACCACATCATCTGCAAAAATCAGAGATGAGATTCTGAGGCCACCAAAGCGAAAGCCCTCCGCCACTTGGCTACGCCTAGAAATCCTGTCCATAAAAATTATGAACAGAACCGGAGACAAAGGGCAGCCCTGGCGAAGCCCATCACCCACCGGGAACGAGTCCGACTTATTGCCGGCAATGCGAACCAAGCTCTTGCAACGGTTGTATAGGGATCGAATGGCCCGTAGCAATGGGCCAGACACCCCATATTCCCGCAACACCTCCCACAGGACACCCCGAGGGACACGGTCGAATGCCTTCTCCAAGTCCACAAAACACATGTAGACTGGTTGGGCAAACTCCCATGCACCCTCAAGTATCCTGGAGAGGATAAAGAGCTGGTCCAGTGTTCCGCGACCAGGACGAAAACCGCATTGTTCCTCCTGTATCCGAGGTTCGACTAACGGACGAACTCTCCTTTCCAGCACCCTGGCATAGACTTTCCCAGGGAGGCTGAGGAGTGTGATCCCCCTGTAGTTGGAACACACCCTCCGGTTCCCTTTCTTAAAGATGGGGACCACCACCCCGGTCTGCCAGTCCACAGGTACTGCCCCTGATCTCCACGCAACATTGCAGAGGCATGTCAACCAGGACAGCCCTACAACGTCCAGAGCCTTCAGGAACTCGGGGCGGACCTCATCAACACCAGGGGCTCTGCCACCAAGGAGTTGTTTAACTGCCTCAGTGACCTCGCCCCCGGAAATTGGCGGGTCATTCCCCTCATCCCCAGACTCTGCTTCCTCCTCGGAAGACGTGTCAGTGGGATTAAGGAGGTCCTCGAAGTATTCCTTCCACCGCCTGACAATTTTCTCAGTCGACGTCAGCAGCGCTCCGCCAGCACTATACACAGTGCAGGTAGAGCACCGCTTTCCCCTCCTGAGACGTCTGACGGTTTGCCAGAATCTCTTCGAGGCAGTCCGAAAGTCTTTTTCCATGGCCTCTCCGAACTCCTCCCACACCCGAGTTTTTGCTTCAGCCACTGCCCGAGCCGCATTCCGCTTGGCCTGTCGATACCTGTCAGCTGCCTCCGGAGTCCCACAGGCTAACCAAGCCCGATAGGACTCCTTCTTCAGCCTGGTGGCTCCCTTCACCTCTGGTGTCCACCATTTGGTTTGGGGATTACCACCACGGCAGGCACCCACCACCTTGCGGCCGCAGCTCAATACAGCAGCTTCGGCAATGGAGACTCTGAACATGGTCCATTCGGACTCAATGTCCCCAGTCTCCCTCGGAATGCTGTCGAAGCTCTGCCGGAGGTGTGCGTTGAAGATCTTGCGGACTGGGGCCTCTGCTAGACGTTCCCAGCACACCCTCACTACGCGTTTAGGTGCACCAGGTCTGTCCAGCGTCCTCCCCCGCCACCTGATCCAACTCACCACCAGGTGGTGATCAGTTGACAGCTCAGCCCCTCTCTTTACCCGAGTGTCCAGAACATATGGTCGCAGGTCTGCTGATACGATTACAAAATCGATCATCGACCTACGGCCTAGAGCGTCCTGGTGCCACGTGCACTTATGGACACTCTTATGTTCGAACAGGGTGTTCGTTATGGCCAAACTGTGGTTAGCACAGAAGTCCAATAACAGAGCACCGCTCGGGTTCAGATCAGGGAGGCCGTTCCTCCCAATCACACCCCTCCAGGTCTCGCTGTTGTTACCCACGTGAGCATTGAAGTCTCCCAGCAGGACAACAGAGTCTCCAGGTGGAGCACCCTCCAGCACCCCCCCCAGGGACTCTAAGAAGGCTGGGTACTCTGAACTGCCACTCGGCGCATAAGCGCAGATGACAGTCAGGACCCGTTCCCCGACCCTAAGGCGCAGGGAACAAACCCTCTCGTCCACCGGGAAAAACCCCAACGTACCGGCAGCAAGCCGAGGGGATATTAGGATACCCACCCCAGCCCGCCGCCCCTCACCAGGGGCAACTCCAGACTGAGACAGAGTCCAGCCCCTCTCCAGGAGACTGGTTCCAGAGCCCAAGCCATGTGTAGAGATGAGCCCGACTATATCTAGCCGGTACCTCTCAACCTCACGCACTAACTCAGGCTCCTTCCCCACCAGAGAGGTGACATTCCATGTCCCTATTGCCAGTCTTGGCAGCCGGGGGTCAGTCCGCCAGGGCCTCCGCTCCTGGCCGCCACCCGGCACACAATGCACCCGACCCCTATGGCGCCTCCTGTGGGTGGTGGGCCTGCGGGAGGATGGGCCCATGTCTCCTCTTCGGGCTGTGCCCGGCCGGACCCCATGGACTAAGGCCCGGCCACCAGACGCTCGCCCTCGGGCACCCTCCCCGGGCCTGGCTCCAGGGCGGGGCCCCGGTAACCCTATCCCGGGCAGGGTAAACTGTTCCCTCGGTGTCCTTTTCATAAGGGTCTTATGAATCGCTCTTTGTCTGGTCCCTCAATGCGATAGTGAAAGAATAAAATGTTTTTGTCTTAAGTCTTGTGCCTTAAATGCATTCAGAATAAGGGAAATACCCTCTGCACCAGCAACAACAATATGAAATGTTAATACAAGGCAGAATGGATCCATGCTGTCATTGTTGTTTATGACTCATCATGACCAGCAGCAGAAACTGGGACTCATTAGACCGGGCAACATTTTTCAATTTCTTTTTTCCAGTTTTGATGAACGTGTGTGAATTGTAACCTGTTATGACAGCAGTGACTCCTGTAGCCCAGTTGCTTCAACGTGAGATGTTCTAGTGCATAGCTTGGTTGTACTGAGTGATTATTTAAGTAACTGTTGCTTTTCTATCAGCTCGGATCAGTCTCCCCATTCTCCACTGACCTCTGACATCAATAAGGCATTTTTTTACATGTAGAACTGCTGCTGGATCTTCACTTTTTTCTAGTTCATTCTCTGTAAACACTAGTGATGGTTGGAAAATTGCAGCAGATCAGCAGTTTCTAAATTACTCAGACCAAAACAGTGTGGCACCAACAAACACACGATGTTCAAAGCCACTTTCTGAGGAATTATATTTTGATTGGTTGGTCATTTTTCATGTTTCCACATCCTGCCTATGCTTAGTGTATACCAGCATATTTTCTATGTGACTAATCTATTCATTTGTACGGCTGGGTTGTTCTGGGTTGTTCCAATGTTAGAATGTGAGTGTGTTTGCCACAAAGACATGTGTACTCTATTGTTCGTGGGCCTCCACCCGAGTAAGCTAAGTGCTCACCTGTATTTTCCCAGCACATCTTCTTTCAGCCTCCATCTTTGTGGTACCTGTAATAAAAAAAAAATAAAACAAACTGACCTACTAACTTGTGCACACGCTCAGCATGTACCATGCTGGCAAGTAGGCACATATAAAGGAGGTAAGAACATGCTCTGGTTTTGCAATGTGTTCACTGAGTTGTATGTAATAATTTGAGTAGGGCTAATGAATAACAGGAATTTATAGTGCATCTGCATTTTGTGTTTTATTGAGGAGTATCATTTATAGATGATTTGTTGCTGGCTTGAAAACTATATTTACTTAAAGCACATAATGGTTAAAGACCTTGACAAAGCTGAAACATTACTACTTTCTTAGCAGTTCAAATAATGTTAATAAGCCTGCATTAGTAGAGGACTTTTAAGTCTGACTTTGCTCTTACAGCAGGAAGATCACGACTTTGTTGTTGCGTCAATTAAATTTTCTGATGGCCTCCATTAGTACTAGGGCTGCACAATTAATATAATTTTAGTCCTGATCTCAATTTTAACGTTCCACAATTACCGGTACATTGTGTCTGAGTACCTGACCACAGGGTTGTATGTGCCAATTACAGCTGTTCCTGCACAAAGTTTCTTGGACATAGTCTTGATGAGTAACTCTCCATTAAAAGACAGATATGCAAAAAATCCAAATGTCTACAACAGTAGAAAGTGAAGAGCTTGTCTCTGGAAAAGAACCATCATTTATTGTTGGAAATTCTTGGAATTAGTGCAAATGGTGCTAACCAAAAAATCCTCCAAAGAGTTTTGAAGAGTTGTGTCTCAACTGTAAAGCAACACAACTTATTCAACTGACTGAAAACACACCACAAACTGCTGGATAATTTATGCCTGAAGGCCAAGAAAAGCAATGCAATGGTTACTAACGCATTCAAAAATCAACTAAAGTCGTCTCTAAGAAAGAAGACTCTGCATAGCAGTCCAGCTCACAAAGACGGAGAGAAACCACCAACACAGCCATATTACATTTGGACAAATATTTTGTCTCCAGGCTTCTGGAAAATGGTCAGCATGCTGGACAAAAGCAATTATTTTTTTCAAAGTAGCAGTACCTGTACTGTGCGCAAGAGCATGCAGGGGAAGTGGAGAGGGATCTCACAACTGGGGAGTACTTTGCTACGAGTTTCAATTGCAAGCAGGTACAATTAATGATGTGTCTGCAAAGATGTTTTAATTAGCTGGAATGTAATACATTTAAAAAGTGAAAGCGAGTACACTGTTGATTTAGTTTTGTTTAAGATTTTGGCGCAATTTAAAAAAATATATTTATAGTTTTCTCCTAAGATATGTGCAAAATTTAGTTTAATAAGGGAGAGAAATTTTATTTTGATGCAAAGATTTGTACCTTAGTAAACTGTAGTCCAATAATTGTGACAGCAGTGTCACAGTTGGGTGCAACAATAAACTTTTTTCACTAAAATCAATGAATAAACATGACCAATAATTGTGGTTTCAATACTGATCATAATAAGTCATCCATCCATCCATCTTCATCCGCTTTATCCGAGGCCGGGTTGCGGGGGCAGCAGCCTAAGCATAATAAGCATGATAGTCATTTTGGCCATAATCATGCAGCCCTAGTTAGTATCTTTAAACTGACCTGGACACACTGAAGGACGAGAACTTCCTTTGCTTTCATTGCATTCAACGTTCAGGCATCTGTTTGCGTAAAATCATAATGTTTGACATCTTGTGACGCCGATTTTTTACCATACTTTAATCAAGCCTATTGTAGTTTATTAATGCTGACATCCATGCCTTGGATGATAATTTACTCATGTTATTGTTATGTGTCTGTGCATGTTATTTCTACGTGTTAAATTATTTTCTTGTTGTTTTAGTTGTCAGTGAAATATTTTGCTTGTTGAACAAAAAAATTGAATTCAGTTCACATGTTTATTTTAAATCCTTGCAGCCTCCATTCTTCCAAAGTCAGAGGTATTGTGTTTTAGCGTGATCAGACCATTTATTCTTGTCAGTTTGAAGCCATCTAGAGTAGCCTTGAACAGAATTAGTTTTCTCAATTTTTCAGAAACTTTCAGTTTTCTGTTAACAAACAATGTTTGGTTATAACTCAAGAATTTATTGTCTAGTTTCTACATTCTAAAGTGTCTACATTTATTAAACGTACCTGCTGCTTTGAGTTTGTTTATTTCCCCCATAATATTGGCCCTTTAGGCCCCAGTCACATAGACCCAGAGACCAGTCGGCAATAGACACTCATTTTTCCATAGAGACCGGTGGTTCCCAGGCAGTTGCCAATCGTTCTCTAAGCCTGTGTGATGAGTCCTTTGGCACTTCATCCTCCACTGAGCTTGATTTCTGAGCTCACTGAAAGTCCGATTCTGCTCACCAGATAGCACCATCATACCTCTACCTATAGTTGTCTTTCAATCCACTATTTACCTAGTGTTTGCATTGAAGGTCAGCCTGTTTCTGTCACAAACAGTCTTTCTTCTTGTTCCTTTTGCAGGAGAATGTTTTGACAGCACTGCAATTTATTTCATAATGTGTCTAAAACATAGATCATATGTCAAGATTGTCTTTGATATAAGATCATAAAATCACCCACCTCCCTCTGTATGTTTTGATGTCCAGGATTCATGGAGCCAAATGGGAATCAAATGTCTTTGGACTGAAATTTTTAAAGAGAAAACCCACCTTGTCAAACAAAATTTACAGTTTTTCTCAAATGCTAAAACACATTTCACAAACGTTACCACCAGGTCCCCCAATGTCCAAACACAACACCCTTCTCTAAAGCTACATAAACACAACCACACCTTCCCACTGCAAAACTCAAACTCCCACACCAAGAGAGCAGCTCGAAGCTGTCAAAACTGTAAACACTATACACAGCATTACACACTACAGCAAAACAATTGAAAACACAATGCTCAATTTGTGAGAAGGTTCTTTGTTTCATAACTGCCAATGCATATTTTAGAAACTATACAGTAACGGATCGTCGTAGATCTCTGCAGAGGATTAGGCATTTAGATTTGTGAGTTTCATATGAGTAGTATAAATCTATAGAAAATCCTGCATGTACGTACACTACTGTAACACAACTCAATGCAAAAACAGAATCTATTGCACACAACAGTAATCTTGAAAACATGAACAGGGTGTGAAGTTTTTTTATTTACGTTATTCACACCACACACACACCACAATCACTGTGCGGCATCATGTCGCTGAGCTGTTGCTCGCATCTCGTCCGTAATGATGGTACGAGGTTGTCTTGCTCTCCCTCCTGGACCTTCTCCTCTCCCATGTTGGCCTTCTCCTCTTCCTCGTTGGTCGCTCCTCTTCCTCCTCTCATTTGAACTCCTCTTCCTCATTGGCCTGCTCCTCTTCTTCCAGGGCCAGCTCTTCTCCCTCCTCTGCATCAAATTCCTCTTCCCCTGACTCTGCCTTCATCCATTGTGTTTGTTTGGAACCTTCAGCATACTGTGCACTCTGAACTTGCTTTTACATGTGGGTACAGCATTAGCAACAAGTGTCTTCAATTTTGAGTCATTGTGTGTAGTGAATGACGCCAGGTGTGTTCCCTGTGTTCAAAGGTTGGTGACTGTGGCAAGCATTTTGCATCACATGGGCTTTCATTTGAGGATATGAGCAGAGTTGTTTTGCAACATGTGTTTTAGCAAGGAAAGATGTGTTTAGATTTATGAGTACAGGGGGTTGTGTTTTGTGAATTGTGTCTTCATGTGACATGTGTTTATGGTACTGGAATATGGTGGCTACATTTAGTAAATGTGTTTAGACTACTGGTCATTTGGGTTACAGGATTGGCTTTTGTGTTTTAACATTTGAGAAAAACTGTAACTTGTAGTTTCTCACTTTCCAGCTCAGTAAACAAAACCAGTCAAGCCCTGAGGTGACACAGCCAGAAGTCTCTGTATATCACCAGAGTGAGGAAACATTAGAAGTAGTCATTTATTTTTCGAGTTGTGGGATTTTTGAGTATGTGTACGAGTTAAAGCTCCGGCTCAGCTGCTGCTCTGTTGTGATGTAGTGGACTAGAGTTTATGGCAGTTAGCTTCTAGTGAGGCCCACTGTGAGGCAGCTGGTAGTAAAAGTAGGCCATGTTCCCTGTAGTGCCGCGTATAGAGGAGTTCACACTATATCATATAAAGAACAACAAAAAACTTTTTTCTGCTCAGCTTTGAAGTGAAACTATTCGGAGGGAAAATGTTAGGCCCCTCTTAAGCCTTGCAAGATTTTGTTAACCAGAAGAAAATGCTGATGGAAAGTATTTTGTTGAACTATTTAGCCCAATGTTGTTATTAAGAATGCCCCACCTTAGACAGCCGAGAGGGAGAGGAACCTCAGCGTACATGCAACAAATACAGGACAGTTGATGTTGATGTACTGCTTCATAATTTTAAAATGGCATTACAGTGTGCAGTGCATAGTTGTGTTTCGGAGTAAAATATTGTCAAATAGATTCTGGTTAATTTTGACAGAATATTTTGACAATATTTTACTCTAGTTTTAGTCGACTGAATATTATAAGATTATAGTAGAGCAAATCTAAGGCTCAGTTAAGTAAAATATAAAGTGTACAGGTTTGTCATGTTTTTAACCATTGAAAGTTGCTTGCTTTCAATTGAAATTAACACTGGTTTAGACTTTATTGTTACTATGGTTCATTAACATGCTGTGTCCACATTCAGTCTGGTAGGAGTTACACTGGTGTTGGATTGCACATCTCTAATTTTATGCATCTTCTCAGGAGCTTCAAGTATTCTGAAGTTCAGAAGTTAGTGTTTGTGTGGTAAAAGTTATTTTTCAACTAGTCACTCAAAGAGTGTAATACTGTAATACTTTATTGATCCCTTTATTGTTCTTTTTTCTTGATGTTTACACCAGATCAAAGGTCAGCAGCAGCAGTGTAGGTGGTAGGAATTAAGTTTATCTGCTGTGCTCAGTTAGTGCCAGCTTTAAGTTTCAGTATCTGTAAAACACTACAGCAGCATGTGATGTGTTATGATTCTGATCAAACAAGTCAAACATTTTTATTGA
The DNA here is from genome assembly GCF_057382275.1 of Copadichromis virginalis. Classification (NCBI taxonomy): domain Eukaryota; kingdom Metazoa; phylum Chordata; class Actinopteri; order Cichliformes; family Cichlidae; genus Copadichromis; species Copadichromis virginalis. The sequence goes on from NC_140637.1 coordinate 12,679,945, forward strand.
CTTTAAGATTTTTTAAGAAAGCCAGTCTGCCTTACTGTTCCACCTAAGTCTTTGTTAATCTGTGCATGTATTTCAGTCACTGTTACTAGAAGAACTCCCCTTTGGAGCTTAGATGGCATGTCTGGGCAAAATCTTTTTTTTTATACTTTCTCTTTATTGATTTTCATCTTATTTTACATACAGAAATAAAGAGGGCAAAGGAAACCAACACATTCACATATGTTCACATATTCCAAAATACACAACGCCTTATTTTACTTACATATATTACATATTACACAGTTGCATGTTCCATTCAAACAAATTCGCAGCTGTCCCTCTGCATCACAGAGGTATCAGTTTCTAGTCTCGTGACGTATAACGAGCCCATCGTTCCCAAAGTCTCTCTCCTTTCTCCTTCTGTAGCCGCGGTGAGAGGGTAATCGGTTCCATACGATGAATTGTGTTAATAATGTCTATGACCAGCTTCCGTGTGGGGCGGCTTGTCTGTAACCAACGTTTAATAATTGCCTTTTTGCATGCAACCATAATTATTTTCAGTAAGTATGAGTCTCTTTTATTTATATCCTCAGGGATATTCCCAAGGTACATGGTACTAAAGGAGAAGTCCAGTGCTACTTCCAGGTCTTCAGTTTAGGGCATGACCAGAAGACATGGATGCAACCTGCAGCGACCTCCCCGTACACCCTCCAGCATGAAGCGCCTGAACCACTTATTTTGGATTTCTGCTTTGGTGTGATGAATAATCTAATTAAATTCTTCCATCCAAAATCTCGCCATGTTAAAGAATTTGTGGTAGATAACACATTCTTCCACATCCGCAACCAATCTTCCTCTGAGATAGTTATACCGGCTTCTTTTTCCCATCGACGACTGACATGTCTTGTTGAGGTCTTTTTCATAGCTATAAAACTTCTGTACATTTTGCCTATAGTACTTCTTATAATGTTCTCACCATAAGCATCCATAAATATTTGGATCACCCCACTAGCATCTGTGTCAAGCATTCTAATTTCCTTCCGGAAGAAGCTCCGAACCTGTAGGTAACGATAAAAATCTTCCCTGCCGATCTCGTAAATCTGACACATGTCCTCAAAATTTATCAGCTCCCCATGCTTAACTATCTTACAGATTGCAGTGATTCCATGCCTGGACCACTCCCTGAATTTATGGTCTAACAATGCTGGAAGGAAGCGTGGGAGATACACTGGCCATCCCAGCAACCCTATTTCTCTATTAAGACCAAAAATTTTAATCACATCTGCCCATTTTTTCAGGGAATGTGGCACATTTCTGTTTCTTCCACCACAACCATGTGGTCTTGCTGTTTTAGCAGCATGTAGGATATAAAGATCTGTCTAAGTAGAAAATGTGATTTATGATAGAAGGGAAGCTGGAGTAAAAGAAAAACCGTACCCACCCTGTGGTGAACTGTTGTGGGCGGGCTTTATTCCAGTAGAGTGTTTTCCTACGCAAGAGGTTGTATTTATTGGTCTTCAGTTTTATCATCACTCATAGCTCTTTTAGTTGTTTTTTTCTTTCATCCATTTCACAGGTAAAATAATTCTTTTCTTCTCATATGTGTTAACATCATAGGCTGTAAAAACCATTTTTAGAAATAGTTATAAATCAGCGTAAGTGCATTGAGGTGCATAATTAATAAAGTAATCAAAAATGACTAAAATGTGGTTTTACAACTGGAAGCAAACACCCTCATGTAATCACCACAGGTGTACTGCAGCGCTGACCTTTACTGCCTGCGTCTTTAATAGATGTTGTTTTTAAAAGCTGTGTGGCACTGCCGCTTTTGAAAAAGCTTCAGTGTATTTTATGTTATGAGCAAGCACAAAGTAGTGATTCGGTAAAGAATTTTAAATGTCCTCTTGGTGAGTGTTTGTTCTGTACGATGCACTGCTATGGGATTTTAAAGCCTGCTTTGTGAAACTAGTTTTTACATACGATGAGGGGATTGCTGAATTTTTAACAAGACTAGATGGCTCTCAGCTGCACTGCCCACTGCTTCACAGAGGATAATTGCATCAGCATCAGCATAAACAGCTACTGTAATCTAGCCTGTTTATCCCCCCTCACTACATATTTCATCTGTTGACATTAGATGTCATCTGTATGGCCCTCAGAGGCATTGTGGATGTGTTTTTACAGCTGATGCTGGAGTGTTAATTACAAAAAAGAAGGGGGGGAAAAGAAGCCACAAACAATGTAAATTGGCTTATATTCCTATATATTTATATACTTGAGAAGTCCTTAAAAGAACAGTGAGATTCTAGAACTGGTGTCCTGTTCGCGTCTTTCTGTTTTATTTAAGTCATTAAATTCAAGATGCTGTGATGCATAAATAAGATCAGACCTTTTTTGGTTTATTTTCATGCCTCAGTCTATGTATGTACACACCCGGGACATGAAATTTTAATGACTCTTCTGGATAACATTTAGTAAAATGATTGTTTGGTACACATTTGATTTACCATTGAATTCTGTTACTGAGTATTTACAGTGAGATGGGAGTCACACGGCTCTAATAGTGTGGTGAGCAGGGGTGGGCTTTCGTTTCAAAAACAGCATAGATTCACTTATACATGGAAGACATTATTCATTCTATGTCTTGGTAGTTTGAATATAAATAGTAAGAAATATAAAGTAACTGAGGTATAAAAATAATATGAGGTGACTGAGTCAGATATTCACATTCATATATTTCTTTACAAAAATGCTATATTATATTCAGTGCTATTGTAAAATGTCTTTGTGTGTGTGTGTGTGTGTGTGGGGGGGGGGGGGGTTAAGGCAACATGGCAAAATTGTATTCATAGTTAGAATCCATTATTCACAGCTGAACTGTTTTGTCCAGAAATATTGCCTGTGTTAGCTCCCTTAATCCAGTTCAGTTTGTTTTAGGAGTGTAAATGTTTATCAAATGTTTAAACCAGTTTATACCTAGTAAGCGTGCAAAACCCTGAAAATTGCTAAAATGAATCCAAACAAAGCACAAAGACTTCTGGCAGACTGCGGTAGCACTATTCCATCAATTATGCTGATCTTAGTTATCACACATTTCAAGTATGATTCCAGATTTGTGGAAAAAGTGATTTGCAGATCTAACTGCTGTTTTAAAGGAAAGATAATGATGATGAGATTAAGGTGGTTTCAGTAACAGGATTAGACAAGAGGAGAGACTGAATAACCTGCCAGGTAAAAAAAAAAAGAAAGAAAGAAAAAAGGAGAGGGACAAGAGAAAAAAGAAGAAAACGGGGCTGTCATCTCTATCAGCTAATCATGCTCGCTGTGAATAAATAAAATGACAGTTATTAAGCAGTGTTACAAATGACAAACGAGAGAAAACACAAAAGGGGGAAAGTGTTTAAAGGAGAAGTACCGTTTGAGTTGTTAATTACATACCTGCGGCTGAATCGCATTGTTGTTAATCAGCGCTATTAATGAAAGTGCAGGTTGTTATGGTGTTTTTTGTTTTTTAGATCTGTTGAGAGGTTTGACACACTGTCTCCCTGCTTTACCTTCTCTAATTATTTCATTATTCACCTGCTGCTACATCAGTAAACAAAGCTGTTTTTGTGACAGGATGACTAATGGTGGAGGTCTTGTGTCTGTGTGTGTGTTTGTGTGTATGTGTGTGTGCAGATCTGTCCTATCCAACCACCCCAACACACATGCACACGCACTGTTAGAGGAAATCACTGATATGTAAACACCGATACATACGAGCCAGGTTTAGATGGTGAACGTGTGTTAAAGTAATATTCCTTCAGTATTAAGTATGTTTGTATGTTTGCTGGTGTGTGACCTGCACTCCCACTACAGTGTATTCTGGGTAAGTGGAGTGATGCCTTCACAGCCAGAAGCTCCCAGCTCACGTGTCTATGGGTTTATGTTTTCCTGGGAACTGGTGTTACAGCTTCTACTTCTATGAACGTCAGCTCCTCCCCGGCTATATTCTGCAGCCACGTGACTCCTGCTGCTCCTTACTTCAGTGCATGCAGCCCCCTCCTCTCTTTGTCCTCATTTTGTTGTCTTCCCCTAACTTGACCTCCCCCTCTGTAGTGCTGTTTATCAGCAGGCTCCAACACACTACTCATTTATATGTCACATTGAAATCTCCATCTTTGTTTTTTTCCTTGTATTTTCTACAGTTTTGTTTCACTTTTTTCAAGAACTTTATTCTTAAAAATCAAATTAATTTCAACATGTTTCAAATTTTACTCTTGGAAGTCAACACCACTATCTATACGATTATTACATAGGCAACACAAGGGGACAAAGACAGTGAAGACAGAATCATAAAAAGTTTAAAGAGAAATTCAATTTGAGTCTAAAGGCGCAATAAACATGTCATAGAATGAACATGAAAGGCGGTAAAAAGTTTATGTTCTGTTTTAATGCTTTTTAAGACTTGCATAAGTAGCGGGGTGTTTGTCATATGTGCACTGCGAAAACAGTGAATAAATAAAATTGACATCTTTTTAACACAAAGAGAAAAAGAAATATTAACCATTAAGCCAAATGAGTTGACTTGATGAAAATACAATACTTTAATCAATGCACAGATGAATGGGGAATTAAATTAAATGAAAAACATCAAGCGATTTATTAAGTTAGTGGGCCACAAAAACAGCTTTAGTGATTCTTGTCATTGATTCTTCAAATCTCTGGAAACCCATACGGTGATGGGTGGAGCACCATTCCTCCAAACATTTTTGCTTTAAATGGTGTTTTCGTGATGATTGTGGGCAATTGTGCTAGTTTACATGCTGGTTCATAAGGGGGGAGATTTGGTGTCTATCATTTTAAAATCATCCACCCCACAAAATCTATAAATAGAGGCACTGTCGTCCAGAAAGTCTTGGTCTTAGTCAGACTTTAGACAAAGTTGCATTTGGAGAAAAAAAAGACTGTTGCTGGTATTATTTTGGTCACAGTTGCCAGTAACTTTTTGTTACACTACTCCTGCATATCTCTCAGAGGAAAGCCAGATGGTGGATGTGCTGGAAAAATTCCGATGGCAGAGAATGTTTCATCTTGGCAGTATTAAATGCATCAGTCTTTTCACAGCCTCTTCAAATGTACGCTGTTCTGTCATTAATTCTTTTTGCCATTAACACAGTAATTTGAAAATTCTTGAGGCGTGTGTGTGTGTGTGTGTGTGTGTGTGTGTGTGTGTGTGTGTGTGTGTGTGTGGCTGTGGCTGTGGCTGTGGCTGTCCCTGCAGACTCATTCAGCCAATAGCTGCACAATGCAGAGTGTGACTGTCAATGCCTTTTGCTAAATATGCTAATAACCCAACACCTGTTTGTATAAGAGAGAAAAATACACACTTCACCTCTCTGTCGAGCACACAGTCAAAGACTCCCACAGAAGACACAGGCAAAGAGATTTTTAAGCTTATTTGAGGTTGGCTTTTTTATGGATCTGTGCTTAGAGTATTTATGCTGACTTTAATGTCTTTTTGAATTTTTGTGACCAAGACAGCATGGAGCCGCAGTGGTAACCTCTACTGTCTTTTCCCTTTTCTCCTTAGTGATGGAGCCCATGACGGTGACGACGTCAGTGGTCGGGCCGGAGGAGTTCGATCGCAATGCCCCCAGGATCTGTGGCGTCTGCGGGGACAAGGCCACCGGCTTCCACTTCAATGCCATGACCTGTGAGGGCTGCAAAGGGTTCTTCAGGTGAGTTTCATACTTCAGTTGATGTTTTTGCATGTTGTCTGTTTTGCGTTTTGGTGTATGTTTCTGCTGAGTGTAGGGTGTTTCTGGGTCCAGGCAATGTGAATACATCCTGCTGGGTATTTCAGTCTCTGGTTTGGGGGTTTGTTTGCCCCCTTAATAATGTTGTTTGCACATTTCTGCCAAAAGGACCATTAATCAAGTTAAAATAGTGAAACTTAGAAATAAGAAGTTTGAGATAAGAAATAAAAGCTGTTATGTTTTTACTTTCAAACAGCAAAGGGACCTTCTGTTGTATACTTCTGGGTTTTGCTAGTTTAAAATAAATGAAGTTGTATATTCAATAGCTTATGGGAAAAGAAAATGATCATTCTGTTTATTGAACATTGCCAATTTACATCATAACTGTAGATATTACTGCCTGCATGTTAATGAAGAGTGCATTATTGTTGACACTGAGGTACAGTTTGTCTGTTTCTGCCTGGCTGCATGACAACGATTGCAGTGCTTTCAGAAGATTATAAATTATTCAGTGTTCACCACAGTCCTGTTATTTTTCATTTTCTTCCTCATCTCTCTTCTCCTTTTTCTTACCCATTACTCAAACAGTGATATTTTAATGTATGTATACTATTCAGCCACAGTGTGAAAATCACTGACAGCTGAAGTAAATGACCGTCTTGTTACAATGGAAAACGTTGCCTGTTGGTATTTATGTGGATGTTACTTTGTTGCGCACCACCCACTTAAACACTGTTGCTAACCAACACCCATGGTTACACAAGCTGTGGCTTCCCCACAAGGTGCCACACCAAACCACAAAAACTGCTCGGAAACAACTCAATTCATCTGTATTGTGTTTCTTATCTTTGTCTTCAAACTCAGATCTTAATCTCATCACAGAAGTATGTAACCCACACGACTTAAGAGACCAAATGTCCCAGTTTCAGAAATGTTGTGAAACTAAAAGGATTTTTTTTTTTATTCATGTCCCAGCAAATCATGTTTTTGGCACCACAGAGTATATCTGTACAGTATAAAATGGATTTAATCTTTTGGTTTAGGCCTTCTCTTTTTAACTTTAAAATTTTGGATGTCTACATTTCAGTAGTATGTACAGTTCATCTGTTGCTGGGTTATCACCAGAAATGCCTGTTTTTAGTAGTATATCGCTTATGTTATAAATAATAAATGATCCCAAATGAGTAACTGATTCTTTGTGGCTCTTCATAGGCGCAGCATGAAACGTAAAGCTTCCTTCACCTGTCCATTTAACGGGAGCTGCACCATCACTAAGGACAACCGGCGTCACTGCCAGGCCTGTCGTCTTAAACGCTGCATTGACATCGGCATGATGAAAGAGTGTAAGTTGATATTTATGACCTCTAATAGTCTAACAGCACTTATGTTGTTGGTGCCATTGCTTGACATGTAAAACATGACTAAAGTATCTTGTATGTAAGTGATCCTTTTTTTTAATGATTAGTTGTAAGTTACTGGGCTGGGTATCAGAGTGAAACCTGCTGGTTTATATATTCAACTGTGGGGTTGAATATATGCTTTGTTAATGAGGACAAAGCATATAAACAAATGGGCATATAGACAAAGCACTTTTTTATTTCAGTAAGATACACTGAAATAATATTCTTTTTATAAATTACATTATTATAAATTATATGACTATAGATGGAAAAATTACGATAGCTTCAAGATCACGATTATGATTAAAAATCATGCTATTATTTGATGTTTGTGCTGGACTTTGATATATGCCTTTGCAGAGTGATACTGAGGCTGATATTAAAGCGAGCATTAACAGCTTTGCTCCTGCTTGACTTACCTTTGATGTAATATTCATGTTCGTATCTGAGATACTGAGCAGCTGGTCTGATGCTGCTTCTGTGTCACTGCTTAAATTAGAAACCAAGGCCACCGCTGCACAAAAGACAATTGATCTGTAATAATTATTTTATTTCTGTAGCTGGGATGGAAAATCAGCCAATAGCATAAATGGTTTTGGTGTAAATTGATCAGATTTATAGGAAGTAGATATCATAAGGTTTGCACCATATGGCAAACTCAGTCGTGGGTCAGATTGTTGCTGAACTTAATAATGTTGTTAATTCTCCTTATAGCCTTCCAGATTAGGGCTTCTGTAGTTAGTGAAGTTTAGTTGGTAGGATTAAAGCATTGTAATCAGTTACTGAAGTAATATTGTCTTATATTTTCAGTTTGATAGTGTTCTGCATTTAACTGTGTTGGTTATGCATGCAGCAGCAGGCCTGGGTGTAACACAAGAAGAAGGTGCTGTCAAGGGAAAATGAGCCATCACCTCACCTTTTGTTAACACAAAATAGCATTTGATGCGCAGTGGCTACCATAGTTATTTTGCATGTTTACAAACGATCATATTATACAGTGCTTACATCAACGGTCCTGCATCCAACTTATTTAAATGAAAAATAGGGACTTTAATGTTACAAGCCAGTGTGCATTTCAGTCACATTAAAACTAACTATATAGTAATAGAAAGTACCGCCAGCATCACTGCATGAGCATAATTGTAACAAGTTGTAGATGACAAGAGGTAAATAAGAGAGCAAGTGGGAAGGAAGGAAGGAAGGAAGGAAGGAAGGGGGGAAGGAAGGAAAGAAGGAAGGAAGCCAGGAGGGGTTAAAGTACTTTTCAACAATGGCTCGCTTTCTTCAAAGAGACAGAATTGTTGAGCTTCCATTTCATTCACAAAAAGACTGTGTGTGTGTGTGTGTGTGTGTGTGTGTGTGTGTGTGTGTGTGTGTGTGTGTGTGTGTGTGTGTGTGTGTGTGTGTAAGAGGGCACAATTCAGACTGGTGATTGCCACCGTGTTCACCATAAATAGACATACTACACTGCAGTGTCTGTTTGTGTCTGATGAAAGAAGAGCGAAGAGAGAGCGAGAAGTTAGAGAGCGACAGGGACTCTTATGTGGATAAAATGGTCTCTTTGTCAGAGCTTATACACAGGTTTGTGGGGAAAACGCAGCCCACTGTATTCACTACTGGGAATTACAGCTGCTCTGCTTGTCTCTATTGTGCCTGCGAAGCAATTTTTCCAAATAAATATCCGTTGTATGCTATGTTAAAGCCTCAGATCTTTGGTAATGATAAATCTGTTATAGAAGAGACGTATTAATACCAACTGCAATTGTGTCATTGACACTGAAAAGAAATGTAGCAGGACTGTATGCTAGCAAGCTTGACACTAAAGCCCAGTTCACGCGACTGAATCGAGTCAGATTATTAGCATTCTGTGAATAGAGTAACTGTTAAAAATATTAATATATTATCAATAGATAACATGTACAAGAGTGCATGCAAAAATGCATGCAGTATTGTACAATATAAAATCCTGTCTTCCTTCTCTCACCCCAACTGGTCACTGCAGCTGACCACCCCTCCCTGAGCCTGGTTTTGCAGGAGGTTTCTTCCTGTTAAAAGGGAGTTTTTCCTTCCTGCTGTCGCTAAAGTGCTTGCTCATAGGGGGTCATATGATTGTTGGGTTTTCTCTGTATGTATTATTATAGGGTCTACCTTGAAATATAAAGCACCTTGAGGCAACTGTTGTCGTGATTTGGCGCTATACAAATAAAATTGAATTGAATAAAAATTACGTAGTGTATGCACCTTGGAGCTTCAGCAACATACATACAGTTGGCTTCTTTCTTGAGTTATTTACAAGTTTCTACATCAGAGAATAAAGTTATGTTGAAACCAAGCACACCATTGTTTTTCTTGTGACATTACCAATAAGTTTGATGTGTCACATGGCCCTCTTCCTATTGAAAAAACAAAAGTTGTATCCAAGATGGCCGACTTCTAAATGGCCACCATGGTCACCACCCATCTTGAGGAGTTTGCCCCCTCACATATACTAATGTGCCACAAACAGGACTTTAATATCACCAACCATTCCCATGTTATTACGGTTTATCCATATAAATGGCCCACCCTGTAGAAGATAAGATCAAAGTGTATATGGACTGCTGTGTGTACCTCCAGTTATAAAAGAGTACAGTTATCTTTACTGATGTGTCTTTGTTGTGATAACATACCCGCAGATTACTGAAAATTCAAACTGATCCCAACACAGAGCCAGATACAGCATTCTATCTACTCAAACATTTATTTATTTTTTATTTATTTAAAGTGATATGTCGAGTTGATAAAGGAGAACAAACAAGTGCTCGTAGTAGTTTTCAAAGCATTGTTTTTAGGGTAATTTTGCTTGTATGACAAAGAAGATAACTCTGATAACTCGTTCTGTGCATATATCTCCATGCGGTTCTTATGCGCCAATCCCAGCTGTTTGTGATTTATTTCATCAGGCGGCCTCGCTGCGGTTGCGTTAAAACTTCTGACTCAAAAGTATTTTCATAAAAAAATAATATGTCTTTGTCAGCTTTTATTTCCATGGAAATAAAATAACATAAGGATTAGGTTTCAGGATTTTTTTGGGTTTTTTTTTCTTTTGTTTTTGAGGATAACATGTAATAAATGAATTTGAACGAGTCTTTTCATTCACACAGTTCAGTTAGCATCAGTGTTGGTGTGTATGTGTTTCTTTCTCTGTATTCTATCCTCTTTATTCTGACGGCTTTGTCTAAGCTTCACCGCCATTCAGATTAGAACTCCGTGTGTGTGTTTGCCCTCTGGTATTTGTGCCAGCTGAGTTCATAGTAAACACCCCTATGCTGTCCTTATTTGACAGAGGTTAGGTGGATGCCAGGACACCCCTCCCCCACGCCTGTGTGTGTGTGTCATAATACTTGCAGTGTTTGTGTATTTTTGTGTGCTTATCCTTGGGTGGGTGCTTATTTGTAACAGGATTAGAAGTTAAGGAGAATTTCTGAAACATTTTACCGTTTAGGTGGCTGGATTCTCGCCTGCTGTTGCCAAGCCCATCAGTTCCCTAATTTAAATTCTTCACCCTTTCTCTAATGTTTTTGTATTCTGTCCTTTTGACAACCTTTACTCTTGTTCGATGTAACCAGAATTGCCAGATGCTCACTTTGTGGACCAAACATGTTAAACAGAGGGAAATGGTGTGGATCCAAAACTAAAAGCTTGATCTCCCAGCTTCATCGTCATGAATCTAATGGGCTATTTCCTCTCTAAATAGTAAGTGCAGTAAGTGCTGCAACAGTATTGGTCACCAGAACCACCTTGACATATATCTAGAGCTGGGCGATAGAACGATAACGATATGTATCGCGATATAACTTTTACTCGATAGAGAAATTAAGCTATCGCGATAGACCTCGCCGCTCTTGTCCTCTTAAAAAAAAAAAAAAAAAAAAAAAGGTCAGCCAATCCAAATTAAGTAGCGCAGAGCCGAACCAATCACAGCCGCAGCGTCACGTCGCGTGACTTGTTGCATACAGCACAAGTGCCAAGCCGCACGTGTGTTTGTTTGGGAAGCAGCCAGCGGGTAATGGAGCCAGCGCGTAATGGAGGAAATGAGTGTGCCGACTAGAAAAATCAACCGAGCGTGACCGAAGAGAAAACAGATGATGGTTCCAACGCCGGAGAGATTGTCGAACGGAAGAGCCATAGAAGTTCCGTAGTGTGAAGTTATTTCGGCTATTTCAAGTCTGACAAAAAACAGAGTAGGGTGCACTGTAAATTGTGCCGAAAGCAAGTCTGGAAATACAATAAACTGGTGCATGCGTCACACTGTGCGCCACGTTATTGTTTCGGTGAAATGAATTTCTACAATACTGTTACTGTTAATTCTACTCTCTGCAGTGTTTAAATGCTTACATATACACACAGTTACTGTCCCTCCACACATACGACTCGGTTCTGCTTCTATGCCGCAGCTTTGTTTACTTTTTCCCACCGAGGCTTCTAGACTTCTGATTGGCCAACATTTCTGCACGGTTAGGAATCTAGCGCCACCTGCTGCTTTGGCATGTTCATAGCAGCGTTTTCCTTCATTTCTCCCTTTATGTGTGGACGGGATTATTTTTTAAAACGAAAACGGAAAATCTCCGTTTTCAAAAATACCCGTGTACGTGTGGACGTAGCCTCAGTCTCTGACTGGAAGCGCTAATTCGTCATTCGGCTTTTGTCAGACTAAAGTAACTGTTAAAAGTGTTTGAAAAGCTCAGCTATACAAGGAGAGATTGAGAATTTCCTTTTAGTTCTCAGTTTATTTGATATTGACAAAAGTTAGTCAGTTTTGTCTGATCTTCTGTAAAACAAACTAAGATTTATTTTTAGAATTAATATTTTGTTTCTAAGTGGAATTGACAATTTAGTCTGTTTCGTTTGTTCTATTTTGAAACTTAAACGCTTTAGCGGCTGCCTTTTGTGTAGTTTGCAATATTTGCCTTTATTTATCTGAAAAAGTCTCATGTTCCTTAAGTACATCTACCCTGTTGAACTTATTATGGGAAATAAATATTTAAATAAAAACAAGCTGCTGATTATTTCACATTTTACTTGTGAGCAACGGCACATTTAAATCTTACAAATATAGTTATTTGGCTTATATCGTGATAGATATCGTTATCGCCTGAAATGAAAAAAACATATCGTGATATGAAAAAATCTCATATCGCCCAGCTCTACATATATCTCACCAAATTGGAGTATTAGAAGTCTCAATTGTGTTTAAGTGGTTGGTTGGCTGGTTTATGAATAAGCCTGCTGGGAACCTCTGGGCCTCCACCACAGGGGCACTCTGCTGCTCGCTTATTGCCAGGGAACAGGACCGGTGTTGACCAAAACTTGTTGGATTTTAATTAATTGCCCCCATCACAGTTTGCCTTTCTTTCTTTCAGCCTTTCTCTCTTTGCTCTCCTCTGCCACTCTGGGCACTTCACCACATCCAATCACTGGCTTTACAAACAGCAAACTTTCTTTTGGTAAACTGCTGCTGCCTGCCAAGTGCTGTGGGGTGGTCAAGATGTTCCTTTGATGGTTGGTTGTTTTTTGTGGAAAGCCTTAATGATTCCATCCAGTGCTCAAACTTGGCTGGAAACCGGTTCAATCATGTTCTGGGCTTTAGAATAGCTTCTTTGACGGCTGGTGCCAAACTTGACCAAATTGTGCCCATTCACGATTGAGTTATTTGGATGTCTTCACCACAAGGAGTGGTTCAAGACAGTCCTGGCTTGTGACTGGATGGACACCGGAGTGTAGCCAAAGCCTAATTAATTACAGTCAGTTAAAAGAGATGAAAGCCTAGTAAAACCTAGTTAGCTAAGCAGTCAAGCTTATTGAATTGCCTTTTTAAGCCTCAAGTAGTAGTATTTGTTGTTGTCGTTGGTCTCTGCATCACCCAATCATTTGATTATGTAACGCTGCTTCTGTGGTTGCAGTCCAGGGTGCAATTACAGAAAGTTCACTTTAAAATTAGTTGTTTACAACTTCCAGGGAAACAACCAGTATTCAAGATGAAGTGTGTGTTTTCTGAGTTCTATTTAATTTACAGTCAGCCATGACATATAATTGGTCTCTTAAGCTCTAAAGTACATAAATATTTGCTATCCTTGTACCTTTGATCCAAAGATGTATTTAAAATTAGAAAGGCTACAGCTGAATTACAAAAGTTCCCTGTCTTTTAAAAATTGCACATGCTATAAATACTAAACAATTAAAAAAAAACAGCATAATGTGATTAGACTAAATTAATTGTGCATAAAACGTAAACAAAACAGTTTTTCTGTAGCTGTCAGATTGCAGCTTCATCTTTTTGGGCTTCAGCCATGACAGTCTGTCTCTTCTTGGCAGTCGCAGCCTGTCTGGCAATCACACTGTCTGTCTGCCCAGTTGAGCTCTTCATGGGTAATTGTTTACTATGGCGCAGAGTCAAAGGTATAATATGGGCCAAGGCATTCATAGGTCAGTGGAATGCTTCAGCAGTGACTACAGTGACCCATGGGCTCCAACTTCAGATAACATAAATACTAACTGTAAAAATATTTACCAGTATTTTTAGCATTTCTGAAAACGTTATCTTCAATAATTTAAATTACAATCAGGTGCCCCTTCAATTCGACAAATATCCAGATGCTCATTTAAAAGAGAAACTGAAACTGGAGTGTTTATTGAACCTTTTGTTTAATTTAAAAAAAAGAAATTAATGATCAGTTTAATTTGTATCATTTTTGCTACCATTGCTGGCATTTTTGTGTAATTTACGGCAATGTGTTATTTTGCGATTCATTTATGGGGTTTTTTAGGGGTGAAAAAAACTTCTGACAAGATGTTACATAAACTCACAAAACCCATGTATCAAATATGGTATTTATGAATCCCTTGTGGCAGGACCATTTTATTGTAATGTAAAACCAGAGATTAGCCACTTCAGGAAATGTTGACAGTGATCTTTTTTTCTAATACAATTTTATCAGCGCCATCTATCATGGTTTGCCTAGTCAAAGGGATCAGATTTTGTCAGAGGATTCACGGCCATCTGTCATTGTATATCATATTTAAAATCCAAAGCAGACAAATGCAGGTCAGCGGCAATCTGTAGTAAATAATATGTTTTGATAGTCTCTGATTAGAAAGCAATGTAAGGCTCTAAAACGTGTGCGTGCAAACCCAGGAATTCCCAAGCAACCGTCTCATCGAGTCAAGAGTCATTATAAGCAGTAAGTCTATTCTGTTCGTGCACCACTGCGCCGCACTGCCTGCAGCTTCTGTCGGGCAGCATGAATAAGGAAAAAGGCACTTAAATATCTAACATTAACCGCATCATCTGAATGAAAAGACAGGAGACATGACAGGCTCTTCTGCTTGCCAACTTGAAGCGATGCAATGGTAATGTAACCTGGGATGGAAATATTTGGGGCTTACATTACATCGCCCTTAGCTACTTTTATTGCTGACTTTCTCAGATTTCATCTATGAAAGTTGGTAATGATGCCTTAACTATTATCTAAGGTACCACACAGGAATTGCTTTCCTTTAACTCCTAACTTGATTTTGCTTCTTTTTCATAATTTCTTTGTAAAATGTTTTGATGTGTCTTTTATTCTATCTTCCATTGCAGTCATACTGACAGATGAAGAGGTTCAACGGAAAAGGGACATGATAACGAAGAGAAAAGAGGAGGAGGCAGCCCGAGAGGCCATGAGGCCCCGGCTGAATGAGGAACAGGCTCGGATCATCTCCTGCCTGGTGGAAGCTCACCACAAGACCTACGATGCCTCCTATTCTGACTTCACACGCTTTAGGGTTAGTCCTGTGAAAAGTTACTTTCTTTCTTCACACCTGCCAGAGGTCCTGGGTTAAAATCTGAGACAAGCCCCCACTTGTTAAGTTCTCCTGAAAAAGTCCAAGGGGTGTGGGAAAGTAAAAAGTGTCCGGTTTGAAAAAAAGAGACATGGAAGGAAAATTGTTAAAGTTTTAAAAAATGAATAATTAAACTTAAAGAGATGGACGAGCTGCTATCGCCTTCAAAAGAAAGAAAACATAACAAAAGCCTCTCTGGCGTCATGGGCCACATAAAGCCCAGTTTGACCTTAAGATGGGATAAAGGAAAATCTCCTCTCTTTCAGTGCAAATATGTTTAACTACACATGAAATCACTGAGATGTGCAATTTTAACTGCATGTCTCAGGTTTCGACATGAAAAATGTGCAAAATTACAGAAAAAAGTAGCTCACTGCCCAGAGTCTCCTGTATTTCTAAAACATAAAGTTTCTATATTTCTATAGATGGTTAATGACAGAAACATTTCTGTCATGTAATTGTTTATGTACTACTTAGTTCAGTTGATTTAGCATGAACGACCATGGGGGAGGAGAAACTGTAAAACTTACAGTTAAAAGTCCAAAAATGTATGCCCCTCTTTCACGTTTTCCAGCCTTCCAGTGGGTCTGACTGGAGTCTTTGCTGGGCTGACTCTGGTCCGGAGGCCTTATGTTTGACACCCCTGCACTAGCGCTCTCTATTCTCTGGTCTTAATTGCTGAGTAGAGTCAGCTGTACAAAAAGGCTAGCACCTTACCCACGACCATACAGGGTAAAACCACAGCAGGCCCTACTAGGACAGTGACAGCTCACTTTATGATTAGTGGAGCAAATTCATTTTGTTTTCCAAATGACTATGGGTGTACCAGGTGTCATGTGTCATGACCTGGTACACACAGGATGAAAGCATGGAATCAGATCTGTCTTTTACTTTGTGCCTAATGAATATGATTAGATTAAATTTGTCTGCAGTAAAACATCAGGAATTGCTGCAATGTGTTAACACCACAGCAAGCCCCATTCATTATTACTGAGCGTTAACTCTTACACAATTACACTGACTTGAGCTGGACATGTATATGTGAGGTGACATACTTTAATCACAGTTTCCACTTATGCATATTTTTCACAGAAAATAATTATAAGTAACAATGAAGCAAATATTTTTGAATGAGTAATGAGAATTTGAGAACATGATTTTGGTACTTTTTGGTAATGTCACTGTTTTATATACAAAAATAGAGCTAATAGAGCAACAGTGTTGTGCCATGTGTGCCGACCAGGTTAGCTGTTTAATAGTTCACTGTTGTTGAAACGTGGGCTTTATTGAAATTCATCAAAGTGTTCTTCAGTGATCAGTGATTACATCAGCTGCTGGTGAGGCAGGGGCTGTTTTTGCTTGTTCTTTGTTTTTTTGGTAACCCCAGTACATACAGGAAATTTTCAGAACACGGTGTTCATGCACACTGTGCGGCAAACCTGACATTTCTAATTCTATTATGTGAAGCTTTATTACTTTATTATTGCGACTGCTATTCTGAGTAAAACCTCAAATAGAAAAAGAACAGTTCCAGCAGTCCCTGCTCCTGTGACACAGACCTGTGGTGTGTTGTGATTACTTGGACTTTTGGAGCCCATGAAAACAAGCCAAGCAGCACTGGGTAATATTAATGCTTGTGTTTACGTGTGTGTTTGCAGCCCCCGGTACGCGAAGGCCCGGTTACACGCAGTGCCAGCAGAGCTGCCTCTCTTCACTCACTCTCTGATGCCTCGTCTGACTCATTAAACCACTCACTTGGTGAGACAATAAAGGGTCCCTCTTCTCTTGTGTGTTTTATCAATCAGGGTTAGGACACAAGGACCCAGCTGTGAAGAGATCTATTGATTAAAAATAATAATAACTAAGCTCCATTTTGCGGTTGTATCACACCAGCTGCATTGTCAGTGAGCTCCTGGATCATACCCACTGTGGAAAACAAACAGACCCAATAAAGGAATACTCATATTTGCAGTTACAAGAAATATGAGGGGTGCTTGTGCCCACTGTTAGTCATACTGACTCACTGATGCTCCACAGTGAAGCTGTAGTGATTGTACTGATCTTGAGCTGCTGTGTGTCAATCTTTTTTAGAATTTGTTGCTTCTTTGCCATATCGGCCAAACAGAATACACTTAATACCTTTCATTAAATTACTTAAAAGTCTTTGGTGCATTTATTATTTAAACCCATCGGTTCAAGGTGAACTCACTTGCCATCTCCGCTGTGTAACCGGTAACTTGCTCTTTGCTGTTTCTGTCCGTTCTAAATGTTTTCTTGTAATCCCTCCCTTCCTTCCCCACCCTGTTCCCTTTTCCCCCCTTCCTCCTTTATCAACTTGTCTCCTAATCCCCTCCTTGAGCAGAGTCAGTGGACACCAAAATGAACTTCAGCAACCTGTTAATGATGTACCAAGATGGCGCAAGTAGTCCAGACTCCAGTGAAGAGGACACAAAACTTTCCATGCTGCCCCACTTGGCTGACCTGGTGTCCTACAGCATTCAGAAGGTTATAGGCTTTGCCAAGATGATCCCAGGCTTCAGGTACCAATTAAAGCCTCTAATGAGATTTGCCAAGAAAGTACATTAAAGCATTTTGTTATTTTTGTAACTAATATTTTTAAAAAGATGGATTCATCTAATTTGCCATAATTTACCAACAGTTGCTAAACACTATATAATGTTAGCTTTATTTGGGTTTACGTGGGTCCCAATGCACCGATAAAATAGCTGATCAGCTATTTCGGTAGATTACTCATTTGATTCACTAAGAAAACATAAACATAAATGCTAAAAATTTGGCCATTCTAACTTTCAATATGTACGGATTAACTGAATCTGCTAATTTGGCTATGGAAGATTCTAAAGAACATTTTCAGTTTCTTTTTTCCCACATAGATTTCATTTCCATAGACATGAGACCAATAAAGTGATTGGCAGATTATTCAGTAATCTGACTGAACATATAATTTGAATACTTTGTTGTGAATGTAATTGAAATGTCTTAGAGACAAAGCAGACTGCTTAATCTGATCCAATTAGAGATAAGCAGGAAAATTGCTGGGCTCAGAGGGGCTCTGATTGCTAGACGTCTCATACCATAAAGCCGCTAATATTCTAGCAATCTTATTCTCAATGCCATTAACTAAGTTTCTGATATGTTTTTTTATGGACTCGTTACAGTATATCCATGTTATATTTTCATTTTTAAAATTAAATTTGCAAGAATTTCAAGCAAACTTTCTTCACTTTTTCACTATGGGCTCTTTTCACCAAAGTTTTGAGGTGGCACATGAATTTAATTAATTTTGAAATAAAACTAACATGATAAAATGTAGAACAGGTGAAGCACTGTCAATACTTTCCCGATGCATTGTAAATTCTGGTGCATCCAATGGGTAGCACATAGACGATGCCCCACCCACATGAAGAGCCCGGTTGTTTGCTGGGCATTACCGAGTAAGGCGAGATGCTATTATCAACCCCCAAACAAACATGCTCTTCCAAGAATACTCCAGAACAGGCTGTAGCTTTATAAATACATGCAGAGCAGAGATAAATTTGTAAATGTATGCACATACAGAGACGATGAAACAGAAGAATAAACATGGAATACTGTATCTCTCACATGGGTGTGCATAACGCATACATGTCTGCATCTTGGGAAACAATAATGGCTCATGGATAAGTAAGGTCTATGCTGTGAGGCCCAAATGAAGAAGTTTGGGATTTCTTTGTCAACTTTCTTTTTTTCTTTTCTTTCTGTAGGCATAATTATAGACACATTTAAATAGTGTTTAGATCCTTGGTATATAAAAACAAAGGAAAAAAAAATCTGATTTCATTCAGCAGTGATGGCATGAACATGTAGATAAAAGGTCTGTGGTTCTCTTACATTTGCATCTGCTTGCATCAGTGAATGCAGATGCACATACTTTTAGTTCTGTTTGCAAAGATCTCTGTTGCTAAAGTACCTGTTAAAAATACATTGTTTTATTTCTTGTTCTACTATCTCTCTACCTCACAGACGAACAGTTATTTGTGTATATAGGTGGTTAAGTGGAACTCGTCAGATGGAACAGGGTCATGTGTATTCTGGGGACAAGAAAGTTTTGGGTTTTTTATTAGCACGCTTAATTTGCATCAATTAAAATGTAAAGTTTGTTTGCAGCCAGTGTTTGTTACCGTGCACGTGTACCGCTATATAACAGTACAATCTGACCCATTTCCAAACTTACTACATGCACTATTTGTTTCTTTGGCTTTTTGTTTTTAAACAAAACACTTTACAGTTAAAACTGTATTTTAAATATATTTACCCATGATTAATTCACAATTTATGATAATCTATTATTATTTTATTTGCTCTTGTATGGGTTATTCATGAAGTTATACATGTATAACTTTGTATGGTTAATGCATTATGAAGGCACTATTTCTCTCAGGGCTTCAAAAAGTAAAGTAAACCAAAGAAAACACCTTCTTCTTCTGTCCCAGGTCCAGATTCACTGATTTGACAGTGCTTGTGCCTGACTGAACCAGTGTAGTGTGACTCATGCTTTTATCTGTAACTGTGTGTGTTGTACAGAGACCTGACAGCAGAGGACCAGATCGCTCTTTTAAAGTCAAGTGCCATTGAGATCATCATGCTGCGTTCAAACCAGTCATTCAGTCTGGAAGACATGTCCTGGAGCTGTGGAGGACCTGACTTTAAGTATTGCATCACCGATGTGACAAAGGGTTGGTTTCCTCTCATTCATGTAGCAGCTGCACAGTAGAACTAAAGCATCGGTGACTGCATTTCATGTTTACAGTATGTATTTTTAAAGAAGCATGTACAGAGCGTGTAAGAGACCATGCTTATCTGTTATATATACTCTTAAAACATGGACTCCTCTTCTTGAGTCACTGCTCTGGAGGCATTGGTGAATAATAGCTTTACACACTCCCAGGTATAGAGTGTTAATTGTTGAAGCTGGTGACACAGCTGGGATTATTTTTCTCCCAGTTTATATAACAGTCTTACAAGGATCCCCCACACTCGGCTTTTTACGCACACTTGCACATTACTGTGAGGTTTCAATTTCAGGTATTTTCAGCCACAAGCGCACACTCTGTGCTTATTCACTCGTACATGAAGGGCAGGTAGCGATGTTCTCTGTCCGCAAAATCGAAATACACATAGAGACCAGGTGTGTTTTCATTCATAAGCACAATGTACTAACAGTGAGTGTGTGTCATCCTTCACAGCGGGTCACACTCTGGAGCTGTTGGAGCCGCTGGTGAAATTCCAAGTCGGTCTGAAGAAACTCAACCTGCACGAGGAGGAGCACGTGCTGCTGATGGCCATCTGCCTGCTCTCCCCAGGTACTGCCGCTGCTGTTTGTGTGTTCGTCCGTGCCTTCATTGTCTTGGAGTATTTCCAGCTGAGCCATGCTTTAAAGATTGAGAATAGAGATTAGAGATGGTTAGTGGTTCATTTCACTACTAACAACACCGTATCATCAAAGTGTGAACAGCATGGCGCAGGGTGTGTGTCGCATTCTCTTTCCGACCTAGATTCCTCCTATAGTCGTGTGCTGCCAGTAACACAAGAAAAAGCTTTTCCTGGAAGACCAAATGTGCTGTTCAGTACATTAAAGCATGAGGTTACAAAACAGTGTGGGAAGCAGAAGTTTGCATGCTGTAAATGACAAGTTTGAACCAGTGAATGAACATTAGGAGTATCAAATCCCTGAATCACAGAAAGAATCTGTCAAGCAGCAGGGTCATTTGTAGAGAATGTACACCATTTCAAAAACAGTTTGTTTTGTTTTCCTTGAGACTCGAGAGCCTCAGGGACACACTATTTGTATCAAAGCAACAGCACTTAGAAAGTAGCCGCAGTTAGAAATTAAATTCTTTGAGGGAGGGAAAAAAATCATTAGTTCTGTCCTTGTTCTCTGTTGCTATTATGTTGAAAGTAATCCAATATAAACTTGTTATCTACACATCTTTAGTTACAGTACACACTCTGTGGTGCAGATTTCTAAGCACACAGAAAAGAAAAAGGTTCAAAATATATTTATCCAGTAATAAGAAAGACTAACAGTGACAGACGTGTGATCAAGACCCAGAACATCCCATCACCATGGCCCTTACACGTCTCAGACACTAACTGATAGCAGACAGTGTTCTTTTTATAAACCTGTTCATATACAATACTGTGCAATACTGTGAAGTCTCAAGGCAAGCTTTCTTTCCTATTTTTTTTTTAATTTCCTTTATAGTCGTTTCTGATGATTAAGGACCTTGAAGTGCACTTTATACATTTTTTGTTCTTTACTTCTTTGCTTTAAACATATTGAGTCCCCCTGCTGGTGATGCAGCTTCTGCATGTGTGTCCATTTCATGTTTTAAAGAGGCAAAGTGTGAAATGGACTCGACGTACCGGCGTGTCTATTACATGTTTTGCCGTGATACTGGGTTGATGGGTAATATCTTCTGATGAATCACTTTGTTGGTGCTAGAATTATGTAGGCCTTTTTTATGCTTGAATGCTTGATAGGTCATTATGATTGGGTTAACTATCAAACTTACAAGAAAATGTGAGGGATGGCTCAAAACTTTTGCACAACATTTTATACAAAGCAGGTAAATGTTTTCTGTTAGAGCAGCAACATTGTTGTACAATCTATGAAAAAACTGTTTATAGTTCAATTTGAAATGCACACTAGACAGCTGATGCATTTTTCTTGAAGAGACAGTAAGAGCGTCTGTGCGTCAGCTGTCTCTGCCGAGTGCAGGGAGGATATTACAGAGTGAAGATAACAGCAAACATTCCTGAAAAGAGACATTCTCCCACGTCATTAATCACGTCTTGTACACGTGTATATAAAGATCCTAAAGTCTGAGTCAAGCATGAGGAGCATATTTAACACAGAAATGAGACAGAAGTAATAATAATGATAATAATGGATTGCATTTATATAGCGCTTTTCAGCAACAGTGTTAAGTAATTGATATGATAATTACATAAATTTTATGATCAAATCAAACTTTTTATTAACAGGGAGCATGATACCAGCCTACATGTCTGTAGGCTGGTAGCATTACTACTTAACATTTAAATTCAGTATTTTCAAAAACAAAACAATTAAATGTTCTGAAATATGTTTTCTTTCTCGTTCCATCCACCCACACCTCCCGTCTCCAATCTCACCCTGCTGCTCCCTCTTTAATTTTCTCTGTGCTTCTGTCTGATTATGCCTTTCCGTCCACGCCCCCACCTCGTTTGTTGTGTGACCTTGCTCACGATGGGCTATACTCTCCACTCCCTCCACCCTCTTTGTTCTCCCATGTCAGATCGTCCCGGTGTCCAAGACCATGCCCGCATCGAGCAGCTCCAGGACGACCTGTCCGAAGTGCTGCAGGCCTACATCCGAGTCAACCACCCAGGTGGACGTCTGCTCTACGCCAAGATGATCCAGAAGCTGGCTGACCTGCGCAGCCTGAACGAGGAGCACTCCAAGCAGTACCGCTCGCTCTCCTTCCAGCCCGAGCACAGCATGCAGCTGACCCCGCTGGTGCTGGAAGTGTTTGGCAGCGAGGTGTCATAGCGGTGGAGGAGGCCTGCGTGGATGCATTCACACGCTCGTAACACAGAGGATGAGTAACCAACCCCTGCTGCCTTTTCCCCAAGAACGCCACTGCCCTCATAAAAACCTGGGCATGTGGGAGAAAGATGGATATTCTGACAGGTAGACAGTAATCTTCACCTCTTCATCATCTCTTCATCCTCCTAACCTCAAGCTACAAGACTCAGACAACTGGACCTCTGGATTTGCAAAAATGAAACACACTAAACAGGTTCTTGCTTTCTGTTGCACTTGGATAATCAGATTTTATTTTTGCTTCTGGATTTGCAAACACTGTACAGAATCAGATTTCATTAGATCACTCAGATATCCAGACTCTTTGACATCCTGGTCCTCTCTCCATCCCCAAACTCCAAAAATCACCCCTTTATCATGATGGCCTTTCCTCAAAAACTACTAGATTCCTGCCGCTTTTCCTGCAGTGGGATGGACACAAATGTCTCATCCTCTTTGTAACATTGCTCCATGTTCACGCCATTGCCACAATACACAGGAGCAAATGCACAGATTTACTTTCATTACCCATGCTGGGTGATAAACTCGGTTTAGATAGCTATTAACTCTTGTTGGTTTACAGTTTTCAAAAGCAAAGACATCCAAATATATTAAATATCAGAAGCCGTCGGCAAGCTTACAGTAATCTCATAGAAATACAAAGTGAGAGTGGAGCAGGCGTGTTTCCCTGTGAATCTGTGCATGTAGTCTCAGATAGTGTAATAGACTGAAGAAGGACATTTAAGTAGGAAAGCGTCAGGATGGGAATGGTGGGAAGGAAGGAGGAAACGAGGTTGGATAAATGGAGGGAGGTGCTACAGATGATGGAATTCCTTTTTCACAGGACAAAAAGGAATTTAGTAAAAAAGAATGTATGTATAAAGCTATATAAATATAAATGATACGTATAAGCTGACATATATGGGAAAACATGGTTGCTTCCATGGAAGCAAATAGTTCTGACTATTGTACTATGTAGAGGATTTGAAGGCCTCTCCTCTGTTGTGTGTGTGTGTGTGTGTGTGTGTGTGTGTGTGTGTGTGTGTGTGTGTGTGTGTGTGTATATGTCATATTTCAAAAGGCAATTACACACACACACTGAGAAGCGTGTGAGGAGTCCTTTTATTTGCGAGATACGTGTACAGAGAGGGAGAATATTGATGGACCACTG
This sequence comes from Copadichromis virginalis, assembly GCF_057382275.1. NCBI lineage: Eukaryota > Metazoa > Chordata > Actinopteri > Cichliformes > Cichlidae > Copadichromis > Copadichromis virginalis. Next base: position 12,703,723 of record NC_140637.1, read on the forward strand.
GGGGGGGGGGGTGTACAGGCTCTGACTGAGGGTCTAGTGCAGGGAAGCATTTTGGACCTGTGAAGTTTGTAGAGTGACATACGCAAACACAACTTCATGTTGCATGGATAGTGACTATCCAAAAGTATTTGTTCAGCTGGTTAGATTGCTGCTAAGACAGAGCTGCGTAGTTGGAGAGAAACCAGCTACCAGCTGTTGCCTCAGGGAAAAGTTTGTCTGATCATATTGTGTACTTGGTGTTTACGATGTGTGCGGCGTAAGCGTACAATCATGAGTCCGAGATTGTTTTTGAAGCTCTAGGCATCACTGTGATTTCTAATCATACTAAATAACAGCAGGAGGAAGCTAAAAGAGGGACTTTTTGAAATAATAGTTAATTCGAGACTTTGTTTTCTAAGCTTATCTGATCAAAGAAATTACATTAGAGGTCATAATTAATACATTTCAAATGCAGACTCATTGGTGTGAAAGTATCTGCCTTAGCTTTAGTTTGTCTGATTGTTTTTTTCCCCCAAAGTCAGAAAAGTAGCAATATACAGTAGTTTAATGTTGTGAATGAAATCCTGAAGATGCTCTTAGTAGCAGAGTAGCGATACAACGCACGAGAAAGATTTTCTTTATTTGTAAAAAGGTAAACTCAAGCCTCATATCTTTTTATCGCATTTGTATAATTTTAACACCAGCCACATAAGCGAGGTTTAGAATGTTAATTTTCAACATCACTACATATCATACATCACATTTCTGTTGACACAGTGTTTGCTCACCCTCATGCAGACCTGGACCACCCCCTTGTGGACAAACTTTGTAAATACCACTTGCTAATTCTGTACATATTTAGAGTTTAACGTAGGATAATATAGGAAGAGAATTCACTTGTTAATGGCAAGATGCTCTGCTATATGCAATTAGGAGTTGAACTCTTATGTTTTATTCTGCTAGAACGGACAGACATGGCAGTTCTGGACAGGTTGCTGAGCTGTTTCAGGGAGAACCGGAGAAGACCGGAGTCCCAAATAGTGGACAAACATCAATGAGACTTCGAAAAAATATGTTTTATAATTACAAACACTTCATATGATTAAACATTCCCAGTGGCATTTGTTTTTGAGCATTCCATCTACACAGTATACACACAGTTGGTGTAAGCATCCTAACACACTGGCGGCCTTTGAAACATGCCCAACAGCTCAGTAACTTCTCGCTAGTAAATGTCTTCTCTGTCCATTTCAGGCTTATGGATGTATGTCTTTTTCTCTCTCCTTCTAAAGTCAATCGATAAGCTTCTGACAATTATACAGTATATTCATAATCTTTTCATTTTGGTGAACATCTGATTTTATTTACTGATTTAATTTTGTTCCTTTCAAGACTGTCACTTGTATAGCGTGTCAGAGTTTGCCGTCTTGCTGGCGCTTGGCTTGCTGCGCTGCAGTGTCGTTTTAGTGAAGCAAAGATGAGCAAAGCGGACTCCTGGAGCCGTTTTCCAAGAACAAGCTTCTTCTTCCCTTTTTTTTCCCCCTGATATCAAGTGAGTGAAGATGGAATAGCTTTTTCTTAACTCACATAGTGGCTTCATCCTCACATACGGGGAAGGGAAGGAACACTGACACTGATTTTTGTTAATGGAAGGAAAGAAGTCAGTGTCGCTGTTTTCCACCTGGAGCTGTACCATTTTTTTGTGAACGGAGAGGCAGTCCCCAACTCTGTATAGAAAAACAAAAACATCTCCTTCTTCAAACCCTCATGTGATAAACTAACACTGCCTCAACTGACTTTCACAGCACTTAACCAACGCAAACTGTTGCAGCTACAGCATGGGCGTGCCTCTTTTTTCATCAACCATCTAACCACCTCAATAACCAGTTACAGCAGGATTACTCTTCATAGCTTTAACTCAGCAGCGAGTCAAGCTCTACTTTGGAAAACTGTGGTGCACCAAGGGCTGATGGGAGTGTAAGTTTTAGGGGCCACAACTGCTGTGGAATTGTACAGGTCGCTCAAATGTGGAGATGACAACCGAGAATGGCTCCTCTGTCCGGCTCGACCCAGGAAACCTTTGGAGTGGACCTCTAGAAGACTGTGTAGAATCTGTATAGAGGATTAAAGGAGATAAAAGACTTTTTAAAAAGAGAATTGCCACAGATGTGCAGACTTAGTGACACACTGTGACACTGACTGACTGATACGTCGCCTGTTAAAATCCAAAGCGGGATGTTACCTTTGTCACTGCTCTGCGTCTCGCATCGCAGCTGTTTAAATTCAGATTTGTTTTGTTTTGTTTTAAAGTAATCGTCATTTGCTAAAGAACAGTTGTTGACAGACTTTTTACATTTACATCTACATCATCTGTTTCAAAAGAAATGAAGGAGAGGGTGATGGTGCGAGAGTCTGCTCACTTGTAAGGATTCCCTATTTAACTTTGCTATGCTGCTGCTGGATGCTGACTCCTCTCTGGAGAAGCCCTACTTGCCATTATTAATGTATATATTTAGGGTTAAACATGAAACATCTGGCTTATACATTTTAACCTAATAGTTGTAGCTGATGCTAGAGGCCGTTAGCGTTCAAAAGAATCCAAACAATGCACAAGTCTCTCGCACCATTACCCCTCCACCCTTCAACCCAGGTCAGCAGCTCCACCTCGGTAGCCTTACTTACAGCAACCTCACTCAGCTGGAAACATTTAACAGATACCTCAGTAATGTACAGGACAACTTTTCACAATAGCCTTCAAGGGAACCAAACATAAACTCATACCACAGATGTACTCAGCACACACCAATACAAACACACACACTACAACTCTCTCCTCAGCAACCTTTGCAGTGTTCATAAGATATACAGGAAACTAGTTGCCAATTGTTGTAAAAAGGTTGTTAGGTAGAATCCTGTTGTGAGTAGGCCAGTGGATCCCAATGTTTCTCAGTGTTAACTTTCACACTCTCGTTTTTTTTCTCTTTACTCACTTGCTGTCATCACTGCTTTGCTCTCTTTTTTCTTCGGACTTTGTCGTCTCTCTGTCTCTGTAAATGGACGACACACCGCTAAGCTTTAGCAGTGCGTTTAGCCAAACATACTACCTCTCCCTTCTGCACATAAATTTATAAATATATATATTTTTGTCGCAGCATGATTGTGCTTAATATAAAACATCCATTTTTACGTTAACACTAATTTAGAAGTTTTTTGGTGTATATGTACAGTATATTCCTTTTTTATCTCTTTTTTTAAAAAAATGCTGGATGATATCTATTTTTTTTTTTACTTCAAATTTCTATATAAAATTTTAAACTCACTTAAATCCGAGGCCTCTTTAGCTCCACTTTCTCACCTAAGTGTGTAGATGCATGTTAAAAATGATGCATGAAAGTGAGGCTACATTCAGAGCAGCAGAAAGTGCCAGAATTCTTTTGGATTCTTTTTATGTGTCTCAAAGAGCAGATTTATGTTTTTTAAATTATTATAATTATTATTATTGTTTTACCCAGGAGAGAAAAAAAACCCATTTGTTTAGGTAAATATCTAAATGAGCAACTTATTGGTGGAACAGACATAATTTTGATGAAACAGTAACTTTACAAAGTCCCCTTTACCAAGCAGAAGAGTTGACTCGATAGGTGAAGTTTTGTAGACTGAAGCATCGTATAACAGAACTTTGAAATGACTGAGAGGTAGAGCCTGACTGATTTATTGGCAAGGCGATATTATTGGACTATATTTGCTATTTTTTGTTATCTGCATTTTTAATTGAAAATAGAAATGGAAAGAAGAGACAGAAGAAACACCCTTCAGCCATGTTGCGAACGGTGATATTACATAGTTTTTCCACCAGAGGGCACTTGGCACAAACAACAAGCGGATGATCTGAGGTGAGCTGGATAGAAGGTGAACAAGTGAATAAATAACTACACATAACAAATGTTCAGGAAAGTTGTATGTATCGTGCATACGAAACAAAAATAATCAGCCGATATTTTGGATTATTGGATTTTCATACCGCTCGATTTTAGAATCGACCTTGAATATCCTGTATCAGTCAGGCTCTACTGCGAGGTTTGCGGGACCTAAAAACAGTTTATAAAAATTCTGAAGAGAGATGTGTCATAAACTCAGCAAAATAATAGTGACAAGTTTAACATTTATGGAAGTTCATTTTCTTGCTTTCATGAAGCAAGTTAGACGTTTGATTGATACCACTTTGGCTCGGTGCAAATATTAAGCGGCGACTTTGTTTCTGTAACAAGATGTAAAGTTATATAAGCTCCATATTTTACCTCCACCCATACAAACGTTGCTGTTAAAGTGGACCTGTTATGTTTTCCCTATTTGTTTGGGGGGTGGGGCTTGGTATCATTTATATATATACTTATGATGGAAGCTACTCATATTAAATATGGCTGAAGCTTCAAATAATGAATGGCTTATGTACAAGTAATCACTGTGAGCCAAAACCTCAACTCTGTTTTTATACTCCTAGATCTGTATGATGCCTTTGGTCTTGGTGTAAGCTTCACCTAGTTGCTGTACACACTATGTGTGTGTATGAGGGGCAACCAATCAGAAGAAAGTTAGCTTAGGGGGAGGGTTCCCTTAGAGGAAAGGAATGTTTCGAACAGGATGAGCTGTGGCGCTGCACCAAGGACAAGTATAAGCTAAAAGAAGGGATGTTCTTTTTTTATCCTTGAATCATGCCAACTACTCAGTACAGACCAACAATAAAAATATGGGGCTGGAAATAAACATCACAGGTCCACTTTAAGGTAACTGTCTCCAGGATGTAGCTTTATATTAGGCATACAGACATGAGAGTGGTATGAATCTCATTTATACCATTGCAAGAAAGCAAGCATCACGCTGCCCCAACAATTCATTTAAACAACAAAGTCACAGAAGGCAAAGGTAAAGTTGAGAGCAGTTAATCAAAGACAAAGCAGGGACAAAATACAAATGAGTGATTTTAAATCAAAACATACTTGACAAACTTGAGTTTCATGAGGCTAATTGATTGCATGTCAAAATAGAGATGGTTCATTATGAGCAGTCAGGAATCGAGTCTCATGGGTTGTTGTATGAAAGTAGCATAAAGCCAGAGAACCTAAGTGCAAACTTTACAAACAAACCAAAAGAATCTGAGCTCTGCGAAACAAGAGGAAGCTGGTCCCACTTGAGTCTGCTCGTCAGTTAATCAAAATAATACGCTAACAGATGTTTGTCTCTACTGACCCACTGCTGTTGATGAATTCATCCCACACAGTCAGAAACCTCTCAGTCAAACGTATGTAAATGTTGTCAGCTTCAGCTCAGATAATGAGAAATGCAGTTCGACTTTGACAACTTTGTTTTCCCCCTAACATTCAAAATGTAAAAAAATAACTCCCACCACAGTGACCCTCGGACAGCTTTGTTTTCCCGTTACTGTGTGCGTGTGTTTTCTTTTTCTCTAGTGCCCTTCAGTTGTCTGATAAGCTTTTACAACATTGGGATCCTATTTTAGATACAGTAACAGTTTTGGGTTCTTTTGCATCAAAGTATCACGCACCTGCACCAGCCCAGCACTTCTGCCTTCTTCTAACTCTGAATGCTTCACCTATGTGCTGCTCTCACTTAGCTTTCAAATTAAAGCAGGCCTTTAGAAATATATGATATGAATGACTTAGCGAGACTTCACTGTGGCATTCTAGAAATTAATGGGTCATGTTTCAGCTCACAGCATGTGCTTTTGGTTTTCTAAGGTTCATTTAGCACCCTCATCTGTTGCTGATGGAAATCCTTTGGCAGATGCTTCATTCAATTTGCCTCCTGATTGACGTCATATAGTGTCCTTAAAACTATTATTAGGAGGATTAGTCTTAGTTTACACTTAAACGAGCTGTATTCTGAACAACAGGCTGTGACTCATATGATTCATATGTTGCCTGTGTTTGAACCTAAGGAGAGCGGACAGATAGAAAGCCAGCTTTTCTGTTGTCTAACAGATGGATTTCACTCTAAACAGATTGTCATCTGTTGCATTTCTTTGCTACCTCTTTCAATATGCGCTTACACAGACACACACACACTGAAAACGCTGCATTCAAAGGTCAACATGCACCCATTTGTAACTGACTGTAAGAAGACAGTGAACACATGACACACACTCAAACACACGCACACTTGTGCCCACTTCTTTTCCCTCACCAGCAGTTTTTTGCCAATGATGCACTTGTGTTTTTGTTTCCAAATGCTCTGCAAAACATATGTTTAAAAACATTTTTTTTTTAAATTAGTCATCAAGTTTTATTTTTTTAAAACCTGTAATCTCCATAGTAAGACCTGGGCTAGCCAGGTGCTTAGAAGTGAGTAGGTTTTTCATTCATCTGTATAGAAAGATTCATGTCTTTAAAAATACGAGAGAAAAGAAACATAAATGCACATATATCTCAGCTCAGTTGTACCTTGGTGTGCCTAGAACCCACAGCCTTATTTTGGGACAATATCAGGGGTTTTAACCAGAATACACGATGTTCTGTAGAGGACAGTTGAGTTTTATCGAGTAGCCCTCCCCAACCCTCCCTTTATTTCCACAATCGGTTTTACGATGTGCATGTGGAAGGTGCGCATCCTCCACAGGGTGTGCTATGTCAGTGTTTCAGCTAGTTGTGATACTTTATTTATTCCCCTTTCAGACGACACTTTAGAGTTAAAGCAAACAGAAAAACAAGCAAAAAAAAAAACATTTTGGAGTCTGATTTAATTTTTTTAAATCTAATTTGGCTCGATTAAAAGTCTTTTTAAAGGGTTTCCAGTAGATAACGATCTATTATGTAGGTCTGTGTATTTCTTGTAGAATAAAAATAAAAGTTGAAGTAATAATTGATCTCACCAGAGTCCCAAAATAAGTACTTTTGCTTTCACACATGCACACCACCATGCAGTAAAACTCAGCAGCTCTCAGTGCTTTGAGCAGAAATTTGTCTTTTTCAGAATACACAATTGCCAGGGCGCTGCTGTTGATGGCACCATCAATAGCCTTACGTAAAGACAGATAGTGTTATACATACATGAACTAATGTCTCTGTGTGGTATGAATCACCACCTTTTATTTTGTTTTTTGCTCTTTTCTATTTGCTCTTCTCTTTGAAGTTGATCCATTGTACTTTGGTTAAATGCATTGTATTTAGTAAAATACTGATGATGTTTTGGGGAAATCACACAAATAAAACAGCTGTACATAGTGACGCAAAACAGCCCTCGTGTCCTCGCTTCTTTGTGTCGTGCTGTAGAAGAAAACATCGCTTATTTCTAACTTAATGCTGATAAATGAAAACTTTTTTTTTTCCTAGAAATACATCAGTTTTCACATTTTAAAAAAAATTTGGAACAGCATAATTCAAATTCCTTTTACCTCAGTTAGATTTTTCCATCATTGTGGAAAAAAAACCTGCAAAGTTAAAATGCTATTTGTTTTTTTTAAAGGCACAAATTAGTCCCTGCATGTCATCAGAGAACATGTATGGGGTGATACTTTAAGGCACATATGCAAGTTTCTTCTAAGTTAACTGATTTTACCATAATCACCAGAGGCCCCCAGACTTTCCATTTATTTTTAATAATCCACTTAATTACAGTCACTTATACTCAAAGTGAAATAAATCGACAAACGAGCTTGCAAAGCTCTTCTGCGTCCACTGCTCATTGAGAAATATGGAACTATTTAATGAGCAATATTTTTTTTCCATGAGTGAAGTTTGTTGATATTCTGTCATTTTATCCTCCACTTGATGTTGGGGGAAATAAGTGAATTAATTAAAATAATTGTATTTAATTTAATTGTGGGACTGCCTCGTTTATTACCACATGGCTGTACACTTCTTTGGCCGGTAGAGGGCGCAAATATGCTGCTGTAGTCCTGAGCGGCTGATAGACTCATCGAAGTGGGTCATTCCGTATGTGGAAATAATCATACCGAATATAGAACAATATTCCGATTTCACGTCTCCGAAAAAGTCAAAGGATCATTAAATTTAATGTATTTCAGCTACTTTTTCTTGCATTTTCCTTTCAGCTTTTGGACACTTTCACATCTTCACCTACATCCTGATTAGTGACAGCCGCAGTGAGAAGCTGCCTTCCATTTTCTTAACGTGCATTAAAGATGCGCATGATTTATTTTTTTTAATCAAGTACCGTTACATGTCTTTGTCACCTCAGAGTGGTGACCAAATTGCTGCTGTCCCCAAACATGACCACTTTCATTTTTTCCGTGTTAGACTTTCATCTGCACAGCGCCATTCCTCGTGACTGATCTGTGTTACGTTCACTTCTCTCCCTGACGGATTGCCTTATCTAATGATAAGACAGCAGCTGTGGCACGATGAAAGGAAGAAGGGCAGTAGATGTAAGGAACAAGATAGATAGGGCTTCCCACTCAGCGAGAGCCGGGAGGCTCATTTTAAGTTTCTCTTTGATCACAAACGTATTCGCCCCTCTTGTGACAAACTCCACCCAACCACGATGAAACAAATGCTGTAGTTTATTGCCAGCCTCTGCACGACCAAGGTGAGCATGAGCAGGATGCTTTGGCCTGCCTGTGATGACAGTCATCCAGACCTCATTTGGACAGTCTCATTCCATGTGACCCTCCGGGAACGACGAGCAGTGCTGTGCGATACCGCACATTTTGATAGCAGTCTGATTCCAAGTAAATGCTGGGCCAATATTACCAGTACCGATACTTTTAACCTATAAAGGCAGCTTATGTAGGGGGGAGCAGTGTGTCATGATTTATTAGATTAATCATCATGAATTTGCAAAATCTGAACACATTTCATTGAAAATTAAATCTTTATCACTTAGGTTTTCCAGAAAAATGAATACATCAAAACACACCTTTTGAGCTTTTTATTTATCTTGAAATTGGTATGTAAATGTGCCGCTATCTCTAAAGCACTTTGGGTCAACCTCTGTTGTTTATGTGCTATAGACTATAGATAAAATAGACGTGACAGTCAACACAAAAAAGGTTCAGACATTTTTCATAGTGCCTTTCAGGAGTATCTGAACAGCTGAGACACATTTTTTCTAAACACTGCATTCCTCTGGCTTTTAAACCCCAAAACACGCCGTGCCAAAAACTGGTCCACCCCAAGGATTGAGTGGACCAGTTTTTGGCAGAGTAATATAGTGTACGCTGTTAAGTGCCAGGAGGATTGCCATGATTTCTACATCGAGAAAACCAAACAACCTCTGGTGAAGTAGATGGATGATGGAGAAGAGCTGGTCAGGCCAGGACTCTGCAATCACACCAAACCAGTGGACACTCCTTCACTGATGAGGATGTACACATGCTGGACAGGGAGGAACACTGGTCTGAATTGAGGAGATCTTTCACCATCTTTGCAGCCATTCCCCAACTCTCTGTGAATGGTACTTAAGGCCACCGATCATTGGGCTTTGGTCGATGATCAGTAGTTGATGATCAATAGTCATGTCAATTGGCGTATTAATGATCCAAAAACTGACCTCACAGCCCTACTCTTTATAACGTTGGGGAAACCTGGAGTCAGCTGAGACTGAAGAAGTCACTTGGATGAGTGACAAAATGTTTCTCCCACTGAAAACTGAGCATAGAGGCTAGAAACACAACACTGATCCTATCACGCTAGTATCGATCCAATACCAGTACCAGTATTGGCACTAATATTATTTTTGGCTCGATCCACCCACCTCGAATGAGAACAACTGCTGGCTGAGCAGTTGAGATCCTAAAAGCTAAGCTCTTTAAACTGAATCACTCTCATGACAAAAATTAGGAAAGGCTTTTTTTATGACAGCTGTCTGCTTAATCTGGTATTTGTCTTTGTTTATGTTAATGACACAGCTCCCAGTGGCTGAATGATTGTGTTCTCAGCCTTGAAATAAACTCACAGCGAAGCCGCCACGAATGCTTCCACCATGTTTGCGCTCATTGCGGTTTTCATAATAACGGCTTCTCCCATATTAAGTTCTCCGCTGGACCGCTAACCAGATGCTAATAGCTCACTCTGTAGAGTGTTGATTGACTATTATCTCGCCGGCTTTCATGGCTCATGTGAAGAGAGCTGCAGTTTATGGATGAGTCTGAGAAGCCAGGCGTCTCAAGTGTTTCTACAGTCACATTCCTGCATAATTGCTGCACATAGCCGTGTTGGGAAAGAGTCATGATACACAGAGAGACATGCCATGGCACGAACACACACACACTGTGTTATTGGTATCCCTGCTGAGCTTCGTTAGTCACATCCTGCACATGGTGACGTGTCCAGATGCTCTTTACTGGAATGTCAGAGAATGTTGTAATACTGCAATGAATCAGTACTCAAAAAAAAGAAAAGTAGAACTTGTTTAAAACTGGAGAGTCTTTTTTTTTTTTCTTTTGTCAGGGGGTCTTTTGCAAAGCAGATTATACAGATTGTTATTTGTGGCTCTGAGTTGGTGTGTGCAGAACCAACTTAAAATAAATGACATTCATCATAATAAAGCAGCTTGTCACTGAGCACACAGGGAGTCCTCCACAGATGGTTTTAATCATTTGAAGTAGAGTTCAAAAGCAGTAAAAGCACTAAGTCAGACTGTCCATACACACAAAATGAAAATTCATTTTATATATATATATATATATAAAACAACTTTTAAAAAAACCCACAAAGCAAAAAACAAAAAGAAGAAAATATTGGCTCCATTCATCTGTCCAGCCCCAGAAGGGAGTCACCTCCAGTATTTCTTACATGTCTCATTTTCACATCCCCATTGTGCCGTGCTGTGCAGCTTTTCCCAGAGGAGGAGGAGTGTTTTACTGAATAAGATTCTTGTTTCTCCGGCCAAATGTCCGACATTCACAGCTGTCGCAGCAGACAAATGCACAAGAGGTCGAGCCTTATTATGACTTTTATATTTACGCCTCATGTTTCTCACAGTTTCTCAGGCCCCTAATTTGCATGACCTTGCACTTTTAAATATTAAATTTAACACACCACGACCGCCCAGGTGTGTGAGCTCTAAAGATTTCGTTCCTCGTGCTGCTTTTACAGTTTTAACCAGCTGGTTCATTTCAGTAAGTGAGCAAAATAAGAAGAGTTTAATTAGTTTATAGTTAGCAAGTCCTTTATTTTCCCTGTACTATCCCTTTATCTGAGTGAAGTTGTGGCTTGAGAGGAAGACGAGTTAAAATGAAAGACTTGTCATCTGATTTGATTTGTAGCTACTTGAGGGCAGCAGAAGCAACTGAGCAGCGAAAACCTTTATTCTTGCAAACATAAGATTTCTTTATGTCTTCCCTCCAAGGACTTGCTTGGACTTGCTTGTCATTTTTAAAGTGGTCTTGAGCGCTAGTTCTTGAGGCTTTCTGAATGTTTTCATTCGGACATTGGCTTCTTTTTCATTCACGTTCAGTTCCGTCCTTGTACCTGATCATTTTCCAAGGAACGCTTTTCATTCGTTAAGCCACTTCACGCTGATTTTAAGTGATGAATAGTGTTCCGTCTACACTAAAGAGACAACTTACCAAAGAGTCCATTTTAAGTAGACTCTTTGTTAATAGCTGCCTGATGCAAAAACATATCATGTGTTTCTCTAGATGAATCTACACCACTGATTGTGTCATTCCTCTCAACAGACTATGCAGGTTCCTTGATATCAACTGGCACTTCTCAAATGATTTTCTTCATACCTATGTGACAGATACTTCAGGATTCATATTTACAATGATCTGTGCTCCTCCTTTCTGGGGTTACACTCAATCCTTGGTGTAATTCCTTTATATATGCTACCCCTGGCCGTCTACTAAACAGCTTCAAAGACATCTCCTGCCATTGCACTGCGGTACTTTTCTGTTCGGCCAAACAGCCTCAGCAGGCTCTCCTATCCTGGTGAATCTTTCACTGGCATTAGATGTCTTCAAATTTCCTCCATCTCGAGCAAGGCTGAGCTCCGTGACAGCTTATCAATAAAGTTATTACACTGGTCTTGTCATGCTTTGGGGCAGCAGCCCACATGCTGATATTGCAGTAAAAGCTTACCAGGATAGAGAAACACACAACAGAACACTATCAGTCATGGATTGGCCTTTGAACTTAGATTAGCTTTCAAGAAGCCTGGAGAACTATTCCTGCAGACTACTTAAAGACATTACAGCAGGGGTGTCCAACTCCAGGCCTCGAGTGCCCATGTCCTGCAGGTTTTAGACGTGTCATTGATCCAACTCAGCTGATTCAAATGGCTATATGACCTCCTCAAAATTGCCTTGAAGTTGAACTCCAGAGGCCTGGTAATGAACTAATCATTTGATTCAGGTGTGTTGACCCAGGGTGATATCTAAAACCTGCAGGACACCGGCCCTTGAGGCCTGGAGTTCCTCCATCCCTGTATTACAGGAAGAATAAAGGGGGTCATACCAAATACTGACGTTCAACCTCATTTGATTTGTGTAAATTCTGTTTTTAACATCTATACTGAACTGTATTTCCCTGTATGTTTGCACAATTCAATAAATCGCTGCACCTGTTTCCCATTTTGATCACTTGACTTCACATAGTATACAGTGAACAGGGAAAAATCCCACTTTGAGTTGAAAGCACCGGCAGTTTTTGTGTGGGGGGTCTTCTTCTTTTTCTTTTTTTCTGCCTGTCCCATTTGGTTCTTTAGCCGTCAGAATTGTTGTCTGAAGACCAACAAGGATACCCAATGGATTTACTTTGCCAAATGGATCATCGTGGCATTACCGTATTGGTCCATTTGATCGACCTTTATTGTTATTATTTATTTTATTTTATTTTCAGTTGTTACAGATGGGACAGACATGACTGAGGGATAGGAAAGGGAGAAAGAAAGACGAAGGAAAAGAAAAACAGAAGGGAAGAAGGACAGTGAGAAAGGGCACTTAAAAAGAGAAAGAAGAAAAAAAATCTCCTGGATCACCTGTTGAGAGAAAAAGAAGAGAAAACAAGCAAAAAAAAAAACAGAGCAACATACTAAACAGAACACCATCACGTTAATCTAGCTAAGTGTAAACAGCAGTAAATACTAAATATTGAATGTTGTTGTGTAGCACGCAGGACCGACAGCGCACAGTGTGCTTGGAAATAGCAGCCAATAGAGATGTAGTTTATGTCTATGAACAGTGAACACCCGTGTGCACACCTGTGTGGACACCTGTGGGGATGAGCGCGCTTGTATTCAAAAGGTTTCCCCATGTAACGGTCTGCTAGAGGATGTAGAGAGCCATAGCCCCGTCCCCCAGGGCATGAAGCAGGCATGGAAGAGATCCAGGCTCCAGACATCCAGAGGCCCCAGAGTGCGAGAGCCCAAGGAGGACCACCGGAGGGGCATCCGTGCCACCCTCCTGGGAAGAGCTGAGGAGAGCCCCAGATGAGGGGTCACCCAGTAGCCACGGAGCAGAAGCCAGAGGGGGCTGCAGTGGCGTGCCCGCCGGCTCTGCTGGCAGCCAGCTGTGCCAGAGTGAACCGAGCCGCAGGCCCAGAGGCCGGAGGCCCAGAGGCCGGAGGCCCGAGGGCCCCCTTTGCCCCGGAAGAGGCCTGACCGAGCAACAGGCACCAGGCCCCGCCAAGTAGTCACCGGGAGTGAGCTGGTACATATCTCAGCACCCAGCCCCGGACACCAAGAACCACCAATGCACCGACCCCTGAAGGCATCAGTTGTGTATGTGAGTGTGGTGAGGGGAGATAGGCCTTTGGAGGGCCTGAGAGTTCCCAGAGAGGTGGAGTGTAAGACCCGACCTGACATATAAACACAGACAAACAGGCACACGCAGACACAAACATGCATTCCCACCCTCATGCACACATATACAAATACTCAGCACTCACCCAACGTAGGGATAGACATACATGGACACTTTACACACAATCACACTCCCCAAACAAATTCTATACCCCAGGTCCAGATACCCTCGCCCCTGGAGGGGGAAACGGCACCTAGACCAAGGAGATGTTACCCTGTCCCCCGGGGTGGAGGCAAGCAGACCGCCCCAGGCTCTGCAGCAGCAGGTAGGCCCCACATCCCAGATCCCAATCGGACGGCCAACACCTCCTTCCAGCCCCCCTGCCCCGATGGCCAGCAGAGAACAGGGGTGTGTGAAGACTCCAAACCTCCCTCCTCTCGCTCATGTGTAGTGTTGCTGCGTGTTGTTCTAAGGTGCATTTAAAACATGGCAGAGCATGGTGCTGCTGCCAGAGAGCAGCAGGTGTTAGCACGTGTGTGGGGGGTGTTCTTCCTCACGCTCACCGTGGCTGCATGTTTCGATTTCATGATAAAGCTGCAGACTGGATCTGTCATCCACTGCATGTTGGTCTGAGGAAGAGTTTCAGCCAAGTGTTCAGCCAAGTGTTGCAAATGTGAAACAAAGTTTTGAAGGCTGGCTTTTTGCCCCCCTTTTCTTTCTTTCTTTTTCTTTTTTTTTGGAGAGGGGGAATGAAAAAATTATTTAACTAAATATAAGAAAGAGGAAGGAGGGAGAGAAAGAGATGTGTCGGGTGAAAACAAGAGGGTGGGGTGTTTAAAACGAGAAGGATCGCGGGGTTACAGAAAGAGGCTGCGGTAACGCTGCTGACGCACATGTGAAACACGGAGGGGAGGGAGGGATGGAAAGGAATCTCTGGCTGGGATCACCAAAACCTCGAGACGAGGTCAGAAAGCCACTGGCGACATGATGAACACACACACACACACACACTAGAGTCCGAGCAGCACTAATAATAACAGATCTAATAGTAGTTTAATGGGTGATAATCAGTGATCGTTTAAAACCACGTGGAGCACAGGAAAACGGGGGTGAAACCTCTTCTGCGCACACTTTATAATGTGTGGGATATTTAACAGTGTGTGTGGGTGGGTTGGAGATATCATTTTTAAAACATTTTGTTGTATCGCTGTTGTTATTTCCCACTTCTGGGACAGTCCTCTGTCCCTGTCCTCTGTGTGTTTACCGACTCTGACATTAACCAGTGTGTTGCACGCTTAGTTTGTGTGTTGGCTTTTTGTATAGCTGTGTTTAACACTCACACATGCAGTTTAATGTCAACTGCAGGTTGTGATAATCATGTGCGCGCTGTAGTTTGTCTGTCTGCAGATGCGTGCGTGCACGTATATGAATATGAATTCATTTTATATTGCACGGGTATGTTAATAAGTACATCCAGAGGCAGAAAAGTCACCGTTGGTATGTATGCGGGGTACATGTGTGCGCGTGTGGTTGCACGCTTATGTGCGTGTATGTTCTGGCCAGTCGGAGCGTGGGAATGTGGTGAAGGATTTCTGTGGTATTTTTAATGTTTGTTATTAAATATTACCACAAGGGACTAGGACCAAACCCCAGACACTCCTCTTCTTCTCTTCCTCGTCCTTCTCTCCCTCTACTCCTCCTCCTCCTCCTCCGAATAACAATGAAACCAAAGCGACTCACCACTTGGTTTAAATAAATCTGACACTTATGGAAACAAAATCCTGACCAGACTCTGGAAGGGGTAAAAAGTCAAAATAACCATGGTAACACAAGAAGGCAAAACTACTTAGAAGTAAAGCAAAACTATAAAAAAAAAGAAAAACAAAGTGACACCCAGCAGCAGGTGGAGACGTTATTATGGGATATGGGGAACAACAGGTCAGCTCAGTCATAAACCATCTCTTTTTTCTGAATTCCCAGATTTTAAGCAGTGATGTTGGCTGAGTGTGTTTCCATTCTCCTCACATCACAAATAACAGTAAGTTCCAAGTTAATGGACCCAGTTAACCTAACATACCCTTACCTAATTAAAAAACAAAGAAAGAAAATTACAATATCTTTGTATACTTTGATAACTTGATCAATTTTTCAAATGTATTGCTGTCCAGGGCTGGGGGCAGCTGACCTGGAAGTGTCGGTCCTGCAGGTCTTGAAATGGCTCCTTGAATGTCTCTCCAAAAAGAGGCACTGAGGTTAAAATTACCAACCTAAATTAAACTCCAAAAATCCCACCTGGCAGTGATCAAATCGCAGACGTTAATGTGGAGTCCAGAAACCTGGACAGCTGAACTCATTCATTTAATATTGCTCACTCAGAAAAATCAAGTTACTCCTAGTGCTCTCCACTCACAATGAACACGACCCCTACAAACTAAGAAAACAAAAGTTAGTGAACTGTACTTAGTTTTTCTAAGGAAGAGAGTTTGCATCATTTTTTTAAAGCAATGACAACAACATGAAATTTTACAAAATCAAACCTAAATCTTAAATCTAAACTCTCAAATTGACCTTTTATAGAACCTTATCACTCTGATGGTGTAAAACTCCACTGAGTTCTCACAAGGGTACTTTGTGAACCAATGCCCTGCATGTAGCATGTTTAGGGTGCGTCTATGAAGTTCACAATTTTGTAGTTTAGTACCTACTTTTGATGATTTATTTATTTATTTAGGTCAATTCATTTGTCATTACGATTGTTTTCTATCTCTTTATGGCTGTTTTGCTTCACATTTTGATTGAATTATGGGTCTCGGGGTCTCAGCTGATAAGACCAGACAAATGTTCTTCTTCCTCTTCTTCTTCTTGCTTCTTTAAATTTTGTGGTGAATGTTTTCCTATGTTCCGTGACGTGAACTTGGACTTGCTTCAGTTGTTTGAATTTGGAGTTGTCGGAGTCAAAGTTGACTGAAAAGTCATACGGTGTTGACGTGTTGGTCTGGAAACAGGAGAGCAGAGCAGCTTTTATACCGATAAGAAGAGTAAACAGTGTGAGCGATTATCAGATCCTCCCATCTTTGCAAATTTGATCTTTCCAACCTCGGTATCAAACTGGACTGGATGCATTTTTTTGTACTGGAAATGTCAAGACTAATTTTTCCTGTTTAAAAAAAAAATCCTCTGCACAAAAAAAATGTTCCCCATCAACGCTACAGACAGACCCCATTCAAAGCTGACATAAAGATCTGTTTAAACGTATTTAACTCTCCTTTTCGCTGTTTGAAACATGTGCTACGAGAGGCTCTGTTTGTTCAGAAAGAAAAGTTCAAGCCTTGGGTGGAGCAGACAGATGGATGGATTCAGTGCATACAGTAAACATCTTTTTTTACTTACCAAATGCAGACCTCATTATTTTCCTCCAGCTGAGCATTTTTTCATCTTTAAACTCTCACACCATCGAAACTCGCCCCTCCAGAGACTCTTTCCTGTCGACCATCCCGACAGGGCGGTATTCGTGTCTCTTTGGTAGAGCACGAGGCTTATTTCCTATCAAAGGCAGATATAGTGCAGATCAGAGGTCATATAAACAGGAATTCCAAAGTACACAACAGGAACGCCTATTTTTAGTTGAATCTGATGACTTACATTTCTTTCTTCTTGTTTTCCAGAAATGGGGGATGAAAATCTTCCAGTGACATGAGGCAACCTTTCTTTTTCTGTTCTTTCTTGTTAATTTTAGTGAAAGATTGATTTTATTTTTATGTGTTCTGCTTGGTCATATATTTCAATGATAATAAACCTCAGGGTCATCCTGTTCAGGACACATCTCATCCGTGGGATTAGTTTGAAAGGTGTATACTTTTCCAGTGCTCAGTCCACAGTAAAGTCTTTCGAGACAAACTTTTGTCCCCCACATTCCCCCATCAGCCCCCGCCCTTTATATGTCACCCATTTCCATGTGTTTCCAGCTTTTCTCCATTTTTCTGTTTGTTCCTCTCATCTCCGCCTCTGCCTCTCAGCTATCTGTCTTCTTGTTCTTTCCTTAAAGAAGCATGTGAGAGCGCAATCACGGAGACTCCAAGCTTTTCCGCACAAGCAGCCAAATTTATCCTCGTGGTTTTCCGCATGTTTATTTTGGGTTTTCTTGAGGGACGACATATCTGCGGGAAAACCAAACAGCCCAGAGCGGGTGCTTTCCCTCTGGGGATCATCGAGGCGCGGGTAAAAATAGGAACGTCTTTTTTGGGGAAATGGAATTAAAGATTAGTGAGGGCCTCCCGAGGGTCCCCCACCTCCCCTCACAAGAAGATGGCAAAGATCATAACTCTTTTTTTCTTTCTTTCTTTCTTTGTTTTTTTCTTTTTTAAATATCTTTTTTCCCATTCTGCAGCGAATGTTGAAAATGACAAACTGGGTCTCGTTTTAGACACAATAGAAAAGCACCACTGCTATCCGCTGCTCTCCATTTTTAATCTGACTGTAATTTCCTGGAGCAATTAGCACCAAAACATCACAATTATATAAACGCCGGTGGAGCAAATCATTCTGACTCCTTTGCGGTCCCGCCACCTCTCCTATGTAAAGCTACCCCAAAGAGGGCATTAATCTCTGTCATCACTTTCAAAAACTCTTTCCTTCATGCTTTTTATTTTCTCGCAGCTGAACTCGATGGCTGTCATTGTAGGATGTGCGTGTGGGTTGTAAGGAATTCTGGGATAGGAAAAAAAACCCTCCTCCGCTCTGACTTCTTGGTTTGACCTGTGTTCAACATGCTGTCTGCTATGGTGATCTACTACTACTTCTGCTACTACTGCTGCTACATTCATGGAAATCGTTTTTCTGCAGGGTGGGCGACCCGCTCGGATTGCACCAAGGGGGATAGTGGGCGAGCAAATTGTTTTGTTCACCCATGGTTTTTTTGTTTGTTTTTGGCTATAGCTACTCTGCAGGAAACCTTTACAATCTCTGGGTTGCTCTTATTCAACAACTGCTATTCATATAATGTCTGTGTCTTCCAACCTAAAACCGAACAGGGTTTCACTACTAAGGATGGGGCTCAAACATGTGCATGATGACAAAGCAATGCTCCAGCAATGATGATATCTGACTCATATTCTTACTCAGATGATAAAGTTGGGAGTTTTTTTCCCCCACATTTCTATTACTGTTGGTTCTTTTCTTTTTTTTTTGCAGTTGTTGAGTCTAAATATCATCAAGGGTGTTGGTTTAACTGCTGGATACAGTCAAAGGCTTTATAAGGATTCTGTGCAGTCAAACTAAGTACACCACATGATTAAGTAGCTTAGAATCACCTTTAGCAGTAATAACTTGAAGTAACTTTATCAGTGACTTTTTGGCCCACTATTATTTACAAGGTTGCTTAAGGTCATTGAGCTGTGTGGGATTCATTTATGTGCAGCCCTCTTCAGGTCCCACCTGAGTATTTCAATCAGATTGAGGTCTGGACTGTGACTGGGCCCATGCAGCACCTGGATTATTTCCTTTTTCAGTCATGCTGTTGTAGTTTTGCTGCTGTAATCCTGATTTTTGTCTTGTTGCATGATCATGGTCCAGTTTGGCCCCAACTGTTGGCTGTTGGCAGATGGCCTCACATATGACTCTAGAACTACATGGTCGACTAAAGTGACTGCAAGGTACCAAGAGCTTGTGGCTAGAAAACAAGCCAAAATCATCACCCCTCCACCACCGTGCTGGACTCAGTATGAGGTGTTTGTGCAGTGCATTATAGCCAAACATCTCCAATTTTCTCCCATTTGTAAAATGACATTGTTTCTGAACTCTCATGTCCTTTCAAACCCTTTTGAGACTAGTCATACTTGTCTTTTTCTGATCTAACATGCTATCTGAGAACGAACAAATTTGCTGGGGCATCCACTTCTAGGGAGATTTTAGCACTGAGTTAACACACAAACCAAAGGGCTCCAGATCAGAAAAGTGCAATAATACTTTTGCTTTTGCTGATCATCAATTAATCAGCATCCTCAGAATTTGTGTGGAAGCAGTACGGATGTGTTTAATTTTCCTAGGACTGCATAAAGTGCTGTGAAAGCTCTTCTTTCACATGACTGTATATTATTTTGGAGTACATTAGTTAGTGTTAGAGATATGGTTAGTGATAATAATTAAGTGTAGTCGGTAAAAATTGTGACCAGAAATTCCAAAAAGTGGAAACAGAAAGGGGATGTGGTTATCAGTTTTTGTTGCCTCAGCAAATGGCAGTATGACGCAAAGTGGAGATATGGTCAACTAACGAAGACGTTCAAACTGTAGTTCATATGTGAAAACACCAGAGAAGGATACAAAAGTAACTAATCTGACTATGCCCATAGGTTAAAAAAAAATAAGAAAAAGAAAGTTTAAGCCACAGAAGCACGCGGCTTTATGTCTACGTCAGCACTGACCACAGCTCAGTCATCACCATCACTCAGCTGGTCACTTGGGAGTGGCTGGGTCTCAGTAGTCTGCTGTCACTGTGACTAATAAGAAGCATCTGCACATCCATAAATATAAACAGACACACAGAGTATTTTATACTGCACACAGAGTGACTGGTGCACATAAAACCTCCTAATAGTAGGGGTTACACAGTACATCCACATATGTGTGCAGGAAAAAATCATATCCAGAATGCAGCTGAGATTTGTGTGAAGACTCCAGTAGTTATTGGACCCAGAAACCAGGAGAATAGTGAATCACATAAGCTGGATTGAATTGAGAGTTAGAGCAATCCATGAGAAGCTTGAATAGTCAGAGGGCCCGGTGGCGCCAGTGTCCGGCAACCTCGCCTCTGTCAGTGCCCCACAGGGTGGCTGTGGCTACAATGTAGCTTGCCATCACCAGTGTGTGAATGTGTGTGTGAATGGGTGGATGACTGAATGTGTAAAGCGCTTTGGGGTCCTTGGGGACTAGTAAAGCGCTATATAAATACAGGCCATTTACCATTTATTTGTAACTTTATTATATTTATAGCACGATCATTTCTTTTTAGGCCAGAGAAGAGAAGAAGAAAAATCAGCTTGTGCATCGGATATTTGGGGGAACATAAACTGAATTGTAGAACATAAACATTGTATGTATTACAGTTATGTAATTAATGTGTATTCCTTTATTTTCACAGTGAAGGAAGAGTCACGTTGTTAAACATGTAGCTGCATGAAGGAGAAGGCAAGCTAATTATAATATTAACACTGCAAACAGTGGCTAACAGCTAGCTTGGCTTTCTCCAAAGGTTAAAATAAAAAACTCACTCTGTAGTGACAGAGTGAATATAATACTGTTTTAAATAAATAAATAAAACTGTAAGAATGAAGTAAAGAACATATAGCGTGCTAAAATTTGAGTGTAGCCAGGTTAGCTTTTTCTACTTTTTACAGTGTTTATGCTAGGCTAACTAAGCTAGCCCTTTTAACTGGACAGTGTGTGTGTTTGTGTGTGTGTGTGTGTTGCACAAAGTGCTTTTTCAGCAGGTTAATACCATTTCGGTGAGCATTGTTGCTGGGAGCTATAAAAAGGTAAGTTCTGTCACCTTGTCATGACTTGCTGGGTTTTTCCTGGCAATCAAGCTAGAACCCAAAGTTAACTTACCTAAATTTAACAGTAATACTTTAACTATTATTAGTATTCTTAACCTCCTAGGACCTGGTGTCCAAATATGTGGATATCACATTTTGGGTTGTCTAGACCAAAATACACAATTTTGCCCTACAAGGGCCTGATATCCACTTTCGAGGACATTATACTGCCACTGTTCTATCGAAATTTGAAACAAATGTCCTCATATGTCTCTCATTTGTCTCAGAAAAATAAATCAGGGAAAAAAAATCTGTTAATTCTTTGTTTTTACATTCATCAGGTCCCAATCAGCCCAACTAGCAAAGAGAAATTAAAAATGCATGCCATGAAAAAGTTCAGGTCTTAGGAGGTTTTAAAGCAGAGTAGAGTCAATTCTTTAACTAACCTTTTTAAGAACTTGCGTTATTTTTAATAAGTGTGCTACTGCTGCTAGACTACTGGAACTACTGGACAGATGTGGCGGTTTTCGTTTAGGACAGTTATTATAGTTGTTTCTACTCTACATTCATTTTATTGTTGATCTAACTGCATCGTATGGATCATTTTAGAAGACTGAAGTCCTAGACTCCACCTTTGTCTAGGGCACTGTTATTCTATGTGTGTGCAGGCAACGAGTCAAGGTCCCCCATCAAAGAGGAAATGACTTCAGAAGACCCGAGGGCCTCTGCAGGGCCAGGAGGGAGGCTGGTATGCACACACAAACACACATGAACTCACATGCACACCTGCAAGCCCATGCAAGAATGTGCACAACAGCTTCACACATACTAAAAGGTACTTGCTGGACAGCACACACATACACACACACTGTAAGCCACACATATATGTACTTTAAATACACTAACCCCAGCCTGTCATCTCCTGGGTCTGTTGGGTCTGACTGTGTTATTTGTTTTAGCTAGCCTGTGTGAGAGTTAAAAATGGAATGTTTCAGCTACATAAAGCACTTCCTGTTTTGATGACTCCCTCACTGAGCTGTTCCCCCAAGCTAAACAGTCCCAGAGCAACACGTAATGATGGTCGCAGGAAAAATTGTGCTTATTTTCATCTAAATAAACTAGACTTTCACTCATGGTTTTCCGCTTCCATCAGTGTGTCAAAGCACCTTCTCCCCATTGGTCTGCTTGCTTGCAGTGATGGAGGTCTTGTTCTTGTTTGTGTTGCACGGGGTCTTGTCTGTCTGCACTTTGAGAGTGTTATCACAAGAACAGGAAGTAAGCTCTGTGTTTTATTTGAAATCTACCTCAGGACAGATACTTTTATGGTACTGCACAGGGATGACACAGGGGGTATGTTATCATCACAGTTTGTCTGTTTGCAAAAGAAACCCTACCAGGCCTAAACACAGTACTTTATACGCTGTGTTTAAATATTTGAAATAATGCATAATGTCCTTGGACGAGGACATTTTCTCTGATATATCTTTTCCACTAACTCCCATTATGATACTGCTGTGAAAGTTCTGGCGTGGTGTCTTTTGGGACTGGGCCCACATTTTAGGAATGGGCAGGTTTGAAAACTGACCTAATACAGTGGTACAAGGCAAAAGTTGGGGTAACTGGTAAGATGTGGTAAAGGGGTATAACTTCCCTTCTAGCTGTCACCATATTTAAGTTAGAAAAGCTAAATTAATGATTGTAGTTTCATTAGTATTTTCAGTACAGGTGGGATACAGTTAGACTCTTGCTAAAATCCCAAGTGTTTCTCTTTAGTCAGCAATGCTGCAGTCAAACTAGAGAAAAAAATAGACTGCAGTACAACCAAAAATATTGCAACCTTGTGCAATGAACTTACCATTTTGTTGCCTTTGAAATGGTTGCTTTAAATATGGAGACGGGGCTGCAACCATTAGTCAGTTGCCATCTTCAAAACTACTTTGGTGCATCAAGACAGGAATAAAACAACAATAAAATGGACTCAGTCTAATCAGTTTGTGATTAAATTAGGTCCCAGATGACAAATACATGCAATTTGTTTGTGATAATTCAGCTATTAACTCTGATAAACTTGCCGTCTGCAACGTGTTGCTACAATATGACCATTTAACTGTGAAATGGCATAGGTGCAATGGAACTCTGCTTTTATATAGCAGTATAACCAGAATACAACCAGCTGGCAACCAGGTGAGTCGAGTTCCTTACAGCAACGAGATTGCAGAGTTACACTCATTGATGCAGACTGACTCAGATTGATTGATTGTTGTCTGCATGCATAAATTGCACAGCATTTATTTGCAAACCTTAACCACTTTGTCTAAGAGTGACTGCAGTGAATCCAAGTGGGACCATGATTGCTTGGAGACAGGCAACCTGTGCAATAGACTGGATCAACAATGGTCAAGTGTTGCATGCTCAACCTCTGGGCGACCAGCTGTGTGTCA
This sequence comes from Copadichromis virginalis, assembly GCF_057382275.1. Taxonomy (NCBI): domain Eukaryota; kingdom Metazoa; phylum Chordata; class Actinopteri; order Cichliformes; family Cichlidae; genus Copadichromis; species Copadichromis virginalis. The sequence goes on from NC_140637.1 coordinate 12,727,392, forward strand.
TCTGTCCCCAAATATGAAAAAACATTCAGTGCAATCACCAAGCAACCACAATTTTTTCCTAATCACAAGGAGGCTGCTGTCCTATTTTTACTCTAGTGTGAGTGAGGTAAGAGGCACTTATCATATTTCTATGTGATCTATCAGATTTTTCACATTTGTAAGGAAAATGCATTTGTGGGTTGAGCAGCAGAGTTGAGTATGTGAGTTGTGCCCATGAAAAACTTCCCAGATCTTCTCTGCTAATGCTTAACAGCTTATTCTGCTGTTGATTCTTGTTCAACATTTGTTGGATTGGATGATTGAAGTTTGAAGATTTAACAGTTTATTTATTTGACAATCAGGGGCCTCTGTTGTAATATGTGGATCAGAATTCATCACAATGAGTGTGATTGTCGCTCTGGCACAAAGAGCACACCCAAGCTGATCCTACAGTATTCAATGGGGTTGAGGTCAGAACTGCAGGCAGGCCATCCCAAAGTCTGGAGGTAGTCTCTGATAATCCCAACTCTGTGGGGGTGAGCATTTTCATGTTTGAAGACCGAGTTTGTTCCCAGGCTGTGGAGATATGAAATTGCCAATGGTTGCAGAATCTCTTCCAGTAATGCTTCCAGTGATGACAAGCCTTTTCCACTGCTGCCCTGTACCATTAAAACGGTCTCCACCGAGAGCTGCTACCCTATTGGTGCAGCAATCAGCATAGCATGCTCAGTGTTTTCTCCACACTTTGACCCTACGATCCAACTACCATAGACTGAATCTGGACGCATCACTGAACACAATGATTCTCTACATGTTCAGGTTCCAGCGCAAACGGGCCTGACAATGAGAGGCAGCTATTGCAGGCCTCCTGGCAACCCTTTGGGACCGACCGGTCATTGGCTGCGTCTAGTCTGTTGTGGATTGTCTGGGCAGAGAGCCGTTGGCATTATCATTCTGCAAACATTGACTGCAGTCTATGGTTCCTAGGTGCTGACAGAGTGATGAAACTGTCGTCTTGTGGATCTCATCTTCTTGGGACTCCCACTTCATGGCTTGTCTCTGACATCCCCTGTTATGTTAAAAGTTGGTCTTCAATTTGGAAATGGTATGAAGGCTCAGACCAGGATATGCTGCAGCTGGGTTTTGCAGAACACCAGCTTGAAGTCACCCTATGGCACTGGCCCTATCCAGATCAGTGAACATGCCATACTTGTAGCAAACACCAGCTGACCGCTGTAGCAGGCTCCATGCTCCGAGGTGCTGCTAATCAGGCACCTGATTGTCAGCACTAGAAGCTCAAAACAAGAGTCAATATTTTGTGCTAACATTATCTTTGGTGGCGACACGACATCATGTTTTCCATGCACTGAGAGAAGCCACTTAACTTCTACACAGATAGGACCTTATCATAGCTTGTGCAAATAGCCTTTGTGGTTGTTTTCTCACATTTACCTATGCTCATTTTAGAATCATCTATTAGTCTGACATGCATATTTCTGGACTGTGGGAGGAAACCTGAGAGCCTGAAGGGAAACCCACACAGGAACAGAGAGAATATGCTCACTCCACACAGAAAGACCCCACCACACTGAGCTGAAGAAGAAGTAATCCAACAGAAAGCCTAAAATAATGAAAAGCAAGACATAAGCAGATTGCAAACATAAAAAAAATTTCACCTAGAGCTAATAATTAGCTCACTCATTAGGGGAGTTTCAAAGTGATGCTTGTCTTTGTGGTATTAAACAAAATAGCTTTAGAGTTGAATAAAACAAGGCCAAATAAAACAAACATCTTAGGTTGTGGAAAATTAGACACTTTTAACAGATTTTGAGCGATTTCATTTATTCGTCCGACTTGTGTTTGTCCAGTTGTCATGGAATCGCATTTTTCTCCGATAACTTCAAGACTACAAGTACCAGTTTCACCTCTGAGTAAGGAATCCTATCAGTGGACCTTTTGGTGACTTTAGGTGAACATAACCAAACAAAAGCTCCAGTTTCCAGTTTCACTAAATTCAAGAAATCATCGCACTCTGTATCAGACTCATTAAACATGCAAACGTCCGCTGAGTAACATTTGTAGCCGTTATCCCCACTCCCCTCGCAGTTATGATTAAAAACAGAAAATCGTCTAATGGCAGAAATCCACGCTCCAGATGTTTATTCGTGATTTTTGGCAAAATACCAGCTGTTCTGTATTCTCATCACACCCAGGTTTTTCTTTCTTTTTTTTCTGACGTTCTCCTGACAAACACAAACTTCTGCAGAGAGAAGTGAGCTGCCGCAGACGAGAGCTGATTACATCTCTGCGCTGCGACATTGTTGATGTTTGGCTGAGTGAAATTACAGGTGTTTCCAGCAACAAAGTACATGCTTTCACACATACACACACATCTCCCACTCACTGCTCACTAAACCACAAACCCTCCCCCAGCTGAAACAAACCATTATATAGGTGCTTGCTATAGATCTGTGAGATGTACAGGGTCTGTGGTGGAGCTGCTAACACACACACACACACACACACACACACACACACACATATTTGAATTAACACACAAGTTTGTTCGTTCTCTTTTCTGTTGTCTTTCTCACCCACAACCACTTTTTTGTATTTTCCCTTGCACACACACACTTATAAATTCACACACACCCCACTTTGAAACATTTTCTCTTGTCCAGACTCTACACACACACACACACACACACACACACTCACACTCACACTCCCACTCCCTCTTCCTTTTCCCTCCCTTGTTTCTAATCCCTGCAGCTGTTGCTCTTACTCACATTGCTGCCTCCTCCAGACAAAACCTCATCTGTGTGTGTGTGTGCAGATGTGTATGTGTATGTATGTATGTGTGTGTGTTAGTGTGTGTCTTAGAGATAAGGAAAGTTACGTGTTAAATCAAGGAGGAGGGACAGAAAGAGCAAGGCTGCAATGAGAATGAGAGGATGGGAGATGGAGAGGTGAAGGAAAATCCCCCTCCCCACAACACACACACACACACACAAATCCCCCTTCCCTCACAGTCTCGGGAGAGCCTCCGTCTTCCCCTTCTCCCAAACCCATTGTGTTCCCCCTTCACCTCCTTCCTCCGTCCATCCATCTCCACATCCTCGGGGTTCTGCTTTCGGATATCACAAATCTATCAGCCGCATCTGGCTCCATCATGAATGTCAAGTGGAGAGTTGGCAGTGTGCAAATAGTAGCTAAATATATAACAGGGATATTACATCTCAGAAAGACGGCTGTGGTTTGGACAGGGTTCATTTCAGTTGTGTCAGAAGTGAACAGTCTGATGAAGGAGATTTGTTTCCGCACTGAAGTTACAGTGACACGAGAAAAATATTTTTATTCTGCTCTATTTGTCTTCAGGCTGAGAAATATACTAGAAAGTAACCCTATTTCTATCATTCTGGCCACATTATACTTTTAGAAGCACGTCCGTCTGACCATAGCCACTGTGGTTGCAAGGGATATAGTAGATAGTCACCACTAAAGGGACAGTCAACCAATTTTCACATGTCACGCTAACAGTCGAGTCATGAGAAGTGCCGCTCAGTCTGTGAAAACAGTTAAGCATCTACATCTTAACGGTTCTGCAGGAGCTTTGCCACATTTGAGAAAATAACCCCTGACGATGACATCAAAGTTCTCCTGGTTTGAGTACTTGATACGACAAATGTGTAACAGAAAGCTTGGGTTACAAACTTGCAGCATGAGGGTTGGAAACATGTAGGATTATCAGTGTAATGACCCAGAAGTGTCTGAGTGGCATCCACGATGCACTCAAAAAAAATGAAATTGGGTGGTTGTTGCATGTACAAGATTCAAACTTGTAATTTGAACTAAATAATTTCATGTTTCTATGGTGAACGTAATTAAATCATGTAGCATCTGCATGAAATTCAGAAACTTAATTTGTTCTTGTTGAGATGACATGATACAATCTAGTAAGAGTGGTTAGTTGCCTGGACTCACGAAATTCGCAAGATCACATTAGATGTCAAATTGGAGAAAAATCACTGGAGTTTTAAGAGGCAGACAACTACACCCACACCACGTGTATGCTATCGCTATTTATTGTGGTTTAACCTGTCAAGGACAAAAACGTACAGAAAATTCTGCATCAAGCCTTGTAATCATAGCTTTTCTACTTTTGGTAAGCCTGGATTGACAGCTTGGTGGTGTGATGGTTAGTGCTGTTACCTCACAGCAAGAAGGGCCTGGGTTCAAATCCACAATCTGGCTGGTTTGCAGTGTGTAATTAGAGTTGGGTTAATTGGTGATTCTAAATTACCCATGAATGTAAGTGCAAATGGTTGTTTTTCTCTATGAAATCATCAACCCCCATATTGGTTCATTAAGCAAGACTAGCAGTAAATGCCTTGATTAACAAAGTAGTTGTTCAAACAACAAGATTTCATTGCATTTTCCTAAAGTTTTTAACTTGTGTAGAATGAATTAAAACAAATTTCACACTACATACTTAAATAAATCACTTCAAGTCAATGCAAGTATACTACGTTGATTCAGCATAATCTGATTACATTAAACCACCAAATGCCAAATGTGTTGGTTTGACATGGTCAAAAATGGGTTATTGTACTTGGTTAAATCACATGGAAAAAGGTGCCATGATTAAATTGTGTTTATCCAACAACAGATTTTTTTGAGTGTGGAAGTCCGTCAAATTCTCTGAATGCTTTAAATACTCGTTGGGGCTTCCTCCTTCCTCCTTTAGTCTGGACAGATCAGAGTGTGTGCATTCAACATAACACAGCATTGTAGTGTTTGAATAGCGTACAGTGTCTAGGTTTTACTGAAACTTGGATGACTTGTAAGCATATGGTGGAAGATTTCTAAACCAAACACTTGCCTATTTATTTTTCATACATGTAACAATTGCTTTCAGAAAATTATATTAAATGGCAGGATGCGCAATGAGCATGAGAGTTGGTTTGTGACCGGTAATTCCGATGTTGGTAATGAAGTCACATTTCTCACCAGGTTACCGTCTTTATGACCTGCATAAAACACCGCAGTGTGCACAGGGTGAAGTATCTGAGCGGTGCTTTTAGGTTCACCGCTCTCGAGCCACATCAAGAACACCTGCCGCAGCATAATTATGTAGCCTAGTGCATGAGCAGTCAAATTTTCTGAGCAGATTTTTGTTTTCTTTTTGTCTTCTTTGACTTCACAGTCACATTTCGTTTGTCTTGACTTTTCCATCAAGCTCGAGAGAAGTGTTTAGAAAAGAGACAGGATTGTGGGAGTGGGACTGACTGTAACTCTAATGTATTAGAATTATTTCTAATATTATTCAAACTCACTACACAGTGTTCTGAAATGTGAAAGTACATATATGGTGTTATTACTATATATTATTATAAGTCTATCAACTGCAATTGTCCCCTCAATGGTCACTCAGATCTCATTTACACATTTTATCACAAACTTTTTGTGTTTGAATAACTTATCTAGACAAAGGAAACCCCATGCCAAGTATAAATGTAAATGCATCTGAGCATAGGAACCTCTACAGTGTGTCTCACAGGTGTTATATGGCTGAACGAGCGACTCTGTTCTCTCTGATGCCTCCCTTGCAATTACATTGATAAGCAAGGAAACAACAAAATACAACATCAGCCGTTGCATAATGCCAATACGTTTGTGGCAGTGTGATGAGTAAGGATTTCACTGTAGTAACCAAGAAGATCTTCGATGTTGCAGTTATTTTTGTTAGAGGGTGGATTCTTACCAAAAACCAAAGATCGTTCAAACTTTGAAAGTTGTGGGTTTTTTTGCTACTGAGTAAAAATAAAAATGTATGCAAATAAGAAAAGAGCAAATGTGACCCATTCCTCTATGACTAATCTTCAGTGTGATCTTCAGGTGTTCATTACTCAAAAAAAGTAATGCATTACACATAGGCTACCGTTTTACACACCAACACAAATACATATCCTAATGAGCACACACATGTGATCTTTCTGTAAGCTTTTAAGTTACAACACAAAATCGACAACACGAAGATGAAGATGAAAACCAGCGTAAAGAGGCTTCAAAACGATCTCGGTCTGCATTCACTTAACTTCATTATCATTTTGAGTTCTTGGCTAGCTTTGTGTTAGCATGCTGTCTGCACAGATGCTAGCAAAGAGCTTAAGTTATGTTAGCTGTACAATGCAGCTGTTTCTGAGGTGAATGCAGTTTGCACTTTAGTTTGAAATGCATTACCCCCAACACTGCTCATCTTTGAAAGGTGGGCTTTCTTACTCCTTATCCTACCTCTACCTACTTTCTTTTTGGCAGAAACATAGCCATCCAATAGAGGGTCTTGGACAGCAAATCTGCAAAGAGTCACATATGTTGCCACTCTTTTGACATTTAGGTACAGCAGCAAGTTGGAAAAAATAGCAATGAATGCGGGTCTGCAACTCCTTTTGTGCGCTCTCTTGGCAATTCATCGAGCAAATTTAAATCCAGTCACAGTGTGGACAGGTGCTGAGCATGTGAACAAATATCTGACAGATAATATTCAAATAATAGATGTACAGATTACATGATATAATCTGTAAATGCACTTTTATAAGGTTATGACAGGTTATGTCATGCAGTTTTGCATCTGTCACTTTAAGTATTTGAACCTTACGGAGGTTATAATGCTAATGAACAGATGTTCATGGGCCACTCATCTGGAAATAAATAAATCCTTCCTCAGCTTTTGAGTGTTACACACTCTGAAACGACAATCAACATCAAAATCTATTTAAAATCCATCTGGGAAAAAATATTAACTACCATCCTAAACTGTTCCGTAGTGGCAAAAACTATTTTTTTAAAAAAGGCTGTGAGCCTCAAAATATCACTTCATAATTTTGGGTCTCAGTTAAAATCACCCACACCCACACAGGTGTTACCAGTGTAAACACAAATTATAGCCATGTGTCACTTTAATGGGCTTAATCAAATGTTCACGTCATACCCAGATGTCCATTGCACACATGATCTTGTGCTGCGTCTAAAAATACACAAACACACATCAGCCTGTCCGTGTGCAGCTGCTTGCAACTGTGGTTTATGAATACTCAGGGTAACACAGCTGTTAGTTGTCCTAAATTGGTAATTGTTGACATTATGGTGACCATGTGCCATTTTATTTATACTTGTGATTTTGCAAAAAAAAAAAAGCTTCCTGTTATTTTAGAAAGGTTTCCACAGCCATTGTTAATGAGGATTTTGAAGGTATCAATTTTAATGTTGATTCAGTAATTTTGAGTATGCTTCATCTCTCAGTGTCTGTTATAAACAGTTTTAATGAGGTGGACAGAATGAACTATCCACACAGCCTCTGTCAAGCTTGTATACATCTCTGGCAGCATCATGTACACACTGATGTTTGGATAAAACTAGGGTTTATTTATATTCACTTTAGGCCATAACAACAAGCTGTTAAATACACTGAAATATGGCTGTTGACGCAGACTGTGGACTCTTAACAATGAGGTTCATTCTGTTCTCCAATCAGCTGATCACAATTTCTTCATTCTAGCTGGCACACATTTGGAAGACTGCAAAGAATAGCAAAGAGATGGACTGCACTGTTTTAAAAAGTTAGCCTATCACATGCAACTGAGAGCTTAACTGCAAACAAAATTCTATGAACTTCCTAAAAACATTAGATCTGATGTTGCCAAAGAACTATACAAGCACCCCGTATCTAGTTAGCTTTTACAAAGCTAACGGTAGCTATACTTCACGTTCAGTTTACTCTACTTAGCTAGGCACGTCCCAAAAACTACTCATAAGTCGGAATTATCCTAATTCTGTCATAAAACACTGTATAAAAAATGCTTTAGCATAAATTAACACCTTAATAAAATTAACAACAGGTGCACTGGAGGGGCAACAAAGACCCTGTCATCAAAACAGAAATGATGTTACAGTTGGAGGACACTGACATTTTATCTCTCCTTGTGTTTTCTCACTGTTTTTTCACCAGCTTTGCATTTTGCTGTGTTCAGTGTGACTACTGGTTGCAGGAGCTGATGCCTCAGCTGTACAGAGGTCACACAGGTAGTTCATCTACTCCACGATGGCACATCAGTACCCGGCCTCATATGCTCGCAGTTCCTGAAAGATAAAGGATCGATACCATTGCATGACCTCCACACTCACCTGACCAGCAGAACACCTCTGGGACATCATGTTTCAGTCCATCTGACATCGTCAGGTTGCACCTCAAACTGTCCAGGAGCTCATCTGGGAGAAGATCGCCCCGAACATTATGATTAGGAGCATACCCTGATGTTGTCAGGCATGCACACAAACACGTGGGGGCTATGCAAGCTAATGAGTACCATTTTTAGTTGCTGCAGTGAAATGGACTAGCCTGCTGCATCATTTTTTCACTTCAGCCCTTTCATTTTCATTAAACCATGTAGCATCCTTTTGTTCATAACACATTGCCTAGTCCATATCAGTATAGATATCCAGCATGATTTCTTTACTCACTGACATATGATGTGCTTTCAAAGTGGGTTTTTTTTTTCCCAGAAGTAGTAGCCTAATACCTCTCGTTTTATTCTTTTCACTTGTTGCCACTACTGACTTTTCATGGTCTAAAAAGCTTATTTTTTTGGTAAAGCACTCCATCCATCCATGTTCTTCCACTTATCCGGGGCCGGATCGCTGGGGCAGCAGCCCAAGCAGAGAAGCCCAGATCTCCCTATCCCCAGCCACCTCCTCCAGCTTGTCCGAGGGAACACCCAGGCGTTCCCAGGGCAGCCGAGAGATATAATCTCTCCAGCGTGTCCTTGCTCTGCCCCGGGGCCTCCTCCCGGTGGAACATGCCTAGATCACCTCACCCAGGAGGCATCTTCGTCAGATGCCTGAACCACCTCAACTCTCTCCTTTTGATGTGGAGGATGAGTAGCTCTACTCTGAGCCCCTCCCAGATGGCCGAACTTCTCACCCTATCTCTAAGGGAGAGGCCAGCCACCCTTCCACTTGTATCCGCTTGTATCTCGTTCGTTCTGTCACTACCCACAGTTCATGACCATAGGTGAGGGTAGGGACGTAGATTGACCGGTAAATTGAGAGCTTCGCTTTTACACTCAGCTCTCTCTTCACCACAACAGACCGCACAGCGTCCGCATCACTGCAGCACCAATCCGTCTGTCGATTTCCTGCTCCCTTCTCCCATCACTCGTGAACAAGATCCCGAGATATTTAAATTCTTCAACTTGGGGCAGGAACTCATCCCTGACCCTGAGTGGGCACTCCACTATAGCACTCCACTAAAGCACTTCAGCAATAGCTTATTCTGGGTTCCTTAGATTTTTAGTACCCCAACATATAAAAGCATATAGGCATTTATTAGTCTCTTCTTAGCAGATGTTCATGGAGAGCTCTGAATCTCCTCCAGTTTGGGCTGAATACACTCTGTCCTTGTGCTGGCCGTTTTATGTGGCACATTTCAATCTGGATTTGTGAATACCAACAAAGTTTCCTGAGAGACAAATCTTTCATCATGATGTCATCAGGAAATTAAATGCTGGATACGGCTAATTTGAAGTGTATGAACAAGTGCATGGCAGCTTTGTTGCCACAGTGACAGCACACATGCATAATTTGGACACAAATTTGGACGGGGCGATTGTGGCTCAAGAGTTGGCAGTTCGTCTTGTAATCGGAAGGTTGCCGGCTCGAGCCCCGGCTCCGATAGTCTCGGTCGTTGTGTCCTTGGGCAAGACACTAACCCCGTTGCCTACTGGTGGTGGTCAGAGGGCCCGGTGGCGCCAGTGTCCGGCAGCCTCGCCTCTGTCAGTGCGCCCCAGGGTGGCTGTGGCTACAATGTAGCTTGCCATCACCAGTGTGTGAATGGGTGGATGACTGAATGTGTAAAGCGCTTTGGGGTCCTTAGGGACTAGAAAAGCGCTATACAAATACAGGCCATTACCATTACATCCTTTGATTCATAACTCATACTGTCAGTCCAACATTTACTCTCAGGCCAGCTCTACATTCTTCATGATCTCATATGTGCTATATGTTCAGAACTGAAGATCTGTGTGTGTGTATGCCCAATGTGGTTTAAGGTGAAGAAAAAGACATGACCCATGTTGGAAAGCTGCTGCGTGAGAGGCCAGAACCATACCACTTAACCTCTGCATGACACACACACACACACACCCAGAGTCCTCACCACATCCATTCACTGTAAAATCCCCCAACATATGGATGCTATAAATTCAACCAGACCTATAAATTCTTGCAAAATGCATTTGAGTTCAAACTATTCAGACTCTTTTGGGTTTGTCACTGTTTTTTATAAGATGTTAAAACCGTAATTCTTTGCAAAAAGACAGCTGGCATGTTAAATTGACCGTGATCGCGACGAGCTCTGACACCCGGGGCTCCAACAGCCCTGCCACTCTTTGAATAAGAGGTGAAAAGCGTGGGCTGCATTTTTCTTCTAGCGCTTTGTCGAAAATAAACAGTAAACTTCTGAAATGTTACTTTTATGAATGAATGCATGAGGTTCTAGAAACTGTATTTCATTCTTTGCTAATAACAACCTCAATGAACTGTGCAGATACTTTACCGAAGCCCCAGCTGGCAAAAATTATTAGTAAAATAATCACGAACGTAAAACTAATCAGAAAGGGTTTGAAAATTCAAAACAATCCCTCTAGCCAAAGTTTTCCTTCCAGAACTTCAGTTAGTCAAAACCATTTTAAGGTCCTGCTTCCTAAATTATGTGGTCTTTCAGCAAATGCTAATAAAACAAGATGACAAAACAGCGTGTGTCGCTTTGCATTGGATAGGAAGTGAGTGAGTGAGTGCTGGGAAGCCGGGGGAGTATTGTATGTCATCTAACACTAACATTCTTTAAGTAGGTCAAGTAGAGAAGTGATGCTCAGCCTTTTCCATAAACCTACTGATGTAATGCTGACCTACAAAACAACAGCAGCTGCTGGGATCAGCGGTCTGGACCCCATCCTTTCCTTTCCTTTCCTTTCGTTTCCTTTCCTTTCCCTTTTTTAAACTTATATGCAGCTTAGTCATCCATATCATTACATCACTCTGTCATCACAGCATTAAGCATCCCAACCTTAACAGTATTGTTTTAGCTGCCTAATCTTTACCATAACCACAGCAGCTCATTTGTCTTTTTCTTCAGTTTGAACTTCATAGCTGTCCTGTCCAAACAAACACGGATTACTTTTCCATCACGGTTCTGCTTATGCATATATTTTGATTGAACTGATGTAAATACCTGTAAAGATGTTGTACAAATCTTCATTTCTAGGTATATGGGACTGAGCCACGTTGTTTACATCTGGGTTTCATTGCTGTTGCTCTGAGAGGAAGCTCTTATCCTTTCACTTAATAACAGCCAGAGTCACAGATGCTCCCAATAACAGCAGTAGCGAGAACACTGAGCAGCAACGGGATGCTTTATTGTCCTTGCAGGTGATTAAACAGACTTTTTAAAAAATCCATTTTAGGGCCATACGGCAAGGTTTTAAGATGATAGTGGCATGCTAACACACCGTGTTCACCTACTTTTAGTTTTGAAACTGGTCTCCACCAATTTCTAAACTAATAAATTGGTCTCTGCCTTTCAGCAAGCTTTGTCTTTTTCATGTGCATCCATCTAATAGTCATAACATTAGTCTCTAAGTTATCATTTTTATCGGTCTTTTAAAGGCAAAACACAAAAAAAAGGCCAACACAGCACTGAAACAAACACAAAGAGCTTATGCAATTAACATGATGATATATTCAGCACTATATAAGAGACTATTTTTGCATCAATAAGGTGATACCTTGTTCTTTGCGATTCCTTGGTGAGAACTAATAGCTAAAAACTTTAAGAAATTAAAAAGCATAAGTGGAAGGCCGAAAAATACCTACTGCAGATGAACAGTATCTGAAATGTATGTTGTTAAATAGGAGAAAAAAATCCAGCAAAGGCCTGAGAGATTCATCTGGGACTAGTTGCTCCATCTACTCTTTGTTTAAGGCTCATCAGAAATGGCCTCAGTGGAGGGATAACTGTTAAGAAACCATTCTTAAGAAGATAAACAGGGAGAAAAGAGTGAGGTATACCAAGTTACACAAGAACTGGGTGAGGCTTCCAATGATGAATCCAAAATGTGAAATGCAAATCACCCTGAGTGTCCAAGGAGAAGGTCAGGAGAGTGGTACAACAGTGAATGTCAATAAATACTTCATTGTGTAGTATAAAGACAGCATTGACGGTATACTGTCAGTGCAGAGGACGGAAATCAGAAAAGGTAGCTTGTGAAGCATCTGCTTACATTTTATTTAATTCAGTTGTGTAAATCCACAAGGAGCAGCAAACCTTAGAGCAGCATCAGCAGCACGGGTCAGCTGATTATAACCTGTACACAAACAAAAACTACTGCAGTTCTTAATACAAATTACTGTGAGATGTGATTCCAAACACAGTGCCAGAGAAGAAAATGTAAAAGTGGTCACATCAAATTCTGACTGACTCAAGCCTGCCCATATTTTAATAAACTCCTGCCCTTATTTCTTATTTTCCTTGCAAAGTATAAAGGAATGGGGGGTTGAGGCTTCCATATGCTCTCATTTAATACATTTATGTTGAAATTAGGCCCTGACCTCAGCTCATTTTGTCTCTCTCGTCCCAGTTTTCACCAGATCTGATTTCTCTTTCCCAGAATATTTTTAGCAGCGTTTGAGAGAGTACAGTTTTCTCCAGGAGTTACAGCACCATACGATCAACTGCCAGTCAATATGGGCTGCTCATGAATATCTTGCTTAATACCTACTAAGCATGAGCTCAAAGAGCTTACTGCATATGATTTTTGTTTCTGTAATGTCTTTGTTCTTTTGTATGCTGAACAGCAGCTTATTTAGACTGGAAATTTACTGTATGAAGACTGACAATATGGAGTGAGGACAATGCTCCGAGTCACAAGCAAGTTCACTGTATATGATATGTTCAGGTCTTGTGTTTCTTCTCTGGACCCCAGAACTGCTTAGTGAGGCTTAGCAGACCAGGCTGGTAACCAAAACAGAGGAGGGGAGCTGAAAACATACAACACAGTGTGCTTGGTCACTAATCACTGTGTACTAGCATCACACCCACATCTGAAGACATCTTTCCACGCGCGTGTGAGCGAAAGGCAGAGTGTGAACAGGAGTTTAGTCAGACAATGACAGAAAAGGTGTGTAACGGTCTGAGCGTGTGCGCTTTTGTAATTGTTAAGTCTGTGGTTAGAACAAAGAGTTGTTTGTCTGAGGTTTCAGAGAGAAGTTAGAGAGGACGCTGGTTTGATTCCCAGGAGAGATGTAGTCAAAGGTAGATGAGGCAACATCGGCGTGAGGCGCTGGAAAGTAACATCAGCTAAAACCCCAGGTTTGTGCATATGTGTGTGTCTATGCTCCAGATAGACATACACACCCCTCCAAAGGGACCTCGCCCTCATATTCAGTCATTTTAATGACAACCATATTCTCTGCTTTTGGACACACACACACACACACACACAGTCCTAGTCACGCACTTGCACATGCACACACACTCACACCCTTATGTTTGCCATGCATTTGACAGTGAAGCACAGCATTGTTTTATTTGGTCAAAATGGGACTCAGATGTTTTGAGCGAGTCTCATAAACAACCTGCAGCAAGCCAGCCGCCTCATCAGGCTGCATTACCCAAATCATTGGAGGAGCCCAACAGATCTGACCACTCGCTTCAAATTAAAGCAAGGATTTTTTATTAAAATCTCATATCCTCCGTCTTACTGTGGGACCCAGGATTACATGTTGCTAGCTTGTGTTCTGCTGGGAAGCCTGCAACCTATTTGGGCCCCTATCCCAGGTTTAAAATATAAATTAATAAAAAATAAAAACCTGGGAGGGGAACACAAAAGGCCAAAGAGCATTTGAGGCTTTCATGAAAAAGTCAGACCAACAGCTGATATAGCTCTGCATTCTGCATCTCCACCCTCATTTTAGTGATTTTGACTCATTGTAGCATTTTCTGTGGAGGCTGTAATAGAGACCTCCGCAGAGCTTTAATTAGTGTTTAGTGCTCTTACAGCTGGACTGTAAAGGTATAAATTAGAAGTGTGGATGTAAATACATAAATATGGTTGCCCGCTCCTTAGTTTGTGGCTATTTTATACTTTTCGTTTAGTTTGTCACAGAGCTTGCAATAAACAAGCAGCAAATCTAGATGTCAGAATCTTGCACACAGCTCTGCAATCCAACCTGTAATGTACTGTGGTGTGGTTTAAATACAGTTTTATCTTAAACAATCTGCTAAATACAGAATCTGCAGCTGACAATGCTTCCCCTCGCTGAGCATCATCTGAAAGAATTACTAACTTGCAGTGTTACTGTATTGCACAGCTTGCATTACTTTGATAATGAAGATCCAGTTCTTAACCAAAATTGGTGACACTGACTGTATAAAAAAGACAGACATAGCCACTGTGATGTCACCTACTGTTTTAAACCTCTGTTTTAATGTGAGAAAGAGGACGAGGAGAGGAGGTTGAGGTACAGATTTTAGTTTTGGATAAAGGTAGGAGAGGAAGAAGAGCAGTGGAGTAAAACATGGAGAGCCAAAGTCAGAAAGTAAAGGTTTATTTAGGTCTAGAATATTAAGTGTAATACAGCAGCCAGGGTGAGCATGAGCTAAAACATTACAAAGATTACTGGATACGTTTCTATGAAGTTCATCTCCAAAGTGCTGAATCCTATTACCACTGGTGATCCCACATAGCTTTACCTCAAATCACACCATAGGTGATGAATGACCCAGTTTAGGCCAAGTTTTAGCTGTCAGACCTCACGTTTCACTCCAGAATACTTGACCTGGACAAGTTCATGGTCAGGTGCCCTTGCCCTAGTCCTGCGGCTGCAAAACAAGCCTGGATCATCACCACTTCATCACCGTACGTGACAGTTGGTATGAAGTGTTTTTGCTGATGTTCTGTGTTTGCTTTTCACTAAATTTGGGACTGTGCATTAAAGCCAAACATCTCCACTCTGGCCTCATTTGACATGCTACCTCAGGGGTGGCTGTAGCTCAGGTGGCAGAGCAGGTCAGCCACTAATCAGAAGGTCGGTGGTTCGATCCCAGGCTGCCTCCTGACTGCATGCCAAATATCCTTGGGCAAGATACTAACCCCGTGTTTGCCTACTGGTGGTGGTCAGAGGGCGCCAGTGTCCGGCAGCCTCGCCTCTGTCAGTGCACCCCAGGGCAGCTGTGGCTACAATGTAGCTTGCCATCACCAGTGGGTGAATGACTGAATGTAGTGTGAAGCGCTTTGGGGTCCTTAGGGACTAGAAAAGCGCTATACAAATGCAGGCCATTTACCTCTGCTTTTACAGAGGGGCGGCTTACATTTTGTGTGTACTTACTGTGTAAATTAGGATGTGCTTAATTTTTCTAAGGACTGTGAAAACTTTCTTTTTCACTTGGATGTATCTTTAATTTTGGAGGTATGAAGTGAATGATTTCTATAGCTTTTTCTTGTGACGTGCTATTCTACATCTGATTTCTTTTTCTGTGTTATTGCACTACTGGAAAAAAAGTAAAAATGTCCACATTATAGCAGCAATGGATCCAACTGGTTCCAAAAAAAAAGCATGTACTTTAGTTAAGTACTTCTATATAGCACAGTATCACTTGTTGCTTTTAGAACAAGACTTACCTGACTCCATTAAATATTTGCTGTGGCGACTGGGCCATCGTATTACAGCACATGGAAACAGTGAGCAGCAATCTGTGAGTGCTTTAGGATCCCAGTGAACTGGGATATTTTTTTTCCAGCACAGAACAGCTTTAAGTGTATTGTTTGAAATGCAAAATTGCAATAAGTGGATGAAGAACACGCACACACAGTTTGGATCTTGGTCTCTTCATCAGGTTCTTAATCAGTTCCTCCTTATGGACTCACATACACACATAAACTCACACAAAGGTTGACCCCGAGGGGAGGAAATTGAATTAGCAGTGTGTAATGCAGCTCCTTGCGTGTGTAATCAGCGCAGGCTTAGAATACAGGACCATTGTAAGACACTGTGGTCGGTGCCTGGAGAACCAGTAACCGCTGGGGGAAGCTGCTCTTATCACCAGATATGATTATAGCTGAGGGAATGTGTGTGTGTGTGTGTGTGTGTGTGTGTGTGTGTGTGTGTGTGTGTGTGTGTGTGGGAGTGGTGGTGAGATTTGTGTGGGAGTCATGACTGCGTGGGGAATGTGTGTCTACATGCCTGTGATGGTGCACAAGTACACAACTTTTAAAATGATGCAAATAAAAAAGAAGAAGAAGCTGAGAACTGTCGTCCCCCCCCCCCATGAGACCCAGCAATGCACTTTTTTATAATTTTTGCATCCAATGTTGCGCCAACAAAAATAATAGCGGCATTTTTTTACATTCGTTACAGCTAATGCTTTTGATCTGTGTACATTTTTTCTTTTGTTTTTTTTCTTATAGTGTTTTTATATCCTGTGGTTAGAATAACAAAAATACATTCGTTTTTTTTTTGTTTCCACTATCATTGTTCGAAGCAGGCTGCAGGCTGTGTTTTCCACTGTGGATGTCATTGTTTTTCAATGTCTGTTAATTATTTTTGTGCTGGTATTTTGCCTCCTGATATAGTGTTTCCTGCTATTGTCTTTTTCTACCAGGCTAGCTGCCTCTGGACTTGAGCCAGCCAGTCCCTCCTACCTTAAAATACACAAGCACACATACACACACATCATGACCATGAGTGTGCGCACACACACACACACACACACACACACACACACACACACACACACACACACACACACACACACACACACACACACACACACACATTCTCTGTCTCTGCCCTCCCTCTGCTCTCCCTTCCTCCTCTTGGCACTTGAGAGAAAACACAAGAAGTCAGTGATACGGCAAAACCAACTCTGTGTGTGTGTGTGTGTGTGTGTGTGTGTGTGTGTGTGTGTGTGTGTGTGTGCGCACACTCATGGTCATGATGTGTGTGTATGTGTGCTTGTGTATTTTAAGGTAGGGAGGGAGGGAGGGAGGGAGAGAGTCCACCAGTCAGCTCAGAGGGGTTAATCTCTCTCTCTCTTTCTCGCTCTCTCTCCCTCAGTCTCTCCCTCCCTCTGTTGCCTTTTGTTGCGGCCCCTCACTTTCTCAACTCTTGGACAGAGGGAACTGATACTGTGCCTTTGCATGTGTGTGTTTGTGTGTGTGTGTGATGTTGGAGAATCCTCACCACTTTCTGGAACTGTACATGAACATGACTGATGGGACTTTGTGAAGCACTCCTCGCGCTGAATGTTTACAAGGCAGACTGGTAAGGCAGTCCTGTTCTTGGGAAAGCTGTCTGATTTCATGCAAATGCAAAAGTGTCCGTGTGTGTCTATATGTGCGTGTATGTGTGTGTGTTTTTGGGTCTGCGTGTGGGGAAATGCTGTCAGCAATCCAGCAGATTATTTGCAAATGTGTGGTGTGTTTCTGCGTTTTTTGAGCTTTGCGAACTTTTTTTTTTAATGTTTTCAAGATATAAAAACGCTTGCAGAAGGTTCCTCTGTCTTTTTGCTTTCCTTTCATTCCACCTCCTCTCCGTATCCCCCTCTTTCTGCCCGGCCCAACTTACTCAAGTTACCGGCTTCCTCCTGTTGTTATGAGCCCCGTGGTTTCTCTGCAGTACTCTGAGGGCGCTCCCACGCTCTCTTAAAGAGAAAGAAAGGAAGGGAAACGGCGATAACTATTTCAGAGCCACAAAAGAAGTGGGAGAAGCATGGTACGGTTTCGCTCCACGTCTCTCTCTCTGCACCTCCGTGCAAGTTTTTGTCCCTTTTAGCACTGAGCAATTTGGAAAAATGGATCTTCCTTTTGCACTGGTTGCTTACTTTTTTTTCTGGACAAAAGTTTTCTCTTTTCTTCCAAGGTGGTGGGGTAGTGAGAAAATTGGAAACAGAGCCACCCACAGTGGAAGTGAGTCAGCCCGGCATTTAGTGGTGTGTTGACTTTGGAAATGGCAGGGATTGGGGGCGGTGGTGGTGCTAGTGCAGGGGGACAGAAGAAGTTGTCAGAAAAAGAGAAAGAGAAGAAAAACAAAAAGTGTCAATTTGTTCATATTTTCTGGTGAGGGTCCCAGAATCTGTGCAAAGTGGGAGCTGAGTTGTGGATAACAGGCATTATAGGAGAGGAGAGGAGAGGAGAGGAGGCTGTTTATAAAGGGAGGGAGCGGCTTGTGTCCATCTGGGACAATCCCAAGTGCTGAAAGCTTCCCCACCCTGATCCCAAACATCTCTCTCCCCCTTCACTCCCTCTGTCTTTCTCATTGTCTCTCTCCTGCTCCTTCACCATAAAATGCAAGTGGATACATTTTGATTTCAGTCTGTGGAAGGCATCCAACTTGTTGCATTTACAGACACATGCCGCTATCATTTTCCTTCTGCCTTTTCTTTCTTTAAATATCCTTTGTCACGTCCTGCCTCTGTTTTCCCCTCTGCTTCCCTGTGGATAAACTGCCAGCATGTTAGATGTAACATGACAACATAAAACTAAGAGAATGGGGAAGCCCTGCTGCATTTTTGAATTGCATGTTGCATAATATAAAACAGTATCAATGCATTGTGGAAGAAGCACAGGCAAAGCACAGACTGTGCAACATTGTGATTCAGTCACAGCAAGTCACAGCCAAAGGCTATTGTTTTGTCCCATGGGAGAGATTATGGCTGATGGTTAACAAAACAGGCAAAAAGCTGATATCACAAAAAAAAAAAAAAGAAAGAAATTTGATTTGTCCATCAGCAGCGCCTTACAAGCCAGTAACAGACATTTTACACATGTTCTCCTCTTTCTCATCACTCACCACCTTTAAATATTTACTGCTTTCTAAGTAATTTAATGCCAGAATGTAACCCTGTAGAACATAAGCCACAACCCAGTCAGTCTCTTCAGTCCTCTCCCTTTGTTTAGCCTGCATGACCTTCCTCCAGCTCCTCTACTTCCTCCTCTTCCTCTTCCCTCCCTGCTCTGCCTTCCTCCCTCTGCTCTGCCTGGATACCCAGCGATAAGGGGACAGCGACGGTAGCACTTCCTCTCGCCACAGGAAGCAGGAAGTGTTGATTTCCACCACAGCCTCCCTGGGCAAACTCTGCACTGAGTCCACTGGGATCCTCATTCGCACTCTCAGCCGTATCGCAGCGAGCCTGGGATACAGGCAAAGAAGCGCATGTGTTGTGATTGGAAGCTGTCTGCTCACAATGACCCCAGTATGCATTTGCTTCGCAGCTGTGCCTCCTGACTGATTTTCATGGGAAAGCACCTGGGAAGCAGCCTGGTTTGCGTCTCTTTGACCTCAGGCTTGGCTTGCAGGTCACAGGATGATTGGCTAATTATTTCCCTAATCACGCTGCATGTTTTGTTATCACCCTCTGTGGCCACTGATGTGGATGGAGGCGCTGTTGAGCTTAAAAAAACACAAACAACCATTCATCAGCTAATGGATTCCAGTTACGCTGGTGGGTGGGAGGGCTGGGTGTGAGCCAGAGAGAGAGAGAGAGGGAGAAAGAGGTGACATAAAGAGAAGATGGGGAAGACAAAAAGTTGTGCATTAGGGCAGAAACGATACCTGAAGGGTTATTTTTCCGTTTTCTTACTTGTTTTTGTTCTGATTATGTTAAGATTATTATGATGTTATGATATCTTTGTGTGTGCGTGTTTTAAATTTGCACTGCCAAGTGAGGTCATGACTTCTTTTTTTAAAGGTTGCTTGAACAACATCTTCACTAACTGAAAACAAGGTAAAGAGGGAAAGACAGATGGACACAGCAGCAATACTGAGAAAATTATATTTGATTTGGGAAAGTATTGGCATCAAATAATCCTAGACCCACTCAGTTGGGTTTTTTAAAAACTTGTTCCAAGATAGTATTAGGAGGATATTATTTTTCAGCGAGTGACGCACATGGCCAGAAAAACAAGTGGAATTATTTTGAATTCTGAATCAAGGATTTGTAAGAGAAAGCAGGAACACAGCGGGCGGAGGGAGGTTTGGAGTCTTCACACACCCCCGTTCTCTGCTGCCTGTTGGAGCGGGGGGGCTAGGAGGAGGAATTGGCCGTCCGATTGGGGTCTGGAAAGTGGGGCCTCCCTGCTGCTGCCGAGTCGGGGCGGTCTGCTTCTCTCCACCCCAGGGAAAAGGGTAACACTACCTGGGTCTGGGTGCAGTTTCCCCCCTCCAGGGGCAAGGGTACCTAGACCCAGTTCGTAGAGTACGCTTGGGGAGTGTGATTGTGTGTACAGTGTCTATTTATGTCTGTCTCCACGTTGGGTGAGTGTTGAGTAATTGCATATGAGAGCATGAGGGTGAGAATGGATGTCTGTATCTGTGTGTGCCTGTTTGTCTGTGTCTATATGTCAGGTTGGGTGTCAGACGCCACCTCTGTAGGGACATCTCAGGCCCTCCAAGGTATGGAGGCCTATCTCCCCCCACCACTTCCCCTGCCAGTGGCAGACACCCTCAGGTGTCGGTGCGTTGGTGGTTCTTTGTGTCTGGGGGTGGGCGTCCAGGTACACACCGGCTCACTCCTGGTGGCTGCTTGTCGGGGCCTGGAGCCTGGGGCTCGCTCGGGCCACTTCGGGGGTGGGGTGCCCCCGGCCTCTCGGCCTGGGGCTCGGTCACTCTGGCACAGCTGACTGCCGGCGGAGCTCACGGACACGTCACTGCAACCCCCCTGGCTTCTGCTCCGCGGCTGCTGAGTGACCCCTTATCTGGGGCTCTCCTCAGCTCTTTCTGGGACAGTGGCACGGCTGCCCCTCTTTTGGTCTTCCTTGGTCTCTTGTGTTCTGAGGGCTTCTGGATGTCTGGAGTTCTGATCTCCTCCATACCTGCTTCATGCCCTGGAGGACGGGGCTGTGGCCCCCCCACACCCTCTAGCAGATCATTACATGAAGGAACCTTTTAAATACAAGCGTGCTCATGCTCACAGGTGTACACATGGGTGCTCACACACACAAACTACACCCTTTTTGGCTCCTACCTCAAAGCACACTGTGGGCTGTCGATCTTACGTGCTGCACAATAATGTTTAATATTTAGTATTTACTGTTATATTCCCATAGATCATCGCAATGATGTTGTTTATTATATTGCTCTTTTTTTTCTTCTGCTTGTTTTCTCTTTTTTCTTTCTCAACAGGTGATCCAGGTGATTGATATATGTATTTTTTGTCTGCTTATTTTGTTGGTTTTTGCCCTTTATCCCCGTCCCTCTTCCCCACTGTTTTTCTTTCCCTCTTTCTTTCTCCACTTTCTTTTCCCCAGTCAAGTCTGTCCCGTATTTAGCAAGTGAAAATAAAATAAAATAAAATAAACAATAAAAGGTGAATCAAATAGACCATTATGGCAAGGCTGGGATGGTCCATTTGGTAAAGTAAATCCGTTGGGCATCTTTCTTTGCCTTTAGACAACAATTCTGAAGAGCCAAACGGGACAGGCAAAAAAAAGAAAAGAAAAGAAAAAAGAGAGAAAGCAGGAACTGTGAAAGTCAGAGCGACTAAGTATGAAACACCACACACACAGAGTTTTTATAGTGCTGCTCTTATTATTATTATTTTCCAGTGTTTTCTGTGTGTGTGTGTGTGTGTGTGTGTGTGTGTGTGTGTGTGTGTGTGTGTGTGTGTGTGTGTGTGTGTGTGTGTGTGTGTGTGTCTGTGTGTGTGTCTATATATCTATGAAAATCATTCATCATCTCTCACGCATAACCCTTGCATGGTGGAAAATGAGTTGCCTAAGTGACAGAAGTGGATGAGGTCTCATGTTACTAAACTTTACGAGCTAGAAATTTGCATAATGAGAAAAGGACACATCTACTTTTTAAATTAATTCAATTAAATTCAATTTTATTTATATAGCACCAAATCACATCAACAGTCAAGCAGCTTTATATTGTAAGGCAAAGACCCTACAATGATACAGAGAAAACCCTGTCAATCGGATAACCTTGTAGCAGTCCGAGCAAGCACATGGAGAAAGTGGGATGCAAAAACTCCCTTTTAAGAGGAAGAAAGCTCAGATGGATTCAGGCTCAGGGAGGAGCAGCCATCTGCCATATACTATGACTGTCTGCACTTTCCAGATGGTGAAAAAAAAGATAATTTGCACCTGGGATGTGGATTGATGCTAAAGGTTGTGGCCCTTGTCATTAAATATTATGGATATTGGATTTAAAGCCTAGCATTATAACTTGGTTTTTCTTGTAATTAACCACACAAGTCAGAAGGGGGAAAAAACATTAATGAAATAAACAGAAGAGTGGCAAAGGCAGCTACTTGTGAGTTTGACTAAGCAGCTGAGTAGAAGAGAAAGCAACAATGCCATAGCAAAGGATGCTGAGACATTTGGGCGATTAGGAAACAGCGGAGATATGAACCTAAATTGCGGTCGGGTTAAGGGTCAAGAGGGGTGAGGAGGTCAGATAGAGCCCGGCTAGCTCAACTTATAACAGGATATCCTGCAAGGAAAAGCCATCTGGTTCTCCTTCTCCCTCTCCTTCTCTGTCTTAAATTCCCACAAAAGGCACAGCAGTAAGCAGAGGTATAACCTTTCCATGAAAACCCCTGAGAAAACACAAGTTCATCAGTCATCGGTGGCAGACAGCTGATGTATGTGCCTACTTCATGTTCTTCTTCTTCAGCAGAACTCGGAGCACACTGAGTGTTTTATATAAGTGTGCGATGACAGCTGTATGATGTTTTTATCCACTTGTTTCAGGGGCTTCAGCAGCTAGAGGGAATTTTCCTACAGGGGTAGCAAAGTTGATCTTATCTTAACCAGACAGTGTCTAAAAAACACAATGAATCATCCCTCTTCTGTTTCAGTCAGTCATGCCTTAAACTGATATCAACAACTTACTACTCAGAAAGTCGCAGTTAAGCCCCATTTATGGAAGAGGAAAATGAATTAATGGAAATTTGTCATATATTAAAGGTATTTGTATCAGACGGCACTTGGCACTTTTATACATGTTTTCCTTCATTTGAACCGGTGTGAACAATGACTTACAAGCACAATCAATGCCAGAAATTGTGAGGCAATTCTAAGAAAACCAGTACTGTGGTTTGTCAAGACATCTAATAGCAGGAAACTACCGAGAGCACAAGATTTTTGGTTTTGTTGCTTCAAAGGTGTCACCATCTCATTTGCTTCTTTGCCACGTGTTGTTGTGAAACCAATGAAGGGAGAACGTCTGAAGCGCATTTGTGATAGTAAAGTATGGTATACCCTCACGGCCACTTTATTAGGCACACCTGTTCAACTCAGACATGCTCACACGGCAGTACCACAATGCATTGAGGCATGTAGACGTTGGCCAAGCCGAATTTCAAACTGAGCATCAGAATGGGGAAGAAAGGTGATTTAAGTGTGTGAATGTGAGTGTGAATGGGTGAATGACTGAATGTAGTGTGAAGCACTTTGGGGTCCTTAGGGACTAGAAAAGCGCTATACAAATGCAGGCCATTTAAGTGACTTTGAATGTGGTGGTTGTTACCAGGCAGGCTGGTGTAAGTGTTCCAAAGACTGGGCTTTTCCCACATGACCATCTCTAGGTTATACAGAGAATCGCCCGAACAAGCGAAAATATCAACTGAGCAGGAGTTCTGTGGGAGAAAATGCATCGCTGATATCAGAGGGTTAAACTTGTTCAAGCTGATAGGAAAGCAACAGTAACTCAAACTGCATCCAAGGTTTGCAGAAGAGCATCTCTGAACACACAACATGTCAAACTTTGAAGCAGATGGGCTACAGCAGCAGAAGACCACACCGGGTGCCACTTCTGTCAGCTAAGAACAGGAAACTGAGGATACAAGCAGGTTCACCAAAACCGGACCAGAAAAGATGGTCCGATGAGTCTCTGTGTAATTCAAATGATACAGTCAGAATCTGGTATAAACAACACCAAAGCACGTGTCCAATGTGCCTTCAAAGATTCAGGCTGCTGCCATAATGGTGTGGATATTTTAGTACCAATTTTGAATGCTACAGACTCTCTGGTTATTGTTGTTGACCATGTCCATCAATTTATGACCACAATGTACTCGTCTTTTAATGGCGGCACATCTGTCTAGCCATTTTCTTATCCAGATATCCAACTTTAGCCTGTCCCATCTGGCACGGGGCAGCACAGCGGTGCAGTGGTTAGTACGCTCACCTCAAAGCAAGGATACTGGCTCAAACCTGCTCTGTGTGGAGTTTGCATCTTCTCTCTGTGCAGCTAAAAGGAATGCATGATTCTGTGTCTGGAGATCACACTATCAATATCAGTATATGGTAAAGGCATATAGTCAATCTTAACATTAGCTTCTCACAGATGATTTTTATGTAGATGAGAGGTCTAAATGGTACATACCCCAGCCGTCTAAAAATGGATGTGACCAGACAACCACATATGTTCTCGGGGACATTGATCTGTATCTGCATGTAAATGATGTTACTGTCTCGTTCTGTGCTGCACGATGAGCTTATAGTTATGGGCCTTAGGATCTTCGAAGCTTCTTGTTCCAGATTAGACAAGTTGTAAACATTCAAAGACTTTTTTCTTTCTTTCTTTTTTTTCTTTTTTTTTTTACCTTGAACTGAAGTGGTTCAAATAACCAGGTTAAACTCTGGCTTGTTTACAACCCATTCTGTTGTTGGAGCTCCCTTTTGTTTTCACATATTTACTGTAAGTGAGGAGGATTCTACTATAACAGAAAGCAAGACCCTAATAATTCAAAATGATGCTTTAAGCATACACACAGCTGGCTTAACAAAGCCCAGGCTGACACTGCCCGAGAAACAAAACCATGCCAGCCTGTTTTGCTTATTTAACAAGGACTGCAATTATATTTGTTTAAAAAAAAAAATCAGTAACAACGCAGGATGACAGGTTACTAAAACTGTCCGGTAAACACCTCGTGAGTCCATGTGACTTTTGTTTACAGGGGCTGCTTCACTTGTAATTGGGTATACTAAATCTAAACAAACTGACAAAGTTGCCACAATGCTTTGGACCCCGGTTAAATATCCGTGAGCGTGACAGCACTGTGAAAAAGATGCAGGAAAACACAGGCCAATCATAATTTACTGTATGTGCATGGCCAGAGTGTGCCAGCAGCTATTTTAGTCTATCCTGGATTGTTTTATTTTGACAGGAATTTAGAGGGGAAAAAAAGATAAATACTACTTTATGATCTTCTACAGTTTCTTCAGAGAACTGCCTCATTTGCTCAACGTGTCAGACAGACTTCAACCAACTAATTCTTCCCATTTTGTGAAAACCTTCATGTTTCCCCTTATGCAACAGTTATGCCAAAGTATAGTCATTGTTCTCTCCGTTCACTGAATCACATACTCAGCCTGATATTCTCACATTCGAGTGCGCTCTTTAAGAGGGTGACATTTTCCATATGGAAAAATTAACTTATTTTTTTCCTACCCGTGGTTAATCATGACACAAACAAGACACACAGAGAAACACAGAGGGACAGACGGAGAGCGAAACGAATGAGCGAAGGATTGAAAGCGAGAGAGGGGGAACAAGAGTAGAGCTATTTTTGGCCTGTCTGGGTGTTTCCTACACACACACGCTCACGCTTCTCAGGCTTGTTGTTGTTCAGAACGGTGGGTGTTATAAGGCTGAGTTTTGATTTGATTTGACTTTACGTTTTGAGGCTTTGTATATGTGTGTGTGTGTGTGTGTGCGTATGTGCTTGTGTGTGTGTGTGTGTGTGTGAGCTGGCTGCTGACATCCCTGGGATTTTCTTGTGGTAGCTATGGTTTCTTGTGGTGTTTTGAATAACTTACCATAACTCCAAACGTCCTCGGGGTGTTAAGGGATCCTCGGTCCTTCATCATATACTCCTCTTGTGCCGTCACCGGAGCTGACCTCAGTTCACTTTCAATCAAACCAGATCAAACGTCCAAAAGAGAGGCTGTAATTCATTTAGTCAAAACCGTCTTTGTGTTCAAGTACTTACCGCCATCTTTTGTTGCTCTGCATTAAACCTCTCACAGATCTCTTAGTTTTTTTAATGGCTTTGGTAGCGCTCGGATTTTTAAAATGCTGATAAAAGTTTCTCTGCAGTTTAAAGATGCTATATGTATAGTTTGTATAGATAAATAATGCTATACGACTGGTGTGTGTGGTAATGCCTCTTAGACCGAAGTGGATGATGAGATATTGCACATAAAGCTGGAAAAAAAGTAACACTGTTTCTTTGTTTTACCTTTCAGTGGTGGTTAGTGATGACTGCACAAATGACACTGTTGCTATTTTGCGGAAAATGCCTGTCAGCGATCCATTGTGTTTCTGTGGACTGCATATGTCACCGAAGCTTTCCATGCACTGAGTCCTTTCAGACACTGGTTCAGCCTCAGTCTTTTCACACATATCTGTAATTTGAAAGTAGAAAGATGTATATTAATTTCCTGGAACTTCCCTCACTTTGATCTTAATCAAAGGGTTTTTTTTTAACTAACAAAAAATGCAAGTCCCCAGAACAAAGACATCCTATAATGTGACTGGATAAATACAGTCCACACAACATGAATAAAACCTGAAAGACTTTCAAAGGTCTGTACTGTATATAATGTATGTGCTTAGCTTATTTATGTATTAGGATTCTGCTTGAAGATGCTAACAGTCTCATGTAAAACAACGGGACTAACAAACTGATGCTGGAAAAAACGTAAATATTTAAGACTCACAGCAAAATTAAGTAAATTAAGAGTAAACCTAAAATAGACTTTATAAAATAAAAACATAAATCTTTAGTAAATGATAATATATAAAGGTAACAATCTTCACAAGGGAATGTGTTCAGGATTCTTGTTTTGCCCAACTCTTAATACCCAAAGACAACCTAATTAACTAACAATAAAGAGGAAGCAAACTTCTCATGTTTATATTTATTTCTAAATATCTCTATATTTATCTCTTATCTCTATATCTATATTTATGTTTTTTTATGCATTTTATTCTCATATCATTAAGAGTTCTTTCAATTAAGAATGATTTTGCAATCAACGCTGTGCTATCGACCTACAGCTTGGATTTCCTAATACATGGTTTCCCATGCAGCTCATTGTTACTCACTCCTCATATGAATTGGTCCACAGCACAACAGCTAGACCGCTAACAAAAATCTGCAAAACCTGCCACTCCATATCAGCCTTGATCCCTGCTTCCCATCTCTGCTTCCAGTGAAATTCAGAATTCATATCAAAATTTTATTAGTGCACATGCCTTTTCATGGCCTTATCTCCGCTTATACAGGAGAACTGCCAAAAGCTTATTACAGCAGTCGCGCTTTCCGTTTATCAGATCAAGGTCTTTCAGCTGTTCCCCATTCTGCAACCACACTTTTTAGGTTGTAGCTCCTAAAATGTGGAACAGTCTTCCTCGGTGCATTAAGTCGGCTGAGTCTGTGGTTTCTTTCACATCTGCTGACATTTTTTATAGGTTTTGCTTTTTAACATTGTGTCCTTTTTTGTTTTAGTCTAGTCATACTGCCTTTGTGTGCAGGTATGTACAGTATGTTGGGCTAGGCAGACCCATTATGACGACTGCAACATTTGTGTCTGCTCCTCCTTAACTCCTCCTAGACAGGTAATCAATCTGGATTAAACTTATATTATATACATTGCCCAGGTTACCAGCACTGTCGACATCTAAATAGCTTTTTAAAATTAATTTTATAATTTATATAATTTGAGCTTTTCAAATTATATAAATTTGACATTCACATATATATATTATGTGAATGGTGGCTTAAAACATTAGATCTACATTATACGTATATTGTGTACATTATGTGTACTCTGTTTCTAAACTCATGTTGATAAAGTACTTTTAGTACAGTGAAACTTTGGGGTCTGAGAATTGTGTTGTCATCTGTAAATAAGTGTGGAAAAAGTGGCGCTAATAATGCCTGTACCCTGATTACCAATGAATATGTAGCTTGGAAGAAGAAGAACAATAAATATATAAATCAATTATTTAGTTATTTAGTATTTATGCACAGCCATTTTTGCCACCTCATATACCTATATATAGTGATACAATGAACATAAAAAGAATAACATCGTAAATCAACGTACATGTCCGTGTTTTAATACATGAGCGAAATGAGGAAACAGTGAAAGCTCATTGTTCTAATTTCCACATCCATATTTTTACTCTTGTCCTTTACTAAAATAGCTTTATATGGTTTAGAGTTCAAAATAATCCTTACGTGTCATGAATGGGTCTCAGTTTATCATCTGTCTTGAAAACAACTACTTTAAGCATCTTTTCTCTGATTGGTTGCTCCTCACAAGCTTAAATAGTAGGTGGGCGGGGCTTCTGTTTGCCTGAGAAGACCATATTAAGCAGCGGTCCCCAACCCCTGTGGTCCCGTGGCCCATGGACCCGGGCCATATATCTGGCCCAGATATCGGGCTGCGAGAGTTGAGGCTCGGGTGTGAAATGTATGGTTTTCAGGGTTTTTATTGGTTTTTAGCATTTTTTTTTTTTTTAGCATTTTTATCATTAACTTGGTTTCCCCGGGTCTTTTTCTGTGTGTTATGAATAAATCTTCTTTTTTTGGTACCGGTATTGGTTTTATTTTGTTTATTTATCCACAATACCTTAAAGGCCGGTCCGTGAAAATATAATCGGACATAAACCGGTCCGTGGCACAAAAAAGGTTGGTGACCGCTGATTTTAAGGACATCTCATCCCTCTAAAATTAGGACATCTGGACAACTGGAGCAGTTTGATGTCTGAGTTTTCAAATCATAGGGATTACTTACATATACATTGACCTTTTATAAAAGCTTCTTGTTTTATGCTTTGAATGTGTGGCTAATGCATTTTTTTGTGTGGGTGTGGGTGGGGTATTGGCAGTTTCTGGTATAACTCAGAATGCAGGCTCTGAGCTTAAATTTGTGAAGAAATGCATTTCTTCTGTGTGCTCAGTTTGGTGGAACTTTAAAAAGCATGCCTGAAGGTTTCTGTCTTTATATCATGATTAGAAACTGATGATCACCAGACTAAGGCAGACTCAAACATGGTGGGGGGAAGCATTTTCAGTATGTTACACATATATAATTTTAGCTGCTTAAATTACTAGCAAAGAGAATTCTGAAATGAAAATATGTAAACGCACACAAACACATGGCTGTGTGCATACATCTATGTCCGCAATATTCACAAAAATAAAATCCCAGTGCTTTTCCTACCAAATATTTTCCAGCCTTATTATTTTTATCCTCTTTGTTCTTGTGTTTACACAGCCCCACTAAAGATAATACATCTTTTCCTCCCCGTCTGCCCCTCCTCCTCCTCCTCTTATTACCCTCCCTCTTCTGCATCTTCCCATCTCCCTCTTTCCGTCTTCATCTGGATACCTTTCTTTGCTTCCTCCTCCTTGGCTTTTCTTCATTCCCATCATCCTCTTCTGTTTTCTCTCCCTCAGCTCCTTCCCTCTTCTCATGCAGCATTCCTCACATTCTTGTTGGCTTCATAAGGGGAAGGACCCCGCTGGCAGACCAAGGCCAAACATTATTACAGTGCTCCCAGCCTCTCTCTCTGTCGCTCTCTCCGTTTCTCTCATCCTATCTGTCTTATTTTTTTCCCCTCGCTTATCTCCTAAACCACACTGCTCAGGTCCTCTTATCCTCTTCCTGACTTTCCTTTAACTTTTTAATCCCTTCCCTTCAACATTCACTCCTTTATTCGTTTTCTCTTAAGCCTCCACTAATTCCATTTTACTGATAGTATCTGTAAGCTCGGACTTTAACTATGTTAAACCAGTTTACTGAGACTGCTGTCTCTCATAATTAGTGGAAATAAGGGTCATACCATTCCCTCTTACGCACAACAGACTCATTTGTGTTTATACCAGAGCATGTGCTGTTTTTTAACGACACACTGTCTGCACATGGTAGATCAAGTATCAGACACAGATGCTCACAGCAAAGGCTCCCCCAAGTTACCCAACGCACACATACACACAGACAGACATCCACTTTACCTGTAAAGTAGATGACATTTAAAGCATCCTAAATGAATTTAATCAGTTGCCTTTTATTTTGTGAGGACTCCAGTTTAGTTTTGCACATTCTTTATTTTTTTATTGTTGTTTTTGTGAAGAATCACTTCTTGTGTCAAATGTTGTTGCTTTAGCAGTAGCACATCCCTGCAGGTGGGAGGCAACTTTGTAGCACACATTTGACCACATCCTGCCCCATATACTAAACTGACAAAAAAAAGAGCCGTACGTCAAACTTTTCTATGTCATTTCAAATTAATTTACATCTTAAAGGATGACTGATCATGTTTCTAAAAAAAAAAAAACCTGATGTGCATTGCATCATTTTTCTGCACTGTCTTCATAGCTGTGTTATCCCCTGTTGTATCTTAAGAAGATAACATGGATTATTTGATTTCTTACAAAAGCGTTAATACATGCGATGAGTTTTACAAAAATGTGAAATCATTTTGATTTGAAAATCTCAGGAATCAAAGCATAGCACACTGAAATAGACGCCAGTTCCTATTATTGTTTGTGAAAAATACCAAGTGACCAATGCTGGACAGAGTGTGTATGCATATGTATCTATTCCTCTCTCCCTGTGGGCGGTTGCCTGCTGCGCTGCTTTTCTGTCACCCTGTGGTTTGGTTATTTTCAGCTCGAAACCGGATGTGATTCAGACTGCATGCTAGATTGTGTAATTGAATGGACTAACCACATACACACACACACACTTTTTGAACGCGCACAATCGCATAAACGATGCAAACACAAACACACAGGACACAACCCTCTCTCACACACACCGTTATATCGTTAGATACACCCACACACTGAGGGTTTCTGGGAACAGTGCTGGGTTCCCCCCGTTCAAAGAGCCACCCGAGGGTGAGCGAGCGGACGATGAAGCACCACCAGCAGCAGACAGAGCGCTCGTTTCTTGGTTTCAATATTGGTCTTAAACATCAGTTGTTGACCTGGCTTACGCTGAGATCGGAAAAAGGATAAAACGCTTGCACACGCTCGTGCTCTGTGGAAACAAAAAGGACGGTTAAAAGTGGGGAAAAACATTGTGAAGTGCTTGTGAAACTTATTATAAATGTCAGTTTCTGACTCAAAAAAAAAAAATTTAAACGGTACTCTACAGATGGTGCTGAATTAAGAAGAGTGAGAAAAACAGGGAGTAGATAGTGTCTCCAAGCACCTCCGCCATGCATGAAGACATTCCCTGCGGCCTTATTTAAAAATAATAATAATAATAATTCAAACTAATTTCTAGCAGTTTGGTGTATTAGTTTATGTTTTAAAATGTCTTCTAAATGTGAATGTTTGACAGGAAGTTCTGGGAGGAAGTTTGTTTTGCAGGTACAAACAGAGGTTTGATTTTTATGGTGCTACCCTGGAGAAATTACAGATTTGCAAATTATTGTAGAAAAGGGCCAGAGAGGTTTACTGAATCATGCAGACCACAGTGGAGTGGTTGTGACGCGAGGATGTGTGCGATTCACTGTCAGTGGCCTCTACCAGAAAACTGCCTCTTGATTCTAGGAAGACTTTGGGCTATAAGATTTGACAAGGCAATGTTCCTGCGTCACGCAGGCTTCCACAGCAGCGTGTTGTACTGCAAGTGTGTGCGCTTGAAAACTGACAGGATGCTCTACTTCCTTGGTGGTCTGAAAATGTCAAGAAAAAAATGTGTATCTGCACATCTGAACATTGCACAGAACTTAGTGTCTTTAATCTCTGAAAAAAAAAAGTAGTCTGCATTACCGCAGGAGAGAATTACAAACATTCAGTCCTTCGTTATTATGAGGGAAAATAAAGATAGCTAGACATCGAGAGCATCTATTTGGATAGTTTTACCCTGATTTTAACTGTTTCAACTGTAAAAGTCTATTATGACTCAACTTTGTTAAGGATTATGTCAGCCTGCTTTATTTACTGCCACATCCCTTGTTTAACCGTAACTGCTCTTAATTACCCCCGTTTTCTTTTGATATTAGCAGTATCTGCTGTATCAAGGCAAGGTGTGCACCGATTACAGTGGAGTTATTTTTACTGTTATGCCTGTAATACTTAAAAGTTCATCAAAAACAGCTGACAAATGATGACTGAAAGCAAAGTTCTTCGTGAAAATTAAGCATTTTAAAGAGAGGATTATGGATAAAGTCTTTTCCCATAAATAGCAGGACTGATCACGTCAAGCCACCAGCAACCATGATCTCTCTTTCTGCACAACATACTTGAAAGCACAATAGGAAGCTTGTTCACACTTAATACTCAATTAGCGTGAACAAGCTATTGAAAAACTACACAAAATGTCCATGTTTCTACATGACTGCATTTTCTTTCATAACAGACTTCCTGCTTGCTCTACCACACGAGTGAATCGGGTGCAGTTTTAAACACACAGATTTACATTCTTCACGTACAGGAGCAAGTAAAGTCATTTGTATTTGTAGAATCGAGACTACAGTATATGGCATTGGTAATTTGGCACATAGAAACTATCTGAGACATTTTTTATGAGGGCCCCTTTAAACAGCCTTACTTTGTTTTTCCTGCTGTTCTTTGGGACAGCAATGAATGTTATTCAGCTTCAGCTCCAACTGCAGATTAATTTCCAAAGATTAATGTAAAGTTATTTCCTGCGCTCCCACAGTTCAGTTTTGTTAGGAAATATCTCTAATACTTACCTTTGTGATTCTATATAATACTGTGATAGTGGTCTATATAAGTTATTTAGGAAACAAATCTGAAATAGCTTCATAACTGAGCACTGCAGGCAGGAAATCAGAATTACAAAGGAAACCAAACCAGGTTCAAAAATTGTTTTTGTTTCCTGAGAAAATACTTGCAGCTTTTATGGTTTTGTGCAGAAACTCACACAGACTCGAGTTTTAATGTGCACCCAAACAAGCTAATTTGTTCGGTGCTATAATGGTTTTCATTGCACATTAGCTCAATGGTGTATGACTGTAATCAGAGATTTTCTTGTCCACACCTACACCACAGACAGACAAAGTTAATGGAGTGGGGGGTATGAGGCGTTTGAAAACGCTATTCAACAGTATGTAATTTACTGTAAGTACAAGCTCAGGAATCAATATGCAGGACAACTATTTATATTCACTGTACTATAAATAAAGTGAGCGCTAAGAAAGGTATTGCACAGCAGATCTGTGCAAGTCAGTGCTGTAGTGATGGAAGTTCCATTTTGACCAACATCTGTCTCATCTTGGAGGGTCACATGTTGCCGTATCCTGACATGAATAACACTGTGTGGGTTGTTTGTTGTTTTGGAAACATTTAAGCATTTATGACAAATAGTAAATGTTCGCAAAAAGAGCCTAATTTTGTTTTGGTTTTTTTTCTGGGGGCCTCCAAAAGAACCCTGGAGATCCCAGAGCCGAGTCACTCTGCTTGCTGCTGGAAGTTCTTGACAGCAGATGGAGCCACAGAGAGGGAGCTATTATTTTATGTGGCACAAAATCCCCATCTTATTTGTAAGAAAAAGTAAGAAAAAAAAGAAAAAAAAAGAAAAGAAAAAGAAATAAAGTTAAGAACGCCATACAAGTTACGAGCAGTCAAACGCGGAGCGTGCACTTAAAGGGAGTGAGTCGGTGCGGGAAAACAATAGTCAAGAAGGTCCTGTGTGAAGTCAAGGCTATTTTTGGTGGGGCCCGCCTCGCCTGCTATTTCTGTCAGCAGGAGAGCGAAGGGGAGGGAGCAGGGCTTCGAGGGGGCCGGACTTACTTCTCTGTAACTTGCCTCCGATAAGTTCCTGTTTCGGCTCCTCAGTCAGTACAGGCTTCACTGACAATACCAGCGGACCTCTCCATCTCGCTTCCATCACGTTCCGTCAGCTTTTTGGCTCTTTTTACTTGTTCAACGTTTCAAAAACAGACTCCGATACAAGTTGGATTATCTTCAAGTGTGACTGGACTCTTTGAAGGGGCGGTTAGGTGTAAACGGGCTCCAGTTTACAAGGTAGGCAAGCGCTGGTGGTGACACGGTCCGAGCAGCTGAAAGTTTGATAAATGTTCTTAAATTTCGGGCTGTTTTGAGTCGGGCTTTCGACTCGTCGGGCAGGTGCAGTATGGCGTTAAGCTACGTGCGCAGGTGCACTCTTTTAATTGCTCGCGAGCGCTTGGAAAAGTGTCACGCGCGCGCATCTTTGACGAAAACTTAAAAAAAAAAAATTTGGTACTTTTCTCGAGCTTTAATTTATTTCATTAGTCTTTTGTACATATATGTTACATAAAGTCACCATCACCTCCAACAGTCGTTTTAAAACATGATTTGCATTACAGCTCAAGTCATTATGAAGCAAGAAAGTGACTTTAAAGCAAAGTGCCGTTGACAAGCTGTAAATCACGTAAATAATGTCTGCCTTCCTAAACAGAGTAAGGAGTGCTTTGTTGAAACTGCCGGAGGTGTGTTAACCACAAACCTACGTTTCTTATCAGTCATTTCTTAAGATAAGATTCAAATATTATTTACTTTTGGCCCCAGTGAGGTTGAGCAGATGTCGGCCAGCATCACAGTTTAGCAGCAGCACCTCCGCAACCCAGTTTAAAGTGCAGGTGCACTGTTCGCGTACTTTTCTACGACTGGGATTATCGCGCGCGTGCGCGCGCGCGTGTGTGAGTGTGTGTGTGCGCGCGCGTGCTTGCGTGGTACAGCCCAGACCACCACACACTTTTCTCATCTTTTCTATCCACATGTGGGTCAAAATAGTGCACTAGACCTGTGGTTGATACATCACATGAGCAGCTCACATTGTGCCAAGTGCCAGCACATGGCAGTGGTGAAATCTATTAACATACACCTGCAAGAAACGTTGTCACCTCTCTCTTTAAGGCTGGTATTAAAACTGCTTTGTTTATTGTGACATTTTTAGGAAAGGTTCAGAGGTGAAAGCTGCCAGTTATCAACTGTGTTTGTTTTTTTGTTGTTGTTGTTGTTTTGTTCATTGTTGTTAGATATTGTGAATATGAGCTCCAGTTCAGTGATATACTTTTGTCTTTGTCCCCACAGATGGAATCGGCACCTCTGGGAACATCGTAAAGACTGACAGACAGGACAGCGTACTTCCCACAGTGGCAGGTTAGACCTTAAACCTCTGCTGAAAATGTTCAGAATGCAGTTCTGATTTAATAAGTAGTTGGGTTTTTTGGTAATATTTTACTTGAACCTCTTAAAGTTAGGCAAAAGCCATTAGCGCTGAAACGCTCTTGTGGAAAAAGATGCTGCTGCTCTCCAGGCAGTCCCTGCTCACGACTACATCTTGTTTTCTTTACATCATTTTCTTTTTAACATGTGCGCGTGCACACACACACACACACACACACACACACACAGTGTATGCAATTTGGGTGACAGCAGTTTTTCCACAATGATCTAAGCTGCAGTAAAAGTAGAGAACAGGTGCTGGCCTAGTTGGAAAGACGCAGCCTCCTCGGCTGTGTTTTTCATGTGGGTTTAGAAGTTAGTTTTGCTGCAGGTCATGCAGAAGTTTAATTGAACATGCGTCACGCAGTCCTACAAAAATGTGTGAATGTAAATTTACCACATGAGCTATTTATTGTTTAGTAAACGTCCAATAGCATCCGGTTTTAGTTAGTTTCCTACTAAAACAAAAGACTTAGTTCTGTGTTCGAATTAATATTAGGAAATCACTGGTACCAGTGTATAGTACAGTAGAGGGATTCACTTCACTTTTTTATATTTTCACTTCCAGGATTGTGTAAGAGTCATCAGTAAGGATTCTGACGGTCATTCTTCTTGGCACAAAAGCTTCTCACATAAACATCTGGAGATATCAAAACATATTTCCTCCTAATTATGGCTGATTGCAACTGTTTCTTTCACAATGTGGTCATGGTTAGATAATGAAAATGTTCGCTCTGACTACTAGTGTGATGCAGGACGTGAACTTAGGTTAACCCTTTAGCACTCATTTCAAGATGCCACCATCTTTCCAGTAAAATAAGAGCTGGCTTGTTACTTTTCTTTGTAATCGTGTCAAATTTTCAACAATTTTCAGCAACCCTTCCTGTCATGTATTCATCTGTTGTGCCTCTCTTTAACAAAAAGCCTAGTTGATGCTTTTGTTCTTAAACCTGAGCTCAAAAAGTATTTGATCTGCTGCTCCAAGCATCAGAAACAAGTGACCCAGGCTGGCACTTTTAGTCCTGCATTTTTAGTTTAGATTAGCATTCTCTGCTGTGAAGCATGCCTGTGTGATCACGCTGTGTAGGATTACAATGCATGACTCTCTGAATGAAAGCCGGCTCTCGCTGTGCCAGGCTCTGCTGACTGCATGCTAACCAAGGACCCACTATGGGCTTTGTGTGTCTGCGTGCATGTCTCTGGAAAAAAAACTAAACAAAAAAAACCCCATTGAGGTCATGGCCGTAACTGCAGAGTCTGGTTACATGCGTGTTGTCCACACAGGGCAACTGGCACTGGCTCTCTATCCTTTGTCTTCCTCTCTCTAATTTCTCCATCTCAAACATGCACACCTCGCTTTAAATCATTTGGCCTGTGGAGTGCATTGCCCTTACGCCAGACGTCTGAAGTCGGAGATTGGTTAGCGATCTAAGGTGGCGGCGGTCTGCGCCAGATGTGCATAACATGTGAAACCACCATTTTAAAAGCCTCTGGAGCTCAAACAGCCCTTTAAACTACACAGAGTGCTATAATAGACCTGCAGGGTTACGTCCCACTTGTCCTGCTGTGTCTGTAATAGCCTTGAACCCTAATTTTCCACATACGTGAAACAGAAA
Organism: Copadichromis virginalis; assembly: GCF_057382275.1. Classification (NCBI taxonomy): domain Eukaryota; kingdom Metazoa; phylum Chordata; class Actinopteri; order Cichliformes; family Cichlidae; genus Copadichromis; species Copadichromis virginalis. The sequence goes on from NC_140637.1 coordinate 12,764,253, forward strand.
ACACGCAGAAGTGCTGTTCACTTAAAGAATAGCTTGTAATACTTGGCTCCTGTAGCAGTTACCAGAAGTGAGAGCATACAGGTATAATGATGATTTCGGACAAGTTTCACAATGGCTTTCAAAAGCTATGTCTATTAATAAAAAGACCTTCACCTCATATTCAACTTCTTCCTCCAGCAGCCTTTTCCTCTACACGCCCTAGAAATGAAAAAAGACACAACTCTTAATCCTGCAAACAGAGATATTTCAAAATAGTTCAGTTTTTTGTTTTTTGTTTTTTTTTTGATTGACCATAGTAATGTTATTTTTCAATAATTGTTTTCCTAATAAGGAGTGAAAAAACTGCCTTTTTCAGGGCTGTCAGTGAAATCAACAAAAATTCCTTACAAATTTCTTCATAGAAAATACGACTTATTGCAGTTTGCATGTGTACTCTGCTCATTTTCTCAGGCCTTTACTCTATGGATCGCTAAATGGAGTAACTCCAACAGTCATGCAGTGGAGATCACATATCCTAGTTGTGGTTTCCAGCCACATTGGTCAGCTGATCTGGGCACTGTGTTTCTTTTAGTTACCGGTTCCTGTTGAATTAAAGACTCAACTGGAGGAAAGTTGATAAGCAACAATCAATCAATCATTACCTCTAATGCTGGTAATCGTTCTCACTTATTTGTATATCTAAGTAACATGATTCCTATTGAAACATTTAATCAGCAGGTTTAGCCTTTTATTGAGTTGATATATCACTAGAAGACTGTAATGTTGCAGCTGCTAGACTGTTTATTTAGAGCTTAATTGTGCTCCTTCTTGAATTTCCAGTTTGCGCTTTGGCACCCAAATAGCATTAGGTCATTCATCCTCTGCAGCTGCAAATTCAAAAACGTACTGACATTTTGTACTAATGAACAACATATACATTAAGGTGATTTTGAACTCTAATACCCGTTAAAGCCAAATGGGAGTGCAGACACAAGCTGTTCAGTAGTCGAGGTAGTAATGGTTGTAACAGTAGACGGCGTTGGAGGTTTGGCGGCTATTTTTGACCTGCTGAACAAATGGCTCAATTGTCCTGCCTCGAGGTGCATGAAATCACTTGATATGTCAGGGGTAATGTTATATAATACTCTCCAAGGGGGGCTCACAGGACTGTGTTTGTGTGTGGTGCAGTTGTCTACTTTTTATTTCATTTTAGAGCGTGTGTGTGTGAGTTTTTCTGTGTCTGTGTGACAGGCTGCACATATTTAAAGTATTTTCTTGCAAGGGGACTGAGAGACTGTAAGAGTGTGCGCTGTGGCTTGAGGTAAGAGTGTCCTCAACATTTTATTACTGTGTCAAATCAATTCACGTTGCATTAACCTTTGAGCTAAAATCTTTTTGCTGTGGTCTGCTGGGTAACTGGTCTCTTATTGGCCTCCAGCCTCACTCTGATACCTCCCCCTCCCATTTCTCTCTCACTTCCATGCACACAGCCGTGTACATGCCGAGGCACGTAATTCGGATTAAATTTACTGAAGTCAATGGAATTCTTTCTTCTAAGGATTTATTCCTGTGGCATTCAGGGTATAAAAAATCCCGAAACACTCAATTTTCACCTCAGTTACAGCAACTGTGCCAGACGAGAAGCCCTGGATCTAAATCTGTTTCTGAGTTCCAAACTTTAAGGAAGCTGGGGTTGTTCCCGTTTCCCACTATTGGTGAGAAACAAATACACGGAAAGTAAGATGTCCTAGCTTTAATTAGTATCCTCTTCTTTTTTTGTTTTATCTTTCCCTCACCACCAGTGGCTGGGTTTTGCTGGAGATTTCTTCCTGGTAAAAGGGAGTTTTTTCTTCCCACTGTTGCCTAGTGATTGTTTCTAGGGGATCATCTGATTGTTGGTGTTTTCTCCAGCTACTGTAGGCTCTTCACCTTGCAGTATAAAGCACCTTGAGGTGACTGTTGTTATGATTTGGTTCTATATACATGAACTTTCATTGAAATAAACTTGAATCAAAGGACACATTTTACTATTTGTGTACCATTTATTTTAAAGCTAATTTGCTTTTGTTTATACAATTAATACTTAAGTCACCGATCCTAAAATATTCAGGATCAGTGACCTTGTCTTTGTTCTTTTTTCTTTGAAATGGTTAGTTGCTGACTAAACATTACATATGTAGAAATAAAAATCAAGAACATTCATGTAACAGCCCTGAACAAAAAATAAATTTAGATGTTAACTGAAGCATTAAAGTTCTTTGGAGATACAGGTCCATCATTAATGCTAATCATCTTGCTCATAGATAATAAGTTAGCCTGATTCCTGATACTGTAGAAGCCACATATCAGTCACAGGTTCTCCGAACCAGATGATACCGTCTGACCTAAACAGCTCAACCAAGTCATGATTCAGCTCACACCGACTGATGCTGACCTCGGATCAGATGGCTTGTTGTAGGTGCGGATGTAATAGGATCTGACCGGACTCCTGACTTTACATGTGACTCCGTGTGTGTGTGTGTGTGTGTGTGTGTGTGTGTGTGTGTGTGTGTGTGTGTGTGTGTGTCTTGATTATCTTCAGTGACGTTTACAGCTTCAGGCTGATTTCTTTGTAATTGAATAGGAGAACCACACGATACAGGTTTATACAATGCCCATCTGTGGTCAGTGTGTCTGTCTGGGTGTGTGTTTCAGTATATGTAAGACAAGTTTCTGTGAGACACCCCTTTTCACCGAGGATGATGAAAACAAATAGTACTGCAACAGAGGTGAGAAGAGCTGCTGTGTAGTTTGAAATCTCCAGTAAACTAAAACCCGACACGTACAGGAGTTTTGGGCCCGAGGCAGATGCCTATTTTTAGAGAGTAAAACATTCCGATATTGAAGGGTAAAGTGAGGTTGTGCTGGAATTGCATTGAAAGGGGAAAACAATGGTGTTGCTGTTTGTTGACTTTCCAGAAATGTATTTCCCGAACTAGTTAGCAACTTAGGGCAAAGATGCCACTTGACTCCATACCACCATTTGCTCAGCTGTGATGCTTGCAACTACATGTCCTGCAGGAAGTGCTGAGAGCCAGAGCTGCTCTGTGGCAAAAAGTATGGGATGGCTTTCTGCATTATGTAGTGACGTTTTTATATTGCACACCATAGACGTTACTGCTGTTATGTCTGTCATACCATCCAACAGCCAAAGAGGCAGGCGTCACATGTTACCAATCTCACAAAAATGAGTACAAAATCATCTACAAGTATTAGCTTTTTTTTCTTTTTTCTTTTTTTTTTTGTCCAATGGGCAGAACAAACATCTGTTTATTTAAAGAAATCAAATGAAACCAGAAAATTTCCACATTTGATCTACTAAAATTAGAAAAAACAAAACAAAGAGACTTTCTTTTAAAAATATGATCAACCCTTGATTACCAAACAATTTCTCTTTTTGAACATCATCAACTTAATGTTTGGCCTCCATCTTTGTGTACGATTGAGAATGGAATTGGGTTTTTCCAGAATCAATGTTTTTTTTTTCCTTTGTTAGATACGCGCATGTGTGTTTGTGTGTTCATCCCTGACCAGAGTGCAGAGCATGTGCAGGAATGTTAATGCCTTCTTCCTTTGTTATCTGTGCAGACGGCAGAGTGTGATGGTGCATATTCATGAAGCTGCTTTCCTGGAACATGTTAACTACTCCCATGAAATGAAGAGATTTAAATTTAAGAGAAGCAGATAGAGTAGAGCGATACTGTAGATTCTCTCTCTTCTCATTTTGTTTCTTTTCAGTTTTTTCCCAAATCCTATTTCACACATGTACTTTATTGTAGTTCATTAATGTTTTGCAGTTGCAACAGGCACCAAAGCTGGGTGCTCTGGCAGTCAGCCACTCCAGCATGTTATCACCGTTCCAAAAAATCTCCATGTGAACAGGTCACGCAGTCAAGCTTTGCATCTTGAAACCTGTTATAAAACAAGTAGAGGGGGAAACCAAAGTTGCGCCGATGTACACAGCATTTCAGCAGCGTTCATCAAGTAATTAAATTGGGAGTCTTTCTTTATCCTTCAGGAACGCTCATCAAACTTGTTTACGCTGAACTGGATGTTGATGTAAGTTTTGTCCGATTTTGCTGAGTTAAGTCAAACTACGTCTTCCATGCAAGACGGGCTGAGGCTTCAGCCAGATAAGCAGATATATTGTGTTGTTCTTATCAGCCAAAGGCCTTTGCTGCAGATTGTAGCCACCAATCTCACTACCACAGGCTTTTTTCCCCCCAGATATGGCAACAGCCACAGGCTATCAGCATATCAGTCACCACTGTCATTTTGATGACTCACTGTTTTCACTTACAACCAGCAATATTAGTTTATTTTAAATAATCGTGCTTACAGTATCACACAATATTTGAGAGAAGAGATATGAGCAAGACACTTAAGGCATTATTATTTATTTCCCTTACCTGGCTCTGTGTTTAAGAAATGTGTGAATTCTGTGTTTTGTTTTTTTCCCCTTTTCTTCTGGCTTTTTATGGTGTGTGTGTGTGTGTGTGTGTGTGTATTATAAAAGATAAAGAGGGAGATCCCGTCGAGTGTGGGTTTTTTGTTTTTTTTTTTTGTTTTTTGTTGGGAAATGTGAAGAATGTGTTTGATGTGAAGGACAGCAGGAGTGTGAAGGAGAAAAGGAAAATGTATACAGATGTGCAACAGAACTGAAGTTGGATTGATCTCTAAAGTAGAGTTTGTGAAGATTAGTGCAATGAATTCTTAAAATTCTGTGAGAAATTACAGAAAAAAATGATTAAAAAAAAAAAGCAATTTGCTGTTCTCGTACTGTAAATGCAGATGGCATTGAGGGGAAAAATACTGGCCACAGTTGAGTAATCATTCAGGCTGCAAGGGAGTGTCATCCATTTATAGTTCACAACAGTTTGTGTTGGTGTGATGTAGGAACACTAAAACAGCAGTATAATGGCAATCAAACAGTTATTGTAGTGTAAAGTTTATATTTTATACCACATATTGCTGTGTTGGTTTTTTTTTGTTTTGTTTTGGGTTTTTTTATAGTAGAGAAACTGTAAAATAGCAGCTTAAAGACTAGAAATGCAGCTGCCGGTACTTTACTGTAATTTTACAGGAAATGTTATTCCTGTGTGGCTCAGCACACAACTTTTAAATGTAATCGTATTTTTTCGATGGTGAATAGTTTCCTCATGTTACACTGGGAACAGGAACATGCCCAACACAACCAGTGCTGCTTTTGGAAGGTGAGCAGCTGTATTTCATCAGCTGGAGAAGTGCCATTCAGCAAATAAACGGTCCTATTCCTGTCAAAGAAGGAACTCAGTTTCTTAAGTCTCCACATTACCCCATTCTCGGAGTATAAGGATTTATTTATTTTTCGTTTGTTTCATAGTTTAACCTCTGGTCTCCTGAAAAGTATGACACAAGGAAAAACCAAAGTGCCTGTATTGAGCAATGAAGGTGTCCGATGTCATACAAACAAAAACTCAAAGAATCTGAGTTCGTGCAACACAAAGAGAACCTTTCCTCACCTGTGTTATGATTAACATGTTGCAATACCAACTTGGGCCTTAAGAACATTTGTCAGTCAGTCATAGTACTCATTTCCCAAGTTACAGTTCTTCTGTTTGTTGCAAAACAAAGCAAACACAAAAAGTATCACTTTCCCCGTGCTAGAAGAGTGTTTGGAGTAATATCTTAACCGACAGTATGTAAAACAGCAATGGGGAAAAATGGCAGACGATCTGGTGTCTTTTAATGTGTCACTGAGCTAGTGTGTGGCATTCAGCGGAATACAGGAAACGGAGATAATGTGGCTCTCTGAACCACGTCTGTGTCGACTGTTATTTGTCAAACAGGAGAGCACACCTGGTGTCACCTCTGTGACAGACGGAGGCATTCAGATGAGTGAGTTGTTTCCACCTTCAAGCAAATTATAATACTGGGTTAAGATAATTTAAAAAAAAAAAAACAAAAAAAAAAAAACCCCAAAGTGACAGAGATGCACTCTGTCAGAGTTTTTCTATCTGTGTGACCTGTATGTGAGTTATGTAAATGGGTGTATTGCTGGTATGCTGAGCTGGTGGAATCCCAAAGCACCTGTTTAGATGAATTGGAACAGGATGTAATGACTTAGATTCCTCACACGATGTTCATAAATCTCCTGATGGAAAAAGTGAAATGAGACAAATTTTAAAAACGTGTAATTAAAAATAAAGTGGCTTTTGTTTCAAATACCTTGCCCTTGACTCAGATTTGGAAATACTCGGTAATGACTCTGTTATGTCCTTAACTTTAAAACTGTTTCCATCTTCACTGTGATTCAGGAGGTGGAGCTCTTTCTGTCTGTTTGTCGAAGTCCCTTTTTCTAAAGACTGTCCCAGATGTATCATCATGTGAATGTAAAAGAAAGAATTACCATGTGTGTGGTATAAGAAAAATGCCATGTGGCAGATTAGGCTACTGAAATATATAAATTCAGTCAGGTTTAGGGCTAATTGGCGAACATTAAAACACAATATTGCTATGGTGAAAGTGGTAAACGCTGTAGCTGTATAACGTCATTGTAACTGTTGTTAGCTTGTGGTTGGTCCTGTCGAAGCTGCTAGTATAGTTTATTTGTAGACTTATTATTTCAGTGGCAGCTGGCTCTTATCTTATTTTTGGAAAAAAAAATATAAAAATTGTGATGTTGCATAAACACGCTGATTACAGAGGCAATGAAAACTTCATTTTTGAACGATCAATAAATTATTCATCAGGCTGGTTTTTGTTTATATAAATAGAAGTCAAACCTCACACACTGAACCATTATCATCTCATTTTAATCCCACGCCAACTGTACGGGGGCTGGCAAACAGGATTCTTAGGTAACCTGCAATCTAAGTATTAAAGCGGGAAGAAAATCATGAATTATTTATTGATTTATTACAAAGTAGTTATGTATTGAGCTTGGCAAATGTTTTGGAGGAGGGTGAAACGAATCCAAGTGTGGATTTTTCCTGTCGTTCTCACATGAAGGCCTGCAGCCAGATATCTTTCAGAGGCTTGTGGATGATTTAGGTGCCTCTGGTGTCCTCACTTAACACTCGGTGATGTTTTCACTTCAGAGGGTCGTCCTCATTTTTGCTGTAACACATGCATACGGACACACACACTTGCATACACATAGCAGAGGGTAGTTCCTAAACTTGTTGACAGCCACACACACTAGCATTTACACTTGGATACTCCAACTATGCACCAGCAGAGCGAGATCATAAATATAGAAATATTTTGGCGACAGTTGTAGGCAGGGAGGCCCACACCCATACACGCGCACTTGTGCACACACGCACACACAAACCACAGTCTGGCCAGCTGCTCTGGGAAGACGAGGTTTTGAATGGGAGTGACAGCTGTGGATTCCTCTGGATGAAGGAGGGAGAAAGGGAGATAGTAGATAGGAAATGTGAGCAAGGAAGGGGGATCAGTTGCTGAAGGAATGAGCGAGTGAGAAGAAGTGGTGGAAAAGGAGAGCGGGAATGACAAAGAAAAACACAGATGAATGAAAACCCGTGGGGTGCATCAGAATTCCTTTTTCCTCAACGAACTCCCTGCAAATTGAACCGCACTCTATGGAGCAGAGTAATATCAAAGCTGATCAATATAACCTACCCATGGCCCTAAAAAGTATCCTAGTATCAATATGTGTCTCATTTTAAAATAAATGTATTATTTCAGGTTTGAAAAAGATTAAATAATGAGATGTAAACATGTCCTGGCAGCAGTTAACTTTTTGATGTAGCACACAGTTGAGTTGGTACTCTTAGAGAGAACAAAGAAACACAGAGCGTTCCCAGAGTAAAGAGCATGTGATTCTAACTGTCAGTACCAGACTATTTATAAAGATCCTGTGTTGCACAAGGCTGATTTAGCAACTTCGTGGATTTTTCTTTTTTTGTGAATACACCCCCATGTCTTGTGCTTTTTACTCTGTTTGATTAGCTGTTACTATTGTTGCTCTGTACTAAATGCTAAATGACAAAATCTGTATTTGCAATAGGTTTTCTGAGTCCCTCCCCCAGTGACTTGGATCTTTCCTTGTAAGACGCTTCGTAAGAACCTAAAAGTCAAGATGAACAAATCATTCTTCTTTTCTTCCTTTCCAAAAATGGAAAAGAAGAAAAAATTAACAGTGTAATCAGGTGTCGCCATGGCCGACAGACAAAACAAACAGCTCCACCTGTGGAAACCAGGAAGGAATTGAACAATCCATTGAAAAAGATGTCGAATTGCTGTGACCAGTTTGCCCCATAGTGGCACTTCTCCCCCTCAAAAAAAAAAGTTATAGTAAGCTTTACAGCTGAGATTTTTTTTTTTTTTTTTTTAATATGCTGTTTAAAAAATTTGTTTTAGTCATTCCTGTAACATGTGTTTTGTTAACATGTACTGACAACAGTGGAAAAAATTTCTTGCACCACTCCTGCTTCCTAAAAATTAGCTGAGATAATGTCCTAAAAAGCCAAAGTATTCCTTGAGTAGTGGAAAAACTAAATGTCCTGGTCAAGTAGCACTGCAAAGTTCTTGAACTCTTTAAGCTGTGTCTGAGCCTATTTAGTACTACAAACAATTGAAATGGATGAAACACAACTTATCTGGGCTGTCAATAGCTGACTTAGTAGTTTTCCATGTGCCTATAACGTGTGTGTTCATTACATTAGTCTGTTGCCTTCAGGGCCAGTGTTAGTCATTAATCTGAGTCGTTAATGGATGTCAGACTCTCGGCTCATCGTGAACAGAAATGGCGATTTGAACCGATCAGGCGATAGTGTCCGACAAAGAGGCCTTCAGAGAAAGCAGTGTTATTCTAATGAGAAACTTTCCAGCTGTAGGGCTCAAGGGCACTGTGGCAGCGTCAGCGTCACAACAACAGCAGGGGGAGGAGGAGAGGGGAGGAAATGGGAGTCTAAACTGAGCTCTTAAACAGGAAGCCACCCTGGTTCTCTCATTGTTGTGTTTTTATAGACTCGACTTCCTGCTGACATGACCGCCCCCGTTACCATGGTTGCAATCCATGTTGTTTATGGGATGGACTTCAAAGATCCCCTGGTGGCAAGACACTAACGGTCACTGCTGTGTCAAGAGTGTGATGCGGAAAATGTGTAGTGTGTTTGTGGGGCTGAAATATGCTTTTAGTTGTACAGAGGTGTGCGCTCGTGAGGATTTAGAACGCTTCCTTTAGTGTTACTACAGATGTGAGTTATCACTTAATTTATGTAGTTCAGATTTTATTTGTTATACTTACTATACTAATTATGATATTCTTAGGACTGTTTTGCTCCAGGTGAGTGAGGGAGTGTGAGCAAAATGATGAAATGAACAGTCTGGTGTCAGAGAGATTCGCCAAATAGAGGCAGAGAGAGGGAGGGAGGAAAGAAAGAGAAGGAGTTAAAGAAAAAAAAAAGAGGATGTGGCCGACAGTAAAAGATGACTGGAGGGGAGTGGAGCTCTCTGTCTAATTATAGATCCTGCTGTGAGTTGGCTGAGGCAGAAGTGCTACTGGGGCTTTCACATTGCCGGATATTTACAAGACAAACACGGGTATGTGCCACTGACTTTTTTTATTGTTACTTCCATGTGTGTACTTGTGCATGCGACAGTTTGGTTTTTTTTTAAGAGAGAGTACGGTGAGGGAAAACTTGTACGAAATTCACTGGATACCGCGCACTAGAACCCTGCTGTGATGTGTGCGTCTGAGAGTGTGATGACTGACCTCAATCAGCCCAGCTTGTGTATTAAAGAGAGCGGTGCAGAAAGTTAAAGAGCTTCTTTCTTGCGTTGTTTAATTCTCAGCCCTGTGTCTCACTTTTTTTTGATACTGCACTACTGTGCTTCGACAGTTACTACTAAACTTTTTTTAACAGCGGCAGCACAGTGTGTGTGTGTGTGTGTGTGTGTGTGTGTGTGTGTGTGTGTGTGTGTGCTCTTGCTGATCTCACACACAGCAGCACTGGATGTTTATGGAAACTCGTTGAGGACTTGGGAAACTGGACCCTCAGTGCATTATACATCAACCTTCTTCTATTACACACACACGTATACTGACATAACCACACACTTGCAGTCCCATCTGTTTGTTACATGCACACACACCTTTTATACACTTAAATGGTTTTGGGATGACTGCTCTGGTTGTTTGCACGTGCCAGCGGTTCCTGTGAGGGAATGGTGGCAATATTAATCGAATGAAATCAATCAACATGTGAGATTTTTAGCGTTTACTTCAACTTCCATGTGCCCGCAATACTATGCAGTAAAACCTGCCTTTGACATAGTTTTCTGCTGCTATTATCGATGGATGGTTCTGGTTGAGTCAGCAACATAGAGGAAGGTTTAAAATGCACTTCCAGCATAAAGTTCAGATTTTTGGTTTGGCAAATAAGGAAGTGAGAAGTAGTAGGATTTCAGGAATATACGTTGCACGAGTGTGCAATTTAGCATCGAGGGAATTTCTAGTAGTAGCCTAGTATAGATCAAAAGTCACGCTGCTAAGTGCTGTCATTTGCCAGATTTACATTGCATCAGAAAATGGTGACATAAAGTTTCATAAAGCCACTTCTATTTGTGTCAATATGTGGCTTCAAGAGCTGACCATTTCTCATCCTGCTTCCAATAACTGCTGCAGTGTGTTATTTTAGTTTAGTTTTTGCAGATTATAAGAAGCTGCTTACTTAAGAAGAGCCAGGCTTAAACCCCATGGGTCTGATCGTGCATTTGTTTGCTTTGGATGAAACTGGAACGGTTTTCCTTGGCAAAGCGCTCCAAAGACATGCTGCAGGCTTGGATCAGGAATTCTATGGAGCAAGTATTCACGCGCACATCCTCAAATACCATCACACTAAGCGCACAATGGTTTGACAGGTGTTCAGAGTGTGTGCGCGATCATATTTGACTCCACATTATAAACACAGGTGGATTCTTCTATTACATAAGCTTGAAAAAGCACTGTAATAACATGGATGAATGCCGTCTCAGGCTTAAAGAGAAAGACTCGAAAATCGGAGTCAAAAGGCAGCCTTCTTTCAGATTTGATTTGATTTGATCTCTGAATGTCGTTGAACCTCTGTTAACTGTGCTTATTCTTTCTTTCATCTGAAAGGTCCTAATTTGCATTGGAGTCTTTTTTTTGTGCCTGCAGCTCAACAGATACCTTGCGGTAATGACATTTTTATCTTCTGAAATTAGCTGGTGCCTCTAAAAGGTGTAGTGTGATTTAGACACACACGCATGCAGCAGAGAGAAAAGAGAAGGAGTTCTAACTATATTTGGATGTGTGACAAGACACAAAGTGGTTGATTGTTGACTTTATAGTGAGTGGTTCTCACTTGTGGCACTATTCTGGCTGTCAGCTCTCAGTGAGTGAGAATAACTCGCCTTATCTACACGGTGTTAAAGAGAGGGGACCTCTTCACCTTTCTTGTCTGCTTGTACTTTTTTCGTTTTGTTTTGGGGTTGTTTTTTTTTCTTTCCAGTGTTCCTCAGTTTTATTGCAGCGGCTTTTTCTCTCTCGCCCCATTTTCCACTCCACAAGATGGTTTTGAGGAAGAAAGGGAGAGAGGAAAATACCAAGCGAGGGAGAGAACGAGAGAGAGGCCTTTGCATATCCTTGTCTTACCTGTAAAACCAGTCCAGACTGAGCTGTACACCAGTACAGAATAAAAGAATAGAAGAAGGGAGGACTCAGATGTAAGGGATTACCCAAAATCACTTGCTGTGGGAAGGACTCCTTGTCTCTCTCTATCAGTCACACACATCTGGACGCACCCATTTGAATTTCATGTTGTCTTCATTGAGGACATGCACCTAATCTACATAATCTGCCTGATAATTCAGCACATTCCCAACGGTTTCTGCAACTAGGCGAGCAGTATCGTACTGCACCCTTGGTAATTTTCATAATGACACACTGACACTCCCACACGTTCTCACTCGCACAAACACACTCACTGAATGTAAACCTCTCAGTTGAATTTGTCTGTCTTTGTTTCACAAAGAGCTTAGCTGTGTGTCACCGTTAAATCCAAATTTCAAAATAAAACGTAACCTATTACAGTGTTAGGTATGTTGAAGTTTTAATCTTGGCAACAAGAAGTCTTGGAGTTCTGTGCACATTTAAACACACAGAGTAGTTACTTTGTTACCCTTGACTGGAAGATGTGGGCACCGTTTTGTTTTAGTATAAAAGTCTGCCGATGCTGAATGCACGACCACGTTGTTTTCTGAATGTTGGTCTCAGATTTAGTGTAAGGCTAAAAAAGACACATTAACAAGAAGCACAGCTCACTCTCTGGGCAGTATTTACTGTTAAGGAAACAGTACTATCGTTTATATATATATGTGTGTGTGTGTGTGTGTGTGTCTGTCACTGGACATAAATAACTTGACCTTATTATATAGTATTTTACTACTTCAGTATATTTCCAAATAATTAGACAGCACATTCTCTCTCTTGACTGTACTTCCTTTAGTGATATAACATATTTTTGGGGTCAGCTATTAAAAATCATAGTTATCAGGCTTTCAGTAAACATTTTTCTCAAATAAATCATTAAGTCGACCTTGAAGACTTTGATGGATGAAAGTCATATTTTAATGGATAGTTAAGATGACCCCGCCCTACACCCCAGAATTCTTTCCAAACTGTCATGTTTACACACAGAAAGAATGGCACACACACAATTACCACGCATTACCAAAAACATAACCTCTTTGGTACTCCTCCGGAACTTTGGGACAAATAAATACATAAAACCCATCAAGTTCCAAATGCAGTGGGGGTTTTAAAATAAATTTAAAATTAGTTTCTCAACTTTCTTTGGCTTTCATGAGTATCATGTTACTAATGCTCGAAAAAGGACCTATTGCTTAAATGTATGTGTGCATGATATGCATGTTATTTTAGCACATGCATTCCCAGCTCTATTTGCAGAAAATAGCTGTGCTTTTTAAATAAAATCAACATGCAATCATAAGCACAAGGCCAAGATTTGTTATTTCTATCTGAGTGCAACATGCAGATGTAATGAAGTGTAACATAATGCCATTCTTTAAGGGAACTGAAAACACCAGAGCCTCGTATTACTGGGAGAGGCCCCAGAGAGAGAGACTTTGAATGATTTAAATGTGCCTGCAGAAGTTAAACCACTACATGGTGTCTAGCCTTAAAGTCATGTTGGCTTCATGGGCAGCTCATGAGGCATTCAACCAGGATGACTACTGAGTCCTATCCGGTTGTTCAGTCTGACGTCACTAGCCGTGTCTGGGTCTAAACTCCGCTGCAGGTCCATATATCAAACGATCACTGTGGCATTACTGAGAGTTGAAAAACTGTCTAAAGTCTTTCATCTTTAATAAAATGATCAGCGTTCTGCTCTACCAGGTGTAACAATTGAGTTTAACATCCAGGCATCCATGAAAACGGAATTTATGACATTTAACGGAGTTAGAAGTTAGCAGGGAGTTAGCTCGCTAGCTTCTATCTAAATACAATATAGCATGTCCTGACTGCGGGGTTTTGGAAACAAATTAAAACGTACAACTCTGCTATCACTTCCAGCATAAATGAAGACAGAAAACTAAACAGCAGTAACGTTTGTAGGGTTACTGAAGTTGGGCTAGCTGGTATATAATGATGTGCTGCGTGACCGCTAGCGACACAGCTACGTTAGCATAATATAAACAAGCTAACTTTTTTTCCACTCGATAAAAGTTACCGTGAGTGTTCTCGGTGGTCAGGAACAAATGTAATCGCATGGCAGGATGCTGTAAAAGGACCAAACTTCAGCCAGGAGAACAACTGAGATAATCCATCCACAATACGAGGTTAGTCATTCATATACTGCTGCATGGGCTGGGCTGTAGTTACATCCTAAGGTTTTAAAAACTGAGCTTAAATAAATGATTAGCGGTAATAAAAGCCGAGGGAGGTCAACAGTGATCACTGACTGTTTTAGGAGCTTTTTGAGATTAAATAGAAGAAAATACATAACATTAAACATGTTAACAACACAAAAGCCATATTAAACGCAGACTACTTTAGACCCGGAAGTAGGATTCGTCGCGTCATCACTGAACAACCGGATACTCCAATGTAAGCACATCACAATACTAGAAATGCAGTAGTTTGTACCAAAACCAGTATAATTACACGATTTTCAACCCCCCGAAATACAAAAACAAAATGATTGTCCTGTGTTTAAATAATTACTGGCAAATGTTTATATCTTGTTAAAGGACAAAGACCAGATATTAGGATGGTTGCGTTTACTTTGGGTCTTCATTCACAGTGAGGTTCCACGCTAACGGCATGTCAGTGCGAGGCTGTGAGTGTGTGTGTGTCCTGCACTCCCGTTCACATGGGCTTACCGGACAATGTCTGGTCCGGGTCAAGAGTGCTGGAAATCAACTGATTCCAGTCCCCTGGTCAGTCTAGTTTGAATGCAGAGTAACATGTAACAGACGTTCCTTAGAGGTCTGCTGGATATCAACAGTGTCAAATAAAGTTATAGCTTGGTACACAGATTACACATCAGGGAGTAACAAGTTTATAAAAAACTTTTTTACATTGTATTCTGCTGAGATAATTGCGCTCTACTGCCAAGTGATTTCATGTTTTGTAAGTTCTTCATAAAGACAAGCAAGTTTAGCAACATTTGGCAGTAATGAGGATTTTTCCAAACTCTTGAAATTAATAAGAGAAAGCTGTTTTGTGTGTGTGTGTGTGTGTGTGTGTGTGTGTAGGTCAGCATTTCATGGACATCTTCGTTGTGTTTTTTTTAATTTATTTTTTTGTTTTTAATTTATTTTTTTTGACAACTAACTAGAAGCTGCAGGTGACATCACTGGGTTACTCTAGAAGAGAGATTGTGGTTTCCCTGTAGAAACAAAGACGTCTATGTAGGTAAATGTTGGAATAGAGTGCCATTTGCTATTTATCACTCAGGAGAGCAGGGTGACAGACAATGGTGTGTGTGTGTGTGTGTGTGTGTGTTCTCCTCTACATTTCCTCAGAATAATGACGTTATTATTCTGTGTTGTCATTAAAGAAAATATGTGTGCATAGCCGCCTGTGTCTTTGTGAATGTGTGTGTTTGCCAAGGGATTTCTATTATTCCAGCCACGGCCGGCATTCGGGATGTCTTTCTGCATTTGTAGCCTAATATGGAGGAAGAGTACTGACGATCTAATACAGTAGGTGAGGTTTAATGTTTGTTCTAGGAGACACAGCACTACTGACATCATCTGTCTTCTGTACTGTTGTGTTCATGCCCAGCCTTGTCGCAGATTGTAAAAATAGTCACCTTCTGAAGAAGTCCATGCACATTATGTAATTATTCACAATGAATAAATCATCCATTTACAAAGCGAATGATGATCAGCGTGAGATGCACAATGTCAACATGGTGCTTTAAATTTCCATCTTCAGTCATTCTGCGGTCACTGTAATAAACTTTTAAAAAGCATCAGCACAGCTTCTTGGCTTAACCAGATAGTTTTGTTGTAAAACTTTAGACTTCTGGCTCGGACGGAATTAAAAGTTCAGACAAAAAAAACAAGAAAAATCTTCCCTCCTTTATTTAAATCTTTTACATTTTCCAAGGCCAACTAAAGGGGCTGGATTGGCTGCTTTTAAAGGTGAGTTTCTGGCCCTCAGGCAGTTTGCTTGACGTTATGTGGTGCACATAAACATGAATGGTCCTGTATTTCATGAAGGGCAGCAAGATTTTGAAACTGAAAGTGTGTTTTCTGACTACATTGAGTATTTTTTTTCTTTCTTTAAACTCCTCTGTTAGGACTCGTGACTGAGGTAACCTACAAAATGTAGTAGCTGTCAGACATGCGGTAAAGGACTTCTTTTAACCTAAACCACAATCTTTTCTCAAACCTAACCAAACAGTGAGAGAAAAGGCAGCTTAAGTGTAAAAATATTTATTTTTATGATAGTGTGGGATTCGAGCTGCAGTCTCCTTGGTGAAAGCTGTTTGACTTACCTGACCACCACCGGCTCCTGGCTCGTAAGGTGGTCTTGTTTTTCAGACTGGAAGCAGATCGTTTTGTTTGCACGAATACAAATAAGATTAATTTTGGCGATTACTTTACAAATTCCCCTGAGACTGTGGCATCTATTCATTTCCCTTCATGCCCATATCCAGTCAAGTGCTGCTATTGGCATCAGGCCAGGGCACGCTGTGAGTGACATTTACTTCACACTCTGCAGCCCGACATCTGAGCGGCACCCAAGATGATGTCATATGAAGTTATTTCATTGTGCTGTGTGTGTGCGTGCACGCGTGCGCGTGTTTGTGCACACATGCAAGTTTAAGCATTAGGCAGGTTTGTGCAATCGGTATTTACTCAAGCCTATTTTGTGTGCAGCTCGTGATTGTGTGTAAATGTTTTTCACCGTACGTGTGCCTGCTTGCTTTCGGAAAGCTTGTTTATGCGTGGGTGGTTATTCAAATGTGTGAATAAATAAACCAACATATGCAGGTGAATGTGTGTCACCTGCTGCAGCATTATCCACATGTGTGGTGAGATATATTTGAATACCTATATGTGCTTACAGCTCTGTCTCTTTTTTGGTTTGAGCCACTGTATATTATTTTATTTATTTATTTATTTTTAGTCATGTGTAGACATTTGTGTCTGTGTGTGCCTCATGGACGGAAACCCCCCACCCCCAAGCTGTTCCCAAGCTGTTCCCTCCCTGGATCTTGTTTTTAGCACTGGGTGAGGCAATCTTTCCCATTGACTCAGCTGTGCGATGCAGATAATCCCAACAGCAAAAAGCATGGAAGTGTGTGTGTGTGTGTGTGTGTGTGTGTGTGTCGTGTGAGTGTTGGTAATGAAAGACCTACACAGATGCCATAAATGCTTCAGGAATGCTGTTTCTACTTGTTGTGTTTACATAAACCCAACTTTCTTGATTCCTGTGTCAGTTTCTTATTATTCCTTCACTTTGGGTCTTGGTGTACTGCATTGGGCATCAGCTTAGGTAGTTGCTGAAGAGCCTTTCATGCTTTCACTGCTGTAGTTTCAAATCCTGTTGTAATTTGTCCCAAGGTTCCTGAAAGCTATTTCAAGCACAGATCTAGAAGGCCCAAATAATTTTGTGCTTTTCCGTTTTTATTGTAAAGCAATTTATATAAAGCCTGCTTCATAGCGACTCCCATGTGCTCCTTGAAATCCTAAATGTTTGTTTTTTCAGCACTTCCCACAGAGCATCAACTGTTCCTCATTGAGGATTGGGCAAACTGTCTCTCTCTCTTCACTTTATCCTTGCCTTTTCCCAGATTCCTCAGTGGCAGTGGCAGTGTCGCGCACATCCTTGCTGTTTCCCATGGATCTCAGGGTGGGAGAGCGGGGGATGCGCCCTGGTTCGGACACGGTGCTCCTCACCCCGCTGCACCCGCCTTTACACCTTTCACCATTCTCCCCACAACCTCGCAGCTCCTTCTCCCAACAACAGCTTCACCAGCAAATCCGGGTAAGGGGGAAAAAACTGAGTAAAACCATAAAAGACTTCTTGGGAAAACTTGTGTACAATATATTTATTACACTGCAGTCTTACCTGACTTTTTGCTTTATAAATGTTGCTAATCTGTGTATGTGTTTGGTGGGGTAGTTTAATATGGAACAAAGGAGGCGAGAGCACGAACATCACGAGAAACAACAAGAGTTGCAGCAGCTAAAGCACAAAGACAAGAGTCAACAGAGTGAGTCCACACACACACACACACACACACACACACACACACCCACACACAAAATTGGAAATTAAACTCTAACTTTGCTACTCTACAGGTCTCTACAAGACTCCAGCTAATATTTATTTATTTTTTTCACTTTTCATAAAACCATTTCCACAAATTTAAGAATAATTATGGCCCAGAGTACTAATCATGGCCAGAGAGGAAAGTCCCTGCAAGAGATCATCTTCATCTTTGCTACACAGTGTTTCTTCAATTGCAAAGCTGCTTTCTTTGAAGTGAGATCTAAATATAACCTGAAAAAGTGGAGATAAATATAGTTTTGCATCCAGGCACATAAAGTCCCTGGGTCAATATTGACTTGATCACTCCTAGCACCAGCTGCCACCTCGGTGTGCACACTTACACACAAGAATGGAAGCAAACATAGTCTCAGGCCTAACCGGTGACTTCACAGTGCATTGCACACAAATGCATCGACACTCGGAAGCATACATGCATGTATAGTATTTGCGTTTTATTTATGTATTTATTTCCTGCACAACTATGCAAATAATGTCTAGCTGTGAACACTGTGCTTTAGGCAGGGCTTGCTCCTCCCTTCATGCTGATACAGCTGGTAAATGTTTCTGTGGATTTGATTGGTTGCTGTGGCTGATTGACAGGCGCGGTGGCAAGTTCCTTAGTGAAACAGAAACTCCAGGAGGTGATTCTTAAGAAGCAGAAAAAGGCTGAGCTGGAAAGAACAAACGCTAACTCTCTGACTGCACCTCCTGTCCAATACAGGTAACGCAGCATGTGTGAACAAGCAGAACACAAAACACTAAGTGTACAACACAGTCACATCATAATAATAGTGTTATTCTTTAAATGCACTTTATATCGTGAATTTGAAGTAAAGCTGTACCAGGTGTTTACATGAATGGCTTGATGTGTAATTGTTGTTATGTTGTGTTTTTTGCAGAAAGCTGGGCCCTGACCCTAGCATACCCACTCTTGTTTCCTCTTCAACGCAGCCCCCTCATGAGGGTCCAGAGGGCACGCCGCTGCGCAGAGCAGGTGAAACATTTGACGCAAAATCCTATTAAGGAGAAATCTGACGAATACATATCATGGCGGAAGCTATGAATTGACACTATAGGGAAGTGAAAGTGAGTTATGACGTGAAAGACCCGAAGACAGCCTGGTCATTTATCATTTATCATTCAAATAGCAAAGTGAAATATTTACTTCAGTTAGTTCTTTCAGAAGGGAAGAAATATTGCACTGCTCCTGACTTCATGCCAAAACCGGAGGAATCAAAATCTGTTTAAAAAAATAAAATAAAATACCGTATTTCCCGGACTACAAAGCGCACCTGAATATTAGCCGCACAAGCTAAAATCAGGGGAAAATCCTGTTTTGTACATACATTAGCCGCACCTGACTAAAAGCCGCAGGTGTTTCAATGTTGACTTATCATATGTAAGAGAATATGCACAAATCGAATTGTCAGGAAAGAGATGGCTGTTTGGAGACACATCCCTTTTATTAATATTTTGAAAAACAAGTTATGGGTACATATTTGCATAACTTTTTAGGTATATGTACAAGTAGCGGTAATTACAAGTAGGAAACATGTACTGTGCTTCATAAATGAGTAACAAATGTAGTACATAACAATAACCTAGGGCACACCAGAAAAATAGATTGGACTACCTTTTAGGCTCAGGTGCAGTGACACGGCTTTAACAAGAAGAAAAGTCAGTCATTCACCACCATCTTCCTGCGCACTAAAACCACCAAAGTCCTCTTCTCCAGTGTCGGATACGAACAGGCTCAGGATGGCTACGTCATCCACTCTCAGCTTCTTTCCTTTGTTGTCAGTGTCAGAGTCGAACACCCTCTGAAGGGCCGTGGCGGTGTCCTCCTCTCCATCATGCAGCAGTCCAGCCCTTCGAAATCCGTTGGTGATCATGGATGTTTTTACACTTTTCCACGCTGTCAGATTCCACCGGTGGAGTTGGGCATAACTTGCTTTTCGCACGTTTATCGCCGCACATCATCCACGACTCCCGCTGAACGCATAGCACTACTTTGAAGTTTGTTTTTCGCGCTACTTTTACGGCACTATGTTGCCTGGCGGATGGACATGTGACCAACATACCACTCTTGAACCCGATACTGTGTGTCACATGCCCTTCCGCCAGGCAACGTAGTGCCGTACAACACCGGAACAAACAAAACAAATCGTCTTACGATATGACAAAAATCATGGACAATCCATAGAAAAGCCGCACCTGACTAAAAGCCGCAGGGTTCAAAGCTGGTGCAAAAAGTAGCGGCTTATAGCCCGACAATTACGATATATATATATATATATATATATATATATATGTATGTATATGTATGTATATGTATGTTTATTTTGAAAGGTTGTCTCCAACCTTTCTATCAAAAACTACTGAATAATCTTTACTCAGTCCAGAGAGTAAGAGTTCCTGTGGATTAAGTATTTGGTAACACTAACATTTTCCTGTTATGACACATTGTGAACATTTGGGATTTCATTACATGGAAATTGATTCATTTTCAGCTTTTACAGTCAGCAAACAGCATGAAGTAATATTCCTTTGTTCATCTCTTATTCACTAGCGTCGGAGCCTAATCTGAAGGTGAAAAACAAGCTGAAGAAACACCTGAATACCCGCAAGAGTCCGCTCACCCGCAAAGACAGTGCCCCACCCACTGTCAAGCACAGAGTTCCTGATACACTGGGTAACCTTACAGACACACAAATGCAGCAATACACAAGAGCGCTGCATTATTGTAGCCGTAAGCTGTTCTCAATTATTACCGATGCGAGCAACGTTTTTCATTTGTTCATTTTTGTTTTTTTGCCTTGTTTGTTTGTTTTGTACATGATTGTTTGATTGATCTGCTGTGATGTGATTGAAACACAATCGAGCTTCATAGTCAAATATCAAACTCACCTTCTGTCTGTCTGTCTGCAGACTCGTCCCCGAGCAGCAGCAGCACTCCAGTCTCTGGCTGTAGCTCTCCTAACGACAGTCTGCCTAATGAGAATGGACTGCTGCCATCTGCAGGCGGCCTCTCACATGAGGTTTGACAAGAAACACACACACACAGTGCTGTTGAGTCCTCTCAGTTTTACTGTATTAACTCTATCTAAGTTGACGTAATGATATTAAGTTATTTTCACACTTGTTTTAGTAAAATAGTAAAACAGGCATTTTGAGCAGGGTTAAAAAGTTGTTTTCCATGCATTGGCTGCTGCTGAGATGCTGGGTAATGATATGTTTAAATCCATAAGAGTATGGGAACACTGTTTGTCAGCTGTTTATACATAATTCATTTAATCATCAAAGTCAAAACAAAGCAACCTCTGTCACACCTGCTGCGAATGTCTGACTCATGATTTCCCAGTGTAGAGGCAGCTAGAGACAAAACATTAGCTTAGGTTTCATTAGACCATGCTGGTGTAGAGTAGCTCAAAACAGACTGAAATTATTCTAAATAATAACATTTTCAGTTATTATTAACAGTAGAAAATGTTAGACAGTATACCAGCTTTGGTTTAAAATGTGAAAATCAGTTTGTTAGTTTTTTTCACATATGGTGTAGATTAGGAAAGTTTATTTTCATCAGCACAGTTTCAGTTGGATTTCAATTTTACATCATGTTTATGTTTGGTATTCTCAGGCCCAGAAACTGCTGCTCAGAGATGGTACTCTAGCTAACTTCACCATCCAGAGTCCCTCCACCCTGCCCACCATCACACTGGGACTACCGGCTAACTCGAGGGTAAAAACTGAACTCATTTCTTACCTCTGCCAAGAAAGTTATGTTTCTGGTAGCGTTTATGTGTGTGTGTGCGTGTCATTTTGTCATTCTGTCTGTAAACGCGACATCTCGAAAGGTTTTGGATGAATTCTGACTGAACTTTTTAGGGGTGTAGAGCAGTTTCATGTTAAACATCTGTTCAAGGTCAACTTGATTATTTGTTAATCAAAAAGTGACAAAAAGCCTTATAACATAGAAACTGTGATTGAAGTTTTAAATATCGTGACACATTTGACCTCTGACCTCACAATAGATTGATATGAAGGTGAAAAGTCATAATGCGATATAGAGCTATTTAAAACTATGTTTCTTAATTTCCTTGTGTGGGTGGGTTAGGGTTGGCTGTAGCTCAGGCGATGGAACTAATCTACTACTGGTAAGGTTCATGCTTTGATCCCTGGCTGCTCCAGACTGCTTGCCAAAGTATCCTTGGGCAAAATACTGAACCACATGTTGCTCTCTGATGCATCCATCAGAGTGTCGATGTGTGTGACTGTTAGCTAGAAAGCATAGGAAAAAAAGTGGTTTTATGATTGGATGTGAAGGGGTGACTAAGTCATGTTGTAGGTAGGAGTAGAAAAGCACTACATGAGAACCACTCCAGTTACCAGTTTGTATTGACAACATACAGGCATACAGGGAATGTTATATAAGGATTCTAAATATCATATTAATTATTATGACTTTGTTATGTACATTAAGGTAAAAAAATTAATGTACACTGTTTCTGAATAAGGTTTTTTTTCCTTTGCTATTTATTGCTAAACATAAAAAAAAAAACTTAACAGTAAAATGAATGCTATATATTTACTATAACCCAATATATTATAAACCGTATATTAAAAAGGATTTCAGCAAGGCAAATAACAAAAGCCTGTACTTTGTATTTGTTCTTATGGCACTCCAAACTTCTGAATGTAAAGAGAACAAAGAAAACAAAACAGATATATACAAAATACTTCACTGTGTCCTTGAAAGTAAAGGCTGCGCAGAGAGTGAGCTGATTTGGCGGAGGTTTGCACTATTAAATTTGTGTTATAATAAATTATCTAGACTCAAATCTGAGTGTTGAGATGACTGTGCAGTGCAGTCTGTAGTGTTACAATTAACCTAAGTCACATCACAGTGACTTCAAAATCTCTCTGAAGTGAATGAAATAATCTCTGTTTCACATATCCTGTTTTACAAAGGAAGTAAGTCAATTAAAGGAAGCTTGATTCTCAGGAGTTGCTGTTTCACTATGACCTGAAACTCTGTCTTTCTGACATTACAGCGTGATGAAATTAAAAGACACTTTAGGCGGTTATGTCACTTCCGCGTTACATCAGTGTCGTCAGAACTGATCAACACAGAAATGTTTGTCACAATGAAATGTGTGTTGTTATTTGTTGTCCTGTGAATTCATCCGTGTTGAACGTAAACTAGTGTGTTTGCTGTGACTACAAAGTTTTTTTCAACTGTGTGTGCAGACTGAAGGAGAGCTGTCCTCGCTGAAGGTCAGTCGAGTACCCGTGGTCACTGCCGGTGGCTCTTCGGTGTTCCTCCCCCTCAGCAGAGAAGATCAGGCAGGGCAGATGAACCCACACCTACCTGTCATCATCCTGGAGCCATCTGGACTGGTCCGCACTCCGCTACTCACCGGTGAGACTCTGCACTCATCCACAGTGTTGAGGCAAAAGCTCTGCAGTTCACAGTTGAAAAGTTTTCATTTTAATGTTATGTGTGATTTATTTGCTAAACTACATCAGCATTAAAACAGAAGCACAACGCTGCAAAATATGCACATCCATGGTATTGACAGTTGTGTAACCCTGTTATTAGTTTTAGTGAATGAAATGTTACAGCACCACCTGGTGGTTACATTGGGAATGCACTTTTGTTGACTTTCAGACTATTTTTAATCTCTCACCTTTTTTGTGTGCTTCATTTGAGTAACTTTTCTTTCTTTTCATTTTGTTTGAACGTATGTCTTTGCTTTCACGCAAGTGAATTTCCTCTTTATCACCCTGTCTCTTGGCAGTTCAAGGCCTAGACTCCGTTCCGCTTCAGTTTGCGCAGCCGTTGGACCACCTGTCTGCTGGAGGTGCTCAATCACACAAGCCCCTGAGCAGAGCACGCTCAGAACCCCTTCCTCAGAGTCCCCACGCGCTTCACACACATCTCCTACAACAACAGCACAACACACAACTACTGGAGAGGCTCAAACAGCAGACACACCTGGGCAAGGTAGGAATACATGTGCACCTTTCATTGCTGTTTGAGATCATACATGATCTCCTCTTTGCCACATTTGCATCAAGACTGATAAAACTGGCTGCCTGTAACCTTTTAAACATGATTAAAGGTACACCCAGGTTTGTCATTAAGGGGGGTATGGGGGAGGCTGAGCCTTTCTTGAGATTGTTTTATTAAGCCTCTTGTCACAGCTCATTGCCCTTCACTCGTTAAATTCACTTTACCTGCGACATCAGCCATTCTGAGCCGTTCTTTTTTTTTTTCTCTCTTTTTAATGGATTAAAGTGAACTGAACACAGATTCACAAACATTTTTTACTTTTAAATCCATCTTTAACGTGTGTATGTCCATGTACAGCTGATGTCCAAGTCCAGTGAGAAGCCCAGATTGCATCAGATACCTTCTGAGGATATGGACTCAGAGGACGGTGGCGGGACGTCACCCACGGAGCCAGCCTATCACAGCAGAGGGCGGTCAGAGTCGCTGAGGGAAGTGGAGCCATCAGCATCCAAGACGCAAGAGGAGCAGATGAACCTGCAGCATGCCCTCATACTTAATCAGGTTTGGAAACATAGACTACCTTCAAACACACACACACTCTTGTACAAACACAAACAGGTAGTTGGGTAAAACACAACTGTGGAAATTTTTTTCTTCATCATCCAGTCCTGTAGATGGCAGCCTAACACTGGCATCTGCATATTTCATATTAGTAGCAACTGAACATTTTTCTTTGTGTAATTTAACT
Organism: Copadichromis virginalis; assembly: GCF_057382275.1. Lineage (NCBI taxonomy): Eukaryota > Metazoa > Chordata > Actinopteri > Cichliformes > Cichlidae > Copadichromis > Copadichromis virginalis. The sequence goes on from NC_140637.1 coordinate 12,788,817, forward strand.
TTTTCTCCTTTTTATTCTTTTATTATTGATAACTATAGACTGTATATCTGATTTATCTATGTTCCCTATCAATTTCTCCCACTAGTCGTTGCTATGGGAACAGCAGAAGCAGCTGCAGCAGCTCCACCGACAAATGGAGACCCTGGCAGTACCTGTGTTGCGTGGAGGCGGCGGGGCCGTTGGTGGCTTGGGCGTCCATCGCCCCGTGTTCCGTACGCAGTCTTCCCCAGCCTCCACCTCTCTCACTCTGCCAGAGAAAACCCTCAGTCTGCCTGCACAAGACACCAGCAGCAAGCCACGCTTCACCACTGGTGAGTCACAGTGTTCTAATGCATATAGCACCTTCTGTGTACAAATTTTTATTATTTTTAGGCTGGGGCTGTATAACATGTCAGATCTATCAAACAGTTGACAGGGTTTTTCCAGATGGTTTCACAAATTATGTGCTGTAATAGCTGGTCTACTCACGAGAGTTAGTTGTGTTTTATTAAATGTAAATCTTTATATTGATATGTTGACAAAAATCATAAGTGAGGAGCATGCTCAGTTAATAGTGGTTAATCTGCAACAGTGGGTGTGTGATTACTGGTGGCAGTTCTTATCAAAATGGCCATCTCGACTAACATGTTGTTATTAATCCTTTTTTTGTACACAGGCCTCGTCTATGACTCTCAAATGCTGAAACACCAGTGTACCTGTGGAGATAACAGCAGTCACCCAGAGCATGCTGGGAGGATACAGAGCATCTGGTCCCGACTACAGGAGAGAGGCCTGAAGGGACAGTGCGAGGTATGACACACACACACACACACACACACACACACACACACACACACACACACACACAGGATATGGTTAGTCAGGTATCATTATTGTTATTAATAAGATATTAATTTCGAATGTATCATCATTTTATGCATGTTATGCTCGTCTTGCAGAGTATCCGCGGCCGTAAAGCCACTCTGGAGGAGCTGCAGTCCGTCCACACGGAGCGTCACGTGTTGCTATATGGCACCAACCCGCTCAACAGGCTCAAACTGGATAACCGCAAACTGGCTGGTACGCTTCACCTCATATTGATTGTGTTTAGAATCATCAAAGAGTAATTTCAAGGGTTTTAGAGTGAAAGAAATTATACTTTTATCCACAAAATGTCCTTTGAATTCAATCCCTGCCAAATGAGTTCATGCAGTGCTGATTATGCCTGTCAGAACCAGTCAGATCTCTCTGTATTTGGCAGCGTACTTGGGTTTTAAATCGAGTGATGACAAAATGGATTAATTTTATTCAAACCAGTAAAGGCTGGTTTGACAGAGCTGAAGAGAGATGATCAACAATAGCAGTGAAGACAGAGTTTGTTAGGAGCTGCTTGGAGGCATCAGCAGTGGAAAAATGGTGAATATTAAATGAAGATCAGGCATGTATAAGTCTTTTGAGGGATTAAACTGTTAAAAATCTAATGGCAGGGACAAAAACAGTTTATCATCAAAAACAAGTTTTCAGTTCTGCAGTTATTCTCACTGCCAGATGGGGGAGACAAACACTCTGCACTTCTCTTTAAATATTTATATGAAATAAATGTGTTTTGGAAGCGTGTATTTGTGTATGCTGTCTTATACACAAAAATGACATTTATGGCATTATGATAGCTTAATCACAATATGCCTGATTCCTCATGACATAAAAGGATTATACAAGCTTAAAAAACAAAACAATTACTTCTAATAAATGTATGAATGCACAATAAAAATGTATATTTCTCTTTGATTTTCAGGGATCCTGTCTCAAAGGATGTTTGTGATGTTACCATGCGGCGGTGTAGGGGTAAGAAAAACCAACAATACACACCAAGACTTAATGAATGCCGTAGAAAATGCCACAATCGCTGAAATAATGAAAGTCAACACTGTTTCAAAGAAAAGCAGCAAAGACACGAATATTACAAAACAGACAGAAATAAAGAGAATATATTAGAGTGGAAAAGAGACCTGGCTCAGCCCTGCACTAACATTTGCCTGACAGTCCAAGTCGAACCATGACAACTCAGACTAATGAGAACAACATGTCCAGGACCCGGGATGAAAGGAATGCCTTAGATTTCATCGTCTGAGCCAAATGCAGTTATGCCAGGTTGCGAACAAACAGAGGAGAGAGAAAAAAGCCAATGGAAAGAAAAATGACTTGTAAATATAGATCTGTGTTAACATGGGAGAGAAAAGTGACATGTTTACTCTCGAGTCACATTAGTGCAGGAGATTCTGTTTTAAAAAATGAGATTATTTCAGCAGCAGCGACATAAAATGTGTAGTTTTTAATGCTTCCTTCAATGCATACTGATCATTTGTATTTTTGGATCGGCAGGTTGATAATGACACCATTTGGAATGAGTCGCACACCTCCACGGCGTCACGTCTGGCAGCAGGAAGTGTCGTGGAGCTGGCGTTCAGAGTGGCCAAAGGAGAACTAAAGGTGAGACTCAAAACTCTGCAGTCATCTAACGCTGTGTGAAAGAGACAGACCACAGATGGACAGGCTAGTTTCAGACATGTAGTTTTGTTTGCAAAACTACATGTCAGAAACTAGTAGTTTCCGACATGTAGTCACCTGCGGCAATTGCAGTAAAGCACTTTATTTGGAACCACTGAGCTACTGAATGGACCGAGTTTAAAGTTGGCATTCAACGTTAGCTGTCGGTGGTAACGATCAATAAAGTTGACGTTTCTAAGCAGCTATAATATGATGTAATGTGTAGCTGTCATGATGTCAGTAAGTTGAACAACTGCTTCACCAAAAACTGCACAGCACCTTCTGAGAAACAGTATTTTAAAAACATGTAGTACAGTAAGTGTATTTATGACTTATTTAATGCTCCTCAGGCTCTGAGCTGTGGGCCAAAACAAATTAGAAACTAACTTGTTTTCGAGGAGGTTATATCCACCATGGCGGTGCTTTGTTTCTACGAGTAAACTAGTAGACTAGAACTGAGCAGAGAAGCGTTTCTCAGCAGAAGCCACTTCAAAGGTGATGGGTTTCAAAAAAGGGCTTTTCTGTTATATTATGGCCTTAATTGTCTTTCTTTTCCTCGTTGCACTCAAAATTTGGGATGAAAGACTTTTTTTGTTGTAAAAACATGATTGGTTTAATAAAAAAAGATGAAATAGCAGGTTGACCTAAAAGGTTTTTTGTTAAAAACCCAACCAAACGAGCATGAAACAAATGTGTGAAACGAGCAGGTCAAGTACAGTGTTAAAAACAGTAAAGCAGCATCCTGGCGTTCAGCTCCATAAACTGTGCATGCTACATTCAGTGCATATTATGCATGCGCTTTACACACATAATTAGTATTAATATAATAATGTTGTTCTTATGCCTGCACCTGTGCTTATGTTCTAATATATCGCATCAGTGTATTACACTGGTATAGTAGAGCTAGCTAACAAAGCTAGATGTTACACTTAAATAGTACAAACTGCCAAAATTATAACATTTGTTGGGATTAAAAATGATCTATTAAGAGATCAGAAAGCTACTTCACTCCTATAAATGCAAAGAGCACTGATGTAAACCATCCTTCCTTACGTGACCTCTATCAGTTAGCTTGAGCCTAGCAGGGTTTTTGACAGTAGCATTGTACCTTTTTGGGCACGCGTGAGTCTTTAGTCTTGTGTGCCAAAGATCGTAGGTTCTGAACAGCTCTGTTAAAGTTTACCATGTCACAATGCTAATTAGTGGCATCTATCTCTTCTTTGCAGAATGGCTTTGCTGTTGTCAGACCACCAGGGCATCATGCAGACCCCTCCAATCCCATGTAAGTGTGTGTTTGTGTGTGAGTCATAGTTGGTTTTCCTGTTCTTACTGCGCTGTCAGCACGTCCTCTGTGGATGATTGTGAAAGAGGAAAAAAAAACTGACAGAATATAATATTTTTGTGGTGGGGGTTTGTTTACACGATGTTCTTTTCTTTTTTTAATTTAATTTTTTAAGCAATATTTGTGCATCAATAACTTTTGCAGGACTCTTTACCCTGTTAAAGAGTAAATATAGTTTGTCTGATTGTATGCTAGGGACAATTTTCATGGTTCAGAATGATTTGGAGACCAGTCGGATACCTTCTTTTAAACATTTGTATTAGTACTGAACACCTTGCATGTCTCTGAAACCAAGAATAAGGAAATGGCAAAAGTCAAAATCACAGGTCTTTTCATTAACCAATTACCTTTACTTTTTTGTCAGTTAAAGATTAAAGTCTTTATATTCTTTGTCTTTAAACATTGGCTCTGTCTCTGTCTTTCAGGGGTTTCTGTTACTTCAATTCTGTAGCTATAGCTGCTAAACAGCTCCAACACAAGCTCAGCGTCAGCAAGATCCTCATTGTCGACTGGGTAAGACTTCCTGTTAACTGTGGCCTCATTTTACTGTGTGATACCCATCCCCTTAGAACATGACTGTGGCAACTATTGTGCTAAAGTAATCTCTCCTCATCGCCGTGGCTAGGACGTTCACCATGGTAATGGCACGGAGGAAGTATTTTACAACGACCCCAGTGTTCTCTACATCTCACTTCATCGTTATGACGACGGAAACTTCTTCCCCGGCAGTGGGTCTCCCGCTGAGGTAGGTGACATCCAGGACTGTTTGCTTCCCTTTTGAGAGAGTAATGCTATCAGAGAAGAATGACATCAATTGTCTTTGTTATTTGGCGTTTAGGTTGGCTCTGGAGCTGGTGAGGGCTTTAATGTGAATGTGGCGTGGACAGGAGGACTGGACCCACCCATGGGAGATGCTGAATACCTCGCTGCATTCAGGTAGAGCTAACTCTGGCTGCGTTTACAGCACAGTGCAGCTAAATGGGTGGCAAATTAAAATATAGTGATGGAAACCTCCCTGAAATATTTCTCTTAAATGTTCAGTTGGGTTGAATGAAGGTTGCCTTGTTGAATAAGATACATGATTCACATCATTACTTTCCATTGGCCTCTTGCGCCATCCATGGAAATATCTGCATTCGCCATGCTTTATTACACAGAGTTCTTTATTCGTTAGCTTTTTCATGGAGACTGGAAATATATCAAAGTGTAGAAAGAATGAACATTTATAGGTATTTTCTCTTTTCCTGTATGACAGTAGTTTTGATTGATAAGGACAGTGTCATTTAGCACAAGTGTAATCAGTAGATTTCTCCCATTTCCTCTAAACTGAGCCACAACTGAAACACTGAAGTCGATCAGAGACTCAGCTCCCCGCTACCTCTGACGTACTTCTTGCGTAATTAATAATCCTTGTCATTTGGAGAGCATGTGTCTAGCCCTCCCTGTTTCCAATAACTTCAGATGGTTTACAGTAAATGGTCTCCAGGTCTTGTGTTTGACCGATTGCAAACCGTTACTTCCTGCTGGTGGGTTGGATAATTGTCATCGGTGGGAGTTTAGCACCAATAAAGTTTCAGTCTTGTGGGCTCTTTGGTTGTCTGGTGCTTCCAAGCCCCAAGGAAACACTGGCAACCATGTGGTTACTGGAAAAGAGGCACAGTGGTGAGCTCAAAGACATAAGTGGGGGAACTCTGCATATATGCATGTCCACAAATGTTTAAACCCAAACACGTAAGATCAAACATATTCAAGTACGTATCAGGTGGATCGGTCATAATCCGGAAACTCAGGAAATGACAAAATAGCCGTGCGCCTTCAACAGTGATCTGCCAAAATATTTAGTTCTGACTGTTTACTCCCCATAATACACAAGCTCACTCTGTGTGAGTTTTATTTATGCAGTGCTCCTTTAGTTCTAGAGCATTTCTAAAAGTGCTTGTTTTAGGACTGGCTCTTAGTTTTATTTGGATTTTTGGGTTTATCCGCACATTGATAGTCAGAGCATGTCTTATATTCCAAGGGCATATGGTGACAAAAATACTTCTGTGTCGAGTGTGAAGAGAAACATTACTGTAAGTTCAGTTTGAAATTTTGTTCCCTTTAAAGCCGGTGGATCTATTTTCTGATCATTTGTATTGAGGTTTGGTCCCTTGACTTCAGTGTTTTAATGCCGTCCCTAACATTCAGGACGCTTTTGATTATCTGGGATGTTTGTACCTTCTAGAGTAACATGATTAAAATACTGATCTCTTTTTTTCAGATTTAAAACAGACTTAGTTCTTTAAAAAAATATGATCACTAACAGAATTAAATTGAAAGGGTCTCTAAAGTAATCAGATCTTACTTGAGAGGAGCGCGCTGACTCATCTGCAGTGGACACAGTGAAATTGCTTCAGAGTATCATCTTTAGTACATAACACAGATCTGGACCTAATAGAACTTCTAAGTAATTTTCTGTTTTTCACTCTGCCTGGAGCCCCATGAGGACAAAAGATCACGACATCAAAGCTTTCTCAGATAATTGCCTTCTCAGTTATTCAAAATAATACTGATGCTAATATGTGAGCTTTTCGTATATAAGTTGCAAAACTTCAGAAACTCACATTTCTTCCATGTGCAGTGAAGTATGGTGCACCGATTTTGAGACCCACCCATTCAACACCACTGTAGATTTACTACATATTTGAATTATTCTTATTGTGAAAAAAGTAGATCTTTATTTAGAACGTCAGGCTAATCGAATCAGCCTGCACGTCTTAAATGTAGCCGTGAGCTCATTTTTCTGACAGTGTTCAGAATAAATAAATAACTGTGCTGGATTTCCTGATGAGGATTAGCTGGAAGTATTTTTTAGCTATTTTGAAAGCAAATGTTTATAATTCTATTATGATTAGCCTGTAGGTCAACATAATCCCTGTTTAAGCCCTAATGGAGAGGTGCTTTGCCTGAAAAACTTTTTAAAAACCCCAACTCCCTCACCACTCAGCCACCCAGCATTTAAAGCGCTATGAATGCGCTTTGTAATTAATAAAGTTTTTTTTTGAAAGCATCGAAGGGTTTGTGGAAAAACACAAAGTGCCGGCGCTGTTTAATAGAATCCATTTTATGAGTTAAGTTTGCAAGCGCTTAGCTGCAGAGGGGGAGCTTTGTTGTATTTTCACCTTATCCCTCACTCACCCTCCCCACCCTTAAGTTTTCCATCACCCCAACCCTCACCCACCACCACCCAGCACACATTCTCGCCCTCTTCCTGTCCTCCCTTGATTGATCTTTAATAACCGTCCCCTCCTCTCCCCAATCCTGCCCTCCCCTCCTTTCTTCCATCTTTCCATTAGTTTGTCTGCAATCTCTCTCTCTGGGGGGACCGTGGCAGCTTTAATGGCTCTACAGGGGAGGTGGGGTTGGGTTTTGCGGTCAGGCGTGTGGGGATGAGTGAGGAGTGTGCGCACGCTTTTGATTCATATCTGCATCGGTGTGATAAAGCTGAGGCCTGCTTTATGAATTACAATTTTTGGACGAATCAAAGCACCGCTGATGTGCGTTTGCATCAGTGCACGTGCGTGTTTGCACGTGCACGCTCATTTTGGAATGTGTTTGTTTTATCTCGGCGACCTTATTTCTCTCTATGAGCTCATGTTGTCCATCTGCACGCAGTCATGTCAGCAGTATGCATTTGGATATGTGCGCCTCTGTGTCTGTGTGTGCGTGTGCTTGAAGGGGGAAGGAGGGGAGGTCTCCAAAGTCCCCAGGCAGAATAATGAAGGTAAATGGATCCCAGATGGACTGTTTTTCCTCTTTTTCCCTGTGTTGTCAATGACGTGAGGAGAGTGACAAGCCTCTAATGGGAAACAGACTCGCACGCTGCAGCTTTGAACTTCTCGCCGACAGCATCGAGTCGAGCTTCTCCCCGTCTCCGGACAGTACTACTTTCTTCCCTAACAACAAGAGCATTAAGGACAATTTCATCTATTGGAAATCCACAAAGAAGTTAGCGAGTATAAGAGCTGACAAAACAACAATATGACTTTGTTGAGCTGGCTTGTGTTCCTCGAGCTCTGCAGCTTCTCCCACAGAGGAAACAATAGTTCTTTGTCAGCTGTGCTCGGGCTGCTGAGTCTGGGATCAGCCAGTACGTCGTTTCACTTGTCATGTTAATGACTTCTTTAGATTTAATGGTAAATATTTGTCTTGTGTCCAGTTTGGACATGCCCAGTTGTGTTTGAAAACGGCTATATTTCACTGAATGCTAGGGCCGGTCTTCATAAGCACCCTAATGAAATGAATCCACACCGAAGTGCTTCTGTCAGCAGTTTATTTAAACATTGAATCAACAGAGATGGAGACTACAGCTGGTTCTTCTTTGCTTTTCATCACTTTGTGTCCTGTTAGTGCAACTTAACTTCCCCCACGATGTTTCAGTGGTGATGTCAATATATCGTTTTTTTTGTTTTGTTTTTCACGTTCATTTTGTGTTAATTTTGTCAATGGTGTTGATTTTTCAAATCAATCAGTGACTCAGTTTCCTGTTGAACTTTATAATTAAGGCTCAAATGTGCACATCAGAATCTATTGTCCTATTCCTCGACAGCAATGTGTTTCTAACAACTGTAGGCGCATGTTACAGCCAGGAAAATGACACAAAAGTACAAAACACACAAGATATTTGAGTAAAATTACACACTCCTTTGAAGACTGTATTGGAAACCAGCAGAGTCCCCTACAACCATCCCTTCCCAGTCCCTTGAAGTCATTATGAACTCTGTGTGTTCATACAGGTCTGTGGTGATGCCGATCGCTCAGGAGTTCTCTCCGGATGTAGTTCTGGTGTCAGCCGGGTTTGACGCCGCCGAGGGAAACCCCGCTCCTCTAGGAGGCTACAAGGTCTCGGCCAAATGTAAGAACAGTTTCCCACCGCAGACTGCACTTGGCCTTAACTTTTGTCTTATTTGTAGCAGGAGACAGTGAAACTTTCTGTTAAGACCCTGAGTGTCTCAAGATATTTGAGTTTCTTGAAGCTCATGTTTAGCATGAACAAAAGAGCAGGATTCAAGTTCCTTCTACTGTGTCTTGCTTCACTGCTGATATTACCATAATTACAGTAATTAGTAATTGGTATGTTGCTGTGGGAGGATCTACGGATGAAAATATGCATTTGTTTTTGGAGACTATTGGAAATTGCAACAGTTCACCTGCTAAGCTTTGTTGTCATTTAATGTTAACAACTCTGTGTGCGTGTTTGTGTTCGCCGCAGGTTTTGGTTTCCTGACCCGTCAGCTGATGTCTCTAGCAGGAGGCCGTCTGGTTTTGGCCCTTGAGGGAGGTCACGACCTCACAGCAATCTGTGACGCATCTGAAGCCTGTGTCAGTTCACTCTTGGGCATACAGGTATGACTAATGGAGTTCTTTACTAGTGTTTTTGTTTTTTTGGGGGTTTTTTTTACAGTTAGCTGGAGCACAGTGTCCCATTTTTTTACTACAGTTAGAGGGACTTGGTAGGGACAGTGTATCTCGGAGTTCGTTATTCTTTCATTTTGTACAAGTGTCACTCGTCACATCATGGATCAGCTACCACAATGTGCTCACTGAAGTGGTGCTTCCATTTCAATAAACATAGTGCCAAGTTTTGACAGAATTGATCACAGTCCTACTTTACCAGCAGATGATCAGTGCTGAAATTCTTTCCAGGGTCAGTTGAATTCTGGTTTATTGTCAGGATGTTAAGACTATTTTTAAAGGTCTTGCAAAACAGGCAGGCTAATGAAACATTCTCTGTTTAACCAGTTTGTGCATGTGTAAGCTTCAAATGAAAAATAAATAATGTCTTTTCAATTTGTAGAAATTAAATGATACTGTCGTAGCCATTTTGGTTCTAAAGATGGTGTTTTGTTGTGTGTTTGTCCTGTAGGAACCGCTGCCGGAAGATGTCCTCCTCCAGAAGCCCAACGCTAACGCAGTCCGCTCCCTACAAACTGTCATACAGATACAAAGTGAGCAGCGCTTATGTTTCATCCTCTTCTCTGCATTTTTATTTCAGTTGTAATCAACACTTAACCAGTGGATATGATGTCAAAACTACAACGTTGAAATTCGCTTGACATTTTTGTTACGTCTTGTGTGTTTGCAGGTCAGTACTGGCAGAGTGTGAAGGCCTACAGTGGATCAGTGGGTCTGTCATACATGGCTGCTCAGAGCAGAGACTGTGAGGAAACGGATGCTGTCAAGGCTTTGGCCTCGCTCTCTGTTGGAGTTCTTTCAAGCAAGAGGTACAGTGCATGGATACAAACACACACAGTCAAAAATCCCACTTCCTTCCTTTATATTGATGCAAACTCTCCCAGGTCTCTGCTCACATGTGCTTTTCACACTTCCCTCCAGCCTCCCTGATGAGCCAATGGAACATGACAGCGACTCCATGTAGGAAAACCCAACCAATCACCTCGCAGAACGTTCAGAAGCCTCAGATCTCCCGTGTTGTCATATGAACATGAAGGGGACACATATTTTCAAAGCCACTGAGCCCCGACCTTCTTCACACATACGCAGGCCAACTGAGACACAATGCTGAACCTCTACAGACCCGCCGTTTTGAGCACCTCAACCACTCAGCTGAAGCCAGCAGCTGAGTAACCTTCTGAAACCTCACCAAAGAGCAATACAAGTTGATTTCAATAGTCTTCTCATGTCTTCTTACTGACATTGGACCGTGTGTGTGTGCGTATTGTCAGGGCCACAGCCCTGTTACCACAAACCTTTGAGGATCAGACCAAAAATCAGAAGTGGACTTGAGCTCTGATTCCTCTTTGAGCACCAGCAGCTGTTTTTGTTGCCTTACCTTTGCCTTAATACCAACATCAGAGGGAAACTTCAGATCATAAATTCTTTCTGCCACATTGCTTCTCATATCAGACTCGAACTGAGTGGGATGAAAAACAATGCAGAACAAAACTACTGTATACCATCAGGTAAAGGCGTATATGCTTGATGGACACGATGCAAACGTAGCACCATGAAGAAGTGGCCCCATCATTAAGAAACAAGATTTAAAAAAAAGAGAGACCTAGTTGCTGCGTCTGCTATAATGATGTCATTACCTACAATTTAACCACTAGAAGAAGACGACAAAGCAAAGAAGAGGAAACAAAGACACAAAACAAAGAAAGAACGGGCAGTTCTTCATTGTTTTATTGCACTGTTCATTCCATAATGTGAACCATGAGAAATTCCAAAGCTCTGGGAAAGAAAAAAACAAACTTCTCCTCTCTGTAGATAATTGAAAGGTTTTTTGAAGATTTGGATGAAATGTTGTTTGCTATCTTTTTCCCACTCTTCATCTGAGATGTCTTAAATGTTCTCTGACTGACTGTGGACACGTCTGGGCTGAAATACTGTAGAGTTTAATTCATCTGAAAGTAGGCAATATTTTCAAAGCAGAATTATTATTTACTGCTGTTCAGTGTCTTACATTCATGTGCATTTAAAAGCCTACACACACACACACACACACACACACACACACACACACACATACACACAGCAATGACAAACTATCGATGTACCACTAGTATTCAATACTGTGTATTATTGTTTATATTTGAGACTAAAGGAGTGTTCATTCCACCGTGGCACCACTGAGGACCACTGTATTGTTCTATTGTAGTAGCAATACTGTTAATGCACTTAAAGGACATCACCCAAAGAAAATTGCCTTAAAACAGCCTGCACTTGGTGATGGGACTGTGTTGAAGCACTGCAAAGGACCAGTATGGATACTGCTCCCGCAGCGACTTGACTTTTGTAAAACAACGTTTAAACCTGTGGATTTAGATGAACATCACATATGCAGTCTTTTTGTAAATTGTTTGATTTGGTTAATGAGTACAGTGACTTGTTTTTTTGTTTTTTTTTATTTTGTTGAATATTTAGGTCATTATCTATAATCCATCACAGCCTAATTAAGGAAATGAATGCTATGTTGAAGTGAACTTCATTGTGAGAATCTTTTCATTCAAACTGTTATCATGCAATCAGCCTAGACAACGCTACAACACGTCAGTCCATCATCTAAGCTGATGTTTGTAATTTAATTGACATGTTGTCAATCATTTGACGTTTGTTTTTTTGGGAAGCATATAAAGGGCTCGGCATTCCAAACAGTCAAAGTCCAAGACTGTATTTCTTCGTTTTTCTTCTAGGTTATTTTGTAGCAAAATCTAGTTTGTTAAAGTATTTTTTTTCCCATCATATGAGGTTTGACCAGTTTCACATTTTGATGACCAGTACTAATGTTTTTAGTTGAGCTTTTGAAGGTAAAGTGTAAAGTTCAGACCTCTGTTAACAGCGAATAACTACTAGAATTCTTAACTGATCAGTGCAGTCACTCTTTAGCTTTGTCTAAAAGTTTTCTTTGGTTTTTTTTACATCCATGATTTGATTGATTGAGCAGCACAATTAGATTTTTTGTATTCCATGATTTTGATGTTTATAAATAACAAAGAATAATTTTTTTAAATCCGGGTAAAATAAACTTTAAGCATTTGTTTTAATCAGACCCTGGGTACACTCTGCCCGACAGGAGGCCTCGGAGCTTTTACCTTAAACAAAAATTACAGTGGACACCAAAATGTATTTTTTTTTCCTTTTTTAAATTTTTTTATTATCCCAATGTTGCTGCAGTACACGTGTATCTCAACAGGAATTATTGAGAAAATGTTGCACGGAGGATCGTTGTTCTCCGATAAATGCAGCTGGTATGTCTTTCTTGTAGAGTACCAGAGTATTCTCGACAGCAAAGTGGCAGCATTGAAACGCGATGCTGCGTCTTTCTTAAAAGAAAGTAAAGTATGAAGTCAACGTTATCTGACGTGTGTGCGTGTGTGAGAGAGAGAGAGTGTGTTGTTATTGCATGCACACTAGTACATAATGTGCATGGATTTGCAAGTGTTAAACTGCTTGTCTGTGATTCTGTAAATGACCTCTCTTGTATTATACTCGTGTTTTTGGTCTTATGTAGAGGCCAGTATTGCCTCAGCTCTTAATTCCCTTTATTACTTATGTAATTTGTACCTTCTTCTTAAAGAAAGACACTGTAAATAGTAACTCAAAGACCAAAATACACGTTGCACATGTGCCTTGATGCATTCAGTAGTATGTGTATTGGTAACTCTTAACTAACTGGACGTACAGTAACTCTGTATCTCTAAACATGACATTGAAATCTTTATTTCATACTATTCTTTATTATTTACTTATGTTATTTTCTTACATTTCCTACCATTTGTATGTATAGAAAGATTATCTATTTTGTACTTTTGTCTTTTCCTCTTGATTAAAAAATAATTTCCAGTATAAGCCCTTGATTTTTTCCGTGTCATTTTTTTCAGAAAGTTATTTTTTCTGCAGAAATTAACACTAATAGTATACACTAGACTGTGAAAACGAAAAGACCCATCGTAAGAAAGGAAAATACACCTATGACAAACAGAAATTATGAACATAATGGACTCATTTAGTCTGAGATCTGCTAGAACTGTTTATCCATTTAATACAAGTTTTAATAAGTGTATACATGCAATATCACTTTTGATAATATATATACTTTTGATAATAAAAGTAGCGTTTAGCTGACGGACCTGATTGCCCCCACTCAATCTGATGATTGCATTTCTAAAAGAAGTGCAGTAAATCTGAAATACTGTATATAAAAGGTGGACATTTCTAGGTCAGAAAAGTAAAAAGATAATGGAAGTACCTTAAATTTGCATTCTTTCTAACAGTCAGCAGGGGGCAACTTAATGATGCTTAAGGCTCTTTTGTCTGCTAGCTCAGTAAACACTTTCCTTTAATTACAAAGGAAATGACAAACTACAGCATTCTGTTTGTTTTGTAACTTATTGTTTCCATTAGCGAGAAAAATGGGAGGATAAGTCAGGCTCTGCTATGCCATGTCAGTGTCGCTAACCTGTGAGGATGTAGTGTCGTAGCTGACAGCGAAAACGTGTCACTTGATAAGAGACATTTAAAAATACTAAATCACTTAGTTTCAAGTCCCACCTTTCAGATGGTTGTTATGGTTGGTAATTGATTGCTAATCAAACTTGCTAGCACTAGCTTAAAACTTAGGACTTCATCTGTTATCTGAATATCGTCACTTTTGCATCTATAAATCCAGCACGATGGCTGCTAACAAGCTAACACTAAAGATTAAAGTTGCTGGTGAGTGTATTTATGTTGTGTCAAAATCATTTGGGTTTATATTTTTCTGTAAACCACAGCACATCAGAAGCTGTAAATCGGGGAGCTACATATCTTAGCAGACAGATATCACAAGTCTTAAGATCACGTTATTCTTGTTTTATTTGGGAGCTTTGTCATCACTGGATAGTTTGCAATTCAGGGTTTTTGTACCGAAATTCTTCACTTAGTTTTATACTGTATGTTCCCTTGCGATCATAAAAATGAAAATAAAATACTCTTACATTGTGGTGCAAAAGCTTTATTCATTTAGTGTTTGTTAAATCATCAAGTTTCAAAACAGTAGCACAACTGAGATGATAAAGCTATAAGTTATTATTTAGGTCTAAACATACTATAAATATTTCCTGAGCACTTAATTGCACTTTAACATGTTTCTTTTGGGAAGAATTAAGTGTTCCTGACCGGGCAAAGGCACACAGACCTCGTTAAAAAACAGAAAGCAGGGGGAGGAAGGGAAAGGAAAGGAGACAGTTTAACAAGAGAGACAGGAGACAAGGAAGGCGTGGTGAGAGTATAAATCTGTGCACCAATCACTGAAAATAAGAACTTCAAGAAAGTTTTGCAGATAGTTTTATTTTTCAGGAGTTTTCTGCTTAGGATGCTTTACGAAGTCATACTGTGTCAGTATGTAAAGCATCACACTGTACACATTTCAAGTAATAAGTCATAAAAACAAAGCCTGATTTTAAAGTCTGAGAAGTGCACAAGAGATGGATACGCTAATGCTCTCTGAAATGAAAGCCTGGCTTCGACTACACAATCTTTTACAGCGACAGCTATAATATCAGCTTCTTTAAGGTACTACAGAAGGAAAGTGGTCAAAAAATGTTCTCGGTAAATGACGGCACTTTGTATGTATAGCTGATCCTCGTTTTCCCACATTACTCTGAAGCATGACATACAAAGTGCATACGCAGAAAGAAGAACAAGGAGCAGAACAGAGATTCAAAAGAAAGATCACAGTCACTTTATTCAGCAGCTGGTCAGACAAAGAAAGACATATTACTACTGTAACCACTTATACACATCAGCATTGGATGTTGCGTATATAAAGATAATTCAAAATTCCTGTTTCCAAGTAAGAATGGCAAAAGGCAGGATATAACTATATGTTATTCTTAGGCATCTCAAGCGAGAGATGAGTCACTTCCAGTTTCAATTTGATCCATAAATGAAAATTTAGAATACAACTTGAATTACATGACAACATAGAGAATAGGCAAGGCCATGCACTCATTTTAATGTTTGCATTTCACATAGAAATGCACAGGGGCTGCTTTTTCTCTGTTGGCCCACAACTGGATTCTTTCTAAATGTCAAGTGTCTTCTAACATGTCAGTGAAGTCTAGCCTTCAGAGACCGCACTGTGCTGACTGTGGGGCTCGGTAAACATCTCCATAAGTCTTTAAAAGAGCTGGAAACATTAGCTACCTCCCTGGGACGTTCTAATGATAGGTTGCCGGTCTTCATGTATTTTGGCAGTGAGGGATTGTCATGGATGTGCTTTGAAGCCAAACAGCATGTCAGTCCTGTTGTCTTGAAATAACTGTAAACCTTACACTTAATGTTCATTGCGTCTCACAAAACAAAAGCCTACAATATTAGAAAGAAAGGTATATCATTTGGTAATGATGTGGACTCCAATAGCATTTCCCTAGTGGAGCCAATGTATTGAAAAAAGCGTATTTTTTTAAGTGCATAGTTGCATGTGTGCACCTCTACATTTGTGTGTATAAATCAGCTCTCACCTCCTCCATCACTACCAGTGGTTTATGGGAGCCCAGCAGGGAGCCACATCAGCCTTCCCCTTTGATGGTGACACACATGATTCATGGCTTTCCGAGATCGTTTGTTTTCATTACGCCTCCTCGTCAGCTCGCTAGCTGTATCGCGGTTTCGTGCAACGCAAGCAAATTCGGGCCAGAACGAGAGGAAAGAACGTCAAGGGGAGAGGTTTTTTTGGCACTGAAAGAAACAAAGGGGCTAGGTTTTGGGATGGACAAGAAACTTAAGGCAGAGTGACGGACGGCCGTGGCTGCTTTTTTTTTTTTCTTCCAACTTTTGCTAAGGTTCAGAGGTAGTCAGGGATTCCTTAAATGTCAATGTTGGAAAACCAGGAGCTGAAAGCCCACGGAAAAGTCAAAATCCTGACAACTCTTGCAACATTCAGTATGGTGTTCGCAGTTCTTTCTTTCTTTTAAGTCCTCTGCTCTATAGATATTACACAAACCTTTATACACTTTCTACCTCAAGAAAGAAAGAAAGTTAAATAAAAAATGGCTCATTGTATGTAGACCTATGGTGATGATTATGTTACTGATAATAGTGATAATACTGATTTTATTTAAGGTGATAAAATCAGGGGTGATGGCAATGATGATGAAACCAGCTGTCATGCTTCAGTACCTGAGAGAGCTGGTGGGTCAGGGGGCTCCAGCAGAATTAGCTGTGCTGCTATGAAGCGTCAAAGACGATCGAGTCCTTAACCATCAGCTTGATGAAGCGAATGCATGTTGAATGAAAGCTTCCATTGTGATTCATGTAAACAAAATACACATGTTAAAAGAAAAAAAGAGAGAAAACAATCCCTAAATAAGCTAGCAGTCCCTGCTTGAACTCATTGCATTTGCATTCGTGAGCAGTGATAGCTGCTTTGGTAAAAGCAGATAAGTGGAATGACAATAATCCACGGTTACATCTCATAAGTTCATAACCAATCAAACAAATGCTCATGTGAAAGCTTCCTCTCATGAAGTGTTACGCTGTCTTTTCATTGAGGCAACCAGATCGCAACCGAGGTGTCAAGTAGTGTGAATCCACTAGTGAGCAGACACAGTTTGGACATCTCCTCAGCCCCTTTGCATCATACTTTTTAGGCTTCCAGACAAGGCTAGTGACCAGCAGACATGGTTGACCAGGCTCCCTCCATCCTCCAGACAGAGAAAGCATAGCTCAGTCTCTCATGGGCCAGGTAGTTACATCCTGCCAGCTTGGTGTCCATCTCATCACTCTGCAGAACCTGGTACAGAAAGTCAATGTAGCGTGACGCCAACTTAAGTGTCTGGATCTTGCTCAGTTTGTCAGACGGGAGCGTTGGGATTATTTTGCGCAACGAGGCAAAGGCTTCATTCAGAGATCGCGTCCGCTGGCGCTCCCGGATGTTGGCGATGACCCGCTGGCCGTGTGGGTCCTCGAGGCCGCTTGAAAGACCTTCAGGGCTGGGACCGGGCGCAGGAGAAAGGGAAAGCGGGTGATGCTGAGGACTCTTCTTGAGCTTTTTGGGGCCAGTAGGATTGTAGCTCTGAATGTCATCTACTGGCTTGACCTTGCCGTCGTCTGCCGACATGGTGGGTGTAATTGCGGAAATGTGATCCTCCATTTGGGCACCCATCTGCCGCTTACGCCCGGTGATCCCCGCCGTCGCAACCACAACAGGACAGGCGTTAGAAAGTGGTCGTTTGTTGTTCTCCTTGCTGGACACCACCCCTCCCTCAGGATGGTCATTTGAGTGTTCCTCCTCTCGCATGCTTGGCCACGTTCTTCTTCTATCTCCTGTCTTCTTTATTTCACTGTATCCTTCACTCTTATTTTGTCCAGTTTCCTTTAATGTCTCTCTCCACTCCTCCACCCGTAACAGCAGTTTCCCTCCCTTCCGATTGCTGCCGGGAACTCCCTCAGTACAGCCGCGGGTTTCTCTGATCTTCTGCTGGGTTCTTCTTCTTCGCCAACCAACTTTTCACATTGTCATATCCAGACATGCCAAACCAAAACACGTAAGTAATGAGTTCAGTTTTTCTGATCAGCTCTGTCGCGTTACATGTTAAAAATCTCTTCCCATACTCGCTGAGAGAACGCTGCATCAGCAAAGCTAGAACGTTCTCATGTCCCACTCCCACTGCAGCATGTGAAACAACAGCAAATCGAATCAGACTTTTTAAAGCCAAGGGAGCATGAAGCTTTCAGCTGCCCACCCATCTGACTCACTGATTGGTCCAAAGGTTTCTTTTTCTGGGGGACAGCTGAGCACAAGACAACAGAAAAAAATGAATTCTGACTGATTGGTCGGATCAAAGGATGAGGCGGAGACAAAGGTGTGCCATACAACCAAGTGAAACGAATCGCTCTGACGTTTCTGGTCCCAGAAGTTGCCCGAGTTTATAGGTTCCAGATTTCCTCTAAAGCAAGCCATTACCATCCCCCGCCTCTCGCAGACCGTTCTCTGTCGTCTCCTCTATAACAGTTCAGCACAGTCAACCATTGCCTTCAATATAATTAAAAACAAAAAAATTCATTAAAAAGAAGCTCCACCAATGTTTGTCTCTGATTATAAAGTTGAGCAAAGTTCAACTTAGATTTTTCTGCCCCTAGGTTGTTTTTTGTGCTTTACAAATAATGAAATGTGGTGATTTTTTAAACACATTCCAAGCAGATGGAGTAATAATTAAAACTTGGAGAAAAGAAAATTCAGCTAGTGTTGCGATTTTGGATGTATGCAATGATTAAAGGTGTACTGCTGTATATAATACTTATTAAATTACATGAAATACAATGAACATGGTAGTCTATTACCACAACACTTGGCCACCAATGAGGCACCATTATTTTCCATATGTAGTAAATGCAAAAATAAATAAATAATGATCTCTTGTATAAAGAGTTGATACATTTCCTTACAATCCTAAAAGAATGAAGACAGAAGGTTCTTGTTTTGGAAACAATACTGTTTTATTTTACTGGCAATGCCTTAGCTGTAGTTACTAAACACAGACCTGGAGGGAGGAAGGAGCTGGCATTCAGTCAGCACTGAGGTCTAATCACAGCATTAAGGAAAGAATGAGTACTGTGAATCAGAGGCAGGCCTGTGGGACATTTTGTTACTTTCATCCACTGTGCTTCAGCATGCACTGGTCCAGATCCAACGTGGGCTTTAGCTCTCCAAATTTCTGGGTCAGCCTCCAGTACAGCATGGCCCACAGCCACACCCTGACAAGAGAAGAGTCTATTGTTAGCATTTTGCATTTCATAGGAAAGATGCTTCCCTCTGATGAAAACACCCGGTTCATGATGCATTTCTTTGACACTCGCAGTTAGGACACAGAGCTGGAAATTCTCAAACTCTCCCCACTGAGTTAATAATAATAATGGATACTTTATTGATCCCCATGGGGAAATTACTTGTTTTTCTCTGCATTTGACCCATTCACTCAGTGAAGCAGTGGGCAGCCCACTAAGCAGGCGCCCGGGGAGCAGTGTGTAGGGACGGTACCTTGCTCAGGGGTACCTCAGGGTAGCCGTTAAGTGGATTCGAACCGCCGACCTTCCGATCATGGGGCGACCACTTTACCTACTGAGCTATCCCTGCCCCATAAGTTATAAGTCAAGTCCACAGTTAGAAGAGAAACCTCTATTTTCCTGATAATAAATGATGTCATTTCTCTTGTGCACACACCACTGCTCAGCATCAAAGTGCTCTTTTTGCCACAGATTTTTGTTCTAGTGAATAAATACTGCTAAAACAGTTTTTAATCAGAGTATAGGATGAA
The DNA here is from genome assembly GCF_057382275.1 of Copadichromis virginalis. Classification (NCBI taxonomy): domain Eukaryota; kingdom Metazoa; phylum Chordata; class Actinopteri; order Cichliformes; family Cichlidae; genus Copadichromis; species Copadichromis virginalis. Next base: position 12,808,482 of record NC_140637.1, read on the forward strand.
GTCAATTAAACGTCTGGGATATTGATATGCTGAGTTAAGTAGCAGAGGGGTTTTTTTTTTTATCTGTTTCTGTTGCTCTGCTGTTAATTAAATTAACGGCAGCTACACTAGAAGGGCAACAATGAGACAATCCCCATCTGCTTTTAAAGTAGAGGCCTTTTTTTTTTTCTCTCCTCGCATTTTCTTTTTTTCCCCCTTCACTTTAGGATCAGAATACCACAGAATACCAAAATTGAAAGATCCACCACTGGTGCCCTGTGGTTTTCACAGATGAGAGGAGGTTCACCCTGAGCACATGTAACAAATGATAAAGGATCTGGAGAAGGTCCACAGCAATGCCCGGGCTCATGCAGCAGGAGTATGCAGACATTTCCTGGAGGATGAAGGATTGATACCATTGACTGGCCCCCATGCTACCTAAAATTCAACAGAACACCTCTAGGAGATGATGTTTTGGTCCATCTGAAATCCCCAGATCACATCTCACACTATCAAAGCCCTGATCCAGATCTGGGGGGAAATCCCCCAGGAGACATCTCATTAGGAGAATGCCCCGATATCAGGCACGCATACAAGCACGTGGGGTCATACAAACTACTGAGTACCAAATATCAGCACAAAGGTGTCTTTGAATTCACCTAGGTTGATCATTTTCACTTCCATCAAACGGCTTGGTTGTATTAACTTGAAAAAAGAAAGCAACTGGACAAAATAAAACAAAATAATTATTACTAACTAACAAAAAAACATCTGAGCAGAAACGTCATGGACATTGTCCAGCTGCAGTGAGAGAAAGACACGTCTCCGTATTACTATCTAGTTGCAGTTGTATCAGATTGCAGACATTGTCAAACCCAGTCCACCTTTTCCACAGTGGATTTAAAAAAAAACCAAACAATTTATAACAAATTAGTCTACAATTCATCTTTGTGATGCACAATATAAGTTATTTGTCCTGGTAGGCTCAAATAAATAAGGCTACCAGCCATTATGAAGACATGATCTGAATCCTTTGATATGATTTAAAATTAAATACATATAAATCATTTAAATGACTTAATTTAAATGACTCTGTTAAGACTATCCTCCTCAGTCATAGCCTCTTCATGCTTGTCAAGATCATCAGTGTAGGATGGACATATCTGCTGCTCTGTAGCTACAAGAATATTATTCAGTATTACACAGATCATACAGAAATTAAAGCAACTGTAAATATAAAAAAGTTGATGATGTGGTTCTGTGCTGTTTTGGTCTGGTTAGTTAAAGAGAATGTAACAACCACAAAAGTTTCTCTTCTGAATGTATGGTTTTTTAACAAGATTTGCACTCCTGAGTATTTATTTAATGAAGAGCAGCTTGCTGCGTTTAAGGAGCATGATTTAAATCACTATTAGAAGACTCAACTTACAGAAAAAAACATGAACCTGACTGATGAGATTCAAATGCCCATCTGACAAGAACAACTGTTTACCCAGCTTTACACACCCAGGGATGGAGCATTCAAGGCCTGCTTTGTAATTTCCCACTAAATCACAAAAAGCAGTAAGCCACTCTCTGATGGGGAGTTTAGCAATGAGGGCTTGGTCGACACTACCTCGCTAATGTGTCCTAAGAAAAAAGAAGTCTTCAAAAATGTGCCCGTCTCTGGACAACCTGTAACAAAAGGGATCGATGGCACAGCCAGAAACACAGAGCTTCAATTGCAATACCGACAATTAATCAACTTTGCAGTTCAGATAACACCAGAGAATGGTCTGTTACTGGAGTTAAGTACATATCAAAGTTATTATAGTTTTGTATTCTCTTATTAGGTTTTTTTTTTTTAACTTTTCTCTTTTTAATTCCATTTTATTTTAGTTAGTTTCCAGAGCAGGTTTGCCCATTTCACTCGAGTTTTTATTGTTTGAAAATGTCTCTTAAGTATTATTGTATTTATGGCAAATGCTTGATGCAAGATTTAGGAAAATCAGTATGAATATTACAGTGTAAACAGAACTTTTTGAACTCACAGTCTTTTCAACATCCAGGTCTACATTACTAAATTAACAATGGCTTTTTATATGTGTAAATAATACAGTTAACATCAACCGAACTTTGCACAAAAACTGACTTTCAAAGCTCAGGTTCAATATCTAGTTAAAGACTAGATTTCGCACACTGAACAAGGAAAAGGTGGAAAACTGTACATGAAGTCATTAAACAGCAAGAAAAATAGCAAAATCACTTTTTTATAAAGTCTTTTAAATTTTGTAAAAATGGGCATTTTGAGGGGGGATGATGGGATGATGATTAAATATACAGCAGGTCATCTGCTAATTGGAAGGTTGGTGGTTAGATCCCTCCCGTTTGTGCAAGATGCTAAAGTCAAGTTGCTCTGGGATGCATCCGAGTATGAATGGGTGTGCATGTTAGATCGAAAGAACAGAGAATGAGACAAGTTGTGCGAAGCGCTTTGAGTCCCCAGATAGAAAAGTGCTATATATATATATATATATATATATATATATATATATATATATATATATATATATCTAACAAGCTAATCTACAATACGGCAGCAGTGATCAGTGAGATGCTTGGCTACAAGTTGAACAGCCACAAGGGGCAGTACCCTCCATGGAGAAGGAGGCTGGAGGGCAAGATCAAAGTAGCACGGAGGGAGGTTAGCCAACTAACGGAGTTGCAGAAAGGTGCGACAAAGAAGGTGCATAAGAAATACAGCAAGCTGTCCATACCTGAGGCCTTGGAAACTGCCAAGCAAAGACTCATAGCCTTGGCCAGCCGCTTGAGGAGGTACACCAGAGAGATAGAAGGCAGGAGAATAAACCAGCTGTTCTCCACAGAACCAGCAAAGGTGTACTCTCAGTGGCAAGGGAACAATAATAATAAGAGAACAGCACCACCAAGGCTGGAGACAGAGCAATACTGGAAGAGCATATGGGAGAAGGACGCAACCCATAACGGCAATGCTCAGTGGCTAGTGGATCTGAGGGCAGACCACAGCGACCTCCCTGAACAGGGTCCAGTAACCATCACAGTGGCAGATATCCAAGAAAGGGTCTCCAGTATGAAGAGTTGGACAGCACCAGGGCCCGACATGGTTCACGCCTACTGGCTAAAGAAGCTGACTGCACTCCACGAGCGTCTGGCAGCACAAATGAACCAGCTGCTAGTTAACGAGAGACACCCGGAATGGCTAACCGAAGGTCGGATGGTCCTGATCCCCAAGGACCCCAAGAAGGGACCGGTCCCCTCCAACTACCAACCAATAACCTGCCTCAGTAGGGGAGAGCGGGGTAAGTTGTCACACTTTTCACACTGACTAACTCTTACTGAGCACCATACATCACAACGTAATAAATGTTTCACCAAATGAAAGAAGGAAGTCTCGGGCACATATGATGTATTCATTACATTTTCATATCTTATCTCATTACGGAGTTGTAGACTGTTGAATGGAGAATGTGTACTTGTGACAATTTGCCCCATCGGCAGGTAAGTTGTCACACTAGATTATCTTAAAATAAGAACACAAATACTTAATTGTGATTATTGATTTTAATTGTTAAATTCAAACCAAAACTGGAAATTTGAACAATTATGCCAAGAGAATTTGGAAAAAAAACAATTATTTCAATCCAATACACATTTTAATCAAAACATTAAGTAGAAAGAAAACTTTAGTTTGAACTTTAAACTCAAATGTTCTCTGGCTTGCACATAAATCCATCATAAATGAATGGAATGCTGCAAATAACTTGCTTTACTTAACATGTTTATCCTCTGAACAAAACAGATGCCCTATTTCTGATTAATCAGACTCAACTTCAGAGTCACAATTCTGGCACACATAAATTGCCTGGCCTGAGGTGCAAGCATCATGGGCCCATTAGTTGCATTTTACGCATTTTACCCAGGTCTCTTTTGGACAACTGTTTGAAAATGGCTCCACACAGACAAGGCAGAAGCACTCTTCATCATCTGATGATGACTCTTGAATTATTTTTCTTCTTTTAGCTGCGTTGTTCTTCATAGGTCCAGATGTTTCCCCCCCTCGCGTCCCTCTCTTTTGAAACAGCTTTTTGCTAGATTCAGCCTTATTCTTTTCTTTTTCTAGTTGCTGCTTCACTGGCGTGTCGGTTAGAATTGCTGATTTGCGTTGTTTTCTTCCTTTGCTGGATGGTTTTCGGCGGCCAGCTTTTGGATATGGCCGGATGTCCTCTGGAGTTGGTAGTCCGCTGTCAGTAATTGCAGTGCTGGGTAAGGGTGAGCTCGTGATAGAGATGGTGCTGGAGCTTGGCAGTTCAGAGTTGGTGCTGGGGCCTAGCAGTGCAGAGTTGGTGCTGGGGCCTGGCAGTGCAGAGGTAGTGCTGGGGCCTGGCAGTGCAGAGGTAGTGCTGGGGCCTGGCAGGTCAGAGTTGGTGCTGGGGCCTGGCAGTGCAGAGTTGGTGCTGGAGCCTGGCAGGGCAGGGTCCGGAATAGGGCGATCTGTGATGTAGGATGGTGCAAACTCGGCTTCCAGAAATACATTTCTGTTGTAAGGTTGAATCCCAGCCACCCTAAAACCAGCCTGAATGTTCAATGGGGTTGCAGCCAGAGGATATGCAATTGCCACAATCCCAGGAATGTCATAAATAGACATTGTCTTCCCAGGGTTGTTCCTCATCCAGGCATCACACGTGCTGTTGATGTGCCTCTTTAGTGGCCCGTAGACAGACCTGTCTAATGGTTGGAGCCGATGTGAGCAGTGCGGTGGGAATGACAGCATGATTATGCCATTTGCTTTGGCATAATTGAGTCCATCAATGGACAGATGAGACTCGTGGTTGTCCAAAAGGAGTAAACAGGGCTTCTCCTTTGAACACTTTGTATGTTCATTGAAATGTTGCAGGAAGTCAACAAAGTGTGTGTCTTTCATCCATCCAGAGGAATTTGCCCCTCCTTTGCTGCCGGGTGGCCCGTTGATCAGGAAATGGTCACGGAAGTGGACACGTGGGAAAATAAAGTATGGAGGTAAACTATTCCCTATGGCTGAGACAGCACAGGCCAGTGTGACAAGGGTTCCCCTTTCAGCAGAGGTCAATGACCCTACTTGTTTGAATCCACGTCTGGCCAACACTTTGTCTGGTTTATGTACAGTGGTGACCCCAGTTTCATCAACATTCCAAATGTCTCCTGGTCCAAACTCATATTTGCATAACACTTTCTCTAAGTTGTCAAAGAAAGCATTGACATTCTCTCTGTTGAAGCTACTTGCCCTGGCAAGGCTAGTTGCTTCTGGCTTTCTCAGTGACAATGTTGTATGCTGCTTTAAAAAGCCTGTAAACCACTCTTTGCTGGCCTTTTCTTTTTCTGCCCACAAAGGCACAAACTTCAGTTCGTGTGCCACAGCAAACTGGTAGGCAAGCTTTCTGACCTCACTTGGTGACAGACCAAAATAAATGTCAGCTGACCAAGTAATATATTCAACAAGCTGCTTTTCCAAATCAGGGGAAAAAATCTTCCTTGGCGTTGTATAACCAACCATTGTTGTTGGCATGGCTGTCTGACTTTCAATTTCTTCTCTGGTAATCTTTTGACAATACCGAGTTAGAGTACGGTAATTTATGTCAAAATCCTTTGCTGTACTTCTGATTGATTTGTTCTGCATCTTTACCTGCCTGACTGCCTTTAACATAATGTCAGGTGGTGTTCTGCCACGCTCTGTCTTTCGTTGATAATTTCGAACCATCTTACTTTCTTCCTTCCTTCCTTAATTCCTGCCTCTCCTTCCTTTCTTCAAAAACCTTATTACAAATACAAATGAATTACAATATCAATTTTTTGGAGCATTTATTTGTACTGGGGCAAGTTGTCACATGTGACGACTTGCCCCAAAGTTAATGAGACAACTTGCCCCAAACTGACATTTATGCTAATTTTGGCTAAATGTCAGGGTTAGCTCAACATAGCACATCAGCTGAAGTATCAAAAGACACGTTAATGTCTCCTCTATTTTGTGTAAAATAATAATTTGTAACATCTATACCTAACAAAGTTGTACTGACGAAAATTTAAAGTGATTTATTTTTCCTTTTAGGTCAAAAAAATAAAAAAGATGTGCTCACCTCAGATTAGAGCAGTCTTGACCACATGTGAACAGGAGGTTGACTATAGAAGAAGAAGTCACACAAAGTGGCTATTTCATTTTTGAGATAGAGCCTCTAGTGTTGGAGTTATGAACAGTGTGACAACTTACCCGTGTGACAACTTACCCGTGTGACAACTTACCCGTGTGACAACTTACCCCGCTCTCCCCTACTACATGGAAGCTCCTGTCAGGCATCATATCGGCTAAGATGAACAGGCACATGGGTCAATACATGAGCGGGACACAGAAAGGGATTGGCAAGAATACCAGAGGCGCAAAACACCAGCTACTGGTAGACAGAACAATCAGCCGAGACTGCAAGACCAGACTGACCAACCTGTGCACTGCCTGGATTGATTACAAGAAGGCCTATGACTCAATGCCCCACAGCTGGATACTGGAATGCTTAGAATTGTACAAGATCAATGGGACCCTAAGAGCCTTCATCAGGAACTCAATGGGGATGTGGCGTACAACACTAGAGGCCAACTCCAAGCCCATAGCACAAGTCACCATCAAGTGCGGGATCTACCAAGGAGATGCTCTGTCCCCACTGCTGTTCTGCATAGGCCTGAACCCCCTCAGTGAGATCATTAACAAGACTGGCTACGGATACCGACTACGGAACGGAGCAGTTTTCAGCCACCTCCTGTACATGGATGACATCAAGCTGTATGCCAAGAGTGAACGAGACATCGATTCACTGATCCACACTACCAGGCTATACAGCAATGACATTGGAATGTCGTTCGGACTGGAGAAGTGTAGTCGGATGGTAACAAAGAGAGGGAAGGTAGTCAGAACTGAGGGGATTGAACTACCAGAAGGCAACATTGCAGACATAGAGGACAGGTACAAGTACCTGGGGATCCCGCAGGCGAATGGGAACCATGAAGAGGCCGCTAGAAAAGCTGCAACCACCAAGTACCTGCAGAGGGTCAGGCAAGTCCTGAGGAGTCAGCTGAATGGTAAGAACAAGATCCGGGCCATCAACACGTACGCCCTGCCCGTGATCAGATACCCTGCTGGGGTAATAGGCTGGCCAAAGGAGGAAATAGAAGCCACTGACATAAAGACAAGAAAGCTCCTTACCATGCATGGAGGGTTTCACCCCAAGTCCAGCACCCTGAGGCTGTACGCTAAGCGCAAGGAAGGGGGCCGGGGACTGGTGAGTGTCAGCACCACAGTCCAGGATGAGACAACGAACATCCAAGAATACATTGGGAAGATGGCCCCAACTGACCGAGTGCTCAGTGAATACCTCAGGCAGCAGAAACCCAAGAAAGAGGAGGGAGACGAGGAACCATCATGGAAGGACAGGCCCCTGCACGGTATGTACCACCGGCAGACAGAGGAGGTGGCTGATATCCAGAAATCCTACCAGTGGCTGGACAAAGCTGGACTGAAAGACAGCACAGAGGCACTAATCATGGCAGCACAAGAACAAGCTCTGAGTACAAGATCCATAGAGGCTGGGGTCTATCACACCAGGCAAGACCCCAGGTGCAGGCTGTGTAAAGATGCCCCAGAGACAATCCAGCACATAACAGCAGGGTGCAAGATGCTAGCAGGCAAGGCATACATGGAACGCCATAACCAAGTGGCCGGCATAGTGTACAGGAACATCTGTGCCGAGTATAATCTGGAAGTCCCGAGGTCAAAATGGGAGATGCCCCCAAGGGTGGTGGAGAATGACCGAGCTAAGATCCTGTGGGACTTCCAGATACAGACGGACAAAATGGTGGTGGCTAACCAACCGGACATAGTGGTGGTAGACAAACAGAAGAAGACGGCCGTAGTGATCGATGTAGCGGTTCCGAATGACAGCAATATCAGGAAGAAGGAACACGAGAAGCTGGAGAAATACCAAGGGCTCAGAGAAGAGCTCGAGAGGATGTGGAGGGTGAAGGTAACGGTGGTCCCCGTGGTAATCGGAGCACTAGGTGCGGTGACTCCCAAGCTAGGCGAGTGGCTCCAGCAGATCCCGGGAATAACATCGGAGATCTCTGTCCAGAAGAGCGCAGTCCTGGGAACAGCTAAGATACTGCGCAGGACCCTCAAGCTCCCAGGCCTCTGGTAGAGGACCCGAGCTTGAAGGATAAACCGCCCGCAGGGGCGTGCTGGGTGTTTTTTTACCGGTAGCAGTTTTAGAAAGATATAAAATTAGTATTTAGCAGAATTGAGTTTAGCTTATCGGTGTGCCCCTCCACAACAGTCCCAGTTTCCCTTTGGGGTAAATTAAATTCCCACCCCTGCTCTTGACTGAAGGTGGCACTTGGTTTTTCCACTTTATGCAAAGAATGGATCAAATTGCTAAAACTGTCTTCATGAAGCTCTGACTGGGGTTTATCCCAGCTAACAAAAAAAGAAAAAAAGAAAGAAAACCCTTGGCTGTGCTAAACTTGCTTTGCAGTCTGGTGTGGTGACAAGAAATATTTATATCAAAACTTGAATTACCTCCAGCTCTGATACATTGTTATCAAATTTAGCTTCCATAAACACTCGTGTGCACAGATTTCTGCCAAACTGGCTGAACCCTTTTCATCTTCTTCTCTCTAAACATCAGACCATGTGTCCCGTGTGTGGGCGCTGAGACACCTGTAATGGATCACAACAATTTACATATCACAGCTCACTTCAAGCTGCTCCTTGCTGTCTAAAAATAAATAACTCCAAGCTATGGTGGTGATGGAAATTAATATCAGGCCTAAATATAAACATATAAATTGGGGCAGGGTATAGGGGAGAGGCAGATCATGCGTGCACGGGGAGGCCTCCCAGATCCTGTGTTTAGAAAGAGAAAAACGTGCCGTACCTTGTCCGTCTGAGCTTCATGCTCAAATGAGGACTTACCATAAATATTTCCGACAACAGAAATGGGAGAATGTTATCAAACGCAAAGGTTGAATGCACACACATGGCACACGCATGTTCAAAATACATGGGTCTTTAATGTGGCATGTACAGTCTTAAAAATAAATAAAGACAAGCTTTAAAATGTTACATGTCACAGCTATGCTTTCCTCCACTGGGACACTTTGACTGTTTATCTAAAAATAACAGTCTTCACAATTCGCACGGCAATAGTAGCCAAGCTCACACGGGAAACATTTTTCTTCTGTTTTCCTCACAGAAATGATCACAAATCTTAAACCCACAGAATCTGTGATCTAAACATTTTAGGGAGTTGTTCTAAATGTTGAACAACCCAGAGGACATTTTAGATTCTTTCAGCTAATTGTTTTGGTTTCACCTCGTCTTCACTCTCACTTTGCTTATCAATTTCCAGCAGCTGAGCATGTTTGGTAAATTCAGCATATACAGTAGTATACCTACCCAGCTCCAAAAAGAGTTAGCATTATACTTTTTAAAAGAGAAAGTGTGCACACAATGTCTCACTTCATGCTTGCTCTTCACCAACCTTTGGTGTCACTTTGTCATCACTCGTGTTGTTGTTATTGTCTTATTTGTTACGATTTAGGGTCTGTGAGCATAAGCAGAGGTTTTTGCTCAGGTAGTAACTGTGACCTCTTTTTCAGAGGCTTCTCTAACATTTAATGGTTGTAAAATATGTCAAACTTTTTGATAAGGGGTTGCACTGAGGATTTTGGACGATGGTGTTTAAGTGTTGTCACTGCCCAGGATTCGTGGACACAGATTCTTGTTCACTTAGCCGCTGTTTACAGTTTAAAAGTCTCCATCAGAACAAACACTTCTAACTGTACTTTGCTCCTCATTGTCTTTGAAAAGCAAGAGCTGATAAAACAATTAATGCCCTTTTATCTTTAAGTTTGGTATAGTATTCTGTCTTAATCTATTTTGTGTTTTATTTACTATATGGGGAAAAGTCCTGTCAGCCCTGTGCTGAGAGGGCTGTGGTCATCAATCCATCCTGTTCTAATAAAGCCAAATTTCCGGAAGACTTTTAGATGTGTTCAGTTTTATTCATATAGCACCACTGTCAACAAATCTTTTATCAAGGCACGTCATATTGTAAGGTAAAGACCCTACAGTGTTAATCTAGGACAAATGTTCACTCTGATTCATTGATGAAGCGAATGCAAGTCAGTAATCAAAGGAGAGTTTTTAGCCATAACTAACTACATATGTATAGTATATCATGAGTGGACAGACATGGATGTAAAGCACACCTTAACTGTTTGGCTGAGCCAAAACAAGCACAGCAGTGGTCTGGATATTGTTAAATGTGCAAATATTGTTTCACTTTTTTGTATGTCAGGTGTCATGTTTGAAGAAAGCACTTTGAAGCCACTTGAATGTATATGAACACATTTACATGAGCACAAACTGACAAAAAGGTTATGCTGTCATTATGTTTTAGTATAGTTTATGAGTTGCGGACAATAAAAGAATATTAAAAATCAAATGTATCAATGCTCTTGTGTACTACTTGTGCACAGATAATTTGAAGTCGTTTTGGGGGCACAAAGTGTAGGAAATACACGTGTAAAAGTTCAGGTATCCCTTTAACAAGGCTTTTTCTATTGCTTGTGCCTTGATGTGGTAGAGATATCTCATTATAATTAAAAAAGAGAAAGCTTTTAATCACTGTAAAATCTGAAATTTCTATAGTTGTGAAATAACAGGAAGATTTCTATCATTTAATCATTTATTTATTACTTTGGTATAATTTAAATAGCTGTGAGGAAGGTCTTTATCAGCAGAGGAAAATGCAAAACTTATAAAACACAGTTAAATGTCCAACATTTGTGTTCTCCCTCACATTTTCCTTTGGGCCGGATTAGTCCTTACTTGGCCCCTGGGCCTTACACCCCTGCACACACACACCTTTTTTTTTTTCTTGCTGTGCACCAACCAACTGATGTTATTTTAGCCAAAGGGACTAGTTTTTATTTGCCACTATTTTTCAACATTTATCTCATTTTCACAATAAAAACTTAAACAGTGAACTTGCAAACTAATCCTATGAAGACTAAGAGGAAAAAAACAAAAAGGTCTTGGCACATGCTATTTTAAGACTTATTTCCTGCCACTAGAGGGAGACAACACTACATATTTGTTACCTTTCTTGATCGCTGTACTGGACTGTATGACAGCCCTCTGTCATATTACACATAATCATTGTTAGGGTGATGGAAGACATGTCCTAACAAGCCAGGTTTAGAGGAGTATTAGGTATTAAAGCAACATACTGTGATAATCTGTTTATTGGAGGCTGGATTTTATTACTCTGTAATGTTCAATAACTGGTATTGTAACTGGTATTGTAACTGGTATGTGGCTTCCTGCTGTCATTCTGTTGTGTCATGAATTGATGTGCACAACAGTTCATGTTCAATAACTGGTATTGTATATATTCTATATTACATACAACACTTCGGTGTAAGCAAAACAATTGTCAAAAATTGAAAGCGAGGAGATAAGAGCTAAGATGGTTATCGTTAGCAAGAGTTTGGATGTTTGTTTGTTTTTTTATGTACAAAGGCAAAGTAAGTAAGTAAAAGTAAAGTAAAATCTATTTATATAGCACGCTTCACAGATAAAAATCACAAAGTGATTCACAATACAGAGAATGAAAATGAATAAGAATGAAAATATAAGAAATAACAATGTAAAACAACATAAAAACAACTAATTAGTTGACAACTTGTGTATATAAAAATGTCTTTAGCTGCTTTTTAAAAGAAACAATGGAGTCAGTGCAGTGTAAAAACAGTGGAAGAGAATTCCACAACCGTGGTGCCACTGCCTGAAAGGCCCGATCACCACGAGCTAGCAGACTCTGACCTGATGACCTTAGAGCTCGGGAAGATGAATGAGGTTTCAGCAGGTCAGACATATACTGAGGAGCCTGACCATGTAGGGCCCTAAAGGTTAAAACTAAAATTTATGTAATTAGCAAACAGCTTCATGTAATGTCAGTGTAGGTTCTCAGTCATCCAGGTCACAGTAGTCTAAGAGCATGAAAAAAACAACAACTGGACTCCTCTATGTTTCACCTGGTTCAGAAGGCTTCTTCTCTTCTAAGACCAAATGGTGCAGAGTCCCGTGTATTTAAACGCTAGTGGGGATGGTCACTTAAGAGGGTCTTTAACCCACTATTCAAAGTCTAGTTGCTTTCTTTTCAAAGCTCCTTAGACAACTTCATGTGATCTTCAACTGTACTTATTTGATTATTCTGATTTTTAATTATAATGTGATAAGACATTATTTTACCATTAAAGGCTCTGTCTTTATTTCCACGTGTTGTATTTTGTCCCCATTTATCCTTTGTCAGGCATCCAATAGCTTCACATCAGTGTTTGTAATCATTTTCAAGTAATGGTTTTACCTGTGTAAAATTATTACTTGAAACAGTAAAGAAAGAAAAAAAAAGCCACCTCTTTCCTATTGGTGGAAAAATGTACCATGTTGAGCAATAAAAAAAATGGCAACACGTGAGATTTGGTTGTTTAGGAAGAGGGGAAAGTTTTGGGAGTGATGGCAACGAGAGAGAGTTTTGAGATGTGAAAGATTTGTGACGTTTAGCGTGGAGCTTATAGTTAGTGTGTTGTGTGTTCGTTGCTTTGTTTTGAGTGTCGGTGAGGGTACTAATGAATGTCACAAAAGCAGATTGCAATGTAAACACTGTCTCCAAATGGAAAACTGGATCCCTGTGGTAGGGCTGCTCAATTAATCGAATTTTAATCACGATTACGATCTGGGCTTTCAACGATCATTAAAAATGACTGAGCCGATTATTAGCCCCTCCCTCATTTATCCACGACACCTTAAAGGCCGGTCCGTGAAAATATTGTCGGGCATAAACCGGTCCGTGGCGCAAAAAAGGTTGGAGACCGCTGATTAAGAGGACCCGAGGGAAGCTCGGAAAGCTAAGCAGAAGTTATTTGGAGAGTGACTGCCGTTGGTTGAAAAGAGAGTTTAAAAAAAAACTTCAGTGGTGTTGCACACTATTTTATATTATTTTTTTAAAGTCATTGTTAACCCTTTAAAGCCGGTCAGAGCAGCACGCTCCGTTTTGCGTAACTATTGTTAAATCCCTGTAGAACCTGAACCGTGTAAGCTAGCGCAATAATTTGTTTTGCATATGAAACCAGAGGAGTTGTACTTACATCTGATGCCATCAGCTTGTCCTCGGTCACGGTTTCGTTCCACATATAGCTTTGCAAAAATTGTATAAAAAGCGCTTGCAGGAACAAAAACATAATATTCCAGAAACAGGCTTTGCCGTTCCTATCAGCTGTTCGTAACACTTCCCACAGTGAAATGATGCACATGCTGTTTTCTTTGCAAATTTGCATCATAGGATTGTTTTTTGTTTTTCCTGCAGTATATAAAAATTGCTGTATCTCCAAAATAAAACTATGAAGACACTCAAAATAAATTTCCTGTGGTGGGAAACTATTTTTTGCAACTTTATTGTATTTAAAGTTTTGAGGGATAAACCTCTTAAATTTCTCCAAGTAGAAATATATGTAAACAAAACAAAAGCGATTTTCAATTTTTTTTGTAGTTTATTGCACTTTTTTGCAATTTATGTAATTACTATGCACTTAATGCATACATATTATTAAAATATGGGCTATAACAGTTGTATTGATGTATAGCAACTTGAAATGCTCCCACAAATGGCACTACAGCATGTAAAAAAATAATATAAGCTCTGGTGGACTTGGTTCTATAGTAGGTCTTAAAGGGTTAAATAAATATCGTCAAATAATCGTGATCTCAATTTCAGTGAAAATAATCGTGATTATCATTTTTGCCATAATCGAGCAGCCCTACCCTGTGGAGTTCTCTTCTGTCTTGTGGCGGACAAACTATTTTTTTATTTTTTTACAGGCACAAATAATTTGTGTGGCATCTTATTGTGACACTTGATCGTTCTCTCATTTTAGCTATCGTAGTACTTTTTAATGGTTGTCCAAAAAAACCCCACTACATGCACTGGCTGCATTTTTAGATAAATAGTTGTATATAACTTTATTGTTTACAAAGTTTGTGCACAAGTTTTCAAAATTTACAATTTATATTTGCATTTCAAGTTATGAAAATAATTCACTAAACGTGTCTGTGGTACTACTAACTACTACTCGGATTTTTTGTTTTTCTGTGATTTCAGATCAGTTGTGTTAATACACTGCGCAGGTGACCAAAAATTACACAAGCAGCTCATAATTGCATAATTGGTAATGTAATGGCAGAAGCCTGCAGGCCTTGAATATTTTCAACATGCTAATGGGAGTATGTTGAGCACAAAGTAAACAAAAACAACAACAACAACTTCTCTGATCTTATCAATTAAACGGCCTCCTTCGCTGTCACCTCATGATTCGCTGATTGAACAATCACGTTTCTCAGTTGGGTATAAGAAGAGCTGCTTGCAGTCGTAGCTGTGTGTGCAGTTTGGACCTGAGCAGCATCCTGCTGGCACAGCTGGCTGTGGTCCGTATCATCAAAGTCATGGTTAACATATGTTGAATGACAGAGCTGCCACAGTGAAGAGGCATTTTTAGTAATAACATCACCGTCATGCATTTAGGATGTCAAACTGTTTCACAGTTTAAGGTTTTTATAATAAAACCGAGATGCCCTGACGATGATACCAATGGTTGATTTTCATTGTTATACAAGACTGCCACCTGGTGGTGAAAGAGTTTCAATGAGTTCTTTGACTTTTTTGGCTTTTTCTGACGACGCATCTCCCCACACACAGCTTTAATGTCAAATCAGGCTAACAACCTAATTGTTAACCTTAGTATAGAGACGTCTTCATCTCTGTACTAATGTACAGACACAAACTTGTATTGCTGTTGTCTCAATCACAGGAAGAAAGCTGACTATAACTCATTCATTTAAGAAGAACCATTAAGTTTATTCCTACAAGAAAGTTACAGCCGTGTAATCAAATAGGCTTTGATAAGATAAGATAAGATAAGATAAGAGGTAATCTATCTTCAATGTGGTTTTACATAAATGGGCTTCTTGTTGCACCAATCTCCATAAAGTGAGGCGTCATACTAAGAATAGTTGTCTTGCTCTGATTTGTCCATGTTGTGGCTGCTTTGATCATTGCCAGAGCCCAGGTACAGTTCTCCTCACAAAGTCCCCACATCTTTCACCCAGCACAAACAGCACCTGGCATGTAATGTACAAAAATGTAATGTACAAAAGCAGCAAGCTGTCAAAATTCAATAAAACTTTACCGTTGTATACTCCTGGATGAATTGTAGTATTTACAAAACTCGTATATATCCAAAAGCTGATGAAACAATTTCCCAGCAGCAGCTCTGAGTGAATAAATGACTGTTTACAGACTTAATGTGTCTGTATTTGTCAGTTCATCAATGAAAATATGAATAACAAATTTAAAAATATTCCAGCTGATGACAGGAGCTGACGAGTAGCCTAATTTACACCGACAAGTTGAATCAGCTGACACTTGCACCAAAGATCACAAAAAACTATCAGCTTCATTTATCACAAAGTCCTACTTTGTGATTCTCTGAGACAGTTTGAAAAGCAGCCTCTAAGAAGGCATCCACACAGTGATCTTTCTGTGCTGATAGAAGAAATGTTAGTTTAAAGAGTCTTCACATTACAACCCAAAAAAGAAAATAACAGAACTATTTCTGAATGAAATAAGCCTGTTGTTGGGCACCATCTTTCATTTTTTGACTACTAAGTAGTGATGTGACGTTCTGTATCGAGGCTTCGAAGCTTGTGTCGAGTAATGGAGGGGGCGTTTCCGCGATGCGCGTATCGAGGCTTGCTTCATTTATGGGAAGAGCTGAAAATGATGACGTCCGAAGCCTCGCTGCCCGGCTGTACCACGTGACTGGTTCATGAAGTGGTTCGAACTTTGCCGCGAGCTATGACAGCGATATAAACCCCTCAGACTTCATTCAAAATGTGGGTGTTTGATGGAGAGTTGCGGTTAGTGAGAGTTTGGAGGTTTAGAGAGAAAGTCAGGAGAGAATGGAGCCAGCTAAGAAGAGGAGGATGTCCTCCGCTGTGTGGGAACATTTTGATTTTATTCCTCCCAACAAGGTATGTAAATTTCCACAGAAGATGTATTTTCATAATACTGATGGTGCAATACAATTTATGTTAAGCTGTCTGTACTTTTGTACAAGGTGAAGTGTTTGCTATGTGCCAGGGAGCTGGGATATAACAGCAACACCTCATCCATGCTTAGGCACTACAGAGCTTTGAATGAGAATAAGGGGAACACCGATTGTGGAGCAAGACCAGGTGAGCCATCAAATGTCATGATAATATAGCATGCAGTAATGTTACTAAATGATATAACAATATTATACAACTGTTATAAGTTACGTGTGTGATATTTATATTTCTGCTTTGTCTTTATTGTCTTTCCTCAGCAGAACAATCTCCAATAGATGAAGACCTGGTTAGCATGGTGATTGAGGACTCCCAGCCATTTAGCATTGTGGAGGACAAAGGATTCAAAAGATTTGTGAAATCATTAAATCCTAGCTATGTTCTCCCCACTAAAAAGGTCATAAAAGCAGTGAAAATTTAGTTTTTACAGAATAAAATGTGAACAGGCAGGACTGAGGCTCAAAGCCTCAGTGTGTAGCTGTCCATACCTCAACGTTACAAAAGCACAACCACTGTCCACACCCCAACCACACCTCACAGTAAATGATCATTTCCATTTTAACCATTTCCAAATAATCATTTTCCATACTGCCAGTATAAATATACACAGTATGCTGCCATCACTACAATATAGATGTTTTACACACTCCTTTAGTTGTTGACATTTACAGGCTGTGTGCAAAAGGCCACACTCTTCAAATTCATGCCAACTAATATTTTTACGTCCAGTAGGTGTCCTACTAGAGCAAATGAAGCTTCAAGAAGCTTTGCACTGGGGTGAACCAATTGGATGAAAAGCTTCAGTGCTTCATGAAGCTTCATCTGCCCATCACTACTACTAAGAGTTTAAAACTAAAGACGACTTGAATAATTTTGACTCACGTAATGAAAAGAGAGGTTTGTTTTACTTACCCTGAAGGCTCTGAGGACTGCTAATGGGTCATCAGCTGTGAGTCTCTGCAGGAGTGCTGGCCAGCAGTGATGAGCCACAGGCAGCAGTTCATTTTCCCTGTCATTCAGCACCTGAACGCACAACTCCAGCACGTCCAGTACCTAAGGACAAAGAAACACAACACACCTAACAATTATCTCTGTTTTGATCCTGATTATATGTGAGCTGAAACTAATTACTGAGGTCTTCATTGAGAGCCCAAACTCCTGAGCAGGCACGACTTCAGCACAGACTTATTTCTGTTTCACTCCTGGACCAGACTGAATGTTTTTCCTTGATGAGCATTACACCACTGAACAGTCCTCCACACAGTTCTGACAGGATGAATTGTACCAACGCTGGCGGTCCTACCTTCACAAGAATGATTATTTTTGTTATTAGTCCAACAGTTGACTCTACATAAAACTACTGATACAGTACCTTGAGTCGGAGCCTGAGGCTGGGATCAGACAGCAGATGAATGCAGCGCTCCATAACATCCTTAGTGATGCTGAGGTGGGAGGGAAGCTCTGCTTTCACATCAGGACTACCAGTATCTTCAACATCCTCACACTCAGTGGGAGGGACTTCTGCAATGGAGCACATGTACAGTTAGACCGCCAGTTTTGCAGTGAGGTTCAGATTTCTATGACTCTTAATTACAATGATCCATCTCCTCTACACTCTGAATCTAAAATAGGGCTGCCGCAAACGATTATTTTGATAGTCGACTAGTCACCGATTATTTTTGCGATTAGTCGACTAATCAGATCATGCATCCATTGGACGTAAAACGTACAGCTTATTGCACCAGCAGCATCTGCTCTTATATAACTATCTTTAGCTTACAGCTTTAAGTGTTTAAGGTCTGTGCTAACTAAAAATAAAGACAAGATGATAGTTTATTAAATTTTAATGAAATTTGCAGATTGTTTCGGTGAAGTTTAATAAACTCAGCCGTCTGCTCCTTGCTATCTAAAATATAACAGGACACTGGAGTATATTCTCGAGCATCTCACACTTCTGATAATCAGTTGTCTGCTTGACGTTTATTCAGCTGTGTAAAAACTATAACTTTAATCTCAGCCAAACCGATTTACTCAGGAATAAATAAAATTATCAAAAAAAGCCAAACAATAACATGTTTAAGTTATCTAAGTGACTTATATATCATGTTTAACCTGAGTAGCGAAAGGGTTTGAAAACGATTTGCAGGAGTCCGGTGTTCTCACAGGCTCTAGGCTGTAGTGATGTGCGGATCAATCCTGAAATATCGATTCCTCCGATACCAGTCATTTATGTTCTAGAATCGATTCTCACATTAAAATATCGATATTTTTTAGTAATTTAGGGTAAATTTGTAGTTTATCATTAACAGCAACACAGTGGAAAGAAACTATAACATTCAGATTGTCTACATTCAAAGGAACTACTTCCTCTTCTGCCTTTCATAGTCATGTGCGAAATACGGCTGTATAAATGTCTCGCAGCCCCTTGGCGCGCGCACTCACAACAATGGCTGAGCGTAATTGTGCGGACGTATTTTACCTCCACAAACAGCTGAGACATGGTTTGCAATACATGTGGCAAAAAAGTGCTCCAACAGTGAGGTGTGGTGGCTATACTTTCCCAACCTTGAGACCTCAGAATTAGGGAGACATTCAAAAGGGCTGTTGGGGGGGTGATAAATACATTTTACAGGGTTTATTTATCGGATAAAATATGTTAAATGACACCGTTATTATTAGCCGGCCCGGAAACAGCGGGGGTGTCGAAATTCAGAGGCTGCTTCCACCTGAGGACCCGCCCTTCGCGGTCTAAAGAAAGCCGGGTAGTACGTCATGAGTTCCCTCGGTGGAGTGAAACTGCCGTCTGCTCCTTGCTATCTAAAATATAACCGGGCGCTGGCGTAAACTCTCGACCGTCTCACACTTTGTTTAATTCGTTTTCTGTTTGATGTTTATTCAGCTGTGTGAAAACCCCGGAGGAACCCTCCTGAGGGATTAATAAAGTTAAATTTAATTTAATCTAATCTAATAACTTTAATCTCAGCCAAACCGATTTACTCACGAACAAATAAAACACTGAAAAAGCCAAACAATAACATTTTTAAGTTATCAAAGTGACTTATATATCATGTTTAACCCGAGTGGTGAAAGATCGCGGGGGTTTGAAGACGATGTGTCGATCGGCTCAGATATTTGAAGTTTACACAGCTACATTCTCACCTGAAAATATGTTAAAAGTTTTGTTTTTGTTTTTTGCGACCCAGAAAGAGAAATAAGAGTAATATTAAAACTAAGTTGCTGCCGCCATTGTTGGAAACTGGAATTGGCTGGGCCGTGCTATGAATTCTGCAATATGGTGGAAATTTGGGAGAATGGTGGCTCCGGGATTCTCCCGGAAAAATCGGGAGGGTTGGCATGTATGGTTGTGGCAACATCACTAACCTTGTCAAACACCTCAGAGTAAATCATATCACAGAATATGAGGCGCGTATGTTGAGACGAACTGAAGAGGAGGAGAGGGACAGGTGCTGCTAGGGCGAGACAGACCTCTCTCATGGAGTCCTTTAGTGCTGCAGGCAGGCAAGGTGTTCAAATAGCGCACAACTTCAGTTTTTTTTATTTCTACATGATAATTCTGCATTATTAAGTGATAAGAACAAGTAATCTGATATCCTGTAATCATTATGATGCTATAATTTGAGATACAATAAATAAAATACGTTTTTGTATAAAGTATCGGTATTGGATCAGTATCGTCGATACCACCCTGAATATTACTTGGTATTGGATCGGAAAGGAAATCAGTGGTATCGCACATCACTACTAGGCTGTATCCCAATTCAGGGTCTGCAGCCTTAAAGGCCGCATTTTAAGGCCGATTACGTCACCGCGACGCGACGAAGGCTGTCCCAATTCGAAGGCTGCTCGAAATGCGGCCCTCAAATGCGTCCTTCATTTCCCTGAATTTTAAGGACGTGGCGGTGTAGACTTCGTTGGCCCAACATATCCCAGAATGCATAGCGCGGCGGTGGGTGTGGATAATTTTGCCGAAAAAAACAGCGGATGAGGGGCGCCCGAAGAGTAAACTTTAAGTACTGAATATTATGTCACTTATTTATGTGCAAATGTTTAATAACGAAGAACATTAAAACATTACTGTTGGCCACATGTCGGCAAAGTTATGTGACATTAGTGACGTTTGTACTAACTTGGTTTTAAAGCCTTTACTTTAAAATATACGCCGTTCAATAGCTGAGCTTAATCTTACAGAGAATGATCAAAGCTCATGTAGAAACAAACAAACAAATGAACAAAAGATTTTCTCCTTCATTTCTGTCAAACAAAGCTGTATGAAACGTTTCCAGCTGTTAGTATCATGGTTGCTAGGAAACCTGGGCTAGACCGTCCCATTTCACAAGCCTCGCACTTCCGGCCTTAGCAGTCTTTAAGTACGCGGCCCTTGAGGATCGTTGAGGCTGCGTACTTTGGCTGCAGACCCTGAATTGGGATACAGCCCTAGTGAGCCTTGCCCCCAGTTAGCTATCGAACTAGTGGGTAACAGACGTCTCCGAAAACGTGTGGTGTCTTGATAAACTGAGCAAATATTTGAGGTTTACACAGCTACATTCTTGCCTGAAAATATTTTAATCGTTTATTTTGTGACCCAGAAAGAATAATAAGAGTAATATTAAAACTAACTAGCTGCCGCCATTGTTGTAAACTGAGCTGCGCTGCGCTATGAATTCTGGGATATAGCTTCTTCTTCTTTGGGGTTTAACGGCAGCTGGCATCCTTGTACATACAGTGCTGCCATCTTCTATTTCAGTCCGTTATTACACTCTTAAATCCTACTACTTATTCCTGAGTCTTTTGTGATGCTTCAAACGAGGCGTCGACTATTAAATCAGTCGTCGACGATTTTGATAGTCGACGTAATCGTGACTAGTCGACTAATCGTGGCAGCCCTAATCTAAAATAATCACCACTACAACATATAGCTTATATTCCACTGGCCCTTAGACAGACCTATTACCTTGGTCTTCAGTGTTATAATCATCCTCTATTCCAATGCCCTCTGTCAGTTCTTTCTGTTTGCGGTAATTCAGCAGGAATTGGTGAATGCTGAGGTCTTCCTGGTCACTGGAGCTCTACCTGGAGCTGGCAGACGTACTGGTACTGCTACAATTGGAAGGAAACCACCTCGCTAAAGGAAAAACAAGACAACAATATCAAAATAGGTTTGATTACAATAAAATAAGTCAGTTAATCAAAATCAGTGTGACACAGACGCTGATTTTTTTGAGAAGAGCCCATTAGTGACATTTAATTCCATATTTTTACCGTGAGGGCTTGTAAAACTGCAAAAACTGCCAACACCTATAGTGCCGCTGTCTAAATATTATTATGAATATGAATTCTACAAGAGAAAACGACTGAGCATTTAAACCATCACAATGTATTAAATGTTTCCAGAGATACTGATAATTTGATAACGAGCAAAGTTATTTCTCCTCAAAAAAGTGGGATCAACCAGTACATATAATATTCATCCTGCTACATTTAGAAAGTGGCAACAACAGTAAACATGAGTAACTCCACCGTGTGTCTATCCGGTCTTTAAGTGATGACGTGATCAATCCTACTTCTGGGCCCAAACTACTCTGCGTTTAATAAGGCTGTTGTGTTTTTAACATGTTTTAATGCTTTGTAACTTGTTCTATTTAATCTCAACAAGCCCCTTACAAAAAGTAAGCGATCACTGTCGGCCTCTCTCAGTTTTCTAGCGCATCTGTGGCTGTGTACCATTCGTGGTGCGTTGGCTCCCTCTACTGGTACGCGCCTCATTCAAATGTCGCCACACATTTAAAATTGCAGGGTGTCTTTACCCTGTCATAGCTCCTAGATAGATTTCTTCAGAGACCTGAAAATCGCTGTGATTATTCACCATAGCCTGCTGAGTCTTACAGTGAAAGAACGATGTCAACGTATAGCATCGTTGGTTACTTTAATTATGTTTGGTTTTTTTTAATCAAATCCTCCAAAACAGGACCATTGTGACACAAAACCTCTCACACACTAACACAAACTCTTTATACAGATACAGAGCTTTACATGTATAAATAAGGCAGACAAAAATGCATAAAACACAAGCTATCCACAGACTGTCGGTGGACGCCATGTCACTTTATTTTGTTTTTATCTTGTTTCTTTTTGGTGTAGCCTCATTAAACAAAATGTTTATAAAAATGACCACTTTTATTATGAATTATTATGAAATTAATAATTCATTATTAATTATTTATTATGAACACACCTGCCACCCTCAAGTAGAGGTGGCAGAGAAAGTGTCCGTGTGACTGAGTCCTGTCCCAGCTCTGCTTCAAGGTCTGTCGGTCCAGCTTGTTGAGGGCCTGAGAGCAAAGACGGATATCCTGGACCAGCTCTGACAAACTGTCCAGGTCTTGACTCTCACACACGCACACCTCGCCAAGGTAGCTACACTGCTGTCTGTCAGCCCATTTGCAGCCAGGCTGAGGTGGGTCAGAGAGCACTCGTCCTGCAAAAACACAAAAGTCTTAACCTGATTGCACAATTATATCTTTCGACAATAAATGACATTGCATGATTTTTGCATGCACACCTGTGACAGGACTTTGGCGAGGTGTTCCAGTGCCGGGTAATCAGCAGGCCCTCTGCAGACAGCTGACAGGTCCACGTGTGGGAGGCAGTGGAGGGGCAGTCTTTTTAACACCAGCTCAAAGCCGGTGGAGCCTAGGGGATTGAGGGACAGGCACACTGCTTTCAAATGGCCTGTGCCTGAACGTTCAGAAGATGTAAAGTTAGTTGCAGTTTTGCTTATGGGTGGGAGTTCAGTGAAGCTTAAGGCTTCAGTCAGCTGCTTGTTAGAGTCACCTGTGAGCGCGCTGGCTAGCAGCAGTCGATGCTGCTGAAGGAAACGAGCAGTGAGGCCGCAGGCCTGCAGAGACCGCTTGGCTAGCACAGGGCAGCAGGACAGCAGACAGGACAGAGACTCAGACATGCCGTCCCCCAGTGGGTTCATACTGAGGTCCAGCTCCTCCAGGCACTTTGAGTGGAAACGAGCAGAAAAAGCAAATGATCACGAGAGCCAATTCTCTCTGACAGATATCATTGATACGAATCAGGTTAGCTTGTTATTAAGATCTAAGGTAGTTATTAAGACCAGAGGTACTTAAATACAGGTTAGATGGTAAACCTGGAGCTGCCACTATTGGCTAGCTGAGGCCCTTACCGGGAATGCAGGTGCACTCTGTCCCTTTAAAGCATTTACAGCCTTCTCCAGGCCGTCCCCTGTAATGCAGTTGGCAGAAATGTCCAGCAGCTGCAGACGAGGCATGTGAGCGTTGTGGCAATCAGCTCAGGGAGAAGGTCGTCAGACATACGGTTTCCAGAAATTCGCAGCTCCGTGAGGCTGGCCTGAAGTTTTAGGGCACGGAGGAGCGGGCCGAGGGAAGAGGCGGCCAAACCGAGACACTTGGAGTCCTGACACGGAGGAACCCCGGTCCCGAACCTCATAGCCGGGAGACACGCTTGTTCTCATCTACAGGTAGAAAGAGATGGTACTTCATAACAGAATACAAAAATGCACTTGTGTGCATTTTATAATGCATTACCTCTGTGTTGCTCACCCACTGCCAGACTTTGACAGGCCTTCTTGTATCGCTCAGGGAGAGGAGGGAGATCTGAGCAAACTTCAGCCAGAACCTGCAACACAAACCCATCAGTTATCCTGCACTGGTGCAGGAAAGTGAAGCCAAGGATTCAATCCCAAAAACTGTGATTCCTTCAGTGTCTTCTGGAAGCTGGCTCCAAAAGCAAGTCAGCATCCAGTCTGGTAATAGAAATGGTTCTAATCTTTACAGTTTCTCAGATTGTAGTTTCTCAGGCAGCTTAACATAATCAGCCCTTCACCTTCTTACCAGAATCATACAGTCTAAAACCTGCACGCCTCATCTGGGTAATGAAAGATGAAGTCATTGTGGAAGGACCTAGAACCTCCATTCCTTCTATCAGTGATTTAAAAAAGACCTCTGTGTCTATGAGAAAGTCTATTTTATGAATTTGGGCCATACTTTGCCTAAGAAAAGGAGTATGCTCACTGGCTGACATGCAAGCTGTTTCACAGTCATAGCCGTCCTCTTGTCACTGTGGGTTTTTTAAAAAAAAAATCCAAGATAGCAACAGTGACAACATTTGTCTTAAACACTCGTGATCAGACTTCATCAACCAATCATGGTAGTCTTCAGCATCTTTTAAATTGTCTGTGGTCCAAGTATGGTCACTTCTGGCTCTCCTCGGTGTCACCTCACCTCTTCATTTGTGTGCAGGACGGCCAGTAGCTGGTCCTGCGGGGAGAGCAGAGCGCCTTCTTTCTGCAGAGAGAGACGAGGCAGGAGGCCACATTTCTGGTAGTAACGCTGAGCTGCCTGCTCACACAGCCACGACACAGAGCAGGAGTTGGCCTCACTGGGATGCAGAGCAATGACCCGCGATTAAACAGAAATTAAAAACAAAACAACAACAACAACAACAAAAAAACACTATACCAATCAGATTGGGATTTATTTTTATGTACTGCTCAAACTTAAAAGTTTTCACCGACCTTTGTGGAACTGGGATCAGGAAGACGTCTTCCTGAACCCGGACCCTCATTCTGATTGGTGGAGGAAGTGACGTGGGCATAGGAGCAACCAAAGTTTGAGTTGGAGGCTAGAGTAAACAAAATAAAACATTCAAGCACTGTTAAAACATCTGTATTTAATGTCATCAACTCTTTGTAGAAAGACAAAGCAGAGTCTGTACTAGAGAAATCAGGAGACCTGACGAGGGCAGTATTACGCCTTTTATACCTCCAGCCTACCGTAAATTCAGTAGAAGAAGAATAGCAGCAATGGCGCCATTGAGAGATCCCATCGCGATCCTGAATTAAGTTTGAAGATGTTGGTTTGGCCGTGTCGGTTGTTGTTGCAATAATGTCTTCAGCTCAGAATCTTAGAGAGTTTATCAAGGAGAGATTAACTTCTGCTGCAGAAGAAATCTTCTCAGAGTTTGAAAAAACGATCGTCCGGTATGAGGAAGAGATCCGTCAGCTAAGACTGCTTGATATCAGACCCGGGATAAAGTCACACAATACAGGTGTGGAGGTGTGAGGGTTGCGGGATCATCGTGTGATTCACGTGGGCATGATCTAAATGCATTGAACTAGTAATACACCACAGTAAAGTGTATGAAGTTATATCTGTGCAGTGTTGAGAAGGTTACTTTTAAAATGTTTTCCACGAAAGATTACAGAATACATGGCCCAAATGGAGTTTGTAACTATTCCATTAAGTTACTCAATGTGAATAACGTATTCTGAATACTTTGGTCCGGATTACTTTATTACTTGCTTGTTACAACTACTTGAATGTACTATTGCTGTGTGAATTATTGCTATAACTGAAGGCTACTAGCCACCGAGCTAACATTGTTAGCTGGCTTTAGCTAAAGTTATTTCATAGACTAAAGACTGTTAGACTTGATTCATAGCATTAACATCCTGCTAGCTACAAACAATCATGTGCAGTTCTGAAAGCAATCTCAAGTAAATTTTTAAATCGTGATGTAAAATGAGTAACAGTAGGGTGGACATTAGGCAAGGCTGCAGTTTTTGCAGCGATCTCGTATAGAACACAATTTCTGTATCAGTAATAGGTTTTCTTTCTGTTTGCTTTCAGAACTGCACATAATTATTTGCAAGTAGCAGGTTGTAATGCAGCCTTCAGTAATAGTAATGAGTCACACAGCAATAGTACATCGAAGATTCTGAAGTGAGACATAACCTAGATAGCTACATAAACTAATACAAGGTAGTTGTAGTAGGCTTACGTTAGGGCTGTACAATCAATAAAGATGAGGCAGAACCTGGTAGCTCCAAACAGAAGGACCAGTCAAAACAAATTGAGGATGTTATTCCTAAATGAGGGGCTCCCCCTGTTGCATGGACATGGTTTGGTTATGAAAAGTCTGACACGGATCAGAAAACTGTACTATGGAAATTATGCCCAGACTGGTTCCCACCACGGACTCAAACACGACAAACCTCTTCGACCACCTACGCATGAATCATGTGAAAGTTTGTGGAGAGAGTTTATAGATGAGAAGCAAAAAAGAGCCATCAGGTGCTCAAAATAAACCTTAGACTCATACGTTAGAACAGGCTTTTCCCCCACGTGTAATAAATACTCAAAAAGAAAATGGCGGCCGTTACAACATATATCTAAAAATATATAGTGCATTGGTCAAAATACTCGACTCCAGGTACACGACACCCAGCTGAAAACACTTCATGAAAGTCAAGTTGCCCAATATTCACAGAATTTACAGAAAAAGCACTATTTTGTCATATATATCATTATCGGGACGAGAAACGTCTTATATTGGGATATGAGATTTTGGTCATGTCGCACAGCCCTAGCTAATGTTAGTCTTTAAAAAAAGAATGTACTTCCAGATGTTTCTTTCGGGTGGAGTCTTTATAGTTGAGAGCAGCTCGGTTTCTGGGTCCATTGTATAACTGACGCCACCAACATTACCAAGAGACTTACACTAGAGCTTCTTGTTGCGTGTTTTGTTTGGGTTTCCGGTAATGCGTGAAATCAACAAAATTAGAGAGGGTATAGCCTGACATATGAAACAGGAAAAGACCATTGTGTAATCCATTTATTTAGAAGTAACTGTATTCTAATTATTACCAAATTATCGGTAACTATCGGCGGCACGGTGGTTAGCACTGTTGCCTCACAGCAAGAAAGTCCTGAGTTCAATTCCACCATCAGGCCGGGGTCTTTCTGTGTGGAGTTTGCATGTTCTCACCGTGTTTGCGTGGGTTCTCTCCGGGTACTCCGGCTTCCTCCCACCGTCCAAAGACATGCAGCTTGTGGGGATAGGTTAATTGGATAATCCAAATTGCCACTAGGTGTGAATGTGAGTGTGAATGGTTGTCTGTCCCTATGTGTTAGCCCTGCGACAGACTGGCGACCTGTCCAGGGTGTACCTCACCTTTCGCCCTATAACAGCTGGGATAGGCTCCAGCGCCCCCCGCGACCCTGAAAAGGATAAGCGAATGGATGGATGGATATCGGAATACAGTTACTCATGTTTTGTATTTTAAATGCATAATGCCGGTACATGTATGCCGTTACTCCCTAACACTGCATCTATGTAAACATACTTACGGCCACTTTGTTAACTACACCCGTTCAACTACTCTTTAATCCAAAATGTAATCAGCCAATCAGATGGCAGCAGTCCATGCATTTCAGCATATAGCGATCAGTGACGGTGATTGAAATCACTTTGATCATGGTGTGGGTGTTGGTGCCACATTGGCTGATCTGAGTATTTCAGAAACTGCTGATCTGTTTAAATTTCCAGCACAAACATCTGCATGATTTACAGAGAGTAGTCCAAAAAAGAGAAAATATGCAGTTCCCTTAAAATGACATTGAGTTCTCTGTACTCGGGTCTCCAGAGTTACCAGCTCTCAACCCAACAGAGCATCTTTGGAATGTAGTGGACCATGAGATTTGCATCATATTTATTAGTAAAATGTTAAAAGATTAGCATTAACAGCATATCTTACCTGCCGTCGTAAAATACTTTAAGCTTTCATGATCATATTCAGATCATGCTGCTGTTCATTTGTTTGTTTATTCACAGTGTGTGATGATCACTGGCAGTCACATCTAAAAATCAGACCCCAGACAGCTGTAAGGTTATCAACATCATCCAGTGAACAAATGACTATCAGTGAATGTTTCTGTGGCAACATAAAACGCAAGCTAAATTCTCAATAGGTGACCGTTTTCATCCTTCTTGAGCTTTCTTATCATCACATTAGTCACTATTTTCTTGTGTCCTTTTGTTGAACACGAAGGTCTGGATGATCAGCAGTTCTGTGACCATGAGAGGAGCTCCAGTCTCAACCAGGAGGACCCAGAGCCTCTACAGACTAAAGAGGAACAGGAGGAAATCTCCACCAATCAGGAAGGAGAGCAGCTTGCACTGAAGCAGGAGGATGAAGGGATTAATGTCTGGACCGGAGAACAGCTGGATTTGTTGTGGAAACCTGGATCACGGCTGACCAGATTTGGTATGTAAAAGTGTAATAAGCAGATTTCATAATATAGAAATGAATATGACTTATAACAAAATGTCACAAAGACACATGGCGTGCATTACCGCCTGGGATACTGCCTCACTGGAGACATGTTTTCTGTTTCAGATTTAAGTCATGTTAGCCCAGAACTGTACGCAGAATGTAGAAAAATGTTGAGACAATGAAAACTGTGGATTATTGGCCACAAGGACCAAGTTGGAGTAGTGAGCTGTACGCCTCATAAATGATGACTTTCTGCATGTAAACAGAATTCTTCTCTGTTCGCTGCATGAGAGAGAATATTTAAATATCGCTCACATATCTGAGAGACCTGCTCACAGTGTGACTTTTTTCTTGTGTGTTCTGTCCATCAAGACCTCCCACAGCAACATGATTGTAAGGAAAATGAGGATCTGGATGACCCGCAGGTCTGTAGCCAGGAAAGGAACTCCAGTCTGGACCAGCAGAACACAGAAACACTATAAAATAAAACTACAATATAAGACGAGAAACGTCTTATATTGGGATATGAGATTTTGGTCATGTCGCACAGCCCTAGCTAATGTTAGTCTTTAAAAAAAGAATGTACTTCCAGATGTTTCTTTCGGGTGGAGTCTTTATAGTTGAGAGCAGCTCGGTTTCTGGGTCCATTGTATAACTGACGCCACCAACATTACCAAGAGACTTACACTAGAGCTTCTTGTTGCGTGTTTTGTTTGGGTTTCCGGTAATGCGTGAAATCAACAAAATTAGAGAGGGTATAGCCTGACATATGAAACAGGAAAAGACCATCGTGTAATCCATTTATTTAGAAGTAACTGTATTCTAATTATTACCAAATTATCGGTAACTATCGGCGGCACGGTGGTTAGCACTGTTGCCTCACAGCAAGAAAGTCCTGAGTTCAATTCCACCATCAGGCCGGGGTCTTTCTGTGTGGAGTTTGCATGTTCTCACCGTGTTTGCGTGGGTTCTCTCCGGGTACTCCGGCTTCCTCCCACCGTCCAAAGACATGCAGCTTGTGGGGATAGGTTAATTGGATAATCCAAATTGCCACTAGGTGTGAATGTGAGTGTGAATGGTTGTCTGTCCCTATGTGTTAGCCCTGCGACAGACTGGCGACCTGTCCAGGGTGTACCTCACCTTTCGCCCTATAACAGCTGGGATAGGCTCCAGCGCCCCCCGCGACCCTGAAAAGGATAAGCGAATGGATGGATGGATATCGGAATACAGTTACTCATGTTTTGTATTTTAAATGCATAACGCCGGTACATGTATGCCGTTACTCCCTAACACTGCATCTATGTAAACATACTTACGGCCACTTTGTTAACTACACCCGTTCAACTACTCTTTAATCCAAAATGTAATCAGCCAATCAGATGGCAGCAGTCCATACATTTCAGCATATAGCGATCAGTGACGGTGATTGAAATCACTTTGATCATGGTGTGGGTGTTGGTGCCACATTGGCTGATCTGAGTATTTCAGAAACTGCTGATCTGTTTAAATTTCCAGCACAAACATCTGTATGATTTACAGAGAGTAGTCCAAAAAAGAGAAAATATGCAGTTCCCTTAAAATGACATTGAGTTCTCTGTACTCGGGTCTCCAGAGTTACCAGCTCTCAACCCAACAGAGCATCTTTGGAATGTAGTGGACCATGAGATTTGCATCATATTTATTAGTAAAATGTTAAAAGATTAGCATTAACAGCATATCTTACCTGCCGTCGTAAAATACTTTAAGCTTTCATGATCATATTCAGATCATGCTGCTGTTCATTTGTTTGTTTATTCACACTGTGTGATGATCACTGGCAGTCACATCTAAAAATCAGACCCCAGACAGCTGTAAGGTTATCAACATCATCCAGTGAACAAATGACTATCAGTGAATGTTTCTGTGGCAACATAAAACGCAAGCTAAATTCTCAATAGGTGACCGTTTTCATCCTTCTTGAGCTTTCTTATCATCACATTAGTCACTATTTTCTTGTGTCCTTTTGTTGAACACGAAGGTCTGGATGATCAGCAGTTCTGTGACCATGAGAGGAGCTCCAGTCTCAACCAGGAGGACCCAGAGCCTCTACAGACTAAAGAGGAACAGGAGGAAATCTCCACCAATCAGGGAGGAGAGCAGCTTGCACTGAAGCAGGAGGATGAAGGGATTAATGTCTGGACCGGAGAACAGCTGGATTTGTTGTGGAAACCTGGATCACGGCTGACCAGATTTGGTATGTAAAAGTGTAATAAGCAGATTTCATAATATAGAAATGAATATGACTTATAACAAAATGTCACAAAGACACATGGCGTGCATTACCGCCTGGGATACTGCCTCACTGGAGACATGTTTTCTGTTTCAGATTTAAGTCATGTTAGCCCAGAACTGTACGCAGAATGTAGAAAAATGTTGAGACAATGAAAACTGTGGATTATTGGCCACAAGGACCAAGTTGGAGTAGTGAGCTGTACGCCTCATAAATGATGACTTTCTGCATGTAAACAGAATTCTTCTCTGTTCGCTGCATGAGAGAGAATATTTAAATATCGCTCACATATCTGAGAGACCTGCTCACAGTGTGACTTTTTTCTTGTGTGTTCTGTCCATCAAGACCTCCCACAGCAACATGATTGTAAGGAAAATGAGGATCTGGATGACCCGCAGGTCTGTAGCCAGGAAAGGAACTCCAGTCTGGACCAGCAGAACACAGATCCTCCACAGACTAAAGAGGAACAGGAGGAAATCTCCACCAATCAGGAAGGAGAGCAGCTTGCACTGAAGCAGGAAACCAAAGGCATCATCATCTGGACCGGGCAGGAGCTGGGCATCATGTGGAACCCTGACGTAAAGTTGCACAGAATAGGTATGCAAAACTTTAATAGATAGATTCAGTTTTGTATTAAGAAATCTAACTCATGTTGGGTCTTAATCAGACCTCCAATATACTTTATAGAGGCACATGAAGAATTTAAAGACCGACTGCAATAAGGAAACTGACGTAATATTCTAAGAGCCAAAATGTCTAGCCCTCCCAGTGTCGCCCCTGTCAGGACTGTCTTATGTTGAAAATAATTGAGTACAAGAGAGAGGAAGACACCCTACAATGAGTTGAAACGTCAGCTTGTTATTTATTCCTCCATATTCATATTTGTCATTCATATGGTCACTTTGTTTGTCCCTCCAAATTGCAGTCGTCACTCCTTCGCCTGTGCTGCGCCCCTGCACCTGCAGGCACACTTACAGTGAATATCAAATTTAATAACAGGAAATTAACTAGGCATGTACTTTTCTTTCTTTTTTTGGCCACATTTTTCAAGTGACCTATATTTGACAACAGCATATAAAAAAATAAAACAAAAAAAAGAACTTTAAATTATGTTTTTGGTGTGCCATCTCAATGTTTTCAGTGGCCCCCATATGGCCACCCATATGAAAAAATTCTGGAGCCGCCCCTGTACATTATGACTGAGTACATCCACTAAACCTTTTGTGGATAACATAACAATCCCCATGAGGACTGAACGATCAATTTAAAAATAAAATATATCAATTTGAAACTAAGCTTTTAGCAAACCACACAACACTATGATAGGTGTGTCCTTGTGCCATGTGTTTCTGGGTCTTTCTTCTTCTTTCCCTTTGGATTCCAGCACAAGGCCTGTGTAGTGATGTTATTGGTGGACTTCCTGATTGTGTGGCCAATCCAGCACCACTTTCTCTCAGAACTGTATTGCTATTGGTTTCTGGTTTGTACTTGTCCACAGTTTGTAATCCTCTCTGGCCACTGGATACGGAGGATTTGTTTTAAGCAGCTGCTGATGAATGTCTGCAACATACAAAGCGCTGTCTTTGCTTCATGTTTACGAGCTATAGAGAAGTATAGGTGTGACCCTGATTTTAAAAATGCTCAGCTTCAGAATCAGAATCAGAATACTTTATTCATCCCGAGGGAAATTAGGGTTACAGCAGGCAGCACGCTAATGGCGCATGCGCACTTACAAAGGAACCTTCTGACCAACTTTACACAAACATCACATTGGGCAGACATGGACATTATGGACAATGCTGGGCATCCTCTGCACACGGCCATTAACAACCAGAAGAGTCTGTTCAGTGACAGGTTGCTTCTCCCAAAGACAAGAACTAACAGACTTAAAAACTCCTTTGTCCCACACGCCATCAGACTGTTTAACTCCTCCCTGGAGGGGAGAGGGAGGGGAAACAGGAGGACAAAGGAGGGGGGAACAACTAAGCTGTAGTGCCTCTGCACCTCACTGTGCAATACCTTTTGTGCAATACTTTTGTAAATAGTCAACGGTGCAATAGACTCAATACTTGAAATGTGCAATTCACTTGTATTTTTATTTTTATTCCTATTTATTCTATTTATCCCCTTCGTATATTTTATTTATATTGTCTCTGTATTTATATATATGTGTGTGTGTGTGTGTGTGTGTGTGTGTGTATATATATATATATAATATTCTGTAACTCTGTAACTTCTGTCGGTGCTGTGCTTTTTTGGAAATCGAATTTCCCAGAGGAACCCACCCGAGGGATTAATAAAGTTCTATCTAATCTAATCTAATCTAACATGTCAGAAAGGTAGGCTGATAGGAAAAAACAACGAAAATACACTACATGAGGTAAGAGGAGGAGAAAAAAAACTCCACTCAGACTGAGCTCCTAGTGGGAGAACAGTTTGATAACAGAAAAAACACCTCAGCACAAAAGCACATGACTATCAATACACCATAGAAACACAAGACAAGCAACAGGGGCGGGTAAAGGGTAAGAGAGAGCCGGTGTAGACAGCGCATCCGGTCCTGCAGCATCTGTGCTGGTCCAGTTGACTGCTATCTTCCCCGGTAGGGCACAAGCATCGAAGGCGTTGGAAAGGGAGAGGGGATGAGTGAGTGCTTATCAGTGTAAGTGTGTGTGTCTGCGTGTCCATAGTTTAGCTGAGACAGTGTCCTTCGGCCTATCAGGCTAAGTAAACAGTCCTCCAGCCAATCCAGGTGTCCTTGCATGGGATGGGAAGAATAGCCGTAACACAGCTTGGTGAAATTTCTGACCTCTTGAGTTTCAAACATTTTTTAAAATGATGTTGTTTATTTTTTCTTACTTTTTTTTACACTAAATTTACTAACCCAAGGTGTTATTCACCCCTACTGAGATTTTCAAAGGTCGTCAGCTCAATTCTCCTGCTTTTGTTGTGCAAACCACCCATTATCTTTGAGGCCTGGCACGTTTACTCAGAGTAGCTCAGATCCAAGGCAGGCCAAACCTCTGTGTTACAACCTTCAGAAATGCCTGCCGTATCTATACAAAATATCCCACACATTGACTGACCTGCAAATGTGTAAGACACATTCACAATATATGGAAACACAAGTCTGTTTTATTTATAAAAAATTGTGTGAAAACAGAATGAAAAGTTGCTAATACAATGACATGAGTGACATGTGTGATCTCCCCAGCGTTGCATGTTCTCTCCTTTGCCTGTTCATGTAAAAATAGCAAAACATAAAAAATTAATTCTGTCCCTCAGTTCCAGGTTGGTTCATCTCTTCATCTTTCTGCCTTTTGTCTTAGGTTACTCTCCCACACAGTCTGTCTGTCTGTGTCATAGTCTGTTTGCAGCATTCAGCAATGCAGTTCCTTGACTCTCACCACAGATCTTCCATTGTGACTGTGTATGTGAGGGAGTGGCATTGCATTACTTCAGCACAGTGCTGTGCATAAAAGCAGACAGCCCAGGCTGGAGAATCATTTCTTCTTCGCATTTCTGACAAGGCACATCAGGATGGCCTCTGTATCACTGCCTCACAGGAAGAACATCTGCGCGCAACAGGCGCGCATCCATTTCCTTGCTTCAGGAAATGGATGAAGCAGACTCTGATGGAGGAGAGGTTTCATTTGTCCAGCAGGCCACTGATACCTCCTCAGAAGAATCTAAAAAGGAGATGGAACAAGAACCCAACATGCCTCCATGGAAGAGGCACCGTGGTACTGGGAAGCCCAGTCTGAGCCACACGGCAAAAGACGGCACTGTGTGGGTAGAGGAGGACATTGGAATGCCCAGTGCAGTAGCAAATCGCTCGTGCTTCACTCGTGCTGGACCCACAGAGTCTGCTAAGGTCTGTCATTGCCATAGTACGTAGGGCTGCTCAATTAATCGAATTTTAATCACGATTACGATCTGGGCTTTCAACGATCATTAAAAATGACTGAGCCGATTATTAGCCCCTCCCTAATTTATCCGCGACACCTTAAAGGCCGGTCCGTGAAAATATTGTCGGGCATAAACTGGTCCGTGGCGCAAAAAAGGTTGGAGACCGCTGATTAAGAGGACCCGAGGGAAGCTCGGAAAGCTAAGCAGAAGTTATTTGGAGAGTGACTGCCGTTGGTTGAAAAGAGAGTTTAAAAAAAAACAAACTTCAGTGGTGTTGCACACTATTTTATATTATTTTTTTAAAGTCATTGTTAACCCTTTAAAGCCGGTCAGAGCAGCACGCTCCGTTTTGCGTAACTATTTTTAAATCCCTGTAGAACCTGAACCGTGTAAGCTAGCGCAATAATTTGTTTTGCATATGAAACCGGAGGAGTTGTACTTACATCTGATGCCATCAGCTTGTCCTCGGTCACGGTTTCGTTCCACATATAGCTTTGCAAAAATTGCATAAAAAGCGCTTGCAGGAACAAAAACATAATATTCCAGAAACACGCTTTGCCGTTCCTATCAGCTGTTCGTAACACTTCCCACAGTGAAATGATGCACATGCTGTTTTCTTTGCAAATTTGCATCATAGGATTGTTTTTTGTTTTTCCTGCAGTATATAAAAATTGCTGTATCTCCAAAATAAAACTATGAAGACACTCAAAATAAATTTCCTGTGGTGGGAAACTATTTTTTGCAACTTTATTGTATTTAAAGTTTTGAGGGATAAGCCTCTTAAATTTCTCCAAGTAGAAATATACAGTGGGGCAAAAAAGTATTTAGTCAGCCACCGACTGTGCAAGTTCCCCCACTTAAAATGATGACAGAGGTCAGTAATTTGCACCAGAGGTACACTTCAACTGTGAGAGACAGAATGTGAAAAAAAAATCCATGAATTCACATGGTAGGATTTGTAAAGAATTTCTTCGTAAATTAGGGTGGAAAATAAGTATTTGGTCACCTCAAACAAGGAAAATCTCTGGCTCTCACAGTCTTCTGTAAGAAGCTTTTCTGTCCCCCACTCGTTACCTGTATGAATGGCACCTGTTTGAACTCATCATCTGTATAAAAGACACCTGTCCACAGCCTCAAACAGTCAGACTCCAAACGCCGCCATGGCCAAGACCAAAGAGCTTTCGAAGGACACCAGGAAAAGTATTGTAGACTTGCACCAGACTGGGAAGAGTGAATCTACAATAGGCAAGCAGCTTGGTGTGAAAAAATCAACTGTGGGAGCAATCATCAGAAAATGGAAGACATACAAGACCACTGATAATCTCCCTCGATCTGGGGCTCCACGCAAGATCTCATCCCGTGGGGTCAAAATGATCATGAGAACGGTGAGCAAAGATCCCAGAACCACACGGGGGGACCTGGTGAATGACCTGCAGAGAGCTGGGACCAAAGTAACAAAGGTCACCATCAGTAACACACTACAACGGCAGGGAATCAAATCCCGCAGTGCCAGACGTGTTCCGCTGCTGAAGCCAGTGCATGTCCAGGCCCGTCTGAAGTTTGCCAGAGAGCACATGGATGATACAGCAGAGGATTGGGAGAATGTCATGTGGTCAGATGAAACCAAAGTAGAACTTTTTGGTATAAACTCAACTCGTCGTGTTTGGAGGAAGAAGAATACTGAGTTGCATCCCAAGAACACCATACCTACTGTGAAGCATGGGGGTGGAAACATCATGCTATGGGGCTGTTTTTCTGCCAAGGGGACAGGACGACTGATCCGTGTTAAGGACAGAATGAATGGGGCCATGTATCGTGAGATTTTGAGCCAAAACCTCCTTCCATCAGTGAGAACTTTGAAGATGAAACGAGGCTGGGTCTTCCAACATGACAATGATCCAAAACACACCGCCCGGGCAACAAAGGAGTGGCTCCGTAAGAAGCATTTGAAAGTCCTGGAGTGGCCTAGCCAGTCTCCAGACCTCAACCCCATAGAAAATCTGTGGCGGAAGTTGAAAGTCCGTGTTGCTCGGCGACAGCCCCAAAACATCACTGCTCTCGAGAAGATCTGCATGGAGGAATGGGCCAAAATACCAGCTACTGTGTGTGCAAACCTGGTAGAGACCTATAGTAAACGTTTGACCTCTGTTAATGCCAACAAAGGTTATGTTACAAAGTATTGAGTTGTATTTTTGTTATTGACCAAATACTTATTTTCCACCCTGATTTACCAATAAATTCTTTACAAATCCTACCATGTGGATTCATGGATTTTTTTTTCACATTCTGTCTCTCACAGTTGAAGTGTACCTCTGGTGCAAATTACTGACCTCTGTCATCATTTTAGGTGGGGGAACTTGCACGATTGGTGGCTGACTAAATACTTTTTTGCCCCACTGTATTTGTGTGGGCTGAGATTTTACTTTCAAAGAAAACACAGTAATGATCAGATAAGCCCACATCAGACACAGTAATGTTTGAAATGCTCAGGCTCTTGGAGATCAGTAGGTCAAGAGTGTGTCCTCTATTATGTGTGGCCTCTGTTACATGCTGAGTCAGCCCAAAGTTGCCCAGAGTGTTACTCAGGTCTTTAGTCCCTTTGTCCTGAGGGTTGTCCACATGGATGTTAAAATCCCCAACAATAATTACACAGTCGAAATCAACACAGATCACAGACAGCAGTTCACTGAGGTCATTAAAAAAGTCTGTGCAGTATTTGGGAGGCCTGTAAACATTAAGAAACACAACTTTGGACGGGGCCTTCAGCTGTAAAGCCACATATTCAAAAGACTGAAAACTTCCAGGAGATAGCTGCTTACATTGAAATGATTCATTAAATAAGACAGCAACCCCTCCTCCTCTCCTGCTCACCCTGGCCTCACTGATAAAACTGTAGTTAGGAGGGGTCGTCTCGATGAGAACAGCTCCACTAAGCGAGTCATGGACTAAAGTAAAACAGTATGTTGGATGTGCCATGCAATGCTCAATTACATGGGTGGGAACTAGTGTGTTAGCGCAGTTAGCTCGTTAACGTGTTGGCCGTTTAGCCCCATGCAGGGGGCGATCGGTGGTAGCTCGTTAACGGAGATTTGCCGTGTTGTGGCGTTAAGGTCATTTCAACGAGATTAACCTGAAAGCACTAGTGGGAACACAACGACTATGACTGCACATTTACGCCGACATCATCCTAGTGCAAAGACAAAAACAACAAGCATGCTACTAACTATAGCCGAGTCATTTAGACAGCTGTTAGCACATGATTCTCCTTATGGGGACCTGATATGTTTAATATGCTGCTGAGAATATAGCCCAGAAGAAGCGGATAGTATAGCTTTTATTTTGGAAAGAGACATTTCTCTGTAATAAACTCTCTTTTCCAAAGATGAGTGATTCCTCAATCAGATACAGGGCTCGCAAAATCGCTAGCCCGACATCCTGGGGCTAGCAATTTTTTCAGTCGGGCTACCAAAATCTATCTCTGCCCTGCCCGTCGGGCTATTGTAGGAAGGAAAAATATATGTCAATGCTTTTGCATTCTTTCAGAAATGTAGCTGGGTAATTATGTCATTGGCATCGGTGAGCCACTGTCAATATGTGACATATTGAAATCCCGTTTGAATTTGCGCTTGTTTTTTTGCTTTCACTTTGCAATTTTACAGGTCACCAGAGAACTTCAATCTATACATCTAAAAACCACAGACCAGGCGAGAAATTTGGGTGTAGTGATGGATGCAGACCTAAACTTAGAAAAACACATTAAGACAATAACAAAGTCAGCTTACTATCACCTCAAGAATATTTCAAGGATAAAAGATCTGATGTCTCAACAGGACCTGGAAAAACTAGTCCATGCATTCATTTTTAGTAGGCTTGATTACTGTAACAGCATCTTTACAGGTCTACCTAAAAAATCAGTCAGACAACTACAGCTCATTCAGAACTCTGCTGCTCGAGTCCTCACTAAGACCAAAAAAGTGGACCACATCAGTCCAGCTCTGAGGTCTTTACACTGGCTGCCTGTCCGTCAGAGGATAGACTTTAAAGTTCTGATGCTGGCCTATAAAGCTCTGAATGGTTTAGGACCAAAATACATCAGTGACCTCCTAACCCAGTATGAACCTTCCAGATCCCTCAGGTCATCTGGATCCGGTCTTTTATCAGTTCTCAGAGTCAGAACCAGACACGGAGAAGCTGCATTCAGCTTTTATGCTCCTTATATCTGGAACAAACTCCCAGAAAGCCTCAGATCAGCTGAAACACTCAGTTTATTTAAATCCAGGTTGAAGACTCACCTGTTCTCAGCTGCATTTGAATAAAGCACCAAATCCACACTTTTAAGCTTAAATTTCAAAACTTACACTAACTACTGATCTTATCTATTTCTGATTTTATCTGTCTTGATTTTATATACTGTTTTGTTTGTTTGTTAATTAGTTAAGCTTAAATTTCAAAACTTACATTAACTACTGATTTTATCTACTGTTCTGATTTTATCTGTTTTGATTTTATATACTGTTTTGTTTGTTTGTTTGTTTGTTAAGTGGGATTAGAGCTCTGGGTAGCTCCCCAGCTGGGTCTAGACTGGGTCTAGAGAGTATTTTAAATTCGGGGAATTTAAAACAGAAAGTAGCTCGTCCACATAAGGACTGGTAGCTCCCCTTACGATAAGGGTTCAGATCGCGCGAACAGGTGTGGGATTAGAGCCCTGGGTAGCTCCCCAACTGGGTCTAGACTGGGTCTAGAGAGTACTTTAAATTCAGGGAATTTAAAATAGAAAGTAGCTCGTCCACAGAAGGACTGGTAGCTCCCCTTACGATAAGGGTTCAGATCGCGCGAACAGGTGTGAAATGTGTGTGTTTAGTTAGTTTGTTTGTTTGCTTGTTTTAATCAATTTTAAATCATGCT
Source organism: Copadichromis virginalis (assembly GCF_057382275.1). NCBI lineage: Eukaryota > Metazoa > Chordata > Actinopteri > Cichliformes > Cichlidae > Copadichromis > Copadichromis virginalis. The sequence goes on from NC_140637.1 coordinate 12,847,923, forward strand.
TTTTATTTGTTTTTGTTTCTAATGTCTCTGTAAAGCACTTTGAATCACCTTGTTGTTGAATTGTGCTATACAAATAAATTTGCCTTGCCTTGCCTTGCCTTGCCTTGCTTACCTTCAGGGTCATACGTCACATGAAAACCAAAATAATTCCAAACGCCAGATCTGAATGAGGGTGGGGGAGGTTCATGTTGCAAGGAGAGCTTAACTTCTGTCTTGCTAGCTTGCCCTGCGCTCTTCATTCTGACTATGCTGTCTGTGTTGAGCGCTCAGTGGATCTGCGTTCGACTACTCCGCCTAGGCTGCACTGTCGAGCGCAGATCCACTGAGCGCTCCACACAGACAGCATAGTCAGAAGGAAGAGCACAGGGCAAGCTAGCGAGACAGAAGTTAAGCTCTCCTTGCAACAGGCAAATTGACCCTCATTCAGATCTGGCGTTTGGAATTATTTTGGTTTTCATGTGACGTATGACCCTGAAGGTAAGCGAGTCATGGACTAAAGTAAAACAGTATGTTGGATGTGCCATGCAATGCTCAATTACATTGGTGTGAACTAGTGTGTTAGCGCAGTTAGCTCGTTAACGTGTTGGCCGTCTAGCCCCATGCACGGAGCGATCGGCGGTAGCTCGTTAACGGAGATTTGCCGTGTTGTGGCGTTAAGGTCATTTCAACGAGATTAACCTGAAAGCACTAGTGGGAACACAACGAATATGACTGCACATTTACACCGACATCATCCTAGTGCAAAGACAAAAACAACAAGCATGCTACTAACTTTAGCCGAGTCATTTAGACAGCTGTTAGCACATGATTCTCCTTATGCTGCTGAGAATATAGCCCAGAAGAAGCGGATAGTATAGCTTTTATTTTGGAAAGAGCCATTTCTCTGTAATAAACTCTCTTTTCCAAAGATGAGTGATTCCTCACCAATTCCTCTGACATCGTCTTATTAATCGTTAGCTTACTATGCAAACATGACAAGTGAAATCTCCCGCAGCTTAAACATGTGAGAGGTTGATCGCGCAGAGAATCGCTGAGCTTATGTGAGTGCGCGTGTAAAAGCATTTCAGTTCTGCTGAGCCAAATAAGACAGGTCAGGGTGAAGAAGTGACAGCCAAATAAAAGCTTACCACAAAACGGAGAAGTTATGACAAATCAGACTATAAGGCAAAAAGAAAGTGCAGCTTTATGGTTTCATGGACAAAATAATTTCTGTGGCTGCAATATGACGAGCTATATAACCAGGGCTGCACATAAGTGGTCCACAGGTGCGCATTCGCTGTCAAAATAAAAAACGCGCACAAGGGTTAGGGTTAAATTTAAAAACTGTACTTTTGAGTTAAAATATATATTTATAATTTTAATAAATGACAAATTAAAAAGGCATGAACATTTTTTTTGTATCGAAAAAATATCGAACCGTGACACCAAAGTATCGAACCGAACCGAACCGTGAATTTTGTGTATCGTTGCACCCCTAATATATATATATTGGGGGTGCTAGTAGGTGTTAGGTTCAGGGAATTTACGCAAATTTGCACGGGGTTAGTAAATCTAGTGGTAGGGACTTGCACCAAGAAAAAAGTCAGTATTTCTAGTGTTAACCATAATGTAAACCAACAAGAGGCCACCAGACAGGAAAACATACAAAGAGACTTTAAGAGAATGCTAACTGCCCCAACAGTACTGACCTAAGCCTAATCTTAAAAGTAGAGAGGGTATCTGTCTTCCGAATCCAAATTGGCAGCTGTTTTCACAGAAGAGGGACCTGAAAGGTGAAGGTTCTACCTGCCATTCTCCCCAACTTTCAGGCAATGAATGGTTAATCTAAAAAATAAACAAAAAAATACTGCAGTGAGTGTCCTGTAAAGTTTTTAACTAATTTTAAATAAACTTTTAAATGTTTTGTGCACTTTGATTAAAAATTTTCAGGGATACGACTTTGTTTTGTTTGATTATATATCGTCTTTATTTTCTCATCGTAGATGGTCTGTTTATATTATTTGTAGAGTTTGTAAATGAGCAGCCAAAATGGTTTTCACTGAGTCAGCAAAACTGTTTCTCCCCACAACATGATTTTCATTGGTATATCTAAGCAACATGCTTACCATGTGGAGATTTGCTAATGGTTAAGGCAAAAAATGTATGCTTTTTGATCTGTCCCTTCAGATTTTCCACAACATGACTGTAAGGATGTGGAGGGGCTCACAAATCAGCAGGTCTGTAACCAGGAGAAGAACTCCAGTTTAGGCCAGGAGGATCCTTCACAGATTAAAGGGGAACAGGAGGAACTCAGTACCACTGAAGAGGAAAAACCGCTTGTACTAATGCAGGAGACTGCAAATTTTCCATCTCGTGAAAAAAGTGACCACAGTGAATCAGAACCATGCTGTGACCAGTGCCTTTCTCACAACTCTTCTGACACAGATGAGGATGAAAGCAAGGATGGTAACTCACACAGAAATAAGTCGGAGCAAATCGTATCAGGCTTGTCAGTTCAAAATTCCAAGACAGCTAAGTTATGTAGAACCTGTGGGAAAAGATTTATTTGGAAGTCAGACTTAACTAAACACATGCGAAGTCACACTGGTGAGAAACCACATTGCTGTAGCACCTGTGGGAAAAGATTTCTTGTAAAATCAAATTTGAAAACACACATGCGAATTCACACAGGTGAGAAGCCACATTGCTGTAGTAGTTGTGGGAAAAGATTTCATGTAAAATCAAATTTGAAAACACACATGCGAATTCACACAGGCGAGAAGCCACATTGCTGTAGCACCTGTGGGAAAAGATTTACTAGCAAGAGTGAGTTGAATATACACATGCGAATTCACACAGGCGAGAAGCCACATTGCTGTAGCACCTGTGGGAAAAGATTTACTAGGAAGAGTCACTTGAAGAGACACATGCAAATTCACACAGGTGATAAGCCACATTGCTGTAGCACCTGTGGGAAAAGATTTACTGTGAAGGGTCATTTGAATATGCACATGCGAATTCACACAGGCGAGAAGCCACATTGCTGTAGTAGTTGTGGGAAAAGATTTCATGTAAAATCAAATTTGAAAACACACATGCGAATTCACACAGGCGAGAAGCCACATTGCTGTAGCACCTGTGGGAAAAGATTTACTAGCAAGAGTGAGTTGAATATACACATGCGAATTCACACAGGCGAGAAGCCACATTGCTGTAGCACCTGTGGGAAAAGATTTACTAGGAAGGGTCATTTGAATATGCACATGCAAATTCACACAGGCGAGAAGCCACATTGCTGTAGCACCTGTGGGAAAAGATTTACTAGGAAGAGTCACTTGAATATGCACATGCGAATTCACACAGGTGAGAAGCCACATTCTGTATTACTTTAGTACAGTTGAAAATGCATTTCGGAAACCATCCTACATGCTAAGTTTTTTTTTTTTTGTTTCTGGCTCCTTGTTTGGTTTGTTTCGAGCCCTCCATCCTGTTTCCCCCGCCGCCCACCCTGGTTGGGTTGTTTTTGTTTTGTTTTGATGTTTTGGTTTGGGCTGTCTGGAAGCCAGCCCTTAAGGGGGGGGGGTACTGTTAGGATGCCTGGGTCGTTGACCCAGGGGTTTTGAGTTTATTATATTATTTACACTTTCTAGTCTTTGGTTTCTTTGAGTTCTGTCTTATAGTTTATGTCTCTGTCTTCTCTAGCTGCTCTGTCTCCCCTGTCAGCTGTATCCCCTTGTCTAGTTCGCGTCTCTGTGTGTCCTTAGTGGCTATATCCCCGTGTCCAGTCAGTGTTTGTGTCTGCCCTGGTCCCACGTCTCTGTTCCCTCTGTTGCAGTGCGTGCGAGTCTGTGTCTTTGTTCAGTCTGTGTTATGTGTTTCCTGTTTTACTTTGAAAGTCTATGTCTGATGTTAATGTGTCTGGTTTTGCTTCCCCTTGTCTCGTTAGGCCTGATTTGCCCCAGCTGTGTTTCCCTCCTGTTACCCATTCCCTGATTGCTCCCTCTGTGTATTTAAGCCCTGTGTTTCTGTGTCCGTGTCGCGATCTGCCGTTTATTTTGCTGTGTTTTGTCAATCCGCTGGTGTTAGTTTATTTTTGACCTTTTTTCCCCAGTTATGTTATGTTTGAGTTCAGCATTAAAGCTGTTTTGGTTTAAGTTCTGTCTCCGGAGTCTGCACCTTGGGTCCTATTCCTGTCTGCACACAGCCACACCTAACACCACTTTGTTCTTTAGAACTAGAATTTAGCTTCGATGATCATTTGTATTGTCATGTACTAATATTATATTAGTTTTATATTTATATCGCTGAAGATCGAGTTACTTGAGCATAAAAATAGATGGTAGATGGATGGTAGAAGTAAGGACTTTCTTACTTTGATTTCAGAGACTGTATTTTTTCACTTTAACTTGAGTAAAGAAGTTGACTCAGTACTTTTACTGGATTAGTTTTTTTAACACAAGTATCTGTACTTCTACTTAAGTGCAGGAGATGGGGTGGAGGAGGGCCAGACAGTAGACCAACTTTACCTTAATTCCATTATGGATGAGAAGTACTGTGTTAGCTAGGGCTCTGAAGTTGTGGGACTTGAAATACAAGACGCCGGCTTTTGAGCTTTCACCTTCCTGCTCCTATGTCTGGCCTTCCTGACAGCAAGAAGACTGACTCCTCCTTTACCATTTTGAGTAAAATCCTTTCTGCTTGACTCTGTCCTCTGCTTCCTGAAGTACAGAAAGGCTGAAAATGTTAGGTGGTAAATCCTCCTTTGCACTACAAAGGACACAGAATTCAGTTTTAGTAGCTAAGGTTATCAATGCTAAAATGAAAATTCCTCCAACTTTGAGAATGATGACAAGAGCAAGAGCAGTAGAACCATATTAAAAGCAGTATAGCTAATACTATATGCAAACACCACAAGCATGTTTCATGCCTTTGCACAAACGATAACAGCAGCAGGAACCATGGCTGCACACAGACCCATGAACACTGCTGACGGCTAGTGATGTGCGGATCAATCCTGAAATATCGATTCCTCCGATACCAGTCATTTATGTTCTAGAATCGATTCTCACATTAAAATATCGATATTTTTTAGTAATTTAGGGTAAATTTGTAGTTTATCATTAACAGCAACACAGTGGAAAGAAACTATAACATTCGGATTGTCTACATTCAAAGGAACTACTTCCTCTTCCGCCTTTCATAGTCATGTGCGAAATACGGCTGTATAAATGTCTCGCAGCCCCTTGGCGCGCGCACTCACAACAATGGCAGAGCGTAATTGTGCGGACGTATTTTACCTCCACAAACAGCTGAGACATGGTTTGCAATACATGTGGCAAAAAAGTGCTCCAACAGTGAGGTGTGGTGGCTATACTTTCCCAACCTTGAGACCTCAGAATTAGGGAGACATTCAAAAGGGCTGTTGGGGGGGTGATAAATACATTTTACAGGGTTTATTTATCGGATAAAATACGTTAAATGTCACCGTTATTATTGGCCGGCCCGGAAACAGCGGGGGTGTCGAAATTCAGAGGCTGCTTCCACCTGAGGACCCGCCCTTCGCGGTCTAAAGAAAGCCGGGTAGTACGTCATGAGTTCCCTCGGTGGAGTGAAACTGCCGTCTGCTCCTTGCTATCTAAAATATAACCGGGCGCTGGCGTAAACTCTCGACCGTCTCACACTTTGTTTAATTAGTTTTCTGTTTGATGTTTATTCAGCTGTGTGAAAACCCCGGAGGAACCCTCCCGAGGGATTAATAAAGTTAAATTTAATTTAATCTAATCTAATAACTTTAATCTCAGCCAAACCGATTTACTCACGAACAAATAAAACACTGAAAAAGCCAAACAATAACATTTTTAAGTTATCAAAGTGACTTATATATCATGTTTAACCCGAGTGGTGAAAGATCGCGGGGGTTTGAAGACGATGTGTCGATCGGCTCAGATATTTGAAGTTTACACAGCTACATTCTCACCTGAAAATATGTTAAAAGTTTTGTTTTTGTTTTTTGCGACCCAGAAAGAGAAATAAGAGTAATATTAAAACTAAGTTGCTGCCGCCATTGTTGTAAACTGGAATTGGCTGGGCCGTGCTATGAATTCTGCAATATGGTGGAAATTTGGGAGAATGGTGGCTCCGGGATTCTCCCGGAAAAATCGGGAGGGTTGGCATGTATGGTTGTGGCAACATCACTAACCTTGTCAAACACCTCAGAGTAAATCATATCACAGAATATGAGGCGCGTATGTTGAGACGAACTGAAGAGGAGGAGAGGGACAGGTGCTGCTAGGGCGAGACAGACCTCTCTCATGGAGTCCTTTAGTGCTGCAGGCAGGCAAGGTGTTCAAATAGCGCACAACTTCAGTTTTTTTTATTTCTACATGATAATTCTGCATTATTAAGTGATAAGAACAAGTAATCTGATATCCTGTAATCATTATGATGCTATAATTTGAGATACAATAAATAAAATACGTTTTTGTATAAAGTATCGGTATCGGATCAGTATCGTCGATACCACCCTGAATATTACTTGGTATTGGATCGGAAAGGCAATCAGTGGTATCGCACATCACTACTAGGCTGTATCCCAATTCAGGGTCTGCAGCCTTAAAGGCCGCATTTTAAGGCCGATTACGTCACCGCGACGCGACGAAGGCTGTCCCAATTCGAAGGCTGCTCGAAATGCGGCCCTCAAATGCGTCCTTCATTTCCCTGAATTTTAAGGACGTGGCGGTGTAGACTTCGTTGGCCCAACATATCCCAGAATGCATAGCGCGGCGGTGGGTGTGGATAATTTTGCCGAAAAAAACAGCGGATGAGGGGCGCCCGAAGAGTAAACTTTAAGTACTGAATATTATGTCACTTATTTATGTGCAAATGTTTAATAACGAAGAACATTAAAACATTACTGTTGGCCACATGTCGGCAAAGTTATGTGACATTAGTGACGTTTGTACTAACTTGGTTTTAAAGCCTTTACTTTAAAATATACGCCGTTCAATAGCTGAGCTTAATCTTACAGAGAATGATCAAAGCTCATGTAGAAACAAACAAACAAATGAACAAAAGATTTTCTCCTTCATTTCTGTCAAACAAAGCTGTATGAAACGTTTCCAGCTGTTAGTATCATGGTTGCTAGGAAACCTGGGCTAGACCGTCCCATTTCACAAGCCTCGCACTTCCGGCCTTAGCAGTCTAAGTACGCGGCCCTTGAGGATCGTTGAGGCTGCGTACTTTGGCTGCAGACCCTGAATTGGGATACAGCCCTAGTGAGCCTTGCCCCCAGTTAGCTATCGAACTAGTGGGTAACAGACGTCTCCGAAAACGTGTGGTGTCTTGATAAACTGAGCAAATATTTGAGGTTTACACAGCTACATTCTCGCCTGAAAATATTTTAATCGTTTATTTTGTGACCCAGAAAGAATAATAAGAGTAATATTAAAACTAACTAGCTGCCGCCATTGTTGTAAACTGAGCTGCGCTGCGCTATGAATTCTGGGATACAGCTTCTTCTTCTTTGGGGTTTAACGGCAGCTGGCATCCTTGTACATACAGTGCTGCCATCTTCTATTTCAGTCCGTTATTACACTCTTAAATCCTACTACTTATTCCTGCGTCTTTTGTGATGCTTCAAACGAGGCGTCGACTATTAAATCAGTCGTCGACGATTTTGATAGTCGACGTAATCGTGACTAGTCGACTAATCGTGGCAGCCCTAATCTAAAATAATCACCACTACAACATATAGCTTATATTCCACTGGCCCTTAGACAGACCTATTACCTTGGTCTTCAGTGTTATAATCATCCTCTATTCCAATGCCCTCTGTCAGTTCTTTCTGTTTGCGGTAATTCAGCAGGAATTGGTGAATGCTGAGGTCTTCCTGGTCACTGGAGCTCTACCTGGAGCTGGCAGACGTACTGGTACTGCTACAATTGGAAGGAAACCACCTCGCTAAAGGAAAAACAAGACAACAATATCAAAATAGGTTTGATTACAATAAAATAAGTCAGTTAATCAAAATCAGTGTGACACAGACGCTGATTTTTTTGAGAAGAGCCCATTAGTGACATTTAATTCCATATTTTTACCGTGAGGGCTTGTAAAACTGCAAAAACTGCCAACACCTATAGTGCCGCTGTCTAAATATTATTATGAATATGAATTCTACAAGAGAAAACGACTGAGCATTTAAACCATCACAATGTATTAAATGTTTCCAGAGATACTGATAATTTGATAACGAGCAAAGTTATTTCTCCTCAAAATGCGCCTGACTAAAAGTGGGATCAACCAGTACATATAATATTCATCCTGCTACATTTAGAAAGTGGCAACAACAGTAAACATGAGTAACTCCACCGTGTGTCTATCCGGTCTTTAAGTGATGACGTGATCAATCCTACTTCTGGGCCCAAACTACTCTGCGTTTAATAAGGCTGTTGTGTTTTTAACATGTTTTAATGCTTTGTAACTTGTTCTATTTAATCTTAACAAGCCCCTTACAAAAAGTAAGCGATCACTGTCGGCCTCTCTCAGTTTTTATTACAACTATTCATTTTAAAGCTCAGTTTTTAAAACCTTACCATGTAACTATAGCCCAGGCAATGCAGCAGCACATTAATGACTAACCTGTATGTGGATGGATTATCTCAGTTGTTCTCTTGACTGAAGTTTGGTCCGTTTACAGCATCCTGCCATGCCACTGCATTTGTCCCTAACCATCGGGAACCCTCACCTTAACTCTTATCCAGTGGGAAAAAAGTTCCCCTTCATCACTGTGTTAATGTTATGCTAACATAGCTGTTTCGCTAGTCACATATCACATCACTATATACCAGCTAGCAAAACTTCAGTAACCCTACAAACATCACTGCTGCTTACTTTCCTGTCTTCATGTATGTCAGAAGTGATAGCAGAGCTGTGCCTTTTAATTTGTTTTAGAAATCCCTCAGTCAGAACCTGGTATATTATATTTAGACGGAAACTAGCGAGCTAACTCTCTGCTAACTTCTAACTTCAGACAGATTTTTAACTCTCAGTGATCATTTGACTTTGGGACCTGCAGTGTAGTTTGGGTCCAGACACGCTAATGACCAGACTTAAAGACCAAATTTCGGGTCACTTTTGCTGGTCCCAAGCCCCAATAAAGAAGCTAGCTTGAAGCTTGACATAAAAAACAATAATTGCTAAGAAACGTGTAATTTGTAGTTCTAAATATATTCTAAATGCATTTAGATCGTTTTTACTCACTTTATGTCTCTTCCACGATGTTACGTCTCTCTCCTATGTTGGTTACAATTACATAGGCACTTAGCAGGACAGTGGAAAAACCCAGGGCCACAGTGATACTGAGAATTCCACGGTGTTCACTGTCTTCAGCAACCTTACAAGGGCCGGTTGAACGGCTACAGTCTTATCATACATGTGCAGTGTTCCTACAAGCCATAAGGTTACCTTGAGTGAGGAAGATGATGATTGAATGTCCTCTGAGTCCATAGGTTGAGGTGCAAGCACATTTCTCCCATTCTCCACAGAGGGCAGTGGCGCATAGGTGTGACATCACTAACACTTAAGTTGCTTTTTAGAGTGATAGCAGAAAATTGTGAGCGTTACACTTGTATGCGGCTTGAAGTAGGCACACATTGGCAGGGATGTGGTTGGAACGGCTGACTAGATAAGGCCTGGTGTCCAGCTAATGAAAAAGAGCCGAAAATTGCGCACTTTAAATATAGCACTTTTGCCCTGTCATTCCGGGCCGCCCGAGTGGCTCATGGGAACGTGACAGGCCCTATGGCAGAGATTGAGGACAGAGGGCAGTGGTTCGAATCCCATGCGGACCATATGTTGGGGACACAAAAAAAAAAAAAAAAAAAAAAAATAATCCCCTGGCTCTGAAATTCACTTGCTACGCTTGCTAGAAGCCTACAGGCGAGCCTACAGAATGGGCTCTCTCTGCCTTTTTTTTTTTTTTTTTTTTACCCGTCTCAAAATCTCTTCCATCAATCAATATTGGTTGTTATGGTTGCTATGGACGCCAAACACACCATGCATTGTCGCTTTCTCAATCTCTTCTTCATGTCCGAACAAATGCTCAATTTTGCCTTCATTAACACAAATTATACATCAAAATGTAGGTATTTTTCTTGCCTTTCACAAAATGGCACTGTCATTATTGTCGGAGTTGCCGTTTCCTCGCAAATGGCCTCGAAGCAACACAGTTAAAAAATGTCCACATTCAAAGTCTATGGAGACTTGAGTGAAAATGACAGCTGAAATTCTGTAACAGAGGCGTTTTCAACTCCTCATATCTCCTAGATGTATTTTTCTTTAGAGACCTGACAACCGCCTTGATTTTTTTTCTCTTTTTTATTAAAGCCTGCTGATTGTTACAGTGAAAGAATGATGTCGACAGTCCGTGTACTTTTGGAGTTACAGAACATTTTGTAACACGAAGAAACGGCAGTTTTCACCTCTCAGTTGTGGTAAACGCTTGAAATATATTATAGGGCAGGCCGCGGCGTAGAGAACGCGCTTTGGGAGCGAGAGACCCATTTTGAAATCTAGCCAGTGGCAGTATCTAATATCGTTCCCTAATTCACTTTATAATTACAAATTCTCAACACTTTTGATTTACAACTTATCCACATTTCTTTGCGAACACTCCTGCATGTCACAAATACATTGCACAAAGCGCATCTGTGGCTGTGTACCATTCGTGGTGCGTTGGCTCCCTCTACTGGTACGCGCCTCATTCAAATGTCGCCACACATTTAAAATTGCAGGGTGTCTTTACACTGTCATAGCTCCTAGATAGATTTCTTCAGAGACCTGAAAATCGCTGTGATTATTCACCATAGCCTGCTGAGTCTTACAGTGAAAGAACGATGTCAACGTATAGCATCGTTGGTTACTTTAATTATGTTTGGTTTTTTTTTAAATCAAATCCTCCAAAACAGGACCATTGTGACACAAAACCTCTCACACACTAACACAAACTCTTTATACAGATACAGAGCTTTACATGTATAAATAAGGCAGACAAAAATGCATAAAACACAAGCTATCCACAGACTGTCGGTGGACACCATGTCACTTTATTTTGTTTTTATCTTGTTTCTTTTTGGTGTAGCCTCATTAAACAAAATGTTTATAAAAATGACCACTTTTATTATGAATTATTATGAAATTAATAATTCATTATTAATTATTTATTATGAACACACCTGCCACCCTCAAGTAGAGGTGGCAGAGAAAGTGTCCGTGTGACTGAGTCCTGTCCCAGCTCTGCTTCAAGGTCTGTCGGTCCAGCTTGTTGAGGGCCTGAGAGCAAAGACGGATATCCTGGACCAGCTCTGACAAACTGTCCAGGTCTTGACTCTCACACACGCACACCTCGCCAAGGTAGCTACACTGCTGTCTGTCAGCCCATTTGCAGCCAGGCTGAGGTGGGTCAGAGAGCACTCGTCCTGCAAAAACACAAAAGTCTTAACCTGATTGCACAATTATATCTTTCGACAATAAATGACATTGCATGATTTTTGCATGCACACCTGTGACAGGACTTTGGCGAGGTGTTCCAGTGCCGGGTAATCAGCAGGCCCTCTGCAGACAGCTGACAGGTCCACGTGTGGGAGGCAGTGGAGGGGCAGTCTTTTTAACACCAGCTCAAAGCCGGTGGAGCCTAGGGGATTGAGGGACAGGCACACTGCTTTCAAATGGCCTGTGCCTGAACGTTCAGAAGATGTAAAGTTAGTTGCAGTTTTGCTTATGGGTGGGAGTTCAGTGAAGCTTAAGGCTTCAGTCAGCTGCTTGTTAGAGTCACCTGTGAGCGCGCTGGCTAGCAGCAGTCGATGCTGCTGAAGGAAACGAGCAGTGAGGCCGCAGGCCTGCAGAGACCGCTTGGCTAGCACAGGGCAGCAGGACAGCAGACAGGACAGAGACTCAGACACGCCGTCCCCCAGTGGGTTCATACTGAGGTCCAGCTCCTCCAGGCACTTTGAGTGGAAACGAGCAGAAAAAGCAAATGATCACGAGAGCCAATTCTCTCTGACAGATATCATTGATACGAATCAGGTTAGCTTGTTATTAAGATCTAAGGTAGTTATTAAGACCAGAGGTACTTAAATACAGGTTAGATGGTAAACCTGGAGCTGCCACTATTGGCTAGCTGAGGCCCTTACCGGGAATGCAGGTGCACTCTGTCCCTTTAAAGCATTTACAGCCTTCTCCAGGCCGTCCCCTGTAATGCAGTTGGCAGAAATGTCCAGCAGCTGCAGACGAGGCATGTGAGCGTTGTGGCAATCAGCTCAGGGAGAAGGTCGTCAGACATACGGTTTCCAGAAATTCGCAGCTCCGTGAGGCTGGCCTGAAGTTTTAGGGCACGGAGGAGCGGGCCGAGGGAAGAGGCGGCCAAACCGAGACACTTGGAGTCCTGACACGGAGGAACCCCGGTCCCGAACCTCATAGCCGGGAGACACGCTTGTTCTCATCTACAGGTAGAAAGAGATGGTACTTCATAACAGAATACAAAAATGCACTTGTGTGCGTTTTATAATGCATTACCTCTTTGTTGCTCACCCACTGCCAGACTTTGACAGGCCTTCTTGTATCGCTCAGGGAGAGGAGGGAGATCCCCACACTCTCAGAAATAGGGGTACCAAAGTGTACCAAAAAGGGTACAAATGCTTGTCGCTGGGGGTGTTCCTTTTTGAAGGACATTTTTGTACCTTATGAAGTTGTACCATCTGAAGTACAATCATGTACTTTCCTAAGACATAAATGTACCTTGAAACTATAGTACAGAAATGTTCCCTTGAAAAGGGTACAGTAGGGTACCTATGAGGGTACCCCCCCAGCGACAACCTATTTCGTACCTAAAGAGACAAAAATGTACCCCCAATATTCCAAAATATTTGGTTATTTAACCATTTATTCTCGATAATAGAATCACATCAAAGCATTTAAACAACCACAGGAATACATCCTTGATTACTTTCGTATATTGCCATAGGACATGTCAAGAAAAATACATTCATTTAAAAAAAAAAAAAAAAAAGTAAACAATCACATAAAGACATTAAACACCTGAACACAATGGAAAATGTGCTTGCAATCACGTCACACAGAATACCTCAAGGACACAAACAGCCTATCATCTACTAAATACGTGTCTAGAGCTTGAAAGTCTAATTCATTTCCTGGATTGAACAGGATCCAGTCATTGTCAACTGAACTTGGTAAGCATGGAAATGACATTCATAAGTGCAAGGAAGTAACAGTTTCCCACACAATACCCAACAAGTATCAACATTCAAAATATACTTGATTTTAAGGAATATAGGTATGGCTTCAGTGTGTGTATGGCCAACTACAAAAACATCCTCAAGTTCATATTTGACACTGCTGACTAGGGCTGGGCGATATATCGAGTTTTTTAAAAATATCGATATATTTTCATGCGAGATATAAGATGCGACAATATCATTTATATCGATATAGTCTATGTTACGTTATAATTATACTTGTGGAGCCGCAGGTTTGCCTCTCTTTCGTCCACTTTTGTCTCTACGCTGCGTTACTCGGCCTCGCCTCTCCTTCACTGAACACAACTGCCCGTCCGCCATAGCTTCATCTGCAGGCAATGACAAGATGAAAGCGGAAAATCTCCGTTAGCGAGTTACCGCGGATCGCCCCGTGCGTGGGGCTGGACGGCGTCAACGTGTTAGCGAGCTAACCGCGCTAACCGGGCTGCACGGCCTAAAATCCTTTCATTTTCTCAAAACTCGACAGTGCGCCCTATGTATGAATTCTGGTTGTGCTTACTGACCGCGAACCGATTTTATGTGGTACACAGCGCTCAGCAATCTGTCAAAAAATGTTTTAATATGACTTTGCTAAGCTACGGAGCTGCACCGCTTGATGGACTGTCGGATGATTACAGCTACCGAGGAGGAGCCTCGCGGAGTGATACATACTGTGCTTCAACGTAATATTACCGTACTGTGTGTGTATAAGGACCACAAATGGCACCTGTTCAGAGACGTGGTGCAGCTGTGAAATCTGTCTCTTTGTTATTATGCTCAGCGTCTGTTAGTTTACATTTTGACTGCACAATTGTGAGCTTTTTGTTATGCACAAAAAGAACATAGTTTTCTTTTATTTATGGACCATGATTATTTAATAAATGCTGAGAATTTATTTTTGAGTAATTTTTTCATGTACATCTACGCTGTATGTAAATAAAAGTGCCCGTGTGACATCTGGGACACAGTGTGACTAAGAACTCTCTTTTTGTTCTTAACTTATGGCTTTAAAAAAAAAAAAAAATTGAGATATATATCTTATATCGCCATCCAGCTAAAAAAATATCGAGATATGAATTTTGGGTCATATCGCCCAGCCCTACTGCTGACAGATATAGCAGACACACACTGAAGCACTTTATCCTGAAAATGCACATCTGTAAAACTTTTGTTCATTTCCAGAGCATTCTGTAAGTCACCTGGCAGAGATGAAAATGGCACACTGACACTTGTGCTGAGTGAATGTTCAAAGTCAACAAGCAACTTATCTGAAGAAAACTCCCAGCACTGTTTCATTTGATGACGATTGTTAAGAGTTGCAGTGATGTTTACAAAGTTTTTGCATTTACTCGCTAGATTTTTGAAATATTGATGCTTGCTTTCATATCCCATACACCACAAAGGGCGAAGAGGACCATACATCAAAATCAGCCTTGGGTAGTGAATAAGGTAGTGACACTTGGGTGGGGGCATATTTAATAGAGTTGGTTAAGTACCCTGGTGACACTTACTGGCAGGGGTTTGTCTCCCTGGTCTCCTATGTTGACAATGCAGTTCTGAAGAAAGACAAGTGTTTTCTTGAAGTATGCAGGGTAGGTCATGTTGAACACGAAGAAGGTGGAGAATGCTGAGATGTAGGCCTCATCCAGCGAGCGGCACGAGCAAACATCCACTCCTTCAACTGTCACAACACAGCGAAACTGTCTTAAGAGGGCAGTTGTCCAACTCTTATCCTTCATTCGAATGGTTGGGTATGGACTCGTGGGAGTATTCTGCAGAAGAGGAAGAAAAACATTAGTATACAGTATGTTTAAGCAATATGTGCCAAGTGGATTTTCAACAGATTCCTCAAATTACCTTCTTTATTTGCAGCAAAACAAAACTGTCTATTCTGATAACCTGTAAACATGGCCCCTACTCCAAACAAAAAGCTTCTTGACCAATGACTGTTGTGGTAGTGTTTGATAAGCTGCTAAAGTTTGACATAATATTCAAGGGCAAAAGCAATCACCCCTGACAGTGACAGTACCTGTGAAGAAGAATTTCCCTAAGGGGACAATAAAGGTTTATCTATCTATATAAACACCAGACAAAACCCAAGAGCACAGCAGCACTGTGGATTAACAGCAGTGTTTCCCCTACATTAGCTTAGCTGTGATGCTGAACCGCAGCTGAATTCAGCTCCATGCCAACAAAACACCGAGAATGAAACTTGTGGCCAAAGGCTATGCATTGCATCATGCATTTACCTCTCCAAGGATGATGAAATCTTCTATCTTCTCCTTGAAGATGGATGGCAAGAGAAGTGCCCCCTTGAAGTCAATTCCTAGGTCATACAGATGCAAATGCACTTCATTAGATTTTGATAGCATGCAAATTCCCATTAACATGCTCTTCACATGACACTATGGTACATCAATTATCTTTGGAAGAGAGAGCAAATGAATTGTCACAAAATTTACTATTTGTATGCGGTCAAATTAGCACCTGTAATGTCTTCAGCCAGTGCATTCTCCCTCCATGTAGACCTTCTTCAGTGGCAAATCCTTGGTCATTTGAAGAACAGCAGTGAAGCTTTTGCTAAAGCGGCGACAGATGTTGTCTTGGCAGGGATGCATTAAATCAACCTCATCACACAACTGGAAATGAAAAGAGCAGAATAGACAAAAGAATGACATTTTACATTGAGGATTTAAACTTTTGACATGTTTAAAGACAGACTGGAGATAAATGTAAAGTACTTTAACCCTTGATCAAAAAATTCTAAAGCTAATAAACAGATTGATTAATCAGCTAGTACAGAAAATAATAATAATACTAATCAGATTTAGAGACAAAAAAAAAAAAAATCATTAGCTGTTTCCCCAATCATCTTAACAATTCTTGGGTTGCAGACAGTGTCCCTGCGCAGAGCTTACAGCTCTCAGATTCGAAAATCCCAAATCCCACTAAGTAGGTGGAATGGTGCAAATGTGTACCTTCCATTGTTTAAAATCCCTTTGAGCGGGAAACAAGTTAGATGCGATAAATTTTGCTTAGAAAACGTTTTTGTTAATAGCTATATTTACATACAAGCATGTTTTGAGAAATTATTGATTTTTTTACATTGTTGTACAAGGTTAGTGACTATTTATTGATAAAGCACTGGAATACGGCGGGAAGACAGACGTTGACGATTCCACCAACAGTCTAAATAGTCCACATTTGTACCTTTCTTTGTTTAAAACTTAGCTAACTGCTAGCATTCACCCATGTTAAAGCTAGCTCTTCGGACTTTTGCTAACTCTACTGTAAAATTACACGTTGTAATTTTTATAACAACACAAAATCACACCCGACTTACCTCTAAACCTTTGCGCCTCGTCGTCTGACACATCAATGCCTTCTTCCATCAACTTTATAAGGAGCTCCTCCGTGTCGATAACCCCCTGAGAGTCATTTTCTGCGTCAGCGCGGAGGCGGAGCACTCATCGCTGCTGGCTTTTCAGCCTTTGGGATTAATGCGCGTTGCGAACTTGATACATGGAAATACAACATTGTGGTATTAATGCACAGTTGTTTAGAAACCGTTATGCTGTCTTGGCGAACTATATTTGTAACTTACAAAATGTAGTCACCGTAACATAAAAATCTGCTTGACATTTTAACTTCCAAAGAACCTCGGTTTAACTTGATGTTGCAAATTCCATAAAAACCTCCCAATTAATGAACAATTCTAGGATGTAGTAAAAGCGAAAAAGTAAATGGCCAAACATAACAGTAATATGATTTCACGTTTTTGAAGGCTACAACCAAGATTTAAAACATTAAAAATTATAACTGGAACTTAATAAAATGGAAATGGACCAGTTTTTTTAACATCATTTGGTTGTGCCTGCATGTCATTGTGTGTTTTTTTTTTAAAATATAATTTAACATAACTTACACAAAGGTAGGTTACAGATATTCTTTGCATCATAGGATAATTTACGTACAGAGGAGAGGACCAACAGATTTGATTATAACATGTAGCTTTTATGAGCACACTCACATCTCATATGAATTTTACAATTAACCAGGCCCATCCAGATTTTCCCATGCTGACCCATTACCACATTCTGCCACTGTCACTGCAGTACAGGTCAAAATGGTACAGATTTGTACTTTAAATTGTACCTTTAAAGGGGCATTTCTGGACTTTTAAAGGCCAGTATTATACTTTTAAGGGAACATTTTAAAAAAAATGTACCTATAGGTACAAAAATGTTCTTCTCTCATACCTCTATTTCTGAGAGTGCACGAGCAAACTTCAGCCAGAACCTGCAATACAAACCCATCAGTTATCCTGCACTGGTGCAGGAAAGTGAAGCCAAGGATTCAATCCCAAAAACTGTGATTCCTTCAGTGTCTTCTGGAAGCTGGCTCCAAAAGCAAGTCAGCATCCAGTCTGGTAATAGAAATGGTTCTAATCTTTACAGTTTCTCAGATTGTAGTTTCTCAGGCAGCTTAACATAATCAGCCCTTCACCTTCTTACCAGAATCATACAGTCTAAAACCTGCACGACTCATCTGGGTAATGAAAGATGAAGTCATTGTGGAAGGACCTAGAACCTCCATTCTTCTATCAGTGATTTAAAAAAGACCTCTGTGTCTATGAGAAAGTCTATTTTATGAATTTGGGCCATACTTTGCCTAAGAAAAGGAGTATGCTCACTGGCTGACATGCAAGCTGTTTCACAGTCATAGCCGTCCTCTTGTCACTGTGGGTTTTTTTAAAAAAAAATCCAAGATAGCAACAGTGACAACATTTGTCTTAAACACTCGTGATCAGACTTCATCAACCAATCATGGTAGTCTTCAGCATCTTTTAAATTGTCTGTGGTCCAAGTATGGTCACTTCTGGCTCTCCTCAGTGTCACCTCACCTCTTCATTTGTGTGCAGGACGGCCAGTAGCTGGTCCTGCGGGGAGAGCAGAGCGCCTTCTTTCTGCAGAGAGAGACGAGGCAGGAGGCCACATTTCTGGTAGTAACGCTGAGCTGCCTGCTCACACAGCCACGACACAGAGCAGGAGTTGGCCTCACTGGGATGCAGAGCAATGACCGGCGATTAAACAGAAATTAAAAACAAAACAACAACAACAACAAAAAAAAACCACTATACCAATCAGATTGGGATTTATTTTTATGTACTGCTCAAACTTAAAAGTTTTCACCGACCTTTGTGGAACTGGGATCAGGAAGACGTCTTCCTGAACCCGGACCCTCATTCTGATTGGTGGAGGAAGTGACGTGGGCATAGGAGCAACCAAAGTTTGAGTTGGAGGCTAGAGTAAACAAAATAAAACATTCAAGCACTGTTAAAACATCTGTATTTAATGTCATCAACTCTTTGTAGAAAGACAAAGCAGAGTCTGTACTAGAGAAATCAGGAGACCTGACGAGGGCAGTATGGACTACTTGCACTAACACTTCCGCGTTCTATGTAGTCCTGCTCCAGTGCTTCCGGTGCGGTTAAACCATGGCGACGTTCTACACTCGATGCCTACAAGAGCTCCCAAAATTGAACATCACCGATGTTCATCGGATTTGCAGAGTGACGACTACCCCCGCCAGCAAATTAGATAAAGGATTTAAGTTATATGCTGCATCTTATATACACAACTACGAAGGTAAGAAAACGTAAATTAACCGACAAAGAAACGCTAGCTAACATCAAATGCAAACACTACGTTACTCCGCTATGTCCTTCATTTGATGTCAGTTCTCTACATTACATGTTTTCTTAAACGGTGTTTTATGTCGTCCTAAACTATAGTTGAGGTTTTCTTAACTAATGTCACTTTTGTTGTTAGACACTGTTATATTAGCGTTAGGTAGTTGGCTAGGGTTGCCAACTCCCTGAAAAATAAATAAGGGACACCTCGTGGCCAGGGCCGGGCGACCCAGTTGTCTTCACCCTTCCCAGTGTGGTGAATTTTCTAGCTCTTTTTTTGTGTGTGAAATTATTTTTTTAACCCTTTGACTTGAATTTGATTTAAGTAGATGTGTATTCTTTGTGATATGAACACATGTGAAACAAATGATCATTTAGCCATTTATTTTTAGCTCAAAATGACAACATTAACACAATAAAACAGGTCTCCTTCTTAAACAGAAGCCTGTCATGCTTAACTTTTGAGAATATAAGTAAATCTTTCTTTAAAAGAACTCTGTCCTGCTTAACTTAAAATAATAGAAAACAATAGAAAGAAAAACATTCTTGTAACAGTGCACATTTAGTGCATTTAGTACAATCGGCTTCAGTTGAAATATTATTTCAGCTTTTCTAATGCTAATCAGCTGCTCCTGTTTGTAAACCCGCTTGTTCCCATGATTACGCATCATAACTCATCATCATTATTCATCTATGTATTACTTTTATGTATTAGTCATCTATTTGTTGTAATCATCTATCCTTGCAGTTGTTTATTACACAAAATAAATTATATTATCACACTTCTGGCCACATAGCGCTGATATTCACTGCACATGCCCATATTAACTTTTTCCAGCCAGGTGTTTTCCTTTTCCCATTCTTCCCTTTCTCTGAGGGGAACAAACATTGCTGCTCTAATGCTGGGCTCACACTGTGCGGTTTTAGGCCCATTTTGAGCCGATTTTTGACCGATTTTGGCCTTCATCGTGCATCGTGTAGTATACGTGGGGTAACGAGAAGTGATTAACACCTCACGACCAGCTCCCGATCATCAATCGCTCGTGAGGGTCTCATCACAGCCGCTCACACTGCTCGCGCGCAAACACGTAAACGTTGGTGTAAAAGATGGAGCAGCACGGCTGTGCAGCGTGTGATCTGGACACAAGCGATGGAGGCACAACTTGTAGAACTTTGGAAAGCTCATCCGAGCCTTTTCGATGTGGCATCACAAAATTATCACGACCACAACAACCGTGAAAACAGTTGGATTTACACTGCTGCTCAATCACAGCTGCCTGATCATGTTTTTCATTAGCAATTTAGCAAAGTTGATGGTGGTGGTGTGTGTGTCTGTGTGAGTGTAAGACGGAGAGAGAGAGAGCGCGACAGATTTTCTGTTATAACCTTCGTGTTATGGAGGCACAGTGTGAGCACTCAGGTCGCATCAGAGCATCGGGCGGTATAGTGTGAGACCCTGCATCGTGACCTACCAACTTCTAACCCCTGCGAGTCAATCGTGCAGTTTGAGCAGGAGCTGAATAACGCGACTGAAAAAATCGCACAGTGTCTGCCCAGCTTTAGGTTTACTGTCGTCCGAGACTTGCACTGCAGAGTCGGCGTTTGTTTCCCTGTTGGCCATGCTTCTTGTTGTGGTCATCTGTTGTCTTCCGGTATTTTCTCCGTAAGCGACCTTTCCTCGACCAATGAGATGAGCGGTAATCTGAATTGTCATACTCGAATTGTCATAAGTGTGCTGTCAGCTCATTGGTCACAAAGCAGGAGAGGGGCTGGGAATTATGTTTTCAAACAAAGCGTTAATTCCATTAAAAGTTATAGACTACTTTTGATTCTCACTGTATTACGGGACAAAGTGCGTCCCTTATTAGCTCAATACGGGACGTGTACTTTTGTTTCGAAATACGGGACGATTCCGTATTTTAAGGGACGGTTGGCAACCCTATAGTTGGCTAACTATGGAGGTAGTTAACTACCTAATGCTACTCTTGCTAAGTGTAAAATATATATGTTTAAGACATGCTGAAATGAGTAATACAGAAATAATGCTAATGGTACTTGTATCTTTATTCAGTGTCCAATAAAGACAGGTTGTCAGGGGAGGTCGGTGTGAGAGCCCTGTGCTACAGGTCGATGAGGAAGAGTGAGGCACCACACAGACTAAGTGTAGGCAGGAAGCTGTGTAAAGTTGTTAATCCCCGTTCTGTGGGGTTCAGTTCATTTAAGCATTAGTTAAGTTCATTCCTAAAGGCCCATCAACTTGAATGTTTTCCTTGTCTCCCTGCTTTATCACTCCTAATTTGACTAGTCAGATAGTTAAATCAACGTGTGTTTGGGTGATCAGAAACATTTGACAACAAGTTAATACTGCAAATATACACAATCTAAGTTATTACAGTTATCAAGCATGGTTAAGTTGTTTTAATAGGGAGAGAAGGAAACACTAAGCATTCAGGAGGGTGCGTAACCATAACACTGTACTATGTTCCTGTTCAGCTCTTCCATGAAGATGTTACATTTTTAATTTTCATTCTTTCTTCTTAGATTAAGCTTCTGGATTCATCGCCGGTGATACTGACACATAGCCAGTGCTCCTGTGTGGCAGGCGCTGTTATGTGCAATCACACAGTGGCACTGCTCTTCCAAACAGCACACTACTCACAACTCAGAGTGCCGGTTGTCCCCCCTGTGCATAGCTGCACGGAATCTGAACAGCAATGGCACAAGCCACGGACAGTGGTAATTTAAATGAGGTTAAAGTTTTTGAATTAGTCCATGTTTACATATGAACAGCAACACCATCCATAGTAAATGTGTCTTCTGTTAGGGTGTGAGGCCAGGACCCATCAACTCCATGATCTTCACTAAGCCAGTACCAAATAGGATGGCCCAGACTGGAGTACGGTAATTACATTTGTAAAATTTGGTTTCATGTGTTACAAATGTATGTTGCTATTTTTTTCATACATACATGTGTCAGAATAGGTATTAATTTACATACAACATTACACTTTCTGAAGACGGCTAACTCAGTCATGTACATATACATCCCAGTCTCTAACTTATGCACCACTGTTTTACACCTTTTAGTTTTTAGTTTAGTTGTTGTTCAGTATAACAACCTTCTCCCTTACATTATTGTCATTGATGTTTTCTTTAGGAGTGGCTTCTACAGAGGCATGGTGGGTCCGTTACCAGATCCCTGCTTGTTCAGAATAACGGAGGCATATCGTTAGCTTCATAGCATAAGTGCCTAAGTCATTGACTTAGGCACTTATGCTATGAAGCTAACGATATGCAAAATTTAATATTGAGGACAGGCCACTTGTGACCACAATGAACATGAGACCTGACAAGCCCCTTGTGGAAAGTGCCTTTGGGCTGGTGCAGGAGGGCAGTGTTCTGTCATATCAGCAGCCGGTTTTGACAACCCGGTACATCACACTACACCGCGATGCACCACCAACACCGCACTTGCCTCTGGAGGGGTATGACATCTTGCCATCAGATTGTGTGTTTGTGTGCTCAGAAGAAGAGCTTCTGCATCTGAAAAGCTTGTCTGTAACTCTGGAAATGGCTCACAAAATAGAGGAAGCTACACGTGAGCAAAGCTCTTCGTCTGAGTGGCATCAGCTCCGCAGGCCCAGAGTGACTGCCTCTAGGTTTCGGGAGGTGTGTCACGTCAGAGGCCAGAGCTCGGCCGAGTCACTAGCAGAGCGTATATTGAAGGGAACAAGGCAGACAGCAGACATGAGGAGAGGAACTGAGATGGAGCCTGCAATAGCAGCAGAGTATAGTAGGCTAATGAATGTTAACTACTCACCCTGTGGTCTGGTCATTCACCCCATTGCCCCCTGGCTTGCTGCATCTCCTGATGGTGTTGTTTTTGACCCCAATGAATACCCCCAGTTTGGCTTCGTCGAATTCAAATGTCCCAATGTACAAAACTTTATTGACTGCAAATATGTGCAGATGGAATGTGGTACCCCTAAACTAAAAAAGAGCCACGCATATTACTGGCAAGTGCAAGGACAACTGCTCATCAGTGGGATGCAGTGGTGTGACTTTGTTGTGTGGGCACAAGAGGACTACCTAGTGCAAAGAATATACATGGATATAGATGTGCACAATGCAATCAGAGAAAAGGCAGACTATTTCTTTTTTTACATATATATGCCAAGATACCTGTGTTTGAAAAAATGAACAGTGAAAACAGCAAAAAGAAAAACAGATCCTTCAGGCTGGCTGGAACAAAATAACTGATGTTTTATTTTCAATATATTTCATGAATTCTTTTGTTGTTACATGTTACTTTTATGTGACATCAATAAACTGTTATTTAAGCAATGGCATCAATTTAATTTTTAAAAACACACATTAAAACGTTGAATTTGTGCAGAACTTATTTACATGGTAAGTATTTAAAACTCCATGCCTAGCATACTGATATACATTTAGACAATAACTGAACTGTAGAAAATGACAAATGGTATTTTTGATGTTACAAAAGTTCAATGTCACTTATGGTTTTAAAACGATTTAGTGATTTACTTTATAATTTTGATAAATAGTTTTGTTGAATCTGAATAGTAATAATAGTAGTATAATTAAACAGTATTATTAACATTAAACATTTGCAATGAATTTGAATTATCAATAACTGAAACTCAACTATCGGCACTCAAGTACCAGTTCTGTAATCAAGTATTGTCAGCTGAGAAGGAAGAAATTCAACTGTAGTGGCCTCAGCTGCAGGTCATTTTCCATAAGTTACTTGTACTGGCACTGGTGTCTTGGGAAAAATCCATCTTGTCTCACTTAACCCATTTTTTAACTAATGCTGTGTTCTGGTAATTTGACAGCATACATGCCACTGCAAACAGTTGGTTGATATTATAAACATGTGACATGGTAATGATGCTATCAAAAAGTTTGTTCTGTTTGATCCTCCTAATGACTCGCTCCACATGTACCCTGAGTCTGGCTATGGCCTGCGTCTCCTTAACCTGGTATGCTGGCATCTGCTTCTGCTTAGATAGAAAAGGTGGGCAGTACACTTTGCATTTACAACAATCAGTGATTAGGAAGCCCTTATCTACCATCACTGCCATGTCTTCAGTCAACTTCTCAGCAATGCCTGATTGTTTGAATAGTTCCTTGTCACTAACCGAACCAGCATACAGATTAGAGATGAATGTCACTGGACCATGTGGAGCTATGCCAACCAGGGCTTTCATCGTACAGTGGGATTTGTACGAAGAGTACATTTCACTTTGGAGAAGTGGTGAGGATGGTGTCTGACACCTCAGCTCTGTACAGTCAAGGATCATCTGGGTGTCTGAGAAATCTTTGAATTCCTCAGGGAGGTAAGCTTGCACTTCTTCACGTGTAAGCCAGATGCACTGAGACCCCAGTGCAGTGGCAAGAAAATTTGTCCATGTTGCAATAATGCGGCTCACTGTGGACTGGTGTATGTTAAATCGGTGTGCCAGGTCCCTCTCCTTCAAACCAACTGACAGGAAAACCAGGAAAAGAAAAAACTCATCAATTGGCTGTAGCAGCTGCCTCTGGAAGGTGAAAACAAAAGGGAAAATGTTACTCCTTAAGCTATGAACTAGTAAAATTATTCTTTTCTTGGCTAAATGTTTTGTAATGGTTAGGCATACCATACTGTACCATGGGGTAAACAATGAGGTGCTGTAGTGCACAGGTGTATGTATGTAAAGGATACTGAGTCTAGCATACATACACCTGTGTATGTATGCTACTGTACATAAAGTAATGTTATTGTACATAAATACAATAACATTACACCTCTAGTTCTAACTACCAACAAACCCATAACCTACTGTTGATGTGCGTGCAGGTGTCAACACTTCTTCGTTCCGATTGGCAGCTGACTTGGCTCTTGAAACCCGGATCATTTTATAGATGCAAGGCTCAATCAAAACCCAGAATGCCATCAAATGATCATAGCTTGGAAATCTATTCACGAGAGAGACATACATCATGTCAATCATTAATTAACATTACACACTGACATAAAAATAATGTAAACTGTGACAAATATGCTAATGGAATGCTGTATAAAATAGTCTGATTAAGAGTATTTGGTGTTGTATTTTACCTGTAGCATTAGGATATTGTTTAAATACTAAAGCATCTACATAAAACATACAATCAGCAGAGAAAAAGTAAATTTCTATTTTGTTTTCATTAAGACTGGAAAAACTTTCTAAATTTAACTGATGGTGACCTTGGTATATTTTAAACAGTTAGCTTGAATAGAACTTAGATGTACCTGGTATAGAATCGGATGTCAGTGTCGGAGCCAGCAAAACGCTGTAACCCAAATTCTCGCTGGACACGTAACTCCTGTATTTCCTTCCTCAGAGTCTCCACGTCTTCGGACAGGTCTTCTGCAGCTGATGCAGATATGTCCAATGCAGATGGCTCAGGGACTGAGCAGTAGTCATGATCTCTTGTAAGACTGTGCTCTTCTTGATCGTCAGGAGGAACTAGTTCAGGGCGTCGCTCCGTTCTCTCCCAAACACTACGCCGCGGTGGTTCAACTTTATAGCCATTCCACTCAAAAAGTGTTGGTACAGCACCTTTAATAAGCCGCCTTCGACCATCGAGGGTTGTTGGCTCTATGAGTTGATCACTGGCAAAGTGTCTGCAGCAGACCCTGGTGTGAGAGGTAATCGTGAAATGATCCCGGCGTATATTTACCAGCCATTGTCTTCTCAAGTCGGAATGGGTCGGAAAGGCATGAAAACTTAGTATGCCGTTAAATTTGGCTGAAGCTGAACAAAGTGGGACACAGCAATGCTCGGAGTATTTCTTCTCCTGTTTTTGAAAATGTTCTGTTTTAAATACTTTCCTTTTTATACTCATTCTGAAGCGACATTAGCATAGCTACCGATAGATAAGCAAACGTACCGGAAACGCACAAGCGGTACTATTTGGAAACGGAAATACGTCACATGCCCTAGTGCAAGTAGTCCAGCCTACCGTAAATTCAGTAGAAGAAGAATAGCAGCAATGGCGCCATTGAGAGATCCCATCGCGATCCTGAATTAAGTTTGAAGATGTTGGTTTGGCCGTGTCGGTTGTTGTTGCAATAATGTCTTCAGTTCAGAATCTTAGAGAGTTTATCAAGGAGAGATTAACTTCTGCTGCAGAAGAAATCTTCTCAGAGTTTGAAAAAACGATCGTCCGGTATGAGGAAGAGATCCGTCAGCTAAGACTGCTTGATATCAGACCCGGGATAAAGTCACACAATACAGGTGTGGAGGTGTGAGGGTTGCGGGATCATCGTGTGATTCACGTGGGCATGATCTAAATGCATTGAACTAGTAATACACCACAGTAAAGTGTATGAAGTTATATCTGTGCAGTGTTGAGAAGGTTACTTTTAAAATGTTTTCCACGAAAGATTACAGAATACATGGCCCAAATGGAGTTTGTAACTATTCCATTAAGTTACTCAATGTGAATAACGTATTCTGAATACTTTGGTCCGGATTACTTTATTACTTGCTTGTTACAACTACTTGAATGTACTATTGCTGTGTGAATTATTGCTATAACTGAAGGCTACTAACCACCGAGCTAACATTGTTAGCTGGCTTTAGCTAAAGTTATTTCATAGACTAAAGACTGTTAGACTTGATTCATAGCATTAACATCCTGCTAGGTACAAACAATCATGTGCAGTTCTGAAAGCAATCTCAAGTAAATTTTTAAATCGTGATGTAAAATGAGTAACAGTAGGGTGGACATTAGGCAAGGCTGCAGTTTTTGCAGCGATCTCGTATAGAACACAATTTCTGTATCAGTAATAGGTTTTCTTTCTGTTTGCTTTCAGAACTGCACATAATTATTTGCAAGTAGCAGGTTGTAATGCAGCCTTCAGTAATAGTAATGAGTCACACAGCAATAGTACATCGAAGATTCTGAAGTGAGACATAACCTAGATAGCTACATAAACTAATACAAGGTAGTTGTAGTAGGCTTACGTTAGGGCTGTACAATCAATAAAGATGAGGCAGAACCTGGTAGCTCCAAACAGAAGGACCAGTCAAAACAAATTGAGGATGTTATTCCTAAATGAGGGGCTCCCCCTGTTGCATGGACATGGTTTGGTTATGAAAAGTCTGACACGGATCAGAAAACTGTACTATGGAAATTATGCCCAGACTGGTTCCCACCACGGACTCAAACACGACAAACCTCTTCGACCACCTACGCATGAATCACGTGAAAGTTTGTGGAGAGAGTTTATAGATGAGAAGCAAAAAAGAGCCATCAGGTGCTCAAAATAAACCTTAGACTCATACGTTAGAACAGGCTTTTCCCCCACGTGTAATAAATACTCAGAAAGAAAATGGCGGCCGTTACAACATATATCTAAAAATATATAGTGCATTGGTCAAAATACTCGACTCCAGGTACACGACACCCAGCTGAAAACACTTCATGAAAGTCAAGTTGCCCGATATTCACAGAATTTACAGAAAAAGCACTATTTTGTCATATATATCATTATCGGGATATATATCATATATATCATATATACACCATCGTGTAATCCATTTATTTAGAAGTAACTGTATTCTAATTATTACCAAATTATCGGTAACTATCGGCGGCACGGTGGTTAGCACTGTTGCCTCACAGCAAGAAAGTCCTGAGTTCAATTCCACCATCAGGCCGGGGTCTTTCTGTGTGGAGTTTGCATGTTCTCACCGTGTTTGCGTGGGTTCTCTCCGGGTACTCCGGCTTCCTCCCACCGTCCAAAGACATGCAGCTTGTGGGGATAGGTTAATTGGATAATCCAAATTGCCACTAGGTGTGAATGTGAGTGTGAATGGTTGTCTGTCCCTATGTGTTAGCCCTGCGACAGACTGGCGACCTGTCCAGGGTGTACCCCACCTTTCGCCCTATAACAGCTGGGATAGGCTCCAGCGCCCCCCGCGACCCTGAAAAGGATAAGCGAATGGATGGATGGATATCGGAATACAGTTACTCATGTTTTGTATTTTAAATGCATAACGCCGGTACATGTATGCCGTTACTCCCTAACACTGCATCTATGTAAACATACTTACGGCCACTTTGTTAACTACACCCGTTCAACTACTCTTTAATCCAAAATGTAATCAGCCAATCAGATGGCAGCAGTCCATGCATTTCAGCATATAGCGATCAGTGACGGTGATTGAAATCACTTTGATCATGGTGTGGGTGTTGGTGCCACATTGGCTGATCTGAGTATTTCAGAAACTGCTGATCTGTTTAAATTTCCAGCACAAACATCTGTATGATTTACAGAGAGTAGTCCAAAAAAGAGAAAATATGCAGTTCCCTTAAAATGACATTGAGTTCTCTGTACTCGGGTCTCCAGAGTTACCAGCTCTCAACCCAACAGAGCATCTTTGGAATGTAGTGGACCATGAGATTTGCATCATATTTATTAGTAAAATGTTAAAAGATTAGCATTAACAGTATATCTTACCTGCCGTCGTAAAATACTTTAAGCTTTCATGATCATATTCAGATCATGCTGCTGTTCATTTGTTTGTTTATTCACAGTGTGTGATGATCACTGGCAGTCACATCTAAAAATCAGACCCCAGACAGCTGTAAGGTTATCAACATCATCCAGTGAACAAATGACTATCAGTGAATGTTTCTGTGGCAACATAAAACGCAAGCTAAATTCTCAATAGGTGACCGTTTTCATCCTTCTTGAGCTTTCTTATCATCACATTAGTCACTATTTTCTTGTGTCCTTTTGTTGAACACGAAGGTCTGGATGATCAGCAGTTCTGTGACCATGAGAGGAGCTCCAGTCTCAACCAGGAGGACCCAGAGCCTCTACAGACTAAAGAGGAACAGGAGGAAATCTCCACCAATCAGGGAGGAGAGCAGCTTGCACTGAAGCAGGAGGATGAAGGGATTAATGTCTGGACCGGAGAACAGCTGGATTTGTTGTGGAAACCTGGATCACGGCTGACCAGATTTGGTATGTAAAAGTGTAATAAGCAGATTTCATAATATAGAAATGAATATGACTTATAACAAAATGTCACAAAGACATATGGCGTGCATTACCGCCTGGGATACTGCCTCACTGGAGACATGTTTTCTGTTTCAGATTTAAGTCATGTTAGCCCAGAACTGTACGCAGAATGTAGAAAAATGTTGAGACAATGAAAACTGTGGATTATTGGCCACAAGGACCAAGTTGGAGTAGTGAGCTGTACGCCTCATAAATGATGACTTTCTGCATGTAAACAGAATTCTTCTCTGTTCGCTGCATGAGAGAGAATATTTAAATATCGCTCACATATCTGAGAGACCTGCTCACAGTGTGACTTTTTTCTTGTGTGTTCTGTCCATCAAGACCTCCCACAGCAACATGATTGTAAGGAAAATGAGGATCTGGATGACCCGCAGGTCTGTAGCCAGGAAAGGAACTCCAGTCTGGACCAGCAGAACACAGAAACACTATAAAATAAAACTACAATATAAGACGAGAAACGTCTTATATTGGGATATGAGATTTTGGTCATGTCGCACAGCCCTAGCTAATGTTAGTCTTTAAAAAAAGAATGTACTTCCAGATGTTTCTTTCGGGTGGAGTCTTTATAGTTGAGAGCAGCTCGGTTTCTGGGTCCATTGTATAACTGACGCCACCAACATTACCAAGAGACTTACACTAGAGCTTCTTGTTGCGTGTTTTATTTGGGTTTCCGGTAATGCGTGAAATCAACAAAATTAGAGAGGGTATAGCCTGACATATGAAACAGGAAAAGACCATCGTGTAATCCATTTATTTAGAAGTAACTGTATTCTAATTATTACCAAATTATCGGTAACTATCGGCGGCACGGTGGTTAGCACTGTTGCCTCACAGCAAGAAAGTCCTGAGTTCAATTCCACCATCAGGCCGGGGTCTTTCTGTGTGGAGTTTGCATGTTCTCCCCGTGTTTGCGTGGGTTCTCTCCGGGTACTCCGGCTTCCTCCCACCGTCCAAAGACATGCAGCTTGTGGGGATAGGTTAATTGGATAATCCAAATTGCCACTAGGTGTGAATGGTTGTCTGTCCCTATGTGTTAGCCCTGCGACAGACTGGCGACCTGTCCAGGGTGTACCCCACCTTTCGCCCTATAACAGCTGGGATAGGCTCCAGCGCCCCCCGAGACCCTGAAAAGGATAAGCGAATGGATGGATGGATATCGGAATACAGTTACTCATGTTTTGTATTTTAAATGCATAACGCCGGTACATGTATGCCGTTACTCCCTAACACTGCATCTATGTAAACATACTTACGGCCACTTTGTTAACTACACCCGTTCAACTACTCTTTAATCCAAAATGTAATCAGCCAATCAGATGGCAGCAGTCCATACATTTCAGCATATAGCGATCAGTGACGGTGATTGAAATCACTTTGATCATGGTGTGGGTGTTGGTGCCACATTGGCTGATCTGAGTATTTCAGAAACTGCTGATCTGTTTAAATTTCCAGCACAAACATCTGCATGATTTACAGAGAGTAGTCCAAAAAAGAGAAAATATGCAGTTCCCTTAAAATGACATTGAGTTCTCTGTACTCGGGTCTCCAGAGTTACCAGCTCTCAACCCAACAGAGCATCTTTGGAATGTAGTGGACCATGAGATTTGCATCATATTTATTAGTAAAATGTTAAAAGATTAGCATTAACAGCATATCTTACCTGCCGTCGTAAAATACTTTAAGCTTTCATGATCATATTCAGATCATGCTGCTGTTCATTTGTTTGTTTATTCACAGTGTGTGATGATCACTGGCAGTCACATCTAAAAATCAGACCCCAGACAGCTGTAAGGTTATCAACATCATCCAGTGAACAAATGACTATCAGTGAATGTTTCTGTGGCAACATAAAACGCAAGCTAAATTCTCAATAGGTGACCGTTTTCATCCTTCTTGAGCTTTCTTATCATCACATTAGTCACTATTTTCTTGTGTCCTTTTGTTGAACACGAAGGTCTGGATGATCAGCAGTTCTGTGACCATGAGAGGAGCTCCAGTCTCAACCAGGAGGACCCAGAGCCTCTACAGACTAAAGAGGAACAGGAGGAAATCTCCACCAATCAGGGAGGAGAGCAGCTTGCACTGAAGCAGGAGGATGAAGGGATTAATGTCTGGACCGGAGAACAGCTGGATTTGTTGTGGAAACCTGGATCACGGCTGACCAGATTTGGTATGTAAAAGTGTAATAAGCAGATTTCATAATATAGAAATGAATATGACTTATAACAAAATGTCACAAAGACACATGGCGTGCATTACCGCCTGGGATACTGCCTCACTGGAGACATGTTTTCTGTTTCAGATTTAAGTCATGTTAGCCCAGAACTGTACGCAGAATGTAGAAAAATGTTGAGACAATGAAAACTGTGGATTATTGGCCACAAGGACCAAGTTGGAGTAGTGAGCTGTACGCCTCATAAATGATGACTTTCTGCATGTAAACAGAATTCTTCTCTGTTCGCTGCATGAGAGAGAATATTTAAATATCGCTCACATATCTGAGAGACCTGCTCACAGTGTGACTTTTTTCTTGTGTGTTCTGTCCATCAAGACCTCCCACAGCAACATGATTGTAAGGAAAATGAGGATCTGGATGACCCGCAGGTCTGTAGCCAGGAAAGGAACTCCAGTCTGGACCAGCAGAACACAGAAACACTATAAAATAAAACTACAATATAAGACGAGAAACGTCTTATATTGGGATATGAGATTTTGGTCATGTCGCACAGCCCTAGCTAATGTTAGTCTTTAAAAAAAGAATGTACTTCCAGATGTTTCTTTCGGGTGGAGTCTTTATAGTTGAGAGCAGCTCGGTTTCTGGGTCCATTGTATAACTGACGCCACCAACATTACCAAGAGACTTACACTAGAGCTTCTTGTTGCGTGTTTTGTTTGGGTTTCCGGTAATGCGTGAAATCAACAAAATTAGAGAGGGTATAGCCTGACATATGAAACAGGAAAAGACCATCGTGTAATCCATTTATTTAGAAGTAACTGTATTCTAATTATTACCAAATTATCGGTAACTATCGGCGGCACGGTGGTTAGCACTGTTGCCTCACAGCAAGAAAGTCCTGAGTTCAATTCCACCATCAGGCCGGGGTCTTTCTGTGTGGAGTTTGCATGTTCTCCCCGTGTTTGCGTGGGTTCTCTCCGGGTACTCCGGCTTCCTCCCACCGTCCAAAGACATGCAGCTTGTGGGGATAGGTTAATTGGATAATCCAAATTGCCACTAGGTGTGAATGTGAGTGTGAATGGTTGTCTGTCCCTATGTGTTAGCCCTGCGACAGACTGGCGACCTGTCCAGGGTGTACCCCACCTTTCGCCCTATAACAGCTGGGATAGGCTCCAGCGCCCCCCGCGACCCTGAAAAGGATAAGCGAATGGATGGATGGATATCGGAATACAGTTACTCATGTTTTGTATTTTAAATGCATAACGCCGGTACATGTATGCCGTTACTCCCTAACACTGCATCTATGTAAACATACTTACGGCCACTTTGTTAACTACACCCGTTCAACTACTCTTTAATCCAAAATGTAATCAGCCAATCAGATGGCAGCAGTCCATGCATTTCAGCATATAGCGATCAGTGACGGTGATTGAAATCACTTTGATCATGGTGTGGGTGTTGGTGCCACATTGGCTGATCTGAGTATTTCAGAAACTGCTGATCTGTTTAAATTTCCAGCACAAACATCTGCATGATTTACAGAGAGTAGTCCAAAAAAGAGAAAATATGCAGTTCCCTTAAAATGACATTGAGTTCTCTGTACTCGGGTCTCCAGAGTTACCAGCTCTCAACCCAACAGAGCATCTTTGGAATGTAGTGGACCATGAGATTTGCATCATATTTATTAGTAAAATGTTAAAAGATTAGCATTAACAGCATATCTTACCTGCCGTCGTAAAATACTTTAAGCTTTCATGATCATATTCAGATCATGCTGCTGTTCATTTGTTTGTTTATTCACAGTGTGTGATGATCACTGGCAGTCACATCTAAAAATCAGACCCCAGACAGCTGTAAGGTTATCAACATCATCCAGTGAACAAATGACTATCAGTGAATGTTTCTGTGGCAACATAAAACGCAAGCTAAATTCTCAATAGGTGACCGTTTTCATCCTTCTTGAGCTTTCTTATCATCACATTAGTCACTATTTTCTTGTGTCCTTTTGTTGAACACGAAGGTCTGGATGATCAGCAGTTCTGTGACCATGAGAGGAGCTCCAGTCTCAACCAGGAGGACCCAGAGCCTCTACAGACTAAAGAGGAACAGGAGGAAATCTCCACCAATCAGGGAGGAGAGCAGCTTGCACTGAAGCAGGAGGATGAAGGGATTAATGTCTGGACCGGAGAACAGCTGGATTTGTTGTGGAAACCTGGATCACGGCTGACCAGATTTGGTATGTAAAAGTGTAATAAGCAGATTTCATAATATAGAAATGAATATGACTTATAACAAAATGTCACAAAGACACATGGCGTGCATTACCGCCTGGGATACTGCCTCACTGGAGACATGTTTTC
Organism: Copadichromis virginalis; assembly: GCF_057382275.1. Lineage (NCBI taxonomy): Eukaryota > Metazoa > Chordata > Actinopteri > Cichliformes > Cichlidae > Copadichromis > Copadichromis virginalis. The sequence goes on from NC_140637.1 coordinate 12,881,527, forward strand.
TGTTTCAGATTTAAGTCATGTTAGCCCAGAACTGTACGCAGAATGTAGAAAAATGTTGAGACAATGAAAACTGTGGATTATTGGCCACAAGGACCAAGTTGGAGTAGTGAGCTGTACGCCTCATAAATGATGACTTTCTGCATGTAAACAGAATTCTTCTCTGTTCGCTGCATGAGAGAGAATATTTAAATATCGCTCACATATCTGAGAGACCTGCTCACAGTGTGACTTTTTTCTTGTGTGTTCTGTCCATCAAGACCTCCCACAGCAACATGATTGTAAGGAAAATGAGGATCTGGATGACCCGCAGGTCTGTAGCCAGGAAAGGAACTCCAGTCTGGACCAGCAGAGCACAGATCCTCCACAGACTAAAGAGGAACAGGAGGAAATCTCCACCAATCAGGAAGGAGAGCAGCTTGCACTGAAGCAGGAAACCAAAGGCATCATCATCTGGACCGGGCAGGAGCTGGGCATCATGTGGAACCCTGAAGTAAAGTTGCACAGAATAGGTATGCAAAACTTTAATAGATAGATTCAGTTTTGTATTAAGAAATCTAACTCATGTTGGGTCCTAATCAGACCTCCAATATACTTTATAGAGGCACATGAAGAATTTAAAGACCGACTGCAATAAGGAAACTGACGTAATATTCTAAGAGCCAAAATGTCTAGCCCTCCCAGTGTCGCCCCTGTCAGGACTGTCTTATGTTGAAAATAATTGAGTACAAGAGAGAGGAAGACACCCTACAATGAGTTGAAACGTCAGCTTGTTATTTATTCCTCCATATTCATATTTGTCATTCATATGGTCACTTTGTTTGTCCCTCCAAATTGCAGTCGTCACTCCTTCGCCTGTGCTGCGCCCCTGCACCTGCAGGCACACTTACAGTGAATATCAAATTTAATAACAGGAAATTAACTAGGCATGTACTTTTCTTTCTTTTTTTGGCCACATTTTTCAAGTGACCTATATTTGACAACAGCATATAAAAAAATAAAACAAAAAAAAGAACTTTAAATTATGTTTTTGGTGTGCCATCTCAATGTTTTCAGTGGCCCCCATATGGCCACCCATATGAAAAAATTCTGGAGCCGCCCCTGTACATTATGACTGAGTACATCCACTAAACCTTTTGTGGATAACATAACAATCCCCATGAGGACTGAACGATCAATTTAAAAATAAAATATATCGATTTGAAACTAAGCTTTTAGCAAACCACACAACACTATGATAGGTGTGTCCTTGTGCCATGTGTTTCTGGGTCTTTCTTCTTCTTTCCCTTTGGATTCCAGCACAAGGCCTGTGTAGTGATGTTATTGGTGGACTTCCTGATTGTGTGGCCAATCCAGCACCACTTTCTCTCAGAACTGTATTGCTATTGGTTTCTGGTTTGTACTTGTCCACAGTTTGTAATCCTCTCTGGCCACTGGATACGGAGGATTTGTTTTAAGCAGCTGCTGATGAATGTCTGCAACATACAAAGCGCTGTCTTTGCTTCATGTTTACGAGCTATAGAGAAGTATAGGTGTGACCCTGATTTTAAAAATGCTCAGCTTCAGAATCAGAATCAGAATACTTTATTCATCCCGAGGGAAATTAGGGTTACAGCAGGCAGCACGCTAATGGCGCATGCGCACTTACAAAGGAACCTTCTGACCAACTTTACACAAACATCACATTGGGCAGACATGGACATTATGGACAATGCTGGGCATCCTCTGCACACGGCCATTAACAACCAGAAGAGTCTGTTCAGTGACAGGTTGCTTCTCCCAAAGACAAGAACTAACAGACTTAAAAACTCCTTTGTCCCACACGCCATCAGACTGTTTAACTCCTCCCTGGAGGGGAGAGGGAGGGGAAACAGGAGGACAAAGGAGGGGGGAACAACTAAGCTGTAGTGCCTCTTCACCTCACTGTGCAATACCTTTTGTGCAATACTTTTGTAAATAGTCAACGGTGCAATAGACTCAATACTTGAAATGTGCAATTCACTTGTATTTTTATTTTTATTCCTATTTATTCTATTTATCCCCTTCGTATATTTTATTTATATTGTCTCTGTATTTATATATATGTGTGTGTGTGTGTATATATGTGTATATATATATATATATATATATATATATATATATATATATATATAATATTCTGTAACTTCTGTCGGTGCTGTGCTTTTTTGGAAATCGAATTTCCCAGAGGAACCCACCCGAGGGATTAATAAAGTTCTATCTAATCTAATCTAATCTAACATGTCAGAAAGGTAGGCTGATAGGAAAAAACAACGAAAATACACTACATGAGGTAAGAGGAGGAGAAAAAAAACTCCACTCAGACTGAGCTCCTAGTGGGAGAACAGTTTGATAACAGAAAAAACACCTCAGCACAAAAGCACATGACTATCAATACACCATAGAAACACAAGACAAGCAACAGGGGCGGGTAAAGGGTAAGAGAGAGCCGGTGTAGACAGCGCATCCGGTCCTGCAGCATCTGTGCTGGTCCAGTTGACTGCTATCTTCCCCGGTAGGGCACAAGCATCGAAGGCGTTGGAAAGGGAGAGGGGATGAGTGAGTGCTTATCAGTGTAAGTGTGTGTGTCTGCGTGTCCATAGTTTAGCTGAGACAGTGTCCTTCGGCCTATCAGGCTAAGTAAACAGTCCTCCAGCCAATCCAGGTGTCCTTGCATGGGATGGGAAGAATAGCCGTAACACAGCTTGGTGAAATTTCTGACCTCTTGAGTTTCAAACATTTTTTAAAATGATGTTGTTTATTTTTTCTTACTTTTTTTTACACTAAATTTACTAACCCAAGGTGTTATTCACCCCTACTGAGATTTTCAAAGGTCGTCAGCTCAATTCTCCTGCTTTTGTTGTGCAAACCACCCATTATCTTTGAGGCCTGGCACGTTTACTCAGAGTAGCTCAGATCCAAGGCAGGCCAAACCTCTGTGTTACAACCTTCAGAAATGCCTGCCGTATCTATACAAAATATCCCACACATTGACTGACCTGCAAATGTGTAAGACACATTCACAATATATGGAAACACAAGTCTGTTTTATTTATAAAAAATTGTGTGAAAACAGAATGAAAAGTTGCTAATACAATGACATGAGTGACATGTGTGATCTCCCCAGCGTTGCATGTTCTCTCCTTTGCCTGTTCATGTAAAAATAGCAAAACATAAAAAATTAATTCTGTCCCTCAGTTCCAGGTTGGTTCATCTCTTCATCTTTCTGCCTTTTGTCTTAGGTTACTCTCCCACACAGTCTGTCTGTCTGTGTCATAGTCTGTTTGCAGCATTCAGCAATGCAGTTCCTTGACTCTCACCACAGATCTTCCATTGTGACTGTGTATGTGAGGGAGTGGCATTGCATTACTTCAGCACAGTGCTGTGCATAAAAGCAGACAGCCCAGGCTGGAGAATCATTTCTTCTTCGCATTTCTGACAAGGCACATCAGGATGGCCTCTGTATCACTGCCTCACAGGAAGAACATCTGCGCGCAACAGGCGCGCATCCATTTCCTTGCTTCAGGAAATGGATGAAGCAGACTCTGATGGAGGAGAGGTTTCATTTGTCCAGCAGGCCACTGATACCTCCTCAGAAGAATCTAAAAAGGAGATGGAACAAGAACCCAACATGCCTCCATGGAAGAGGCACCGTGGTACTGGGAAGCCCAGTCTGAGCCACACGGCAAAAGACGGCACTGTGTGGGTAGAGGAGGACATTGGAATGCCCAGTGCAGTAGCAAATCGCTCGTGCTTCACTCGTGCTGGACCCACAGAGTCTGCTAAGGTCTGTCATTGCCATAGTACGTATGCTCAATTAATCGAATTTTAATCACGATTACGATCTGGGCTTTCAACGATCATTAAAAATGACTGAGCCGATTATTAGCCCCTCCCTAATTTATCCGCGACACCTTAAAGGCCGGTCCGTGAAAATATTGTCGGGCATAAACTGGTCCGTGGCGCAAAAAAGGTTGGAGACCGCTGATTAAGAGGACCCGAGGGAAGCTCGGAAAGCTAAGCAGAAGTTATTTGGAGAGTGACTGCCGTTGGTTGAAAAGAGAGTTTAAAAAAAAACAAACTTCAGTGGTGTTGCACACTATTTTATATTATTTTTTTAAAGTCATTGTTAACCCTTTAAAGCCGGTCAGAGCAGCACGCTCCGTTTTGCGTAACTATTTTTAAATCCCTGTAGAACCTGAACCGTGTAAGCTAGCGCAATAATTTGTTTTGCATATGAAACCGGAGGAGTTGTACTTACATCTGATGCCATCAGCTTGTCCTCGGTCACGGTTTCGTTCCACATATAGCTTTGCAAAAATTGCATAAAAAGCGCTTGCAGGAACAAAAACATAATATTCCAGAAACACGCTTTGCCGTTCCTATCAGCTGTTCGTAACACTTCCCACAGTGAAATGATGCACATGCTGTTTTCTTTGCAAATTTGCATCATAGGATTGTTTTTTGTTTTTCCTGCAGTATATAAAAATTGCTGTATCTCCAAAATAAAACTATGAAGACACTCAAAATAAATTTCCTGTGGTGGGAAACTATTTTTTGCAACTTTATTGTATTTAAAGTTTTGAGGGATAAGCCTCTTAAATTTCTCCAAGTAGAAATATACAGTGGGGCAAAAAAGTATTTAGTCAGCCACCGACTGTGCAAGTTCCCCCACTTAAAATGATGACAGAGGTCAGTAATTTGCACCAGAGGTACACTTCAACTGTGAGAGACAGAATGTGAAAAAAAAATCCATGAATTCACATGGTAGGATTTGTAAAGAATTTCTTCGTAAATTAGGGTGGAAAATAAGTATTTGGTCACCTCAAACAAGGAAAATCTCTGGCTCTCACAGACCTGTAACGTCTTCTGTAAGAAGCTTTTCTGTCCCCCACTCGTTACCTGTATGAATGGCACCTGTTTGAACTCATCATCTGTATAAAAGACACCTGTCCACAGCCTCAAACAGTCAGACTCCAAACGCCGCCATGGCCAAGACCAAAGAGCTTTCGAAGGACACCAGGAAAAGTATTGTAGACTTGCACCAGACTGGGAAGAGTGAATCTACAATAGGCAAGCAGCTTGGTGTGAAAAAATCAACTGTGGGAGCAATCATCAGAAAATGGAAGACATACAAGACCACTGATAATCTCCCTCGATCTGGGGCTCCACGCAAGATCTCATCCCGTGGGGTCAAAATGATCATGAGAACGGTGAGCAAAGATCCCAGAACCACACGGGGGGACCTGGTGAATGACCTGCAGAGAGCTGGGACCAAAGTAACAAAGGTCACCATCAGTAACACACTACAACGGCAGGGAATCAAATCCCGCAGCGCCAGACGTGTTCCGCTGCTGAAGCCAGTGCATGTCCAGGCCCGTCTGAAGTTTGCCAGAGAGCACATGGATGATACAGCAGAGGATTGGGAGAATGTCATGTGGTCAGATGAAACCAAAGTAGAACTTTTTGGTATAAACTCAACTCGTCGTGTTTGGAGGAAGAAGAATACTGAGTTGCATCCCAAGAACACCATACCTACTGTGAAGCATGGGGGTGGAAACATCATGCTATGGGGCTGTTTTTCTGCCAAGGGGACAGGACGACTGATCCGTGTTAAGGACAGAATGAATGGGGCCATGTATCGTGAGATTTTGAGCCAAAACCTCCTTCCATCAGTGAGAACTTTGAAGATGAAACGAGGCTGGGTCTTCCAACATGACAATGATCCAAAACACACCGCCCGGGCAACAAAGGAGTGGCTCCGTAAGAAGCATTTGAAAGTCCTGGAGTGGCCTAGCCAGTCTCCAGACCTCAACCCCATAGAAAATCTGTGGCGGAAGTTGAAAGTCCGTGTTGCTCGGCGACAGCCCCAAAACATCACTGCTCTCGAGAAGATCTGCATGGAGGAATGGGCCAAAATACCAGCTACTGTGTGTGCAAACCTGGTAGAGACCTATAGTAAACGTTTGACCTCTGTTAATGCCAACAAAGGTTATGTTACAAAGTATTGAGTTGTATTTTTGTTATTGACCAAATACTTATTTTCCACCCTGATTTACCAATAAATTCTTTACAAATCCTACCATGTGGATTCATGGATTTTTTTTTCACATTCTGTCTCTCACAGTTGAAGTGTACCTCTGGTGCAAATTACTGACCTCTGTCATCATTTTAGGTGGGGGAACTTGCACAATCGGTGGCTGACTAAATACTTTTTTGCCCCACTGTATTTGTGTGGGCTGAGATTTTACTTTCAAAGAAAACACAGTAATGATCAGATAAGCCCACATCAGACACAGTAATGTTTGAAATGCTCAGGCTCTTGGAGATCAGTAGGTCAAGAGTGTGTCCTCTATTATGTGTGGCCTCTGTTACATGCTGAGTCAGCCCAAAGTTGCCCAGAGTGTTACTCAGGTCTTTAGTCCCTTTGTCCTGAGGGTTGTCCACATGGATGTTAAAATCCCCAACAATAATTACACAGTCGAAATCAACACAGATCACAGACAGCAGTTCACTGAGGTCATTAAAAAAGTCTGTGCAGTATTTGGGAGGCCTGTAAACATTAAGAAACACAACTTTGGACGGGGCCTTCAGCTGTAAAGCCACATATTCAAAAGACTGAAAACTTCCAGGAGATAGCTGCTTACATTGAAATGATTCATTAAATAAGACAGCAACCCCTCCTCCTCTCCTGCTCACCCTGGCCTCACTGATAAAACTGTAGTTAGGAGGGGTCGTCTCGATGAGAACAGCTCCACTAAGCGAGTCATGGACTAAAGTAAAACAGTATGTTGGATGTGCCATGCAATGCTCAATTACATGGGTGGGAACTAGTGTGTTAGCGCAGTTAGCTCGTTAACGTGATGGCCGTCTAGCCCCATGCACGGGGCGATCGGTGGTAGCTCGTTAACGGAGATTTGCCGTGTTGTGGCGTTAAGGTCATTTCAACGAGATTAACCTGAAAGCACTAGTGGGAACACAACGACTATGACTGCACATTTACGCCGACATCATCCTAGTGCAAAGACAAAAACAACAAGCATGCTACTAACTATAGCCGAGTCATTTAGACAGCTGTTAGCACATGATTCTCCTTATGGGGACCTGATATGTTTAATATGCTGCTGAGAATATAGCCCAGAAGAAGCGGATAGTATAGCTTTTATTTTGGAAAGAGACATTTCTCTGTAATAAACTCTCTTTTCCAAAGATGAGTGATTCCTCAATCAGATACAGGGCTCGCAAAATCGCTAGCCCGACATCCTGGGGCTAGCAATTTTTTCAGTCGGGCTACCAAAATCTATCTCTGCCCTGCCCGTCGGGCTATTGTAGGAAGGAAAAATCTATGTCAATGCTTTTGCATTCTTTCAGAAATGTAGCTGGGTAATTATGTCATTGGCATCGGTGAGCCACTGTCAATATGTGACATATTGAAATCCCGTTTGAATTTGCGCTTGTTTTTTTGCTTTCACTTTGCAATTTTACAGGTCACCAGAGAACTTCAATCTATACATCTAAAAACCACAGACCAGGCGAGAAATTTGGGTGTAGTGATGGATGCAGACCTAAACTTAGAAAAACACATTAAGACAATAACAAAATCAGCTTACTATCACCTCAAGAATATTTCAAGGATAAAAGATCTGATGTCTCAACAGGACCTGGAAAAACTAGTCCATGCATTCATTTTTAGTAGGCTTGATTACTGTAACAGCATCTTTACAGGTCTACCTAAAAAATCAGTCAGACAACTACAGCTCATTCAGAACTCTGCTGCTCGAGTCCTCACTAAGACCAAAAAAGTGGACCACATCAGTCCAGCTCTGAGGTCTTTACACTGGCTGCCTGTCCGTCAGAGGATAGACTTTAAAGTTCTGATGCTGGCCTATAAAGCTCTGAATGGTTTAGGACCAAAATACATCAGTGACCTCCTAACCCAGTATGAACCTTCCAGATCCCTCAGGTCATCTGGATCCGGTCTTTTATCAGTTCTCAGAGTCAGAACCAGACACGGAGAAGCTGCATTCAGCTTTTATGCTCCTTATATCTGGAACAAACTCCCAGAAAGCCTCAGATCAGCTGAAACACTCAGTTTATTTAAATCCAGGTTGAAGACTCACCTGTTCTCAGCTGCATTTGAATAAAGCACCAAATCCACACTTTTAAGCTTAAATTTCAAAACTTACACTAACTACTGATCTTATCTATTTCTGATTTTATCTGTCTTGATTTTATATACTGTTTTGTTTGTTTGTTAATTAGTTAAGCTTAAATTTCAAAACTTACATTAACTACTGATTTTATCTACTGTTCTGATTTTATCTGTTTTGATTTTATATACTGTTTTGTTTGTTTGTTTGTTTGTTAAGTGGGATTAGAGCTCTGGGTAGCTCCCCAGCTGGGTCTAGACTGGGTCTAGAGAGTATTTTAAATTCGGGGAATTTAAAACAGAAAGTAGCTCGTCCACATAAGGACTGGTAGCTCCCCTTACGATAAGGGTTCAGATCGCGCGAACAGGTGTGGGATTAGAGCTCTGGGTAGCTCCCCAACTGGGTCTAGACTGGGTCTAGAGAGTACTTTAAATTCAGGGAATTTAAAATAGAAAGTAGCTCGTCCACAGAAGGACTGGTAGCTCCCCTTACGATAAGGGTTCAGATCGCGCGAACAGGTGTGAAATGTGTGTGTTTAGTTAGTTTGTTTGTTTGCTTGTTTTAATCAATTTTAAATCATGCTTTTTATTTGTTTTTGTTTCTAATGTCTCTGTAAAGCACTTTGAATCACCTTGTTGTTGAATTGTGCTATACAAATAAATTTGCCTTGCCTTGCCTTGCCTTGCCTTGCTTACCTTCAGGGTCATACGTCACATGAAAACCAAAATAATTCCAAACGCCAGATCTGAATGAGGGTGGGGGAGGTTCATGTTGCAAGGAGAGCTTAACTTCTGTCTTGCTAGCTTGCCCTGCGCTCTTCATTCTGACTATGCTGTCTGTGTTGAGCGCTCAGTGGATCTGCGTTTGACTACTCCGCCTAGGCTGCACTGTCGAGCGCAGATCCACTGAGCGCTCCACACAGACAGCATAGTCAGAAGGAAGAGCACAGGGCAAGCTAGCGAGACAGAAGTTAAGCTCTCCTTGCAACAGGCAAATTGACCCTCATTCAGATCTGGCGTTTGGAATTATTTTGGTTTTCATGTGACGTATGACCCTGAAGGTAAGCGAGTCATGGACTAAAGTAAAACAGTATGTTGGATGTGCCATGCAATGCTCAATTACATTGGTGTGAACTAGTGTGTTAGCGCAGTTAGCTCGTTAACGTGTTGGCCGTCTAGCCCCATGCACGGAGCGATCGGCGGTAGCTCGTTAACGGAGATTTGCCGTGTTGTGGCGTTAAGGTCATTTCAACGAGATTAACCTGAAAGCACTAGTGGGAACACAACGAATATGACTGCACATTTACACCGACATCATCCTAGTGCAAAGACAAAAACAACAAGCATGCTACTAACTTTAGCCGAGTCATTTAGACAGCTGTTAGCACATGATTCTCCTTATGCTGCTGAGAATATAGCCCAGAAGAAGCGGATAGTATAGCTTTTATTTTGGAAAGAGCCATTTCTCTGTAATAAACTCTCTTTTCCAAAGATGAGTGATTCCTCACCAATTCCTCTGACATCGTCTTATTAATCGTTAGCTTACTATGCAAACATGACAAGTGAAATCTCCCGCAGCTTAAACATGTGAGAGGTTGATCGCGCAGAGAATCGCTGAGCTTATGTGAGTGCGCGTGTAAAAGCATTTCAGTTCTGCTGAGCCAAATAAGACAGGTCAGGGTGAAGAAGTGACAGCCAAATAAAAGCTTACCACAAAACGGAGAAGTTATGACAAATCAGACTATAAGGCAAAAAGAAAGTGCAGCTTTATGGTTTCATGGACAAAATAATTTCTGTGGCTGCAATATGACGAGCTATATAACCAGGGCTGCACATAAGTGGTCCACAGGTGCGCATTCGCTGTCAAAATAAAAAACGCGCACAAGGGTTAGGGTTAAATTTAAAAACTGTACTTTTGAGTTAAAATATATATTTATAATTTTAATAAATGACAAATTAAAAAGGCATGAACATTTTTTTTGTATCGAAAAAATATCGAACCGTGACACCAAAGTATCGAACCGAACCGAACCGTGAATTTTGTGTATCGTTGCACCCCTAATATATATATATTGGGGGTGCTAGTAGGTGTTAGGTTCAGGGAATTTACGCAAATTTGCACGGGGTTAGTAAATCTAGTGGTAGGGACTTGCACCAAGAAAAAAGTCAGTATTTCTAGTGTTAACCATAATGTAAACCAACAAGAGGCCACCAGACAGGAAAACATACAAAGAGACTTTAAGAGAATGCTAACTGCCCCAACAGTACTGACCTAAGCCTAATCTTAAAAGTAGAGAGGGTATCTGTCTTCCGAATCCAAATTGGCAGCTGTTTTCACAGAAGAGGGACCTGAAAGGTGAAGGTTCTACCTGCCATTCTCCCCAACTTTCAGGCAATGAATGGTTAATCTAAAAAATAAACAAAAAAATACTGCAGTGAGTGTCCTGTAAAGTTTTTAACTAATTTTAAATAAACTTTTAAATGTTTTGTGCACTTTGATTAAAAATTTTCAGGGATACGACTTTGTTTTGTTTGATTATATATCGTCTTTATTTTCTCATCGTAGATGGTCTGTTTATATTATTTGTAGAGTTTGTAAATGAGCAGCCAAAATGGTTTTCACTGAGTCAGCAAAACTGTTTCTCCCCACAACATGATTTTCATTGGTATATCTAAGCAACATGCTTACCATGTGGAGATTTGCTAATGGTTAAGGCAAAAAATGTATGCTTTTTGATCTGTCCCTTCAGATTTTCCACAACATGACTGTAAGGATGTGGAGGGGCTCACAAATCAGCAGGTCTGTAACCAGGAGAAGAACTCCAGTTTAGGCCAGGAGGATCCTTCACAGATTAAAGGGGAACAGGAGGAACTCAGTACCACTGAAGAGGAAAAACCGCTTGTACTAATGCAGGAGACTGCAAATTTTCCATCTCGTGAAAAAAGTGACCACAGTGAATCAGAACCATGCTGTGACCAGTGCCTTTCTCACAACTCTTCTGACACAGATGAGGATGAAAGCAAGGATGGTAACTCACACAGAAATAAGTCGGAGCAAATCGTATCAGGCTTGTCAGTTCAAAATTCCAAGACAGCTAAGTTATGTAGAACCTGTGGGAAAAGATTTATTTGGAAGTCAGACTTAACTAAACACATGCGAAGTCACACTGGTGAGAAACCACATTGCTGTAGCACCTGTGGGAAAAGATTTCTTGTAAAATCAAATTTGAAAACACACATGCGAATTCACACAGGTGAGAAGCCACATTGCTGTAGTAGTTGTGGGAAAAGATTTCATGTAAAATCAAATTTGAAAACACACATGCAAATTCACACAGGCGAGAAGCCACATTGCTGTAGCACCTGTGGGAAAAGATTTACTGTGAAGGGTCATTTGAATATGCACATGCGAATTCACACAGGCGAGAAGCCACATTGCTGTAGTAGTTGTGGGAAAAGATTTCATGTAAAATCAAATTTGAAAACACACATGCGAATTCACACAGGCGAGAAGCCACATTGCTGTAGCACCTGTGGGAAAAGATTTACTAGCAAGAGTGAGTTGAATATACACATGCGAATTCACACAGGCGAGAAGCCACATTGCTGTAGTAGTTGTGGGAAAAGATTTCATGTAAAATCAAATTTGAAAACACACATGCGAATTCACACAGGCGAGAAGCCACATTGCTGTAGCACCTGTGGGAAAAGATTTACTAGGAAGGGTCATTTGAATATGCACATGCAAATTCACACAGGCGAGAAGCCACATTGCTGTAGCACCTGTGGGAAAAGATTTACTAGGAAGAGTCACTTGAATATGCACATGCGAATTCACACAGGTGAGAAGCCACATTGCTGTAGCACCTGTGGGAAAAGATTTACTAGCAAGAGTGAGTTGAATATACACATGCGAATTCACACAGGCGAGAAGCCACATTGCTGTAGCACCTGTGGGAAAAGATTTACTAGGAAGGGTCATTTGAATATGCACATGCAAATTCACACAGGCGAGAAGCCACATTGCTGTAGCACCTGTGGGAAAAGATTTACTAGGAAGAGTCACTTGAATATGCACATGCGAATTCACACAGGTGAGAAGCCACATTCTGTATTACTTTAGTACAGTTGAAAATGCATTTCGGAAACCATCCTACATGCTAAGTTTCATTCTTAGAAAATGGTGATGGCAGATCACATAAACAGTGTTTGGATCATTTAAAAATGAACATTCGGTAAAAAAAAACTTCATTTTGAAAAGGTTTTCAGAAGCTCAGTTTCTTTTTTCACACATGGACAAGAAAAAGTGTTTGTCTCGCAACATGAAATGTTTGCACCTTTATCACATTTTCTGACATCATTTTTTATTGTTTATGGGCTTTGTCTTTACTGAAGTTTCTTCATTTTTCTTCTAAATCTTTGTTAATCTTGTATGTTCAATAAAACTGTTGGCATCACACTTCACTCATCTCCTGTAGATTTTGTGTTTTGGTTTCAATTGTGTTCCAAAAGCCTGAATCAACATCTTTCCAGCCTATAGAAATTCTGCAAAGCCTTTAAAATTTGCGACCCCACAATCCTGCTGCTCTTTGAAAAACTAACAGTACTTCCAAACGAGCTGTTAAACAGGGCTTCGTGTGATCTGCCTTTTGGTGATCAACTGGTCAGAAAGATTCAACGCATTCAAGTGGATAATCATGCTAACTTCCTTGATTCTTGTCCTCACTTTCCAGGTCCTCAACGGTACTCCATCAATGTCTCCTGAAGTTGTGTGTTTCAGAACAAAAGTGGAGCAAATAATAGCAAACACTGAACACACACCTCCCCTGTCTGCCAAGAGCATGTCTAAGACTTTTCTATACCACCATCAGTGACGTGAAGACAGATTGTTCAATATTAGATTATTCTGTTATTATATGTTACCTTATATATGTAATCAAAGTAGTTGAATTAGAATACTGCTGTAGATCACATTATACCCTTTAATATAGAGTGTGTGAGCTGTATGTAGTTTAGTTCTCATTATACTTTTGAGTTAACAGAACATATTCACATATTAGTTCATTAGATAAATGTGCAGAAATGAAATAGAAGTTGATTTAAGGAAAAGCAGATGCTGGCTTCACGGTGCAGTTGAACGCTGGCAACGCGAGAGCGAAACACGTCCGTAGGTTTGGTTTATGATACGGCGTGTTCCGGTGGTGCGGCCGTGAAGTGCAGTAGTGGTTGGTGCTAGTTTTAGTACAGTCAGTCGAGTTTTAAGGGCTGCGGTCATAATACAAAGTAAAATTTTAAGTACATAGAGCAAAACCTGGTTTATGATGTCAGGTATAACTTCGGGGATGCAAGCATCACTTTTATGATGCGACTTTGCCCCGTTGTGGCGGTCATAAGCGCAGAGAAAGGGGTATTTTGGTCTATGGTGCAGTGTGATTATAGGTAATGGGAACCACACCCAGCACGAATCAGCAGCTGTGAAAAAGACAGCAGCGAGGAGAGAATTAGAGGAGAAATTAAGAGAAGTTTTAACACATAAAATTGGGGCCAACGGACTTGTGGAGGTTGGGAAGGCGTCCGGAGCATCACAACAAAAAGGTGAAACAAAAACACACAAGCAGAGAAATCTGAGAGAAAGGCTCCTTTTAAGGTAACGCCTAGTTTGAGAAAAGATAAAATTAACCTGCTTTTATACAAATGCATATACACGCAATGAAGAAACAGCTTACACTCATGAACACGTGAAGATTTTCCAGCAAGGTTAAAGAAAAATTAACATACTTAAATGATGAAGTCTATACATTACTGACAAAGAAACCCTCTGGGTTGCAGGACAACAATTTAACTAAAAAAAAAAAAAGGAACACTGGTCTAACCAACCAGGCAAGACACAACAAATTTAGTGGTTAAAAGATTCAAATTGTGACATGTTTTCTGTTGATTGATTAATAAAAGTGATTACTGAATGAAAGAAAGTTCCTTTTTTGGGCTTTTAAACATGATCTTAAGAATTTTAATATGTACTTGTGTTGTCCTGTCAACTTGGTGGGTTAGGAGTTGATTATATCGGGAGACAAAAAACAAAAAAAAGGGGGAAAGAAGGCTGACACAGGGCCTGGCCCCATTGTCTCCCCTCTGAATAACACAGCCAACACAACATCATTTTCCTGTTCGTTTGTTTTTGTTTTTTGTTTGTTTTTGTTTTGTTTTGTTTTTGTTTTTTCTATACATATTTAATTACAGGCTGCTTTGCCGGCCCTGAAAGCCGAGGCTGACTGGACTCCTGCTCTCCCCCATACGTGACACTGACCAAATGCTGCAACAGCTGGACCCACAACAACGACCTGAGAATGTCAACAGACCTGCAGGAATGTGATCTCATGCAGCCGAGACGGAGAGCACTAAACCTAAGGCCCGTTTCACTACACGGGGGAAAATTCCCAGACTGCGTCAGCTGACAGAGCTGTGACGAGACGCCCGCCAAGCCCGAATGAAAAGTAAGGCCGAGCGAAAGAATGCTGACCTTGATAACTTTGCATTCACACTGTGCAGGACAGTGATGGACCAACACGGATGATCGGGTGGCGAAAAAGGGCGTGACCGAGACAAGAGGAGTAACTGAGGACAGAAGGCACCTCAGAATGGACAAAAACACAGAAGAAGATGCAGGTTTCACCTGCGGTGAACATCGACACTGGAGAAAGGACTGCCCCAATTGGGGTCAGAACCAGGACGGACTGAATTTTGAGCAGCAGCAGCAGCAATGGTCGCAAACAAACTGAAAAGGAGGGGGGCAGGACCCCAGGGCATGCTTCAGGCCGTGGTTTACCCAGAACACCAGAACAGGAAAGTGATGAACACACACACACACACACACACACACACACACACACACACACACACGTCTCCAAACACACAGATTCAGAATGAAGTGAAATACACACATGAACACGTGCACTCGTTGAGTGAGTGAGAAATGACACACACACACATATACATACATACACACACACACACACACACACACACACACACGGGAATGCTGATTCACTGAGAAGTGATGCACACACATACACATGCACACGCTTGTGCAATGAAGAGTGATCCACACGCACACACACATACACGCTGATGCAATGAAGAATGCTTTGCTTATGCTGATATGCAAAATGCTGCACACAAACATCCCAATGCATAATTTTTATGAGGAGCCATTGATTACCATTAAATACTTAGAATGTGTTATATGTCACCCAGAGGGCATTTATGTAGATTTTAGGAATAAGGTCTAAAAAAGTTTGGTTATGAAAACAATGTCTGTGCGTGATGTCTGTTTATGGCTCAAGGCCTTGACTGAATTCTTTGCTGTGCTTCACACAGCCCTGATGAGGAACAGTGGCACAGAGTGAAAATGATGAATTAATAGTGTAAGTTTAGGTTGGAGTACGGCATTTTCTGTGATTGAGTTTTAATTCAAGGAGGAACAAAAGGTGTTACGGCACCTGAGGTTCTCATTCCCACACAATATTGTCCCGGCAGGAAGCAAAATGTTCCTGTGAATTTCTGGTTGATTGTTTGGTTTTGTTTAGTGCTAGCTTGATTTTATCAGTGAGCTTTGGCTTGTGTTCTTTCTCGTAAGCGAGAGAGGGATAGTTTTATGCTTGGACATGTCTGCAACGGGCCCTAGTTTATGTTATTGTTATTAGTGTTTTATTGGTTACGTCTGTTTTCGTTTTTGTTACAGTGCACTGGAGAAAAAACATCTGAGAGGTGTGATCCACCGGTGGTGATATGTTGATATTTTGTGAGTTCATGATTTAACAATCAGCTCTTTAAACAAGGCCTGAAAGATTGAAATTTAAAGCGCTATAAAATATTCTTACAAAAACAGTTGCAAAGTGTGCTTCTCCATGATTGTAATTGGCTTGGGAGAAATTCACTTATAGGGAACACTGAGAAGTTCTGAGTCTAAAAGGATTGCACCGAGTCAATCCGGCCCAAAAAACAACAAGGAATTGTTTTCCTTTAAAATGATGACGTCATCTTGCTGGTGATGGAGGCTCGAATAGGTTGCGCGGGAGACTCCATTATCAGCAACATCTGGTATGAATGTGTATGGAGGTATGCATGTGAATGGACTGTGATGGACTGACGACTAAAAGCTTTGACTGACTTGATACTGAGACAATGACTGCACCAACTTTAGGATTCGTAAATGCCAATAAACAATTCATAAACAATTCACCCAGCCGACAAGAGAAGGGTGGATGCTTCGCTTTGTTTTGTTTTGTTTTTTCAGGAGCAGGAGGATAAGAGAGACTGGAGGAGGAGACTCTAGCTTCACATAAGTATGAACTGCAGACTTAACACTGTGGTTGCTGATTTTGAGTTACCGATGTTTGCATTAAGAAAACTGTGCTATATTAGCTGTGTTTTGAGTAAGGTATCATGTTATATTATTGGGAATGCCAAATGCTACAGTGGAGAAGACTTTTGATACCACTCATGACTGGAATATGTTATTATTAACCACAGCAGGCCACTGTAAAAAGTCAATTAAATTTTATAGAGGAAAATCGCCAAAATTGAACAATACCTATGAATGACTGGCCACATTCAGAATAGAGATATGCAATAATAAACATTGGTCCACGTGATTTAGGTTCTCACTTGAAATAGTAAGTTATTAAATGTAGAATATAATCGACAGGGACATTTGATAGGATGTGGTACTGAAAAAGAACAAGAGCAAAGTAAATAAAGAAAATATTGTGTTTAGTTTGGATAAATTCAAATTAAAATGTACCATTACACTCAAAGGATCAATATGGAATAAAACATATGCAAAATTTGTAGGAAGTACATGACTGATAACTGTTCTGTCCTGAGCGTTTGTTTCTAGAGCACCCACTTGACCACACCAACAGTTTCTCGCCACCGAGGAGGGGTACTTGCAAAAAGAATAAAATAAAAATCTGAGTTTAACAAAACATTTTAAATGTAAATATCAAGCTTACCTTTCTTTTTCCATGAAATGTGCTTGTGGGCACGCCAGCCATTTTGAAAAGGTGGGCAAAGCAATTGGCAAGGCCACACCCCCACACATGTGATATAATTTTAAAGGTACTGTTGCCCTCTCTAAGAAACATCAGGAATTAGAGGAGTGGCAAGTAGAGTATGCGAGCTACAAGCAAAAACTAAAATGTGTACTACAGTGTGCAAAAATGAAATACTGGGTCATCAGGGGGTCATGAGGGACATTTATAAAACTAAAAGTCCCACTAACCTTAAAGTGCACTTGAAAAGCCCACACAAGAAGGTTAACCTAGCTTACCTAGAAGACCTCATCAGGGGGAGCACACTCCCCCTCCTTGAAGAGCTCACCCACTCAACCCGCATCCCCAGAAAACAGCTAACCCCAGATAAGGCAGCGTGATGTATCCCGAGACAACAGGACTGGGACATCTAAATAAAGGTGTGAAACAATCGCCTTCAAAAGGTTATCAATTCACTTCAACCAAAATTAGGACCACTCGGTGCGGCAAGAGTTAATAGTTATTAGTCTCAACACCCAAGGATAACCAGAAGAGCATGACTGATATGATGGAACTGGGATTTTGTTACACTTAATTTTTTGCAAAACACAAATAAAACTAAATTGAAACTAAGGATTTTCAGAAAATAAAAACTAAACTAAACTAGCAAACAATTGGTAAAAACGGATTAAAACTGATGAAAATTGCAAAACTATTACAACCCTGGTCCAGACTAAGATGGTGTTGGACATCTTCAGGGCAGAAAAGGGTTGGTGTGACCAAGGTGTGGTTTGGCTTGTTGTATGTACATTTCAAAATGTTACAGCTCTGGATGGACCAGTTACCAGGGCATGGAAGGATGACAGACTTTATTACATGAGGAGAAGGGACATTTTCGGGATCGAAGATCCTCAGGGATGACAAGGCTGGAGCAACGGTACTCGAGAGAAGAATTTCTGATACTTTCTGAGATATGATGTCACCAACCTTCTCTTTTAAGTGTCTAGCTCCGGTGAATTGACACATGGGAGTGTGTCAAAACGGGGGAGTTGAGTTTGAACATAATATGGTAAAACTTAAGCATATAATGGGTTAGACTTAGAGATGACTCATTAATTTTTGATTTCTTTTACACACACATAGATTATGATTAGAATAAGTCCTGAACATAATATTTTGAACCAAATTTGAATCATTAGAACAATAATGGATAACAATATTAGATTATCAAGGCTAGGAAGAGAGGTGTTTTGGTTTTCTGTCTCTTGCAGAGAAAGGAACAGACACCAGACGGGGACCCGGAGATGTGAGGACCCTTCACAGCAGGGACAGATGTAGGGACTGCCGAGACAGCAACTGGGGTCAAGTGTCATGACGTTTGGGCTCCTGGAGAAGATGGATCCCACAAACACAGCAATAACCATGAAGGGGTTGGCGAAAACCAGGAACACCAGACCAACGAGGTTCAAGAGGCTCTTGGCAAAAAGGGGGACACGCCGGTGACCCCAAAATACACAGATCTTTGTTTGAAATCGGGGCAGAATAATCCCCAGAACTGTGCAATGACTAAAGGGTGGTCTAACCCCGGAGGTCGAAGAAAGAAGCTGAGAATCACCCAACTGGAAGACACTGGTAGCTGCAGCAATAAAAATAAAGGTTAAAAGCTCCTTAGACAGAGGTTCTAGTCTAAGTACATTTGAAAGGTATAAGGGGGCATTAAAATGGGAGTGGAAAACTGGAGCACCAAAATAAAGCTGTGGGAGAATTGGGGAGTGATGGGAGAGTCATCTGTAACTGCTGTTATGGTTGTAAATCTAACTTTGCTTGCATCTGAACTGCGTGAACACAGAGGTCATCCCACATATGGTCCACCCGTTAAAGGGGGACAGAGGGCCTCAGGATCAAGAAAACTTGGACCTTGCGACCCTGGAGTGCATGTTGTAAGTGATCTCTTTCAGAGATCAAAAGGGGGAATTATTAGATTGTTCTGTTATTATATGTTACCTTATATATGTAATCAAAGTAGTTGAATTAGAATACTGCTGTAGATCACATTATACCCTTTAATATAGAGTGTGTGAGCTGTATGTAGTTTAGTTCTCATTATACTTTTGAGTTAACAGAACATATTCACATATTAGTTCATTAGATAAATGTGCATCACTCTGTATCCTTGATCTGCTGGGAATGTGTTACACTGTTTTCTTGACATGCTTAATTGTTGAATCATGAAGAGAAGGTTGTAAGCAGGAGACTCTGTGTCTAAAGACAGGGGAGATAGATAGACCACATTCCACACCCCCACCTTACAGAAAGCAGAGAAACAACTGCCGAGGTCATAACTTAGGCGCTGTAACAGAGAAAAAATGTGATGTTTTGGCTTTTACGACTAGCTGGGGGCCACTAGAGACTATAAAAAGCTGAGCAACCCGTCACCATTTTGAGACATGTGCCTGACCCTCTGGTAGCATCTCTCCCGTCCGGACGTTGTAATGCTCTGACTGTTGAATTATATGGAAATAAATGATTGTTGATTGAGCATTTATACACCGAGTATTGTCCCTCCTTCAGCCCAAAGATTCAAAGAATTGGGAGAATTCAACATCAAACAAATCTGCGATGGTATTTTCAGATTAAGTTAGCCAATTAAACATCAAAGTGGACTTAATTAATGCAGTCAACAATTCCTTAGGAGGTATCATGGCTCGTGGGGTGAGCTGTGTGGAATTTAACTAGGACCCAAGATGCTGGCAGCTGAGATGCAGGAGAGTTTTATTGAGAAGATGGAGATACAAACAGAAACGGCGGAGGTGTGTAGGAAACTAAGCATAACCTAAACTGTAGAAAACTAACAAAACGAACCTGAAGCGCTAACTGGAGACCCGGGAACATAGAAATACGCAGGGAGGAACACAGGTTGACACAGGGAATTAACGCAGACGAACTAGCAACAGGCAAGAGAACACACAGGGCTTAAATACACACAGCAGTAACCAAGGGATGGGAGACAGGAGGGGAACACACCTGGGACAAATCAGAGCTGACGAGACAGGGGAAACGTAACCTGACCACACTCACATGAGACAAAGACCTTCAGAATATAACAGGAAACTTACAGACACAAAGAACCAGACAAGACACTGAACTCAACAGACAGACTCACAAGCAGACACAGTAACACCATGGACAGACAGTCAATAAATAAATGTTTAAATGATAGAGATCTTTCTGTTATTTCACAACTATAGAAATTTCTGATTTTACAGTGATTAAAGAGCTCTCTTTTTTCATTATAAGACAGTTTGAGTAATGAGATATCTGAACCTTGACACATGTATTTACTGCACTTTATGCTGAAAAAGATTTCTTTCATTTACTAGAGCAGAAAAACTGACACTTGTGTCAGTAGTTCAGCCCACTCAAGATCACAGTCAGCTGTGGCACAAGGCATAACAGGAATCTGACGTCCATTGGTCTGTTGAGTGAGCTCAAATTCCAGCTTGAAGCCATTAGAGTGCGCTGTTTTTTCATTGTGGATCAAACTCCTGAGGTACAGAGAGATGAAAGAGAAAGCTGAAAGTACTGCAGTGATTGTGTTCATACTCAGGAGTCAAATTGGGCCGGAACGAGTGCAGTGTGTTGTAATCAGTGAAATAAACTGCAGATTTACACATGTAATGTGACAATGTAGAGCAGGATGTGGAAAGTAGTATGCATGCCAAATATCCTTGGGAAAGATACTAATCCCAAGTTGTTCTCCGATGTGTCCATCAGAGTATGAATGACATATACATGTGTGTGACTGTTAGATAGAAAGCACTTATGCAGAAAAATGAATTGGTGTGAATGAGGCAAGTTGTATGAAGCGCTTTGAGTACTCAGAGTAGAAAAGCGCTGTATAAGAACCAGTCCATTTACCATTAACGTGGAGAAATCACAGTGACTGTGGTGGTCAGCGAAAGGTTACATCAAGTGTAGCAGAGATTCATTTATATTTAAGTTCATACCAACTTCATACTGTCTGATATAAAGACAATATACAGAAAAATGTTGGAACTCAGCCCAGATGTGAAACATCTGCTTACATTTTGTTGAATTCACTTGTGTAAATCCACAAATAACAGCAGGTCAGCTGATCACAGCCCATTATTATTGTGAGCTATTAGTATTTTCCCCACGCTGAGCCACTACAACAGATCCTAGTGTTCCCCCACTTGTTAGGATGCCTGGGTCGTTGACCCAGGGGTTTTGAGTTTATTATATTATTTACACTTTCTAGTCTTTGGTTTCTTTGAGTTCTGTCTTATAGTTTATGTCTCTGTCTTCTCTAGCTGCTCTGTCTCCCCTGTCAGCTGTATCCCCTTGTCTAGTTCGCGTCTCTGTGTGTCCTTAGTGGCTATATCCCCGTGTCCAGTCAGTGTTTGTGTCTGCCCTGGTCCCACGTCTCTGTTCCCTCTGTTGCAGTGCGTGCGAGTCTGTGTCTTTGTTCAGTCTGTGTTATGTGTTTCCTGTTTTACTTTGAAAGTCTGTCTGATGTTAATGTGTCTGGTTTTGCTTCCCCTTGTCTCGTTAGGCCTGATTTGCCCCAGCTGTGTTTCCCTCCTGTTACCCATTCCCTGATTGCTCCCTCTGTGTATTTAAGCCCTGTGTTTCTGTGTCCGTGTCGCGATCTACCGTTTATTTTGCTGTGTGTTTTGTCAATCCGCTGGTGTTAGTTTATTTTTGACCTTTTTTCCCCAGTTATGTTATGTTATGTTTGAGTTCAGCATTAAAGCTGTTTTGGTTTAAGTTCTGTCTCCGGAGTCTGCACCTTGGGTCCTATTCCTGTCTGCACACAGCCACACCTAACACCACTTTGTTCTTTAGAACTAGAATTTAGCTTCGATGATCATTTGTATTGTCATGTACTAATATTATATTAGTTTTATATTTATATCGCTGAAGATCGAGTTACTTGAGCATAAAAATAGATGGTAGATGGATGGTAGAAGTAAGGACTTTCTTACTTTGATTTCAGAGACTGTATTTTTTCACTTTAACTTGAGTAAAGAAGTTGACTCAGTACTTTTACTGGATTATTTTTTTTAACACAAGTATCTGTACTTCTACTTAAGTGCAGGAGATGGGGTGGAGGAGGGCCAGACAGTAGACCAACTTTACCTTAATTCCATTATGGATGAGAAGTACTGTGTTAGCTAGGGCTCTGAAGTTGTGGGACTTGAAATACAAGACGCCGGCTTTTGAGCTTTCACCTTCCTGCTCCTATGTCTGGCCTTCCTGACAGCAAGAAGACTGACTCCTCCTTTACCATTTTGAGTAAAATCCTTTCTGCTTGACTCTGTCCTCTGCTTCCTGAAGTACAGAAAGGCTGAAAATGTTAGGTGGTAAATCCTCCTTTGCACTACAAAGGACACAGAATTCAGTTTTAGTAGCTAAGGTTATCAATGCTAAAATGAAAATTCCTCCAACTTTGAGAATGATGACAAGAGCAAGAGCAGTAGAACCATATTAAAAGCAGTATAGCTAATACTATATGCAAACACCACAAGCATGTTTCATGCCTTTGCACAAATGATAACAGCAGCAGGAACCATGGCTGCACACAGACCCATGAACACTGCTGACGGCCCGCTGTGAGTACACGAGGATAGAAAACCTCCTGCAGCTGCCCCCACTGTCACCCCCAACCTTCCTACATACTCCATACTTATCTGCAACTTGTCCATATTGATCTGTAGCTTTCCTGTTGCATACCCCTACTGGCCCTGCCACCCCATCAGAGCTCCTATGGTGGGACTTGTTGTGTGTTTGTATCCCATGAGTTTCTGGTTGTCAGCCAGTAGCTCCAGGGACTGAAAAAACAACAACAATTCCAGTCCCTCTCATAAGCAGACCTCCTGGAGCTCCAAACACCAGCCCAATGCAGATGTGGAAATGAGTGATGCCAGCCCTGAGGATTAATAAACAGGTCACACTGTACAGAAGATTCATTGAGTGTGAATGTGTGTATTTGTGTCCCACATAGATATACTGTAGACTTATTACTGAAAACACCAAAGTGTCTTCGCAGACCTCTGTAAAACACAATAACAACAGTCGCTTTTACTTTCATCCAGTAAATCTGTTCTGAAATGACTCAGAAATAAGCTTTATGTCTTAAGTTCGCCTGTTGAGTCCAATATTTTCTATTTCAATGCCTGGCAACAAAAGAGTTTCTAATGAATAAAAGATATTTATACAATGTATTAAATCCTCTATGATCAATATTGCAGATTCTAATTAACATATAATTAAAAGCACCGCGTTCCAATGTGGCCATCATCATTATGCTCATCAGTAAATAATAATTTAGTAAGCATGTCTTCTTCATTTAAGAAGCACATTTCCCTAACCACAGCTAGCTGCTAATATCTGTGCATTTCATTCCTGTTTTGATCACTGTTACATTATTATGTTGAAATTTAATTTCATTGTGTCTTTGATTCTTGTTTTTACTTTATGATTATTCTAATGATGAGCTCAGGTTTGAAAACGTTCCTTCCTGACAATGTCAAGCCTTGTTAAACCTCTTGACACTGTCATAAAGAAACTAGAGATGGACCGATCCGATATTACGTATCGGTATCGGTCCGATACTGACCTAAATTACTGGATCGGATATCGGAGAAAAATAAAAAATGTAATCCGATCCATTAAATATCACGAAAGCACCTCACAAAACTTGCAACACGCCGTAACTCACCTCAGAACGTTAGCACGTCGGAGCAGTATGCATCACGTGATAGAGCGGCTGTGGCATGCAGGACCTGTCGGTGGTCTGGATAGCATGTGGAGCTTCGCTAGCAACCCGGCATTTCATCTCCGACAAAGTTATCCCCGAGAGAAGTAAAGCAAGTGTGTAAGTCCATCTCTGAATGTTTGTAAAGCATTCCTGCGTTAAGCTTAACAAACGATATATGGAGCGACTGCCTCTTCTTGCTGCTACTTCAATCATGAAACTGCTTAACGATCAGCTGATCGGCTTTTCTGTCGCCAGTCGTGTCTCTAGTTTGCTTTTGGCCCACTTTGCACCAGAAAGAGGAAACCAGCGGCTGAACAACAGCAGCACGTTTAAGCTTGATCAGCTGTTGTTAGAATGTATTTAATATTACTTTCTACTCGAGGATCTTTTTCTACGTAGCTGACGGCTGGTAACTGTGCAGGGGCGGATCTAGCAAAGTTTAGCCAGGGGGGCCGATAGGGCATTAACAGGGAAAAGGGGGCACAAAGACATACTTTTCTTTCTTATTCTCATTTAAAATGTCTAGCTTTTAATAAATAATTATCTGACACCCAAAGTTTTAATTTGATGTAAAATGAATAGAAGTCAATTACTGTATATAGTAACTATTAAGTCTAATATACCCTAGTAAGCTATAGTACTTTTTCCTTTGGGAAGGTACCATCTGTGCAGTCTGCAATTTTGTTGAAGAAAGATGTTGAATCTATTTAATATTTCTTGAAAAATAATTGATTTCTGTGCATTTTTTTTTCACACTGCATCAAATTAAGGTTGATTACGTCGATTAAGCATCATGAGGTGGCGCGTGAGGGGTGGTTCCCTATTTTTTATTTATTTATTTTTGTTGTTGCTGGGAGTTGGAGCCCTATTAGTTAGGTTGCTTAATATTTATGCTAAGTACTCTTTAAAATACCAGAATAGGGAGGATGGTGTAGGTTTAAGTTTATTAGATTGATCAGTATTGCTGAACTATGAAATATTTTTTTTTTGCATACAGGTATAACAGAATAGCTTTAGTGTAGTTGTTGTTTTAAACTTGAGTATGAACTTATACAAAATGCAGCAAGATATTTAAAAAACAGTTTTGTTGATTAAAAAACACTATATCGGATTCATATCGGTATCGGCAGATATTCAAATTTATGATATCGGTATCGGTATCGGACATAAAAAAGTGGTATCGTGCCATCTCTAAAAGAAACCGGCTGAGTTAAGATCGAAGCTGGCTGTATGTGGCCCATAAGTTTGACGTCTGTGCTCTAGTGAATTTTCTGGTTATGACATCGGTGATATTCAGTGACATTCATCAAACAGGAGAGGTCAGCATGCAGTTGAATGCAAAGCTGCTCTAAAGTTCTCAGTGAAAACCTTTCACAGAATAACAGGTTAAATTAGCCTGTGTGTCACTTCAGCCGTTGTGGTGACTGTATAGATAAAACACACAAATGTGGCATCTGCATAATGATTTAGAACAAATGAGTATTTTACTTTCAACAGTAAAATTGAATGTTATGAGGAAATTAGTTCTCTATATTCAACACTAAATCAGTCTTAAAATTACTCAGATTTATGTCAAAAGTACAGGTTTACTAAGCTAATGCAACCTGAGAGTGAGAGATATGTTAGCTGTTCCCTTCAGCCACATCACAAAGGTTCTGTAATGGACTGATAGTGTTTTTACAATCTTGTATTATCTTACTTTGATGAGTTACTGCGAAATGGAGCTTCTGTTTCCTGTTCTTAGTTGACAGGCGTAGCCTCCAGTGTGGTCTTCTGCTACTGTAACCTGTCTGCTTCAAGGTCTGTTGTAGAGCAGGGCGATATGGCCAAAAATATTTATCACGATATATATTTGAAAATTTGCGATAACGATATAACTGACGATATAATTGATGCGAGACAAAATACAACTCCACAACATTACTAGCGCAAAAAGACAACCTTCCATTTATTTTCACTTAAACAAGAAGCTGGTTTTTATGTACATTAAAGCTTTATAAAAATTTAACAGTGCAAATGCAAATTCCTTGCTGAAAGTTTAACCAAAAGGCATTTCCAGTAGAAATGGGCTGACATATCCTGAGCATAACCATGTATAATATCCACTGAAGTTAAAAAGAGGTGCTTTGCAACATTAAACTGCAGTGTGCAGTACGTATTTTTCGGACCATAAGGTGCACGGGATTATAAGGCACATTAAGCGAAACAAAGCAGTCAGGAAATCAAACTTTATTAAACTCATTCTTCTTGCTTCCTCCACTTCTGTACCATTGATTCATTAATGTTGAATTCTCTGGCAGCTGCTCTATTCCCATGTTGTTGCAGTATATTAATGGCTAACCTCGTATTGTGGATGGATTATCTCAGTTGTTCTCCTGACTGAAGTTTGGTCCGTTTACAGCATCCTGCCATGCGATTGCATTTGTCTCTAACCATGAAGAACCTTCACGTTAACTTTTATAAGTGGAAAAGTGTTAGTGTTCGTCCTCCAGCTTCACTGTTTATGTTATGCTAACATAGCTGTGTCGCTAGCGATCACGTAGCACATCATTATATACCAGCTAGCCCAACTTCAGTAACCCTACAAACGTCACTGCTGTTTAGTTTCCTGTCTTCATTTATGTTGGAAGTGATAGCAGAGCTGTACGTTTGATTTTTTTCAGAAATCTCTCAGTCAGAACATGCAATATCATGCTTAGGTAACTAGCGAAACTAGCGAGCTAAATTCCGCTAGCTTCCTGCTAACTTCTAACTCCGTTAAATGTAATAACTTTTGTTTTCATGGATGCCTGGAAGTTAAACTTCATAGTTACACCTGGTAAAGCAGCAATGCTGATCGTTTTATTAAAGATGAAAGAATTTAGACAGTTTTTAAATGGCCTGTATTTATATAGCGCCTTACTAGTCCCTAAGGACCCCAAAGCGCTTTACATATCCAGTCATCCACCCATCCACACACACATTCACACACTGATGATGGTAAGCTACATTGTAGCCACAGCCACCCTGGGGCGCACTGACAGAGGCGAGGCTGCCGGACACTGGTGCCACCGGGCCCTCTGACCACCACCAGTAGGCAACGGGTGAAGTGTCTTGCCCAAGGACACAACGACCGAGACTGTCCAAGCCGGGGCTCGAACCGGCAACCTTCCGATTACAAGGCGAACTCCCAACTCTTGAGCCACGATCGCCCCATAACTCTCAGTGATGCTGCAGTGTTCGTTTGACCTGAAGAGGGGGGTTTAGGACCCAGATTACTCCCAGATTTAAGAGCATCTTAGTCCGACAAATACGACAATAACGACAGCCGCTTGCATGTTCTGCAAAAAAATGTGCTTTGTCGTGTATCTGAGGGACAAACACCAAAGCAGTTCCACATCACTGAAGTTGCACCATTTTTACAAGCCAATTCTGGTTCATCTGTTTCACTCAACAATCGGCCATGTGCGTATGAAAACAAAGAAACTGCGCATTCGCGTTTTACTCATTCTATCGCGATATTTCATTTTCCTATCGTTGCCTAACATTATACCGGTATTGCCGTGAACAGTATAATATGGCCCAGCCCTAGTCTGTTGGTCTGTTTTGCTTTCAGAGATGTTCTTCTCTGTAGCTTCTTTGTAACAAACCTATTAGCTCAAAGTAGTCTGGCTTTCTCCTCTGACCTTTGACATCATCAAAGTATTTTCACCCAGATAACTGCTGCTCACTGGATATTTTCTCATTTCAGATGACTCTCTATAAACCCTTAGCGATGGTTATGTGGGAAAAACCCAGTACATGAAAAAGTGTGGGAAATACAGCCCATCTGACATCACCGACCACGTCATGTTCGGTCACCTTTCTTCCTGATACTCTTTTTTTTTTTTTTCGCCTGTCCCATTTGGTTCTTTTGCCATCAGAATTATTGTCTAAAGGCCAAGAAAGATGCCCAATGGGTTTTCTTTACCAATATATTTTCACTTGCTAAACACGGGATAGACATGACTGGGAGAAAGAAAAGGGAGAAAGAAAGAGGGAAAGAAAAACAGCGGGGAAGAGGAACAGTGATAAAGGGCATAAAACCAAAACAATCAAAACAAAACAAAACAGACAAAAAATACATATGTCAATCACCTGGTGAGAAAGAAAAAAGAGAAAACAAGCAAAAAAAGAGAGCAATATAATAAACAACATCATCACAATAATCTATGTGAATATAACAGTAAATACTAAATATTGAATATTATTGTGCAGCACATAAGATCAACAGCGCACAGTGTGTTTTGAGGTAGGAGCCAAAAAAGGTTTAGTTTGTTTGTGTGAGCACCCGTGTGTACACCTGTGAGCATGAGCGCACTTGTATTCAAAAGGTTACTTCATGTAATGATCTGCTAGAGGGTGTGGGGAGCCATAGCCCCGTCCTCCAGCACATGAAGCAGGTATAGAGGAGATCCTGGCTCCAGACATCCAGAGGCCCCCAGAACACAAGAGACCAAGGAAGACCAACAGAGGGGCAGCCGTGCCACTCTCCCAGAAAGAGCTGAGGAGAGTCCTAGATGAGAGGTCACTCAGCAGCCGCGGAGCAGAGGCCAGGGGGAGTTGCAGTGACGTGCCCGTGAGCTCCGCCGGCAGCCAGCTGTGCCGGAGTGACCGAGCCCCAGGCCCAGAGGCCGAGGGCACCCCACCCCCCGAAGGGGCCCGAGCGAGCCCCAGGCTCCAGGCCCCGACAAGCAGCCACCAGGAGTGAGCCGGTGTGTACCTGGACGCCCATCCCCGGACACAAAGAACCACCAATGCACCGATGTCTGAGGACGTCTGCCAATGGAAGGGGGAATGGTGGGGGAGATAGGCCTCCATACATTGGAGGGCCTGAGATGTCCCTACAGAGGTGGCGTCTGATACCCGACCTGACATATAGACACAGACAAACAGGCACACACAGATACAGACATCCATTCCCACCTTCATGCTCTCATATGCAATTACTCAACACTCACCCAACGTGGAGACAGACATAAATAGACACTGTACACTCCCCAAGCATACCCTAAGCCCCAGATCTAGGTACCCTTGCCCCTAGAGGGGGAAACTGCACCCAGACCCAGGTGGTGTTACCCTCTTCCCTGGGGTGGAGAGAAGCAGACCGCCCCGACTCCGCAGCAGCAGGGAGGCCCCACATTCCAGACCCCAATGGGACGGCCAACTCCTCCTCCCAGCCCAACAAAACTGAAACAAAACTGAGCTACTGCCAGACAAAGCCACAATTCTCCCTTCAGCTTGGTGATACTCTTTATTGGTTGTGGAACTTTTTAAAGAAACTGAAAGCATTCAATTCCCCAAAATGGATTTTCTTTTGCACATATTAAGTATTATTTAACCAAAATTCATGCTTTATGGTTTCCAGCAGCATTCAGCATCCTCATACCTCTTTCCTAAAACAGGTTCTGATGATTTGTCAGAAATATTTTAACCGTCAACAGCAGCCAGTATGATGGTGTCAGTTCCTGGCAGCACAGCAAACAAGGTGTCTAAGAACGGAATGTTGTCCTGCAAACATTTGTGGATACACCTCCTCCTGGTCGGATAAGTATGCACTAACTGCCCTTCTGGCCTGTTCTGTATAGACTCACCTGACAGCTTGACGGTTGAGAAGAAGTGATAAGAAACGAGAAATTAAGTAAGATTAGTCAAAGGTATTTAGAAGACCTGACAAAAGAAGAGAAACTAAGCACGAACAAAAGCAGCTACCCGTCTCACCACCTCGGATCATGTCGCTGTCAAAGCCAGAGGACCAGCTAGCCTACGAGCTAAGCTGTCCCATCTGCCTTCAGCTCTACTCGGACCCGGTGGCTCTCCCCTGTGGGCACAACTACTGTCTATTCTGTATCCGCAAAACTATTGACAGCACGGATAAGACTGGCAAAATCCTGCCGCGCTGCCCAGAATGTCGTGAGGAGTATCCTGGCACGGATAACCTGCAGATAAATTTCAAACTTCGCAGCATCATTGAGAACTACAAGGCCACCGCGCTGCTGCTGAACATGCAAGCCGACTGCGTGGATACCAAAATGGAGGTTTTCTGCGATCAGTGCATAGATGAGCAGTCGCCCGCCGTGAAGACCTGCCTGAAGTGTGAGGTGTCTCTCTGCTCCAGACACCTTCAGAAACACCACGAGAAGGAGTTGTTCAGGACCCACCCCGTGGTGGAGCCCACGACGGAGCTGAGAGTGAAGGCCTGTGCCATCCACCAGCGTCCCCTTGAGTACTTTTGTTCCAACGACATGATGTCTCTGTGCACCACGTGCGTCGTAGAGGGTCATCACGAGAGCCACGACGTTCTCATCTTTAGCGTAGCTGAAGAGGAGATGAGACGAGCGCTGGAGGCCCGAAATAAGGTACTTTTGACTGCATTAACATTTTAACATTTTACCTACTGTTATATTGTAGCATTATATATTAGGAAGGGGGGTTATTATATATGTATTAATAAATAAATTGATAACCTACAAAATGTGGGCATATCTGGGTCAGCTGAGCATGCACAAAAGTGAAAGTAGTGCTCAGACAGGGCTTGTAGACTCATGAATAAAATATTCAAGTTATACAAATGCATAATTCATGTTATAAAAATATGTGAATCCCATCAGGGAACTTACTGTTGAGAAATGTCAAAACCTGAAAATCCTGTAATATAATTTTGGAACAATGTTTAAAAGACTATGCTCTATGCACATGGGACATAGACATGGGAACCGAACTTGTTTCACGTATAAATTAAGGGCTTGGCACCTCAGTGACTCACTGCCATTTTTGAGGAGTGGTGAAGATCTGGAATGCAAAACAAATCTGTCTGATAGGAATAACCTGATGACCTTTGGCAGAATCTAAGGGAGTGCACAGTTTCGTGCTATACATACAATTCAAAAGTGCAAAGTCAGACCGTTGAATTTAATATTTTGGACCAGAAAATGATCAAACTTTGATGGAATATGATCATATATTACTTAACATTACAGAAAACATTTACAGTACTATATATATGTATATATAGATCTGTTTTCTCTACTTGTTTTCCGAAAGCACTTACGAGAAAAGGGCACCCAGTTTTTCCAGATCCGAAATCTTTTATGCTTATACACAATAGAAAGAATCCTGTCGTGTGAAACTCAAAAGATCTTAAAACATATTACATGTGTGTTTGCAGGTCATTTCTAGCAGACTGCAGCTGACAGAGGGACTCCTGCAGAAGACAGCAGAGGATCAGGGAACCTCTGAAGCTGTAGGAGAAAAAATGGTCAGCAAGGCTGTGACAGTCATGGACAGCATAGGTGCTCTGGTGGACAGGTAACCTGCTGCACATTTGCTGCTAGTAACACTGCCTTAAAAAGTAGCAGGTGGTGTAATTAAGCAAATGCAGTGACCAAAGATGGACTTAAAGGCTTTGAAAACACATTTCCCCAATTACAGTCTGAACTATATGAGGTATGAATGCACGCTCAACAATCTCTCATAAAACCAAACACACCCTGTTCTGATAGAATATCCTCACGAATCTTTGACTTTAAAGCACTTGATAAAAATGTTTGCAGGTTTTCATTTGATTTTTGTGGTTAAACGTTAAACTCTACAACCATCACAATGTAAAAATAGATGGAATGAATTCTCAATAAAGAACAGGAATTATCTTTTTTTCCCAAATGCTTTAAAAGTCAGCCAGTGTTCGTGCACAGTATGTTTTCAAACAGCAAGATGACAAATGATATTGGCTTTAAAAAGGTGTGGAAAACCCAGAATGCATATTTCAGAGGTGGTAGAACAGTTTCTTCAGGAGCTTCTCTCTGACAGGATGTGCTTCATATTTTCAGCAGCAAATAAAAATACAGACCAAAACTTCGACCCCTCAAAGAATGTAGTAAGCATGTATGTAATTAATGCAGTTCATCTGCATTTTAGGCCTACCAGCGTCTGTTTTGTGGTGCAGATTCAAGGGTGTCTGTAACACCCTAATACTTTAGTAAGTTTCAAGAAAACATTCAAGAAGGTATATCTTTGGAAGGAAGTAAGACTGAAATGTAGAGCTCAGTCACATTAGTGAGGCTGTGTGTGAGCTAGTTGTACGTTAAGTTAAATAAAAATATTGAGCATGCATAGCAGCAATTTCCCCAGGGCCAAGGGACTGTTGGAGGAGTTTATTATGTCATAGGTTGTCCAAATTAATATATGGACGTTCATGCTGAGGGTTGGAACTTTCTGGAAGTTCAGGAACTTCTGGGTGTGCCTCCTAGCACATTTCTTATCATTTAGGTAGTCTACCAGCAGCATTTCAGCCAGTTTCATCTCACAGGCATTTTCTCAGTACCAGGTATTTATTAAAAGAACAAAAACAAAAACAACTCACATACATAATCAGATGCTATCTGTTTCGCTTTTTTGTTTGATTTTTAAAAAACCATTTGGCTAGCTGGCTAACCTTATCTAATTAGCACAGATTATAACTTAGATTGTTGAATATTTTCTGAGCTTTGTGATTATTTCTCATTGTATGGACGCAATGGATGCATGTACAACTTTAAAGCAGACACAGTGATGAATCGATCTACCTGACTCTGTTTAGTAACATCACGATAATAAAAGGAATAAAAATGACCAGTCCGCTTCACTTGTGTGCTGTGATACAGGTACAGGGATCGCCTGCTTTTGCTCTTGGAGGAGGAGAGAGGACAGCGCCGCAAAAGCTGGCAGCTAGGCGTGAGTGCACTTGAGGAGCAGCAGCAGCAGCTGATGGAGGCCCAAAAGAGTGCCACAGAGGTCCTCAATGAGACGGACACATGCATCTTTATACACAGGTACAGAAATCTGCCCTGCTACTACAATTAAAAAGAAGAAATATATAGAACAATGTAAAAATGAAAAGAAAAGTGAAAGTGATGCAGTATTCTTACTGATAAACCGACATTTAATTGTTTATTACCCATGGCAAATGGATAGATGAGTTGAGTAAGTAATAATAAATCCTTTGCTCTCCAGGTTCATGCAGATTGAACAAAAGCTGAGACATGTTGTCACCAGTGCCATTTCCTCCAACATCCCCTCAAAGGCTCCACTCAATAATATGTGCCTGCAGGGAGGTCTCAAAACCCAAGACTTCTGCACAGAAATGACCCGCCTCATGGATTCTCTTCATATCCTCCTCAACCCACTGGAACTCACCTTCAGCATCTTCACCGCCCACCCCAACCTGCTGGTGTCCAACGATCTGCGCACAGTCAAATACAGCTCCAACAAGCAGTCGTACCCGGAGCACCCCGAGCGTTTCACGAGTGCACCTCAGATCCTGTGCAGCCAGGGTTTCTCTGGCGGCGAGCATGTATGGGTTGTAGAAGTGGGACCCAATAGCATGTGGTCATTGGGCGTGTGCTACAAGAGCATTCCTCGCCGTGGTGACCACAGCCGTCTGGGGCACAACACTGTGTCCTGGAGGCTGCAGTGGAAAAACGGCAAGCTGACAGTGTGCCAGTGCTCCTCAAATGTGGTCCTTAAGGAAGTGACCACACCACCGGTCAAGATTGAGGTTGCACTGGATTACGAGGGGGGAACTTTGACGTTCCACAGCACCAAAGGGCGCAGGGAACATCTCCACACCTTAAAGGCTGTGTTTAAAGAGCCTGTTTACCCGGTATTCAGTATACTTTCAAACACACCAGACTCCTGGATCACACTGAGCAGTGGGATGTGAATACATCCTGCATAGAAATTGCTTGGGTAGTCAGCCAAGTGAACTGCCTTCCAGCTAACACAAAAACCCGCAATACGTCTGCTGCCTTGCATTGTATAAATTTAGCATTACAATCACATGAGATTGTTTACAAAAATGTGTTATTCATGTTTTGGGTGTTTTAATAGAGTAGATTTATCAATACAGGCGCCTACTACTTTTGTGAGATCTTGAGGCATAAACATTTATGTCACAAGATCATGTTTCCATTTTGTGTGTTTTGTAAATGTTATTGGAACGTGTTGAATGTTGTGTTTGCTCCCCATACAGTAAACACTGCTGTGCGCAGACGCTGACATTTAGGCATAAACCGAGACATGTTTTGTGTTTATTCTATAAATAAACTTATCTGGCAATGTTTCTGTGTGTCTTGTGACCAACTTTCTTTGTCTCAATACTTTTACGGGTGCATAGAAATAATCTATGCCGTATATAGCCTTTGATTGGCTGTTGATATTTCAGCCATTCAACTATGACCCTGGAGTTGCCAGGTGTGCCTGTAAATCCTTGTTGTTGTTTTTTAAGCGATTAAGCAATTTGCATTTAATCTGACTTCCCCCAGAACACACATGTAATAATTTCTTATTAACAATTTCGTATTCACACGCAATGTTATCATTTCCAACACACGATCTGACCTTTACACATGTGCAAGAGGAGGATGGTTCACGAAGAACCTGGCAACCCTATCCCTTCTGTCTCACATTCTGTCATTGGGCAGGACAGCAACATTATTTCATATTATAAACATTTTTCTCACCACGAAAGCTGTGCGTTTGCAGCAGAAGCATGGGTTCGGGAGAGAGTACAACAAGAAAAGTGTCCTTCGGTGTTGACGATGAGGACAGGGTCAGAATTCTCCGTGGAGTCAAGGTAATGCTAATTTAGCTAGCACTTGAGAAGCCATGTTAGCATTACTTTAATGTCTCGTTTAGCGCTGACTGGCTATTGTCAAATTAAGTTGTTGCTTTGTTCAAGCTATCAGTCTACGACCGGTAGAGTGTCACTGCTAAAATGAGGAGGTACAAAGGTAGGAAGAGGGTGGGACAGGTTGTTGAAAGAGCTGAAATATGTAAAAAAAAAAATGTTACCCCAAACTCCATTCGTAATAAGGTGAAAATAGTAATGTTCCTTGTTTACAAGTAAAAGAATATACGTGGCAGATGCTCTAAGAAATATAGAAAACTTTAGCACCTTAAGGTAAATTCGGCATATACATTGCCTACTTAGCAGG
The DNA here is from genome assembly GCF_057382275.1 of Copadichromis virginalis. Lineage (NCBI taxonomy): Eukaryota > Metazoa > Chordata > Actinopteri > Cichliformes > Cichlidae > Copadichromis > Copadichromis virginalis. The sequence goes on from NC_140637.1 coordinate 12,916,495, forward strand.
AAAACTAATTGCCCGAAATTAAACCTTTTAGCTGTTACCTAGTCGCTGGCATTTGCTAACAACGTTAACACAATAACACATTTAGTTTGCATTGAAACGTTAAAGTTCGCTGTTATCCTACGTGAACATGTCTGCTGCACAGTAAGTGTGTATCAAAGAAAAACGGGGAGACTCGTATAAATGTCATAACTGCCTAACATGTTGGTTTAACTGAGCATATGTTTAACTAAAAGTGGATGGCTTGAAATGAGCAGATTTCAAACGAGGTTTGGTGTGGAGTTGACGCCTCTTTACAGTGTTGCTTTCACGTGCTGTTGGACATATAGAAAGCTTATACTTTTAACACAACCAAGTAGAGCGAGTTAGTGTATGCAAGTGAAACCAATGAAACACTAATGCAGTTGCATATATAACTAAATTGTCGTCTTCTAAAACAGGAAACGATAATGAACAAAACAACAAATAGAAATGATTTCAACAGGGTATAGGCATGTCTAGTTTTGCTGAGCTTTCGGTCACCTGTCAAGCACTGACAAAATCAGTTAGATAATCATACACCTCCATGTTTATTTCTTTTCTGAACTCGTTTGTGGAGATTCTTGCATTGTCATAATGATGCAGATGTGTACTCATTTCACCTTTAGCCTGTTGGTGTGCATGATTAAGTGGTAAATTAAAATTTACCACAGTTAAACTTCTTGCATGCGCACACATACAGAAAGTCAGCTGGTGTGGGTGTGTGCCTCCAAATATCCTGACATTATGAGGAAATGAAGACACCCTCAGATCCTGCAAAAACAACGACTGGAAATTAATACGTTGTGGTGGAATGCAATGGGGTTAGCAGGTTTGTAAATGTAAAAACAGTTTTTATGTAGTGCTTTTCTACTCTGAGCACCCAAAGTGCTTTTAAAATCTTTTGTGAAAATGTCTGTAAGAAGAGAGCCTGCCTTGGTTGCACATTCAGTGTGACTCATAGAAACAGTGAGTCAGTGCTCCCTCCTGTGGTTTTTGGGGTAGTAGTGCTTAAGGACTTCCCTGGATACACAAAGACACACACACACACACATACAGATACACATACAATAGAGGTTCAGTGATCCTCTATTAATGGCATGTTTAAGAGGCTCATGCTTTTTTGTTGTTGTTGTTTTTTTATCTGAAGGATTACACAAATGTTTTTTTTTTCTATGAAATAAATAAAACACGTCGTGTATATTATATGCTTTGTTGACTCTGTTTGTCCAGCTGTCAGAAGATGTTCTGCAAAGAATGAGAGGAGTTGCCAACATTGCCCCAGACCGCACGTCATCACCTGCCTCAAGCCCTCAAACAAACACAGGTAGTGATCATTTTTGAGATTAGATTCTATTGGTGCCTCTGCAGTTATCAAGTTTGCTTAGAAGCCAGTTTGTTTTAATTATTCCCCTTTTGATTGCTGACAGTTTATTCTCTCTCTCTCTCTTTGTGGGAGTAGGTTTCACTGAGTCCCAATATTAACCGTTTTATTATCTCTGTGTGAACACACTGACTGGAACTGAGGTGTGAAAAAACCTCACCCGCTGTGAATTAGGCGTCATTGTTCTGCTATGTGCAGTTGCAAGTACAGTGTGCCAACATTGTGTGAGAACTTGATAAACTTTGACACATACAATTCAAGGGAAGTGGACAATTTGGAACTGGTTCTCGAGTCTCATCTGTAAATGCAGTATCACATCAGCTGATACGTGTTTAACGAGAAAATATTTTTTTAAGAAAAAAAAATGTGTTGCCTGAGCTTTTTAACTAAGCTTTTTAACTTTTTAACTTTATACTTACATATCTATATTATTGCTAATATATATATTGTAATATATCTATATCATGGCTAAAGTACTTCTGGATGGATGCAAACTGCATTTCGTTGCCTTGTACCTGTGACATGTGCAATGACAATAAAGTTGAATTCTATTCTAACTGGACACCTGTGTCAGAATAAACTGAGAGCGGGAAATGATTTTGGCAGCCAGGGAAACGTTGTGGTGTCCTCGTTTAAAGAAAAAAAAAATCACTATTTTTCTTTTTCTTTAGTGGAATTTAATTTACTGAAATCGACTGTTGCTTATCAAATTGTCAAACATTGCCAGAAAATGTATAGGGTTTTACACTTCTATTAAGAAAACACAGATTCACTATCAACTAAATGTCTGACCTAAAGTAAATTTTGAGCCATGAAAAATCTTTTAGTTCATACAAACATTTTTTTTCTTAAGAAAGATTACAATGTTTGATTATATAGTATTAATTATACATGTGCATTAGTCCCTATTTTGACAGTAAAGCTGTAAGCCACAAAAGTGCCAAAGTTGTTTTTACCTTGTGTGATAATCTTTTTTCCTTTGAACATTTGTTGTCTTTGTTCAGCCTCCTCTCACAGTGCCAGCTCAGGCTCTCAATCTCAGCAAGGCCCACAGCAGTGCGCACAACCCAGTTCGCACTCCAGCAAATCGGCCTCCTTCAGCAAGGAAGATCAGAGGAGGTGAGTTAAAGGAAATTCAGGATACAGATTTTAGTTAAGATTTCTGCCTGGTGACCATTTGAATGCATTGCAAATAGAATTGCTGCATATTGGAGCAAAAGGTTTTTTGTGATTTGTTATAAATCACAAGGTTGTGTTGCTGTTTGCGTTGGAAAGAGAACAAAAAATGTGGAAGGTGTGCCACATTTTTTTTTTTGAAGGCTCAATCAAAAAAACTAAAATGAGCTGTAACAGGATAATATGCAACACTGTGAAGGTTTCAGAAATATGATCTGATGCTTATCATTTCAGAGAGCCTTTAAATCGAGAGCTTCTTCTAAAAGAGTCCTGACTAATTTAACCTGCAGGGCATCATGCATGGTTTCATATTAAGTCAAGTTAAGTAAATGCATAAATAAATACCTGTAAAAATTATCAAGCTCCTTTTTCCATTCTGGGTTGTGCGATTGTACAACATGTCTCTGTTTTGATGGAAGCTGTTTTTGTATCCAAAGAGGTTTGATTTTTGCAAGATGCAAGCTTGCTAGTTCAATATTGGTTACCAGTGTGTCTATATAAAGTAGTTTCACAAATTATTTTAGCTGTCATGGCCTTTGCTATTTATAAGCTAAACTCAGGTATCACTTGACATTTGAGACCCGGGTTAAACTGTGTTGCACAGGATAAATCATGTTTGATAAGGACCTTCATTAATAGTAATTTTGTTCATTTGAAAATGGATAAAAGGAGGTAATTCTTATTTCATGTCAGCATTCTGATTCATGTCTAATGAATGAACTAAACTCCTGATAAGTTTGATGCTACCCTACAATGCATGTTTCTAATATTCTATGGAGGGAGCTTAAAGTGTTTCTATACTGCCCCCTAGTGGACATACATAAATATATACATACAAGATCTGACTGTACTGTGGAAAGCCATGAAAAACAGTATAAAAGATTAGTGTGCGTTAAACCTCCATTCTTTGTAACACCTACCATCAGGCCATGTGAAAAGGCTTCTGGTTCAATAGAAGGCTATGGGAAAAAGGTCCTGAGCTGTGACCTCTGTAAACACTTTCCCGATGACTTTATGGGCTCAGTCACTCATTTCAGATTATATTGAATTAAAAATAAAGACTTTTTACAAACAAACAAAAAAATTTGGTCTTTCAAAGTGTCATGAGGATTATCTGTAATCCATCTTACATACTTTAATGTGTCAGTTTGCCATTAATGTAAGCAATATTCATTATATGTATGGTTTAAGGTATGAACAACAACAGAAGTTACTGAAGGAAGAGTGGGCCAAGATGGCACAGCGAGAAATGGAGGCGGCAAAGGAAGAGATGGCCAAAGCCACGAGCCGGGAAAGACAACAAACACGGCTGGAAGCTGAGAGGACCAAACAGTTGGTATATACACACCCACACACCCATGCATGCGTCAGACATGTTTTCTATTAAAGTTTAAATCTCTTGTTTCTTTCATGTGTCGTGTTGAGCTGCTACTGATAGTTTAAATAAGAGTGAAGTAAGTTCATATTTAAAACACTTTAGTCCAGGGGTCCCCAATCCCAGTCCACGAGGGCCAGTGTCCTGCAGGTTTCAGATGTGTCCTTTATCCATCACAGCTGATTTAAATGGATAAATTACCTTCTCAGCATGTCTTGAAGTTCTCCAGAGGCCTGGTAATGAACTAATCATGTGATTCAGGTGTGTTGACCCAGGGTGAGATCTAAAACCTGCAGGGACACCGGCCCTCACGGACTGGGTTTGGGGACCCCTGCTTTAGTCAGTCACACTGCACTAGGCAGGACCCTGTAGGAAGTAATTTCTCTGCAAGGGTTAATACAGATGTCTCTGAAAGTCGGTCAGTACGAAAGCTTTGGGAGTCTAAAGCAAGACAAGAGGGGTTTGCAAAGTGGTAGGAGATTCAGATTTAATCCAATTAAAAATTGCCATCACATCCAAAGTTATAAAAAATCAAAAAGTATTTTTTGCATAAAATAAAAAACTATACTCCTACAGCCAACCTTATATGTTATGTATGACCTAATGCAACCTGAAATGACCCTCTGGGCATTGCTGACCATTTGCTGTATATACTTAAACAATAACAACTCTGTACTCCAGCTTAACTAATTGCCTCTTCTAGTTTTTCTTGTTACACCTAACACGCCTTGCCTCTCCTTCGACTGCCGCTCTATGTTTACAGAAACTTTGTGCATCATTTCTGTTAATATGGTTATGATGTGAGTGAGGGATATGATGTTGCTTCCCCCTGCAGTATCTGCCAGTGACCCATTGAGGGAGCTGTTGCTGCCTGTGTACAGTTCTTTAAAGTTTTAGTCAGCAGTCATCCTAGCTCTGTTCACTGAAGAGGTCAGGTGTTGCACGAGTTTGTTGATAAAGTTGTGTAAAAGTGGATTAATCTGAGTGGGAGGAGATAGGTTTGACGTGGTGTCAAGATGTGACTCAGTCTGATGAGTTTGTCTGTGGTTAAATCGGAGTATTCATACGGACGCAAATTGGCTCTTGAGATTGAATTTGCAATTTCCATGATGATACTCCCCCTGCCTCCTCCTCGTCCTCCTTTTTATCCTCCCCTTCTCACCTATTACATCCCTGTTCTTTTTCTATCTACTCCTCTTTCCCATGTTCTCCCTCCCTCATTTCTCTTTCTTCTTTCCTGCCCTCACCCCCTATCTCACTCTGTCTTTCTCTCCTTTTCTATCCCAGCCCATCACTCTCTCCTTCCTGCCCGGGAGACGGTATTATCAGCGTAGTGCAAGCGGTAAATTGCACCCTGAGAGTTTCCTGGAGCTGGAGATAGGAGTGGTGCGGAGATGCCCGTGTAGTCATGGGTGGGGAAGGTTGAGGGGGGGGCTCTTGTTGTACACATCAGCCGGTGCCTGTTTCATACAACTCTTCCTCCCCCTTCCCCTCCTATTACACCCCCTCCCCCCCATCGCTGTAGCGCCTGTCTTATCTCCACTCCAACATACTCCCACTGCTAATAGAAAGCTGCTGGAGGGATGCGCTGAGCAGAATGACCGCTTGAGCAGGACTGGACCTCCTGATGCTGAGGGCTGCTTGTAATTACTGTTTCTGTGCTATGAAAACCTACATGCACATGCATACGAAGTGTGGGCAGACTTGCTCACATTCTTTACTCAAATTTTATTTTTTATTTTTTATTTTTTTTGCTGTTATGGAGTCAGAGAGCATGATCACTCATCTTCCACAGTTCTTTGTCCTGTGCACCCTTGCATGGGTAGTTTTGTTTTTTTTTTTTTGGTCATTTATAAGAATGTCATATTTTGTATCACAGTAATACAGACATAGCAAAGAGTATATCTAGTGCATACTGTATGAGCAGTTTGCCTAAACTTATCCATTAAGGTGTATCCATTAATCATCCATTAATCACCTCCAGCCAGCAGATTTATTTATTATAATATAGCATATTTCCCATAATTGAGTGGTTTCTGTGAATCTCCAACCTCTTGGAGAATCTCAATAAAAGGTCATATAAAAAGAAACTAGAGGTATGTATTCAAAGACATGCAGGTTTAGTACTGGTTCAGCATTTAAAATATAGTTTTTATGTGGATCAGCAATACTTTGCTAAATTTTCACTAAAATTGCTCATTTAAGTTGCAGTATTTTATTTTTCTGAGCCCCAAATTACTGGAGATGGCCATGTGAAATATTTCAGGGCTGAATAGCACATTTACAAAACTGTCCTGAGAGTTCAAATGCACTGCAACTTGAAAAAGACAAATCAAGTGCTGCAAAAGCACACAAAACACAAAGAAAGTTGAAGAAAATACAATGGAAACAGAAAAAATTCCACAAACTCACAAAACCCAACGGCAGTGTTTTTGGGAAGACAACAATGTGACGAACAAGCTAACAGTAAACAGCTAATAGCAATAGTAAAGTGTTGCTTTTTCTATTTGTTGGTGTTTTCTTAAGCTGCAGTGTGTTTGAAATCTAAGGACCACTGCACGTTTAAGCTTTATTAAAAATGTTTTAAATTTAAAACCAAATCGATTTTACTTTCAACCAGGAGCCACAGTCTAAGGGAATGTCCTATTTGTGACCATCTTTCATAATCAATATGGATTATGTTTTACTAGCAAAACTGGTACATGGCATAGAGCACATGGATGTTGGATGTTCACTGTTTTTTCCGATAAACCAGTGGAGGAAAAGATGGGATTTGGGGTAAACTTTAAAAGTGACATTTCACCGTGTAGGTTAGGTGGTTGATTAAAACAGGATTTAAGCCAATGAAAGGTCCTATTTCTTCTTGCCATTGTAATACCAAAACCTGTGCTCACATTGTAGCTGTGATTACCAAATTCTTTTAGGTGTAAAGGATTTAGATCATTTTTAAATCTCAGTGGTGTCTCTGTGCTTTTTTGCTTTTGGGAAGCGAAAGAGCATTAGGACCCAGAACAGGCTAATCACATCAGACATGACATGTACACAGTGTAGATGGACGAGTGTTTACAAGTTAAAAACATAATAATAAAAGTGAATATTTTGTTATTTTTAGTGATAAAAATCTAAATAACTTTCGAGTTTTGATGGATTACATAGCTGGCAGCAAAGTTCTCTGGCACCCATGGTCAGAACCAATGTACATTTGGCAGGGAGCCATATTAATTATGCAAGGAAAAGTTTAAAGCTGTGACAGTTATGCAATATTTCCTGAAAAGGGAAAGTAAATGGATGAGGAAGACTGAACATATGAGACGATTCAAAATGGGAGCTGACAGCTGATTAAGCATTTACTAAGTAATTGGGAGCAAGAAGGATGTGAGGATGAAAAAGAAGTGACGGAACATTTTGTGAAGGGTTAGGATGAAGAATGAAGAGGAGCCGGGAATGAATGGGAGTGAAAGAGAAGATGACACGCATTTCCTGCGGAATAGAACTGAGGAGAAGGGAACGAAAAAGGAGCCCTTTACAAGCGATTGAACATTTCGTGAAGGATCCACAAGGAAGTGGAAGGGAAGCGCAACAATGGGTCAACGAGAAGGAAGGAGGGACTATTTGTAACGCTTCTTTGTCGCATTGGGAGGATGAATTGCAGAAGGAGGGTGTGATTTTTAAAAGCGGGTTACAAGATGAATAAATATTTCGCACAATCAGGAGATGTTAGACAAGGAGGGATGAGGGGTGGCAGGGGTTGAGAGAAAATATGAAATCTGAAGGAGAAGGACGAGGAGGAGAACAAAGACGGAAAGAAATGATGAGCAAGAATGAAAATGACAGATGCCTCAGCACTGCATACAGAGGGGAGGGATACGTGCAGGGAGAGTTTAAAAAAAACAAACAGCTGAGTAAATGCTTCCTGTGGAAGTTGAAATAAAGAAGATTTAGATGTAAGGCATGAAGACTGAAAGTAGCACCACTAAGTTTAACTAGTTTACTAGTTTAACTAATGTTTATGATGATCATCATGATGATGATCCAGAAAGAAGACGCAGCAGGTGACCTGCAGAATTGTTAGAAAGCGGAGGATTAGGAGGAGAGAGGAGCTGTGCAAATGTGTGCCGAATGGACGGAGTCGCGATTTATCCTTGAGTGTCGGAACAAAGGTGTGAGGAGTGGGCAGAGAAGGTTGCTACAGGTGACTCAGTGCCCGCTGTCCTCGTGCGTGGTCGCAGCACTGAGTCACACGTCAAGAAAGAGCCGGTCAGCGATGTGTGGCGTCTGCTCTTTAACTGCTTCTTTCTTTTCCGGTGCCTTTCACTCCCTCGCTCATTTCCTCCTGTCTTTTGTGCTCTTCCTAGCGCACTGCCTGATCCTTCTGTTCCTCTGGCCCTTTCCTCATCTTTCAAGCCAAAGCTCTCGCCCACTCTGTGCCACACTCTGTGAATAGTCTTTGTTAATAGCAAATCTTCTGCAGATTAATTTCAGAATAAGTGTGTGTGTGGGGGGGAGGAGAACGGGCGAATAGAAAGAATAGAAGCAAGTTGAACTAAAGAGCTAAAAGGGATTTTCTCTTTTTATATTGTATTAATGGCCTTTTGGTGCATCTTGAAAGCCCCACCCCCCCTTTAAAAATAAAAAAAAAAGGTTATAAGTCACATTAGCATATGGTAAATTTCTCTCTCTGCCTCTGTGTTCTCACAGAACAATTAGGAAGACTATTTTATTAGCTGCCCTTTAACTTCCTCTGACTGAGCTTGGGCTAATATAAAATGCCAGCCTTGTTTTTCTCATTCTTCAAACGTGCCTTTTAAGCACAGGTGAGTCAGTTGCATCTTACTTGGACTTAATGTGACAGGGAACATGTAAGGTGGTTAAAGGGTATTATGCAGGGAATTTTTCATGTCAGTATAACACTTTTAAAACTATTTAAGGCTTCTGTTTATTCAGGAAACCTCTGTTTGGGAGGGAAAAATGTCCTCATCATCATCAGGTATCATTGGCCAGCTGTCCAGTTTAAAAAAAAAAAAAATCCTCAGGGCTTCACAGAAGAGAATTAATGGGCACACAAGCAATCTTTACATCATGAGGAGATGTTCTCAGGCTTTGATTTGCTTTTAGCTCAGACATAAAAGCAAAATAAAGCCTGATTACATAATATTAAGAGACATTATTATTAACATAAAGCCTGTCTTATATAAACGTGCACACATCTAATTCATAGAAGTGGACATTTACCAGAATGAGATACTACTGCGTTGTTCTGGGAAATGTCCATGTATTAGCTGGTTACATGCACTCTGGGTGTACTCAGTTTGAATCACTTCCTCCAGTCGACACTAGATGGCAACAAAACCATATGCCATATTTCATATGTTGGCCTGTCTGTCTTATTTTGCCTGCTGCTTTGTCCCTGTGCACATCATGCACAAAAACTAGATAAATTTGAAATTCTGTCACCAGAAAAACCAGTCACAAATGCTATTCCACCTGCTCCTCCAACACTAATGGAATCTGTCTGTGCCCTCCTTGTACATGTCCTATTGTCTGCCATTATTTTTACTGTCAGAATTGCCTGTGGTACAGCGCCAGGGCACTTTTCATTGTAATGTTCATATTCGTTTAGTCTTTAAGGAAGCTATCATATATATATATAGAGCTGTTGATGCTCTTTGACTCACGTGCTGTAGGGATGTTCCTGGATCTTTACAAAGAAAGCAATTATCCTTATTCAGATTTGCACCAGGTCACTGAGTGAGGTTTGCATTCTCCATATTTAATACTTGTGAGGTTTTTGGTTTTTTTTTATGTTTGGTTTCTTATTTTGATGACACATTAAATTTGAGCCATAAAATTGCATGTAAAAAAGGGTTAAATTATATTTTCAATTAAAGTTTAAAAGTAAATCATTATTTTTTGTTTGGTTTTTGTTTTTAGGACAAAAACATATATACTGATAATCGAATGAGCTCTTGTACCCACGTGTACTAAACATCCTTCATTATAATTTCTTAGTACATGTCATTAAAAAAACAAAAAAATCCAAGTGCAGCATTACAACCTCCGAATCAAAACAACACCTTGCACACTGTGTTGGACTCCTCATTAATACTGACAGTGGTGTGTTACTATTTTCCCACCTTTAGCTTTTTTTCCATGCTATTCTGAACAGTTACTGCAATATCAGTGCACAACTTTTTTTTGTCAGTGTGGTTTGAATTGTGTGTATCTACAACTGACTAACACACAGATATCTGGCTTTTCCTGTGTGATGTAGCACTGTCAGGCATTTTTGCTTTAATAAAAGTTAGATTTTATATGAAAGAAAAGTGCAGCGGCCCTGAGAGGTGCAGTGCAATTTAAGAAAACACTAGCAAACAGAAAAGTTTAATGCAACACAACAAAAATAGAAAACAAAGCCACAAAACCTCACAAGAAAAAGCAAAACCTGCAAAACACAGCTGTAGTGTTTTTTAGGAGACAGCGACAAGACTGAAAAGCTGTGGACGTAAGCTAACATTAAACGGCTAATAGCAGACATGTATCAGTGTTCTAAACCATAAACGGTACATCTTAAATAAACTCACATTTCCTTACATCCTTTTCGCCCTCACAGCACTGATGAATCCTCTGCCTGTTTTGAGCGTCTCTGTGCAGTCCTTCAAATCTTTTGGTTTCTGTCACTTCCGTAGCTGTTCCGTCACGTTATTGTGTCCCCAAAACGCTCTAGTTTCCTTTCCTTTTATTCATCTTCCATGTGTTGTGTGCGCTTTTATGCTTTTGCAGCATTCTCTTAAGTTGCAGTGCATTTGACCTCTCAGGGCCACCGTAGAAAATATTTGAATCCATTTCTTCTGAGATTCATCTGGCGGGGTAGTGCTCTTTATTTTGAGTAAGGTCAGGTTTTAGTGCTTTAAAATAATGAAGGATAACCCAATTTTATAGCCTTACTTCAGTGATTTAATTATTATGGTAGTGTAATAGCCAGGGTATCATTAACTTCGGTCTGCAAGTGTTGCAAGTTTTAAAAACTTCAGAATGTTTAAATACTCAAAAGAAAAGAAATCTTCAAATGCATCTTTCAAAGTTCAGAATCTATGCTCTGCGATGCCTGGGTTTAAAAACTTTAAGCTTCAAGTTTAAACCAGAGTAACCCCGTTGAATTCAGTGACTTAAAGAGAGTTGTTTTGATACCATGCCAGTTAACGCTGAAAGCGTTGCTGAGGAGTCGTTTGTTTGGACTAAAAGAAGGCTTGATTTTAAGTTTGGTGGTCAAAGGTGAGAGAGCTTTGCTTCACAAAACCCATTTTAGCCTTAAAAAGGGTTTCTATGATCTTTTTAGGCATAACTGAATAATTTATAGACTAATATCACAAAGCATTACACAAATATCGAGTTGTTAAAAATAAGATGATACTATGTTGGTATCTGTAAGTTTTTCTGGCCAGTTTTAAATGCATAAGTTTTTAAAATAAGGAGACACTGACTATATTGTACATTTTGTAAGATACCAAAGTTGATGCTATATTTGCTACGTCTTGCACTTCTTAAAGTACTTTGATTAGGAGATGCATATAAACACACTAATTCTAGTTCTATGATCCTGAATTTGGTTTAATGATGAGCAATAAATCCAAGTTTTTCTCTGCTATAACTTTTAGGGTCTGTGGGTTTGAGCGCGCACACTAAATGTTCCTAAATGTAATGTCTCTGTTTACTCCCATTGCTCATGTTCCCCTTTTCAGCTGCAGTTGGCAAATTTTTAGGACCAAATGGGAGATCAGCATAAGTGACAACTATCTGTTGAAAGCATTGGAGAATATAGCAGATGAAGAAACAGATGTTGTCATCATGTTTAGTGTAGATTAAAGCAGAGACTAAAATGAGTCAGCAGCCCAACACACTCCCACAATCTCCAAATCTGGTAGAGTATCCACAACATGCTCAGTCCATGGAGATCTCACAGCAGCAACCCACAGGACCCAGAGGATCCTCTGTTTAATGCCTACATTGGTCTCTTGGAATGAGCTTACACAATATTACACAGCATTTTGCTGTTTCTTGAGCTGTATCATTTCAGGAGCGCTCCTCTGTTACTGTGAAGTTCTAGCAAAGACTTGGTCAGATGTCGCGGCTAGGGGCTAGCGATTGATTTCATCACGTTGTTGTTGTTTTTATTTTTTGTTTAGTTCTTTTCCCTACCTGCCGGTGTGTTTGTCAGACTGCCGGAATGAACCAGATGTTTTCTCTGATTGGACAAACCAGCCTCACTTGTTTATACCTAAAACCATATAATCAGTTGGAAACTCTGATGCTGATGGGGTGACAGCAATGTCTCTCTGTTACACACTCAGGAAACTCGTTCAGACTTTGCTTATCAGTATGAGAGAAACAGCTGTGTTTATGCTCACACTCTCTCACACACACACACACACACACACACACACACACACACACACACACACACACAGAGGAGTGAGGCAGACTGAGGCAGATGGGACATGCTTCATTATAGCACTACATATGAGTGAATTGCTTGATGTTTTATCGTGTGCTCCTCTGACTGCTTATTTAGTCAGACATATGGTAACATGCTGCTATTATGCCATTTAGTTGAATGAAAAAAGGATAAATGAGTTGCTAAGTGCGCAGGCTTTTTCCTCCGTTTTCAGTGGTTTAGTAGCCTTTGATCTATTTTAACGTTATTGCTCTTATTATGAAAAGCTGTAATCTGGTGTATAAGTTGGAAAAGAATTTATTAACAAAGATGTGCTCAGACATGCATGCTGTGCAGACCTTCCCGTTCTCTGAAAACTATTCCCAAATAATTTTCAGTTATTTTCAAAGAAGCGCAGCACCAACTCTCCTAGTTTCATTGGCACAGCTTCAAGAAGTTTGTTCCAAAATTTTCAGAATTTGTCACAGTTCTCATGTGGATTTATTCGTCTCAGTTATCTTCAAGTAATCTCAGACTTACGCCATGATTTTAAGATCAGGGCTATTTGGGGGCTGTACCATCTGTTTTCCTGCTCTGCTATTCGCTCATGATGATTCAGATGCATTTAGAATGGACCGAATCTGAAGTGCCTTAATGTTTTGGACTTTGCTGTAAAAACGTTACTCACAAATAATCGCCAACCTTGACCCAGTGTTTTGGAAGATAAAGACAACAAAGGAGAGGAAAAAGAGGAAAAAATGTAAACGGTAATCAAGCTAAAGCAAGGGGGGCAAAGAGAAGATGTAGCGAATGACCAGTAAAGAGAGAGGAGGAGGAGGAGAGGGTGCTTAGGAAGTAGGGAGAAGGGATGTGTGCTGCTGAAGGAAATGGTGTGAAGAGAGGTGAGTGACGGACTGAATATAGGAGGAGAAGGAGGTTGTGGAGGCTCGGGTACAGATAAGCCTGCAGGTTGTATCAGTAATTGTCATCTGCAGTGACTGAAATGGTTCTGCATGTAAAGCTATTAGACTGACAGTGCGCTCAAAAGCTACCTTCCCCTAAATGCAGAGTGAGATGGTGAGGCAGAAAGCCAAATGAGAAGGCAGACAGACGGGACGTTTGAGGAGTTCTTCAGGTAATCTCAGTTATTACAATAAAAAAAAAAAAAAAAAGAAGTAAATATTCAAATCTTTCCTACTTTAGTTTCCAGCCATCTGTCATCTTCTGCTTCTCATGTCCTTAGGCTGTTGTTTTAAATGCTGAAATTTGTCAATATGTTTTTTTTTCTTTTAGAGAATAGCGTATCTTGTAGCATATGTAGCACATTTTCCCAACAATGACAAAACAGCTGGCAGACAAAGAGAAAAAGAAAATGCCTGAACAAAAACCAAACCAAACATCAGTCTGTTCATCATATTCAATATGTAGCGATCCACATCCTCAAAAGAAAAAGTCCCCTCCAGGGAAAAAATAAAAGGACACGCAGTTCAAGAATAAAAAAAGGATAAAAAACAAACAAACAAACAAACAAGCAAGCAAACAAAAAACACCCCAAAACAAACCAACCGCATGTTTTACAGTAAACTCTTATTTTTTTTTATTGAGTATTCTAAAAAAGTCACCAAACTTTTCTAGTTACTCCTTCAGTACAAAGCTTGTTCTTTTTAGTAAAATGTAGGATTTTCATTTATACCATTCACTGCTAAATTTTGGGGCTTTTTTATGTTTGTGATTTCCCCAAACAAGGCTAGTATCTTTTAGGCACTCCAAATGTAAAAGTTGATCTTTTAATAACTAGCTATCTACACAATCATGATACCAGAGGCCTGATTGCATCATTTAAGGTTATCCACGTAAATGCAGGGTTACTGAGAACAGTTCACTTCTTACATCGCTATAGTAACTTGTGCTGCAGACTTCGCCAGTTGCCATTGTTGCTAGCTTTCTTTCCTGCCTTCAGACTGGCTAAGATGTATTAATATATTAGTCTTAAAGAAAGTGCTTAAAGTACTCACACGTTCATAGTGGTTTTCCTCTCCAGCACCATATAATCGTGCGACTGTGTGGAAGCAAGTGTTGGCTAACTTAGTGAGTTGGACGCTGCCTTCATGAAGCCAGATATGTTGAACTTACTAGGCTCGGGATATTGTACCAACATCCCAGAGATGTTAGCACACATCCCTGTTATTTGTTATTTCTTGGTAAAGAGACATATTGTAATAATTCACATGCTAGGTTGAATCATGTGCTTTTAGCAGATACTCCTTCTGGCAGAACTGCCAAACTGAGCTCCTTTATAAATGGGGGTTAATTTTGACAGCACATGTGTTCTAATTGTTGATTTGCTTGACCTAACTAAACTACCACATCACATGACTGTGCAGACTGTGTGATAACAAAAACATTAAAGATTAAGTGTCAGACAGAAAAAAATAAATAAATAAAAAGCAGTCTGCATGAAAACAGTAACTATAGATGAAAGAGAGGAGGAGGAGAAGGGCCAGTGGCCCATTTGTCCCACTCTTTCTTCTGTGTAGTTGGCTGGCTGTAATTATCAGTCAGATTATTATTGAGTGCTAATTTATTGCCTCGCTGGGAGCTATGTGTTAAATAAACGCAGTGGAGTAAATAAAGAGAGGGGGAGAAAGAGGGAGAACAGACTGCTGACGCTATCAGATGGCAACCCAACACACACGCTGCCCACGGGGGAAGATGGAGATGTGTGAGTGTGTATTTATACGTGTCTGTCCCAGACATACTTACAAGCCCAAACATTAGTGCGCCTTGCCCATGTGGTGCGTTGATGATCCATTGCACTGTTAACACTGGGGCACTGAGGCTCTCTTCTTGTTTTTCCTTCTGTACTGGATCAGGGAGTTGGCCCACAATAGTTGATATCACTGTGAGAGACACTGACTAACAGCTCAACCAGCCACCATCTGTTGTCCCTACAGCTTAACCTCAAAACTGGTACGACTGATGTAGGGAAGAGCTGTTTCAAATATTAAAATATGTCTTTTCCTTTTCTTTTTTTTTTTTGTTCTTTGACAATCATAAAATGAGACCAACTCTCACAGTTACACAACACCACCAATACAGAAACTCTTGCCTGATTTAACTTTGGTCATTCGACAGTTTTTGTCGTTGTCCTCAGTGGCGATGGAACAAGTCAGGAGTTTACCCAGGACACAACACAGTCTCACCACCGGCCGACTCCCCCTGTGGCTTTAACCTCTTCACACCAAATGAACGCTGAGTTGAAGGGAAGCAGGAAGTGACACATTCTTGCAGTTATTTAGGTTTAATCCAGGCAGTTTGACCCTTTGGCTCCAGTAACCTTTGGTTCTAGAAAATGGTAAATGGACAGGTTCTTAAATAGCACTTTCCTACTCTATCTGAGCACTCAAAGCACTTTACACAACTTACCTCATTTAGTCCAGCAACTGGTTTCCTCAGTTCCCAAACATTTATGGACTGTTAACAGAAGCAGAAAATGTGGGTTTATGACATTCCTAAATCATAGTATTCTGGGTTTTTCTTTTTCACCTTTTGTATGAGTTGATGTTGTATTTTCTTAAAATCTTTTAGCTGACATGTTTTTCTTGTTAAAGTACGCTGTTTTAAATTAGATTCATTTGAATAAGCACAGGCAGGATCCAAAGTGGCCT
The DNA here is from genome assembly GCF_057382275.1 of Copadichromis virginalis. NCBI lineage: Eukaryota > Metazoa > Chordata > Actinopteri > Cichliformes > Cichlidae > Copadichromis > Copadichromis virginalis. The sequence goes on from NC_140637.1 coordinate 12,932,544, forward strand.
TCGTAGCTTTGTGGACTCTGTGTTTCAGAATAGGTTCAATCTTGCTAACAACTTTGTTGTCTTCATTTCTGAGTTGTGTTTGCTTGTTGGGGGAAAAAAACAAAACCAAAAAACAGTCTTTAACGTAATCACCTGTTATTTCTTCATACTTTGCTTGGGAAAAGAACAATGAAAGTAAAACATAGATGAAAATGTAGTATACAAGCCAGAAACCATTTTAATGAGTTTGCAATTCAATAGTTAGCATGACCATCTCTTTTCTTCAGCTCAGCCTGAACTCTCTTAGCTTTCTTCTGATTGCTTTAAGTAGTCTTAAGTAGTTCTTCAGGCTTCTTGAAGGACATTGAAAGCTCTTCTTTGGCTGCCTTTTGTTCAGAGCTCTGTCGAGATGATGTAACACTGCATCAGTGATGCTGATGTCCGAGCTCTGGGAAGGCCCGTCCGTGACTGATAGTGTTCCATCGTTTGTTTTTATCCATGTATGGTTTTAGTGCACTGGCAGTGTGTTTGGGACCATTGCGAAGCTAGAAAATGAAGCCGTTCCCAATCAGACGCTTCCCAGATGTTGCTGCGCGGTGATTCAGAATCTCCCACTAGGTTTATGTGTTCTTAATGCTATCAATTTTGATCCCCAGCACCACTGACTGAAATGCAGCTCCAGACCATGACAGAGCATGATTCTAGTTGTAAAAGTATCAAATAATCATAAATCATTAGTAATGTATGCTTATTGCGTCATCTTCATTATAAAGTTGAAAAATATTTTATGGCTCAATTTTCCATTAAAAGTTGCCCAAACGTGGCTTATTTGATAGTAAAGGTTGCAGGCCCCTTGGTATAAATAAAGCTTTTAGTTTAAGCTTTTTGTCACTGATCAGAACGGACAGTGGCGAGGATGTTTGCCTGTGGAGTTGGCGGCGTCTGCTTGTTAGTAGCTTGGTTGTTTCTGTTGTTTATTAGGCTCGACCTCTGTAGTCTATTTGCCGTGCATGTTTCAGCCTCATGGAACTACTGTTGAACCTTTAAAACTGTCTTTGTCACTTATTTCTCAAAAAGGGGAAAAAAAGGGTCTCAGGCTAACGAGTCAAACTGCATTTCAACAATGGGAACTGTTTAGGCATCCCTGCTAGGTTTCAGTTACACTGTCGGATGTTTTTCCTTCTCTTGATCTGCAAGCTCGCCCATTGTTGCTGTGATTTTTGTAATGGTATCCTTGTCATTTTTTTTTTGTTTCATACTTGTTATCCGTTAGACCTGTCTTCTGTTTTCCCCTCATCATTTCCAGCTCTACCTTCCCTCTCTTACTCCCGCTCGGGTTTTCTGTCTCACTTTTTTTTTTTTTCCTGCTGTCTCTAGCTTCTAAGTAGATGCTTGACACCTCCAGCTGTGCTCTGAATTGATTCATATGCAGAAGGTGCCTGGAGAGGGAAGAATATACGATAATACATTTGTAAGCTAATCTCCTGCTTAGCTCATGGCTAGTAACTGCTGTAATCAATTATGCACCTTGTTAATAACTGAAGTTATTTTCCTGCCCTTGCTTACATTTCTAATGCATTTGCTCTTTCTCTTGTCTCTAGTCATTTCTGTCATTCTCCTTTTCTTTTCTCAGCCAGGTATTTTTTGGAAAGTTTTAAAATATACTTCAGGACAATATATTTAAAGCAACATGTAAGACGACATGGTAAATTTCTCTTTAATGCAAGTAACTGGTCAGGCAGCGAAAAGTGTGGCTTTTGTGATCTTAATGGTGCTTTAAAGCTACATTTATTTATTTATGTATTATTCTGTACATAATGTCTGTCTAACCCAAGTTCAGTGTAAAAGAAACACTGTTCTTTGTGATGAGTGCGTCTTCTGTTATCCTAGAAGCGCAATGCTTATCCCTGTAATTTTACCGCGCTATGGACTGAGTGTCTCTGCAATTTGAATCCCTTCATTGTTGATTTCAGATGTATAAGCCGATTGTAACTGACATAACAGAATGAACAGATGCACTGCGATAGCATTCATTTGAAGGGGTTGGACTGATATCACCTTGTAAAGGTTTATTATTTGAGTGCCTTGTGTTGTTGGTGAGTCATGTAAAAGCAGTTTCTATTTTCTTTTGCGACTTCAGCAGTAACACAAATCCAGTTTCTTTTAAAATTAGTAAAACTCATGCTACTGTGGCTCAAAGTTTTGGCTGTAACACAGAATTTGATTTTCATGCACTTTGCAGCTTCTGCTGTTGCTGGGGGAAGAAAGGTGCTTTTAGGGACTTTCAGTGGTCTAACAGTCTTAAGGTAAATAATGTCAATACCTGCTCATTTTTACCAAGTTTCAGTGTTTGCTGTACAACCCAGTGAACTAGGTGATGTTGTTTTCAAGCCTTGATTATACTCTAGGCTGGAGCCATGATGAGAGTAGTCATTGCTGTCATACTACTTTAAATTCTCCTGCTTGGGACCCATTCATAGTTGATGCGTTGTAATATAAATGCTCCACGGACCAGTCTGCACAGTCACAGTAAACGATCAGATGTGGATGCCACGTGGACCCTTGCTTTCACTGATAAATGACAAAATATATGTCACTCGGACCCAAGTGGATCCTAGCAGATTCAGGGACGCGGAAAGTGTAAGCAAGGCTTTAAAGCTGGGCAGTCTGTACCCTTGTTAAACAACTGATTAATGTGTAGTTTAAGGTAGTGCTGTTCACTAAAAACAAACTGCAGCGCTGCTGCTGCTAGCGAGAGAAAGAAAGGGAAACACCAGGGAGCTTATTTCTGCCCTTCCACCATGAGCGGAAAAATACTGAATTATCTCAGAGAGCCTCATTCACATAAATGGAAGGATATCATTGGAACCACTAAAAGCACTTATTTTTCCAGCACTGTTGGTCCCACATGACCTCATAAGTATAGGAGCCAGCCATATAAACTACATGGCTCAGTGTAATGCATTCTTTCAGGACGATTTCTTCTGTAACTAACTTTGAACATCAGTTACATTGGATAGATTATGATTTTAATAGGAAAATTGTGACACTTATTTTCTACTAATGCTTGTTTCATGGAAATGTATCTGGAATACGTGACTGTTTAAAAAGGTGATAACATTTAAAACTCTCCCTTTTGCCTTATTTTGATCCCGAACTCATCTTATTAAAATGTTTCCAGTATAGTCATAGCCCATAGTTTGCATGGTAAGAAGGTCACACTTGACTTCTTTACTAAAGCGGTAATTGTACAAAAAGTATGGGCTCAGTTTGCAACGTTTAACTGACTGTTATTTATTAAGTCATTCATTTCTGTAGACACATCTGAGTTTTGCAGTGGTGCACACATGCTCAGTGAAACAAAAAGTTAAAGAAGCGATACCTGTAATCTTTGTCAGCACACCGTTATCTAAACGTGTAATTTTAGTCAGCCCATCAGACAGAAACACCCTCTTTCTGTTTTCTTTCATTTTATGATGATCGATCAGTGTAGCCGCTTACCAGACACATTAATTTCAGTTACAAGCAGACAAGCCAACATTTAACTAGCGATTAAATTAAATGACTCTAAAGATGGTGTTAATATTGATTTCGTGCATTACCGTCCTTGATTGTCAAGTTTCTAGCGATCACTCTGACCATCAGCACAACACTACCTGTGTCACCTTTCTGCTGTTTAACCGTGTGGTCATGACAGTGTTTCTCAACCACTGTGCCATCGTGACAAATGATCAGGTGTGTCGTGGAAGATTATCTAGTTTCACCTGATTGGTATTCTAAGTGACAGACGTGAGTAACAGGCAGAACAATTACATTCTTTTCCACTAGAGGGCAGTACAACATCTTGCTCCAATTAAATGGGTTGCCAACTGCCAGTAAAACAGAAGAAGACGAAGAAGAAATTACATAGTCATGAGACAGCGCAGCGCATAATAGCAATAAATTAATATTTGAAAAGAAAAAGTAGTCAGGTTGACCTGGGTCATGGAGAAACTTCCGACCCAGATGACGGCCCTAGCGTGAGTAGTGGTTAAAAGAAAGCAAAAATGGTATATTGGGGACAAACGGAGCCAATTCTGCTATGCCTGGTGTGTGGGGAAAAATGATCAATATGCGCTTTTGTGACATTTTTGTTTGGTGGTGTGCTGTGATTTTTTTCTAATGCGAAATATGTGCTGTGGCTCCAAAAGGTTGGGAAACACTAAGTTATGGTGACTCTGATTTAGCATTTCCGCGTTGCCAGTTCAAAGGTGGATCGAGCTAAGTATTGAATGCAAATGTGCTGTGTGGTGCTTAATATTGCTCTGAATACAGTCAAAAATAAGATTTAGACTTGGAGATGCTGATTTAGTTGTGGCTTTTTGTCTGTAGGGGGGGGGGAAAGCATCATTGAGTAACAGACATGAACCGACAACGTCAGGTACCCAACAGAAAAATGGACAGACTCAATAAACATCAGTGTGTATACTTGAGCCATCCTCTTTAAGTGCATCGTGGTGTGGTGCTGCGGTGTGTTGTGTGTAAAGCCACGCTTGGCTGGCTGTTATCTACCTTGCAGGTCCCTGGAGGGACACCAGAGGAGTCATCTGATTCACTTTCAGCCTCGTCTTTGACTGCAAATTAAAACGGGACCAACACAGACAGACACAGATAGAAAGGAGTGCAGCTTTTTTTCTTTTTTCTTTCTTTTTTTAAATTAAATCTCTTCTGATTCTACCTAATCCCCACCAAACCGATACTTGTCTAACATAGAAAATGAACACATGAACAATTTCAGTCTCTCTTTTCACCTGCATTAACATGCACCAGCTGCAGCCTTTCACCCGACAGTGGAAGCGTCTCTCCCGTCAGAAGCCCTCTCGCTCTTTGTCTCTCCTCAGTTAAGGTCTGTTTATGAAACACAGACGATTGGCTCTGATTTGATTTGGCGTTCAGCAGCCCTGATAATTATGATGAATCTTCCCCCCGCTGTACGCGTGTGCATGTGTGCGAGTAGACGCTCTTCACCTCAGTTACTTGCCGGCGCTGCTGCTTTTCAGTGCCACTGAGATCTGAGACCTGCGATACAAGAGCTTTAAAAATATTGATTGGCATTAATTTGCCTGGAGCACCAGATGTGTAAGATTTAGTGCATCAGGGCACTTCAGATAGTGACAACCCGTCAATCTCAATGATAGTTTGCAGGTATTATATTTTTCTACATATTGAGTTTTTCAGTGTAACAAATGCACCCATCTGGTGGTTTTTGAACTTTAAAAATCATGTGTGATGTTGTAGTGTCTTTAGCTAATTATATACAGCTTGTCTAATGTGGAAACTTCATATATGGCTTTTGCCAGATGCTACAAGCTTCATACTAAAGAAACATATCTTGATATGACAATCATAAAATTCTCCTATTTCATTATATAATCAAATAGTGATATGAATATATAGTGAGTGGAACTTGCGTTGATGGTATAATTTGGAAATGCTAGCACTAACAAAAAGATAGGAGGTTAAAATTTAGAGAGGCAAGGTTGAGAAGGTTTGGACATCTGGATAGGAGGGGTGGTGAAGATGTTGAACACAGAATTTTGAATATGGCGCTGCCAGGCAGGAGGGAAAGAGGAAGATCTTAGGGGATGTGAAGAAAAGAAGACATGCAGAGGGTTGATGTGACAGAAGAATGCTAGGGATAGCATGAGACGGAGGCAGATGATCCACTGTGGTGACACCGGCGTAAAGCAAGCAGCTGAAAAAAGACGATCTAGGAGATCAGACAGAATGGCAGGGGTCTCGCTCCCACTTGTTCAGAATGGAACCCCTTATGTTTCTAGAGAAAGCATGTGGCTTTCTTCATAGTCTGTGGAAATGCTGCTGTTGTGGTGGGAATGGCGATCTAAGAAGAGAGATTTGGCTTAAAGCTTTTCTAGGTGTTTAGAGTCACCTGTGTATCCAAACGCTGTCCCCATGTTTATTTGCCTTTCTATGAAACTCTGCTTTGGCAACAGTGGGAAAGAAAAACTCCCTTTTAACAGTAAGAAACCTGTGTCAGAACCAGGCTCAGGGAGGGGCGGCCATCTCCCATGACCGGTTTGGGTTGGCAGGGGGGTGGCATGCTGAATTCAAATAGCTAACATGATTCAGATTGTCTGAACATTGCAGCTTTTCCTTTAATGCAAAAGAAGACAAATGAATCTGTCTTGGAGGCCTGGGTCATAAATTGCCTGTTTCTTCATTAAATTAGTTTAACTGGTGAATTGTTTTAAATTAACAAATTGGATCATACAGATTTATGACACTGGATGCCTAATTAAAAGCAGAATTGGTGGATCTGTTGTGATCCTGCAATTCTGGTAGAAGCTAATTAGATCAGATCATCTTATTGTGCTAAAAGGCCAATGTGCCAATCAGTGAACAAGCCACATGTGTGCCAAACATCAGTATCACTGCATCTCAAATGGAAACCTGGATTTATTTAAAGACCAAACATTTGGAACAATAATATGTCTTTAATCTTTTATTGATATTAGTTGCACATTAATGTTGTTTTATTCAAGAAATGCAGGTTAAATATTCAGTTATATGATTGTTCTACATTCTCAAAACATGTTGTGCTAATCTGGAGCTGTGGAAATGACAAAAAACATGTATTATGTTCAGAAATGTTTAATTATACTTGATACATTTGGTGTTACAAGGTTAATCTTTTGCAAATTCCTATTGAATTGTTTACTTTTTGTTAGAGATGAATGAGATTGCATGCATGTTTCTTGGGGGAATCTAATCTGATCGCCTATGCTTTTGATTACATGAATTAATGGTCCTTCCTGTTTGTGCTTCATTCTTTCTCTTTTTATCCTGCTTTGTTTCTCTTCCTCCTTCACTCTTTCTCTGTCCCCCAACATATCTAGTCTGCAGATGAGATAGAATCAATGGTAAGCTTCATTCTGACCTTCAAAAATTCAGTCTCTTTTGTCCTTTCCATCTATTCCACTGCTTTCTCTCAGTGTTCCCTATTGTGCTCTTGCACAGGCTACAGGTCACTTTAAAACAAAGTTGAAATTACCATTTATGTGTTGATTAGAGTCATTCTTAATCATTTCTGTTGAGCTGAAATCCTTGACAGCTGGAAGAGTGAAATATCTCTAAATTGCAGCATCTCATGAATTAAAAAAAAAAAAGAAGAAGCAAAAACAACTTTGATTTGATTGAATTCAAAGCAAATCGAACCCCTCCTTTCCCGCTTCCTTCCTTCCTCCTTATTTTTTATTTTTATTTTTTAAACGCACTCACTATTCTAGGCTCTTCATCTCTTCTCAGTTTAATGCTCCTCCAGCCCTTTCATTCAAATATTCACATACCTTCTTCCTACTTTTAACAGTCCCTATTCATTCTTTTATCTCCATTGCTTCCGTTCTTTGTTTCATTACTTTGACCTTGCTTTCTTTATACATATGGCAACATTTTTCCTCTGTATAAATATATAACGTCAGTCACAAAGCACTGGAATAAAATCACATTTTGTTACTATAATGTATCAATAGCAGTTTCTCTATGGCTGTAACAAATAATTGATTTCTTCAGCTAGTTAATTCAATGCTTTTTAAAAGAAAATGCCAATATTGGCCCTCATTTACTGTAATAACTATATGTACATACAAATCTGTGTATGTAATCATCCATACAAAAGTTTCACAGTCAAATCATTGATTCATCAATAATTTATCAATAAATTTGTTTGTACATAACAAAAGAATAAAATCCTGGCTGTCTTAGGAAATGTACATCTAAGTCTTTGAAATAAATGCTACTACTGATAATAATAATGATAATATGAAGAATAAGGCCATTATCTACAATTTTCTGACATGGCGTAAGACATGCTCAGAATTAATACAAAAAAATTCAATTGCATTTAAAGGAAACAAAATGGAAAGGTGCAGGCTTACAGTTTAAATTTAAACCGATTCCTCATCATTCATTAAAAACATCAAACACTCTTGTCTGAAAGAATAGTTTCAGTTTCTTCAGACTTGGAGTTTCTCCTGCTTCCTTGCCTCATAGGTGCAGGCTTTTTATGCTTCACCAGGAGAGAAATGGGGACAGTATGCAGCTCGCGTAAGCCTGTTTGTTCAGAATGATTCAGATTTTCGAATTTACGCTCAGTAGTAAGTGATAGGCCGGTGCGCACGTTTCCTAAATGCAACAATGATTGTATGCACTTGTTTTTTGCACAGGGTAAGAACGTTTCCATGCACGTGTTGGTAAAAAGGCCCATCGTCTTTGCAGCTTTTCTTGCATTTCTCTTGTGTCTCATGTCTCTTTTGCGAGCTTTTCCATTTTTCTGTCTGCTCTGTCTCCAACACAAGTTTGTTTTTTTTTTTTCTGCTCTCATTTAGTCACTGTGGTGTAGATTTGCATGTGTATGCATGTCTGTCAGCATGCTTGCACTAAATTGCACTTGTTCATGTTTCTTTGTGTGTAACTGCCATCTTGCAGCTTCAAAACTACTTGTAAATAACATGGTTGGATGTAAGATGGTGCTTATGGGAGGGAGTAAAAGAGAATCCATGGGTGAATAAACAGAGGGGTGCAGGTGAAAAGAAATAAAAGATAAAAGTCTGATTTGAGAGCTGTGATTATATATGGCATTTTTTTTCTTTTTGCTTAATCGATACCTTAAAGCTGGACTTTGCACAGAGAAAGGACAGAGAACTTGTGTGTACCTGTATCACTGATGTTGCAGGGACACATCTGTTTACACTGTCACACTGTGAAGACTCTATTTTCTTGGAGACAAAATCGTGTCCCCATCTTGAGGCTGTTAAATCTTAGATTTAGAAGATATGTTAACTTTTTTTTTACTGTACTAAGTCATATGCTGGTCTGTACTGCATTCATTTGCCAGTGCTGTATTTGTACAGTGGTGTCCAAGAGACTCAGACCAGATCAAGACAAAACAGAGAACATATTCATCCATCCACTTTCTGACACTTATCTAGGGTCGGGGGGCAGCAGTCTATTCATAGTAGCTCAGACCTCCTTTTCCCCAGCTTCCTCCTCCAGGCATTTCAAAGCCATGTCCTAGGCCTGCCCCAGGGCCTCCCCCTGGTAGGATATGCCCAGAACACTTCACTCAGGAGGTGCCCAGCAGGCATCCTAGTCATATATCTGAACTCTCTCACCCCTCCCTCCCCCATTCCCTCTCTAAGGGAGAGCAGAGCTGCCTTTCAGGGGAAGCATTACAATCTCATTCACAGAGTCTGACTCAAGTAAATAAAATGGGAGCCACTGTTCACCCATCACAAGTATGGCTGTGCCCCAAGTTTCCAGCTGAACATGGCTTGCTATACTTTCAAAGTGAGAATAAGAGGCAGAGTGCCCGAAGTTGGATTGTTATTCTAAGCAAGGATTTCTCAGCATCGAATAATGCAGAGGTGAAATGTATCTACTTGAAGCTAACTAATTATCTTATCTTGTTTTGTCCATACAAAAACATAATTGATCACAAGCGCAAGGGAGATATATGTGGGCTGTTTCTTGGCTACAGGAACTGACTCCACAAGAATATATGATGTAATGCATTAATTAGTAAGCTTTCAAAGTATTTTTGGTGTCAAACTGTCCTTCAGTGGGTTAAAACTGTTGCATCCAAGGGACAGCTAGCCAGACTAGGAGTGACCGCTTAATCAACATGTTCATCAAAATTCATTTATGGAAAGATCAAACAACAGACATAGATTTTGCTGAATGAAGGCTGCAAATTTAGAGGACGTGCCTAATCTGGAGTTTGATATCTGCCACAAAGTGACTCCACGGAGTAGATGTAGTACTTCCATGTAGTTTCCATCTTTTGAGAGAGATTCACAATGCAGCAACATAATGAACCCAAGCATACCATACACACCGGTCCTGGTGCTTCTTGACCTTTGCAAGAAATACAGGCACCTGAATCTGACCCCAAAGAAAATTTAGAGTATTTGGACACTGAGGGAGTTCCTCACATTACAAACACTTTTTGCTAGAAGGTCCTGAGTTTTACTCCACCATCTGTCCGAGACTTTTGTGTGGCATGTTCTCCCTGTGGGTTCTCTCCAGGTACTCTAGCTTTCTCCCACTGTCCAAATACATGCATTTAGTGGTGTTAGGTTAAATAGTGATTCTAAAATGCCCATAGGTGTAAATATGGCTGTGAATTGTTGTCTGTCTCTCTGTATTAGCCCCAAAGACTTCAAAGAAACCACAAAAAGCCAAAAATTGACAAAACATTTATGACCATGATAAGTGTTGGTAACCTTTTTTTTTATAGCTGTATAAACTACAAGTTAGGTTACTAGTATTTTTATGTTAAATGATAACAACATATCTTTCCATGTCAGTTACATTTTTAAATTTCAATATGATACAACAGCATTAACATAACTTTTTTCTTCTCTCCTCTCCCATTGATCTTAACTTGTGGCAAACCACTGCCTAAAATGTTATAACTATAATCTAAGTAAGTTTATCCTGGATTCCATGTTTTTTTTGTTTGTTTTTTTTCATCCACTATTCTGTTTGCATGCATGTGTATTTTTACTTGCAGGTTCAGCATCTACAGAAGAAAGACTCACAGCTGAAAGCACTGGATGCCTTCTACAAGGAGCAACTGGCACAACTGGAGAAGAGGGTAAAACATTTGCACAATCACACAACTAACACATAAACAGGTTTCGAGCAGCATCATTTTAGGTTTCACCGGCTTTTAAAAAGTCACATGTTATATAGGTGTACAGACATGGGCAGACTTGATGTACACACATACATAAATATGGTCGAGCAACCAGAATTCAGTCAGTTAAGTGACTTTGGTGCATCAACCTGGCAATAAAAGGTGGAGTCGGCCTGCTATTAGTTTTGGACTGGGCCAAGTTGTAATAAAAAGATGATTAACTGTAATAACTCTGCAACACTGTTGTTGCCATAGATGTTAAGGAGGCACTAACACATCCTCCAACCACACACACCCATATTTTGCTCAATTGCGGTTTATTTCACACCTCAAACATTTAGTAAACAATTAAGCAAATACAAGTAATCTGCAGGTAGTAAGAAAATAAACTAACTCTTTTACGCTACGTCCACACCTACACGGGTATTTTTGAAAACGCAGCTGTTTCGTCCACACGTAAACGGCTTTTCGAATCACCGAAAACTGAGATTTTTTTAAAACTCCTTTTTTGCGTTTACGTGTGGACGAAGAATACAGAGTTCGTCACACAACGTCAAAGGTATGTGCCTTTTTCACGTCAGCTGTGCTCCACGTTATTGCTTATATGAGAGGAATTGCAGAATGGCAGATAAACAGTATTTTGTCTCCATCTTCAGGTTTTACACTCTTACATATACGCACGCAGTTACTGTCCCTCCATTTAGAAAGGCAGAGGCGTCACAGTGTGATTATTTTACATGTAGTTGTTTTTTTTCTGTGCAATAATATTCAACATTGCTATCAATACATTTTTCAAAAAAATGCCTCTCTGTGCAAAATGGGTTCAAAAACATAAACTGCTGTGGGATACTGTTTGTCCGTGATTTGAACCGGGGGAACAAATCGTGGCAGGATCAGCCTGATATTATTTGTATCCCGCTGTAACTTTACTGTATGAAGAGCTAACATCTCCAAAATGTCAGGAGTAGTTAGTCATTACAAGAAGTGTTTGTGGACTAAAAATCAAGAATGTGGGATACTGTTTGCCCGTGATTTGAAGAGCCCAGCGCTGCTCCCGACGCAGGGAAAACCAATTCTGCAGGGGAGACCTACCTCGGCACTTGTGCAGGTGAAACCAAAGGGAAGATATGCTTCACCATATTTTCTAGTCTTTGGCTTGAAAGGAGGTTGGTTTGGAAACATATTCAGCGATGCTTCATCTCCTGCTTTGCGTTTGTGTGGGCGCCCCGTGCTAGCAGTGTCCAAGCGTTGTTTTTGTTTTGTTTTTTTTCCCTTTTCATGCCGAGCCCCCCCTGCAATGGTACTGCGCCCCCCCATAGGGCGGACCCCACACTTTGGGAAGGTCTGCTCTAGCGTGAGTGAGCCATTATGAAAATCATGTGCTGAAGCATGAGCACGAAGTGGAAACACACTTTTATGTGGACATATTCAACAATATGATCTGCACGAATGCATATATTTACTCAGCAGCAACATTATGACAGACAGTAAATTGATATAAATGATCTCCCAGGTTTGTGAGCAAACAAATGCATCTACAGTAGATTTAACCTGACTGATACAGCGGAATTCAATGCACAAAAAGTGTGTAGCAGAAGCACTCCACCAGGTGTATCCGTAAATGTGATTCAAAAAAAGGAAACAAATTTGAGCCAGCCTGAGTATCTCCAGAGAGCCCTTACAAGCCCTTGCGTTGCCTTTCATCTTTCGGTCTGACATTTGCCAGGCAGAAGAGGTGGGGTTTCAAGTTAAATCTCGGCCTCACCAGGCGCCACACAAAAAGGACCTTTTCGCGGTCTCTCTGGGAGAAGCACTCCTCTGTACTTCAGACTGACAAGACCTTTATAGGACATTATGTGTAAAATCCAAGTATTATGTTCTGTTTACCATGGATAATTCAAGCTTGACGGGGACAGGGTGGTGGCAGTAGACAGAGCCACATGGGACAACTGTAACATTGGAGTGTCATCATTCCCCTGTGGCTGAGTGGACACTTTACAGCCACTCTGTTGCTGTGTTACATTTTCTTTTGTTTATTTGTGATTGCTAATTGAGATTTATTTTCTGTTTTCCAAGTTTGGAATAGGTGGTCCTTTAGTTTTAAAGATTTGTGAGCATTTGTGTGGTTGTATGCACTGACAGAGGCAGCCTCGCCTCTGTCAGTGCGCCCCAGGGTGGCTGTGGCTACAATGTAGCTTGCCATCACCAGTGTGTGAATGTGTGTGTGGATGGGTGGATGACTGGATATGTAAAGCGCTTTGGGGTCCTTAGGGACTAGTAAAGCGCTATATAAATACAGGCCATTTACCATTTACCATTTACCATGTGAGTAAAGGTTATGTTTAGTGCGCCATAAGCCACAATAAGCTGATAGAGTCACTGACTTGGGCAATAGGCAAGGCAAGTTTATTTACATAGCACAATTCAACAGCAAGGTGATTCAAAGTGCTTTACAGAGACATTAAAAAATAAAAACAAATAAAAAATATGATTCAAAATGGGGGGGCGGAACAGTACAGTAGATAAAATCAGTAGTTAAAATGTAAGTTTTGAAATTTAAGCTTAAAAGTAAAACAGTGTGGATTTGGTGCTTTATTCAAATGCAGCTGAGAACAGGTGAGTCTTCAACCTGGAATTTAATAAACTGAGTGTTTCAGCTGATATGAGGCTTTCTGGGAGTTTGTTCCAGATATATGGAGCATAAAAGCTGAATGCAGCTTCTCCATGTCTGGTTCTGACTCTGGGAACTGATAAAAAAAAAAAGAAAAAAAAAAAGGCTTTTTTCTGCTTGGTTAAATCTGAAGTTAGGGATTTTTTTTTTTTTTAAACCAGAAGTCCAATTCTTTCTGGCTAGCCTCTTTGCTGAAGACAAGTAAAAAGGACAAGAAAGAGTTCTTTCTTTCTCTTTCTTTCTTTTTCCCGATTGTGTTCCTGTCTAGTTTAAATAACAGAAGGACAAACGCAAGCAGGCTTAAACCACCACAGCACAAAATCTGTATTCCGTTTACCAAGCAGTCAACCTAAATAATCATTTATTACCTTGATGAATAGTCTCTACACATATTTGAATTAGCCACACACAGAGGTCTTGGTGTCAGATGCTTGGCTATTTGTGTTAGTCTCATTAGTAACAGGTTGGGTTTGCAGAGGGAGTAGAAGAGTGGCAGGCTGGCATACGGGTGGCACAAGCTGTGTTTACTGTAGAGCTTAGGATGTTTACAGACAGTCCTCAATGTGTGGGCATGTGCGTCAGGCAAAGGAAGAGGGAGATGTTTTGCATGCATACTGTATATTCAGGTGGATGTGTGCAGTATATGTAAATTCACGGGTCTATCTGAAAGCTCAGTGTGTTTGCAGACTACACCAGCAGTCACATAAGAGACTGGTCAAAGTGTTCTCGATGCTTGATGTTCAGTTTTCAGTAGATGTGAATTAAGCGAAGCTTAGCTAGGTTTATGTTAATACATTTATGTACATTTCATATGTGCCGAGAAATTAAAAGAAGGATTTGTTTGTCATTTGCAAATACCGGAGTGGTGTAAGATCAAGCACTCACAATGGTTATGACTGTTAATATCTTTGAACATACTCTGGAAATGGATTTGTCAAATACAAAATGTTTGTCATGTAGCTTAGTCTCAGTTTTCGGTGACAAAGAAAAAAAATTGCTAAAATATTTACAGTGGGGCAAAAAAGTATTTAGTCAGCCACCGATTGTGCAAGTTCCCCCACCTAAAATGATGACAGAGGTCAGTAATTTGCACCAGAGGTACACTTCAACTGTGAGAGACAGAATGTGAAAAAAAAATCCATGAATCCACATGGTAGGATTTGTAAAGAATTTATTCGTAAATCAGGGTGGAAAATAAGTATTTGGTCAATAACAAAAATACAACTCAATACTTTGTAACATAACCTTTGTTGGCAATAACAGAGGTCAAACGTTTACTATAGGTCTTTACCAGGTTTGCACACACAGTAGCTGGTATTTTGGCCCATTCATCCATGCAGATCTTCTCAAGAGCAGTGATGTTTTGGGGCTGTCGCCGAGCAACACGGACTTTCAACTCCCGCCACAGATTTTCTATGGGGTTGAGGTCTGGAGACTGGCTAGGCCACTCCAGGACTTTCAAATGCTTCTTACGGAGCCACTCCTTTGTTGCCCGGGCGGTGTGTTTTGGATCATTGTCATGTTGGAAGACCCAGCCTCGTTTCATCTTCAAAGTTCTCACTGATGGAAGGAGGTTTTGGCTCAAAATCTCACGATACATGGCCCCATTCATTCTGTCGTTAACACGGATCAGTCGTCCTGTCCCCTTGGCAGAAAAACAGCCCCATAGCATGATGTTTCCACCCCCATGCTTCACAGTAGGTATGGTGTTCTTGGGATGCAACTCAGTATTCTTCTTCCTCCAAACACGACGAGTTGAGTTTATACCAAAAAGTTCTACTTTGGTTTCATCTGACCACATGACATTCTCCCAATCCTCTGCTGTATCATCCATGTGCTCTCTGGCAAACTTCAGACGGGCCTGGACATGCACTGGCTTCAGCAGCGGAACACGTCTGGCACTGCGGGATTTGATTCCCTGCCGTTGTAGTGTGTTACTGATGGTGACCTTTGTTACTTTGGTCCCAGCTCTCTGCAGGTCATTCACCAGGTCCCCCCGTGTGGTTCTGGGATCTTTGCTCACCGTTCTCATGATCATTTTGACCCCACGGGATGAGATCTTGCGTGGAGCCCCAGATCGAGGGAGATTATCAGTGGTCTTGTATGTCTTCCATTTTCTGATGATTGCTCCCACAGTTGATTTTTTCACACCAAGCTGCTTGCCTATTGTAGATTCACTCTTCCCAGTCTGGTGCAGGTCTACAATACTTTTCCTGGTGTCCTTCGAAAGCTCTTTGGTCTTGGCCATGGCGGAGTTTGGAGCCTGACTATTTGAGGCTGTGGACAGGTGTCTTTTATACAGATGATGAGTTCAAACAGGTGCCATTCATACAGGTAACGAGTGGGGGACAGAAAAGCTTCTTACAGAAGACGTTACAGGTCTGTGAGAGCCAGAGATTTTCCTTGTTTGAGGTGACCAAATACTTATTTTCCACCCTGATTTACGAATAAATTCTTTACAAATCCTACCATGTGAATTCATGGATTTTTTTTTTTCACATTCTGTCTCTCACAGTTGAAGTGTACCTCTGGTGCAAATTACTGACCTCTGTCATCATTTTAAGTGGGGGAACTTGCACAATCGGTGGCTGACTAAATACTTTTTTGCCCCACTGTACTATAGGGTATTGCTTTTGCTTTTAAAGACACAAAACATAGTATTTGAACTTTAACTGACCCTAAAAGTCTTGTTTCATCTTAACGAATTGCTCAAGAAAAATCGTTTGCCACTATTTTGACAATGTCAGGAGCGACTTAACTGGACAACCTGATTGAAGTGCGTCTGTCTTTCATTTGAGAAAATCAATACTAACATTTATCTGCCGTGGAAGCATATATTTTGTTAGTTCGGCAAGCACTTTTTAATATCTCCCTAATTCTTCCTTTATTTCCCCCCTTCCTATTTCTCTCACTGGTGGTCTTGCACTCTCTGTCACACTCTCCTGTCACAGTATGGAGTATTGTTTGAAGCTGGTGGAAATAGAGCATACAGAAGGAGATAATAATCCTCCTCCAAGTCTGACAGGTTGCTTGACAGGCTGTCAGCAGGGGCCTCTATGTAGTGCACCAGAAATATCTGCACACTTAAACGCACACTCACTGCTTCACTCCAAATCATTCCAAAGGCAGTACCTTTATTCCTGGCCAAACAGAGGCGAGAGAATATTTCGGACGGCATGCACACAGACACACACTGCTGTGTTTTCATTATTTCAGAGGACAGTACATCGACTTTGATTCATTCTCTGGAGATTTACCATAACCCTACATCTAACGTGTTAGCTGGTCATGCTAGCAATGAACGTTGCCTTCTTAATAAAATAAATTTACAATATTAGAACTTTTTTTCTAGACATTTTTTTATAACAGATTTTCATGACAGATTTATATCCCCACAGCAGGTGGAATATAAGCGCACACATATGCAGGTGTAAACATATAGATCTTTATACATATACACCCACATTGACGCTTACTGTATGTGTGATCCTAGCCCAATGGAGCTGTGCTGCTCTTCTGATCAGACCTCGAGTACTGCATTAAAAAAAAAAAAACCCCTCCGCTTTTTTGCTGTGTTGCACTTTCTTATGGAAACACATACACTCTGGGCCTTATGTAAACCAAGTCGAACTTTAACGCTTTCATCCTGCGAAAAGCTGTCTGCTCAATATGCGGCAGCGAGGGCTTCGGATCTGCTTATTAGTTGAGCTTGTTTGCAGTATTTCCACTGAGGCTGCACCCATCTGGAGATGAAGATAGCAGTTTCATAATGAGTTAATGTTACTAAACATTGCAGAGTTGTGGTTAACATTCCAGTTGCCTCATTATTCTTCCTGAGCAAAAGGAGCACTGCTATAACTGTGGTAAACACACACCATTAAATCCAGCCAGCAACATTCAAGTATGCAGTGTCCAGAAGAAGGCATAGTGAGACTGAAAAAGTAGAAAAATGATTCAAATAAATGTTTTTTCTTTTCTTTGTTTTTGTTTTGCAAACTTTGGTTGTTGACTAAATGTTACATGCTGTGCTTTTATTCTGTATTATGTTATATAACCATTCAGAGAAGGTGGTAAATTACACAAGGATATAACACGGAATAGAACACGATCCCCAATTATTAAATAAAATATCTAATACATATATTTTAAATGTTTTTGGAAAACATTTTAGCTGAATTTAACATTTGTAGCTTTTTGTGTGATATGATCCCGCTATTAAAACAGCTGTAGCTGTACAGCTGCATAACACTAGGGTTATAGTAGTTTTGAGACCGTGGGACCACCCAGATTATTCCGACCATATGCAGCAAACTTGCCATCATTTTGACCTCGTCATGTAACAACAGCAGCAGTGATGAAGAAGATCAGGTTAATTTTATCAGTATAAGTAAGATTTCACCGAATAAGTATGTACGCTATAGGGCTTTTTTTAGTTTTGCAATGTTTTAAAACAATTTTGTTATAGGTAGCAAAGTTAAAATGTACATTAGAATTCATTATACAACTTGTAAACAAAGGATGCAGCACAAACACACAATAGCAAACATATCTAAATAAACAATATGTTCTTAGGTAAACTGGCTTGCTACCTTTGTTGTTTGTTTTACATTAAATTCTATGCGATCAAAATGACATGCTCAGCGGTTCTACGTGTAAGTGGTTGAATTTATTTATTTTCCCCTCCTGCTTGCATAGAGGTTGCCTTGATGTTTTTACTCTAGTGTGACTGAGCCATTAGAATCTGAGCAGTTGAAAGAAGTACAAATCATTCCCAAACATTGCCCTTACTCACATATAGACAACAGCAAGAGATGGTTTGCTTTAAGTGCATTCTCAATATTAGAAACTATTACTTTTGGTGTTTGTGCTGACCAGGAGACCCACTCTGAATCCACTGAATGCAAACCTGTTCTGTTCCCACATAGATGACAAAATATATTTATTTAAAGATATAGGTCATACATACATGTGCATATAAAGAAAATGTCATGTAGGCCCACACATAGTCCAGGGTTAATGGTGTGAAACCATTAAAGACTATTTTGTGTTGTTCAGTGAATGCTGTTGCTGCTCTCAAATCAGTGTAACATGAAGTGGGAGTGTGTGTGGGTTAAAAGACTGCTTGTTTTACAGGTGGATCAAAGTGTGTGTGTGTGTGTGTGTGTGTGTGTGTGTGTGTGTGTGTGTGTAGAGTAATTTTGCCACCTACTTCTGGATCAGTGTTTGTGATATCTCCTGGTATAGAAAGAAAAAGCATCTACATAACTGCGTTTGACTTCAGTTTTCCCAATTCACCAAATTTAAGAAATATGTTCCCATAGTTACGGGGGTAGTTGTAAACATGTGTAGACAGCTGGGGAAAATGGCTGCAATCATCATCAGCAGAGAAGCACAAATCTGTTTGGACTGATGACAGTAAAGTACGGCTGTTGCCACCTTTCACAGCTAACAAGCCTGTTGGCTCACCACTGTTATTTATTCTTTTTATCCCTGTGCCATGCATATGTGTGTGTTCTCCTCAATTCTATACACAGCCGACATTTTTGCCAACGCAGTTTAGATGGAAAAGATGCAAAAAAAAAAGGGAAGAGATGCTTTTAATAAACTGCAGCATTGGTGCGATTTTGAGGCCAGCTATTCAGGCTGAAGTATAGAAGAAAAACTGACAAAAGGTTGCTGGGTTGAATGGTGTACAGGACCGAGAGCAAGTGAACATAATGAGCAACCTATTGGGGAAAAAAAAGGGTAAATGGCAATTAAAGCTTCAGGTGGCCTGTTAGTTGTAGCCAAATCCCTTAAAACTGAATGACGCAGATTTAGCTGTGTCAAATCCTGTCAGTCTGTGAAACATTTTACGTTGATTGCTCCACTTTTTTGGTTCTTGAAAAAATACTTGACTTAAATACTTGGATATCATGAAAATGAAAACTCATTTTGAAGATTTTAACAATAGTTGATCAGAGTTGCATGAAGTTTGTTGTTGTTTTTTTTGTTTTTTTTACCAGGATTTTGTTTTAATGTGAGCTACCACTAGCCGGTGGCAGTAATGCACATATACTAAAGTAAATTGTTTGCCAACCTCCAGTTAAACAACACGAATGGATGTACCATGCAGTACTTCCTGGTATAGATTCCATATGGATATAATTTCCACATCTGAAAAGTAAATCCAGTGTGGAATAACTTTAGACTTTATTTAATAATAATAATGGATTGCATTTATATAGCGCTTTTCGAGACCCTCAAAACGCTTTTCAATTCCACTATTCATTCACTCTCACATTCACACACTGGTGGAAGCAGCTACAGTTGTAGCCACAGCTGCCCTGGGGCAGACTGACAGAAGCGAGGCTGCCATATTGCACCATCGGCCCCTCTGGCCAACACCAGTAGGTGGTAGGTAAAGTGCCCAAGGACACAATGACCAAGACAGACAGAGCAGGAGATCGAACCGCCAACCTTCCAGTTACAAGATGAGCTTCCCAACCCCCTGAACAATGGTTGCCCTGCATTTTTATGAGTTTAAGGCCTCATTGACTAATTCCAAGTCTTACTGAATACAACATGATGGTTTTTCTTTTTTTTTGTAATAGTCTTGTTAGAATCAACGAGGAGGTTAAAGTGTAAGAAACAATAAGCTCATGTTCTCTGGTCCTACTACAGTGTGCATACAGTGAGCAGTTTAACCTGTAAAATGTTTTATTTTATTTTAAACTGATCGTGGCCTGTCTTCCTGTTATAGCTGCTAAAATCACCTTGTGGAAACTGTCAGTGGTATCGCTTGTTAGGACACATATTCTACTTACTATACGTTTGTTATAAACTTCACAGTTTATTCATTTTTGTTTTGTTTGTTGTTGTTGTTTTTCTTAAATCCTTTCAATTTTGGTTCAAAATGAATGGAAATACAAACTGAAATCTGTTGCTCAGTCTAACCAGTTGATAGAAGCTAATACACGCTTTATAGCTGGTTAGAATTAAGTTGAAATATAAAGGTAAAAAAAATAGGGTGGGGTCAATTATGGTTCAGTAAAAATGGATTTTGACATAGTCTTGGACTAAATCAGAATCAGAATCAGAATGGGTTTTATTGCCAAATGTTGAGCGGGTTTACAACATTAGGAAATTGCTGCGGTGCTTCAGTGCAAACATACTGTTATAAATTAAGCTTAAATAGACATGAAAATAAAAATGAGAATAAGAAATAAAAGTGCTAAGTAGATAGATATATACATGATATATACATGAGTGCAGGTGGTGATCAGTGCCAAACATGGAATGATGCAGTGAACACAGCGTAGGTCATGTGTTAGTGGTGGGAACAGTTATACGGTTATTGTTCATGTGTCCGACAGCAGAGGGGAAGAAACTGTTCTTATGGCGAGAGGTTCTGGTGCAAATGGACCGGAGCCTCCTGCCTGAGGGGAGCAGGTCAAACAGACTGTGTCCAGGGTGAGAAGGGTCAGCTGTGATCCGAGCTGCACGCCCCAGTGTCCTGGAGGTGTACAGGTCCTGCAGAGATGGGAGTCTGCAGCCAATCACCTTCTCAGCAGAGCGCACAACACGCTGCAGTCTCTGTTTGTCCCTGATAGTGGCTCCAGCGTACCACACGGTGATGGAGAAGGTGAGGATGGACTCGATGATTGCAGTGTAGAATTGCATCATCGTCCGTGTTGGCAGGTTGAATTTCTTCAGCTGCCTCAGGAAGTACATCCTCTGCTGGGCTTTCTTTATGACAGAGGTGATGGTGGGCTCCCACTTCAGGTCCTGGGTGATGGTGGTACCCAGGAAGTGGAATGAGTCCACAGAGGTGATGGGGGTGTCAGTCAGGATGATGGGGGGGAGTGGGGCTGTGTGCTTCCTGAAGTCCACAATAATCTCCACTGTCTTCTGGGCGTTCAGCACCAGGTTGTTGTGGCTGCACCAAGACACCAGATGTTCAACCTCCCTCCTGTAGGCAGACTCATCCCCGTCCGAGATGAGTCCAATAACGGTGGTGTCATCTGCGAACTTGATTAGCTTGACAGACTGGTGGGTGGAGGTGCAGCAGTTAGTATACAGGGAGAAGAGCAGGGGAGAAAGAACACAGCCCTGAGGGGAGCCGGTGCTGATGGTCCGGGAGTCCGAGACATTCTTTCCCAGCCTCACATGTTGCTTCCTGTCCGTCAGGAAGTCAGTGATCCACCGGCAGATGGGATCAGGCACATTCATCTGGGAAAGCTTGCCTTGGAGATGGTCTGGAAGGATGGTATTGAAGGCAGAGCTGAAGTCCACAAACAGGATCCTGGCGTAGGTTCCTGGGGAGTCCAGATGCTGCAGGATGAAGTGTAGGGCCATGTTGATGGCGTCATCTACAGACCTGTTGGCTCTGTATGCAAACTGCAGGGGGTCCAGGAGGGGAGCCGTGAGGGTGTTGAGATAGGAGAGAACCAGGCGCTCAAAAGACTTCATGACCACAGATGTCAGAGCCACGGGTCTGTAGTCATTTAGTCCAGTGATCCTAGGTTTCTTGGGGACAGGGATTATGTTCTGAATAGTGCAACCAGTGTTTGAGAATTTTGCTTTCAACTTAAGCAAAATTGGTGGATTGCTTTGCAGCTAGTGTCATGTCATCACGTCATCTTGGCAAGCACAGTTAAACAGTATGTTTGAGTTAATCACCGATGATAATGAAGGAATGATGAATGGTGGAAAGCAACTCCAATATTATGCTTAATCTGTGGAAGGAGGGGAAAACACATGTTTGGAAGAAAAAATGGAGTGGAGGAAGGATGGTAATGAGAAGGAAGGAGAATGATGACGGTTAAGCAGTGGTGTAAGAAAAAAGAAAAGCAGGTGCTGGAAAATAACTCCCTTTATACCATGGTCCAGGTGAATACTTGATTTTTGCTGCAGGGTGTCTTTTGACAACAGGGACACAAATGATTACAATTTCTTACAGCGCAACACAATGCTAACATCAGATTAGTTACAAAAATGAGAGACTTTGAACTGATCCTCAGAAATCGTTAGCTGTCCACAGCTACTTTATGCTGAATGGGGAAAATCTCTCCTGTAGTTCATTAAATCCTTGCAGCCATCTGACGCAGCAGTACGGATATATTGATAAACCTGCTGCCTGTGATTCAAGATGCTACACTGAAACCCATGTCTACTATGCCAGGCCAACAACGCTGTGTTTCTTGCTTCAGTCACAAGAAGTGCCATTGATTGCTTTGAAATAAACATGTTTCTGTACACTTCAAATAGATATTTTTACCCATGTATGCTGAAGATAGTGATAGATATACTTGAATTTTATTGAAGTTTTTTTAGAGGCGCTCATACTCGCTGATGATAAACTGATGAGGTACATTTTATTAGCAGCAGCTGATTGCTTCTTACCCTCTTAATTCCTGTGGTTATTCCTATAGTTTTTCACATGACTGTATGATCATGCTGAGCCCAACTCTGTACTAAATAAATGTCAGGCCAAAATATTTCTCCCCTCTTTATTTCCTGCTACTTACCTTCATGCCTTCTGCTGCTTCTCTTTCTTTATTCTTGTCTTACCTTCTTTCCTGCCTTTTCTCGATTTCTTCCCTTCCATGCTTCCTTCCAAAGCTGGTACAGCTTGCTGGGTAAATATTTGTGGGGGATACAGGGTGCTGGAAGGCCTAAGCTGGGAGGATCAGCAGAGGAGAGGCTGCAGTTGTTGTGGATTAGCTGCTTGTTTTGTTATAATACCACTGTCTGCTTGCCTGGGTTTTGGTACTCACCAGGCAAGCTGCGAAATCAGAAATCACGATTTCTTGAAAAATGTATGAGTAATGCAGCTCATCACTGCTAGGCTTTAGTTCCGCTTAAAGAGGCTGGAATCACAAAAAATAGGTCCTGTATGTGAAGGTAATGCTATCTAATGGAAGTCAGACTCCTAAGTTTGAACTTGGAAGGAAAATCTGGGAAGTTATAAAGATGAGGTTTGAGGGGGAAAAAAAGGGGTCCTAAATCATTGATGGACAAATGACGATCAGAAATGTTATTATTCAGTCAGATATGGGCACAGTCTGAAGTGAGAACCAATTTAATATGACTTAGGAACAGAGCGGCTATTTTAATGAAATAGCAAAGCTTAAATTTGGGAAAATTGTGATACATAGTTGTTTGTTTTGTCTATGCTCGCAGTGCAGCAAAAAATCAGATATGCTGCTTATAATATAGTTGAGCCTGTTGGCTTAGCTTAGCACAAACACTTGCTTTTATCTTCATGCTAAGCTTTCGAGTCCTTCATATTGCTTAATAGTGTTTCTTTTAAAGTCAAACATATACTTTCTAAATAATACATTATACATCTCTTTCTGCATTTGCCAGATCTTAGTTATCAGAGGGCACAGTTACAGAAAGGTATCTTGAACGGTCCCAGGGATGTATATATCAGCACTTTATAAGCCCTACTTACAATACTACAGTCACAAAGGCACACAAATACACACATTAACGCTGCAAAATCACACGTTTTACTAATGCTGTTTTTTTCCCTGTTGTTGTTTTTGGTGTGCGTGTCTTTAGAATTTGGAAAGGTATCAACAAAGCAAAGAACAGTTCCACCAAGCTGCCTCCAAGACGGAAGAAAATGTCAGGTGAGACGCACAAGCACTCGCACACCCGCACATCTTATACAGTTACCCTAACCGCGACCTGATTTAAACCCTCGCGCTAAGGCCGAGGCTCATTCTCTGCTCTCTGGTGTCGGAAAATGAAGACCTGTTAAAATGCGCACAGACACACGTTTATCTGGAGTCCAAAAATGAGGAGATATGATTCCTGGAGCCTCACACACCCACCCATCCCCACACTCATACACACTGTGACTCACACTTATCCACACTGTGACTCACACTTATCCATGCACACAGTTGAGTAATTAATGGCAATAGATTGTAATATTTTTTTCTTATTGTTTAACCAGTTGCATTCTTACCCTAGAGCAAACTGAAAATGTGATAAATGTTTTAATTGGCTGCTTTGATTAAGCTGCATCTAACAATACCTTATTTCCTCATCTTCACTTCTCATAGTGGACTTTTAATGAACCGCAGCTGGGAAAAGGTAGTTAATTGTTGCTGCTGAAATCAGTTTTTCTTTTTTCACTTTTTTAAGGGGGGGGGGTCATCTCAGGTTCCATTTGCATTAGAAGCCAGAAGTGAGTTTGCTGTTAAAGGCCGAATGCTCTCAGTACAGCTAACTGGTAGTTCAAAGTTCAGATTCACTGAACAGCAATTTTTATTAACAAAGCAGGAAAAAACAAAGAAATTCAGGGAGCAACTGTGACAAACACAGGACCAGAAAGAAACTGGGCCCAGTCGGTCTGATGGCCACAGAACATGGGAACTAAATGAGGACGTTGAGCACCGTGAAGCAGGACAGCCATTGGTCAACTCACTGACAGAAGATGCTTTAACAAAACTCAAAAACTGAACATCTTGGGTGTACAAACATATTCTGCAGTGCTCAGTTCAGACCCAGGATATTAGTCCACTTGGGAACTGTATTAGGAAACTTCCTGCCCTGTTCAGCCATCTGAAAACAGCATTATTACCTATATAATAATTAAAAAATTTTAAAAAAGGACAATTGTTTGTTATACATGCCTGTCAGAATAGTTCACAAATCTCTCTTTAAAAAAAACAAAAAACAAATCCAAACATCCTTTCCCTTAGATGGTTGAAATAAAAGAATTGGCTGTATCCTACCTGTGTAATCTTTTATTCCTGCTCCTTGCATTATTTAACAAGCTTGCTTGGAGGGGTTTTGTCTAAATCTTGTTGAACTTATTGTTCACCGTGTTATTTTAGATTATGGGGGGTTATCTGCTGTTAGTTCCAAAATCTTTTAACCTTGGCTTTACATATGTGTTGAGTGGAGGTGAGTAAACACAACAGGAAGGCTTTGCACAAGCTCGATTTGTATTTTGGAAGCTATCAACTTGAACTAGCTATCAACTGCAGGAGCTCATGTACACTGACTGTGGGTTATTTTTTTTCTGTCAGAACAGGTGCTTTATCTACCTGATGTGTGTGTGGTTGTACCCAAAAAGGGACAAATACTGTATTCAGACCACATAAATTATCTGTAACAATGAGGAAAATGTATTTATTCACTTTATCTTGACTAAACAGTATTGTTTAAAAGCACCCAAAGAAACTAACAGGCAACAGTTGTGTAATGTTTATGAAAATCTTACCCTAACACAAAATTGAAAATTTGTACTAGTGTACTGCTTTATACCCATCGATAGTCTGATTTAACTGACATAGGAAGACTGTGCAGAAATCCTCCAACAGTGGAATTGAGAGAAACGTATTTTATATTAAACTTCAGGCAGACCTTAGTTTTTAAAACTATCCGAGGGAAGTTTCTGAGTGCTGAGCAGTAGAACAAAGCTACTGTAAAATAAGATGTGGGTGACTCGTAAACCGCCCAAGCTCCACTGTCCGTGTTATTCTGTGCTTTGTATAAGCACGTGTTTATGCCTGCTGGTATGTGTGGGATGTGTTTAATCCACAGTTTAATCCTTGGCTTTGGCTGGCAGCACTCTGGGGCTTGAGAAAGCCAAAGAGCACAGGGCCAATGTGTCACCATGCTGTGCGCGCGTCTCTGTGTGTGTGTGTGTGTGAGAAAGGAAAAAGAAGATGAAGAGAGTAAGAAATTCTGCAACCTGTAGCACTCTAAAATGTCAAACTCAATGGAGCATAATAGAGCAGCCTCAGTAACTTTCCTATCATTCCTTGCCTTTCATTGCTTTGCCTTCTTTGTCCAACTCTTCAGGCCTGCCAATTACAAATTACTTTTCCCCTTTATTTTCTAGAAGTTCACTGCATTCCAGATTTCTTAACCAGATTCAGACATTTTTATGTAATGAGAAAGATTTTTCAAGCATAGTTCACATTTTGATTATAGCATACCATTTCATCTACTAGTACTTATCACAGGTACCTACAGTTCAAGTAGCCAGCAATTGTTAAGTACTGTAAATCAGAAAAACATACAACACTTGCAAGTCTGTACATACGTATTTTAACCAGGTTATTTCCACTTTTCATTCCACTATTGTTTCATGACAGTCCAGACAAATTGGAATTCCCGCAGAAATCAGGGGTTGACACGGAGATACATGGTGTGTATAAAGAGATGGATCCAGACAACAGAGACTGATAGAGAAAAAAAGCCTACTTCTGTGAGCGCACTGGTGTTTCACAGAGACGTGGCTACAGGAATTACCCCAGATTGCATTGTTATCATTGACATCTGTCAGACAGTTCAGTGTACATGGTACACCAGGGAGGGGCAAAGAAAGAGGCAGAAGGTCTGCAGCCTTTATTAATAACACATTGCGGTACCTTGGGCAGATTCCTGTGAAGGACTGTTTGTTTAGCCCAGATGTTTAAGTTTATCTGCCCGCGCCTAACACACAAAGAGAACTATCATGTACTGTCTTGCTGTTGTCTGTTCTTCCACTAACCAGGCAACCACATATGTCATGTTGATACAAATTACTATATATATGGTTCGTACATTTGATGAAAGACCTCTATTATGCTTTTACTGTTAGAAGTTTTGTCCAAATACAGTTTCAGTAGTTGGTGAAATGGGCTGTGATGTTGATATCTGTAGTAGGACGTAGGCTTGTGTGGTAGTTTATCAGTCAAATTGTCACAAAATAAGCAAATGTTATAAAAATAAGCTGTTAATTATTGCCAAACCCGTCCCCGAGGCCCCCAGCCTCCCACTTTCCCCCTTTTCATGTTCCTACATGTTGGTTAACAGTGTTGCACAATTTTTGCAGTTTGCTTTGAAGAGCCATCAGTTTCACAAGCCTAAAACTGAAGTGCTGGCAGGTTATTTACTCTCCTAGAGTGGGATTACAGACAGTAAGAGATAAACTAAGGTAGGGTCTTGTTAGAAGAGTCAGTCAATGGCTCTCAATCTAAAACAGATTTCTGCAGTAGTTCAGAGCAGCTCAGTTTTATGAGTAGTGCACCACATGTGGCCTCTCTGTTTTCCAGCTGCCACAAAAAAATATATAAATGTTTAAATAAATGATGTCTCATATCGATGTCCTGTGGCTGTAGACGTTTCATAAACAACATTGTTGTTCTGAAACAAAGAGATTGATGTAGTTTCTGATATTCACTTAGCAAATATAAAACTCTTCTTCTAAATTGACAGGTTTTTCACACGTTGGCAGTAGAATTGGAGTGAAAGAGGCATTGTGATGACAACGGCCTCCTCTTCAGAGTAGTCGAATGGGAGTGAAATGGAGACAGGCAAGATATACTGTATACTCACATCAGATCACTCGGGTCAATAATCCAAGGTGTTTTAACAAGGCCAGCTGTCTGTTACAGTGGTAGTCCAACTAGTCTTAATAGCCACCCTTTGTCAGATTCTTCCAACATGTGTCAGAACGTACCAGTCAACAGAGATCACTCAGTCATAAAGCCGACGAGTTGAGTCCAGATAGATAAGCAACCTAGTTTGAAGTTGTTGCTGTGCTGTAAGAGAAAAGCCAATCAAATACAAGTCTGGATTGCAAACAGATTTATAGCAACCTGAATTTGAATAGAAATGCTGTCAAATAAAGTTATGAAGATTAGGCGTAAGATTGGGTGTACAAATCGGCTCCGCATCAGCTACAGATGGATCCGCACCCTACATATAAGCTTTTTGTATATTATTGTTTTCTCTATCTTAGATACCTTAAACAACCTTTAGGCAGCTGCCTGCTGCAGACTGTATTTGTGATCAGCAAATTATTGGTTAGTTTCGACATTAGTTAGGGTGCAGCTGAAATGGAGCTGCAATGGAAAATCATATCACCTGTTACTTTCAGTATTTCCCGATAGCAGAATCTTTTTTGCTGCAGTCTGAATTTTAACAGATTTGTCCTTCACACAGATCCACAGTTTTCTACCGCCTGTGATTGAAAAACTAAATTCACTACTATGTCCCACAACAAGCAGGCAATGACTGTACACCCAGCTATAATCTTTGTTTCTTTGGATATTTGTGCAGTTCACTCTGGTATAGCAGACTGGATTCACATTCGTGCATGAATGGATTTGAGAAGTTGCCGTTTCCAGTGAAGAATGAGAAATGATGTTGTTCAGTAGATTGTTTATTTATTTTTTGCCCTGTTTCCTTTGGAGTATAATGTTTAACAAAACAACAAAATAGTATTAAAATGAGATGTTTATTAGTTTAAGTACAACTTAAAATTGGTGATTAAAAAAATAGGATGACAGTTTACAAAAACAAGAACAGGCATAAATGAATTATTACACAATATATGGTTTTTATTTTAAAACTAGAAGATAGCTGGGCCCGAGTGGGAGCATTCATCTTTATTTCTATTATGCACGTTTTCCAGATGGACACAGACGGATTCTTTACAGTATACATTTTTATGGAAATCTTTTGCATTACAGTCATCAGAGCCACTGTGGAAGGCTAAGTGAAATGATGTGTGCAGCATTGTTAAAGGACTGACAAAAGTGAGAGGGAGTCCTTTGTCTCTCGCAAACACGGAAGTTAAAGTGAAGTCTGAGCACTACTATATAGTGGACCCGCTCTTCTGGGTTACGGTTGTGATGGAATAGGAGAGATGGGAGAGGATGAGTGAAGGAGTGTAGAGAAACAAGATAGGGGGGAAGAGCATATGTGCCCTGAGTCAATTGAAAAGCTGTCAGGGAGCAGGTGCCTACAAGCTACAAGCTAGAGATAAGAGGCAACCCTTTCTCTGTAGCTGTTTTCCTCTTCACCTGTCCTGCCCTATCTCTTTTTCTTATTATCGTCTTTTTTTCCACCACCACATCAGTATTAATCAAACCACTAACATAAGAGTAGTCGGAGTGATTCAGAACCTCCAGTGTACCAAAATGTCATTACCTGATAACTTGTTTACCTTCTGTTGTTGCTGTCATAGGAGAACTTCTCTGATGTTAGCACGTTTCCCTTATTGGGAGACAGAGTTTTGATTCTGGTTCAAAGCTAATTAGACTTTAGTTTTTAAGATTAGACTGCTGTAGAGCTCTTGGTCAACACATTGCCTCCTTTGTTTACAGGAGCACATATTAGATCGGCCGTTAATTTATGGACTTGTTTTGCTTTTTCACCGTTTGCTGTTGGACCCAGGAGTTTGAGGTTTTGAGTTCATTATGCTTTTTGATTTATGTTTCAGTTTTTCTTTCTTTTAGAATTTTGGTCAGTATTTATTTTACTATTAATAGAGTTTCTGTTTTGTTTTGGGTTTTTTTACTTGGGTTTACACATCTTGGTTATCTTAAGTTTGTATATATTCTCTATGGTTTATTTTTTAGTCTTGCTAATAGTCTTACATTAAGTCAGTGATGACTTCAGGTTTATAGTTATTTCCCCTTTTGTGTTTCCATTCTGTTCCTTCCATCAGTCTCATCCCTCTCTTCTCTTTTGTCTTCTCCTGCGTCAAGCTTGTTTAGATCTTTTATGTTGGTAACTGTTGTTCCCTGTGCATGTGTGATTTTCACCCTCCCTCCCACCGTCTCGTTATGTTAATTATCTTAAGCTTTGTTCCCCACCTGTCTCCTCTTCCCTCATTAGCTCTTGTATATTTTGCCAGTCTTCCTTTGTCCTGTGTTGCGTTGTTGCTTGCATGCGTTCCTCTGCCTCTGCTTTGCCTTTCTTTCCTCAGGTATGTTCTGGAAGTTTGGATTCCTTGGCTTGGTGCCCTGTTAGCTTTTAAAAATTGGGCTTTGTGAGTTTCCTGGACCAAGAAACATTAAAGGTTTTTTCAAGTTTATTTACATCTTGAGAGTGCTGCGTTTGGCTCCATACGTTTTTGTCTTTTTCACAACATTTCATCACACCATCACCACCTTGGTATTTTGATTGGTTTACAGAGCCTGACAGGAAAAAGCAGGACTGCA
This sequence comes from Copadichromis virginalis, assembly GCF_057382275.1. Classification (NCBI taxonomy): domain Eukaryota; kingdom Metazoa; phylum Chordata; class Actinopteri; order Cichliformes; family Cichlidae; genus Copadichromis; species Copadichromis virginalis. Next base: position 12,962,833 of record NC_140637.1, read on the forward strand.
CAAGTTGTCTATCACATGGTTGCAGTGCCCTAAAACAAACCCTGCCTTGTTTTTAAATTTATGGAAAGAAAAGAGAGCAAAACATTGTTATTCATGTGACAAAGACATTATTTTTAATGGTTTTTTGTGACATCACATCGCATACCACTGCCACAATGAGAAGTAAAGTTTGATTTTTTCTAATAAGAAAAAAATCAAATTATAGCAACATTATAGCATTGTTTGGATTTTCTTTTGTTTACATAAATTATTATGATTTTTTTAGCACTATATACAAAAATAGCTGACAAAACCTCCAGGTCAGTGCCTGTGATGCTGTCAAATAAAGCAGCCTTTATTCCAATTAATTTAAAAAATGCATTTATTGTAATTTAATTCTGAAATATAGCTCATGTTAAGAGCATGATTGTAGTTGGAGGCTATTACTGGAATAACAAAGCAATGTGTCTGCTCACACACGAGGTATTCCAGACTTCCTACACTACGTCACAGCATTTGATTCTCTCCGCTTTTGTTTTTTTTCTCTCTCCTCGGGTGCTTATTTGTATGAGATGTTAACACGATTTTCTAATTACTTGCCTGAAACACATTAGAGATACCAGCCCTTTGTAGTTGACTGGATAGAAATAAAATGGTGTATAGGACAAACAGTGCCTCATATGTATAGCCAAAGCCATTAAGGAAAAACACAAAAACATCACTCTTAACTCTGAGAGAAGCGCGGTTTCGAGGTGATAAAAGCATCTTCCTTATCAGTCTCGTAGCTTTCCCGGAGGCTTTTGTAGTCACTGGTGTGTTTTCGTGTCTCTTCCGTTTTCCAATTTCTCACCCTTTCATTTCTCTCCCTCTCTTTGTCTTGGTAAGCTGCGTGGTCCAGAAGTCTGAGGCCTCTGTGTTCTGCCCGCCTCCGCCTTCGCTGCCGGAGATTAAAAATAATGGGCAGCACCATTAATTAAGCGACTAATCTTACTGTTTATGTTTTGTCATATTTACTGCTCACAGATGCGTGGAGTACCCCACCACACCACCACCTCCAAAAAAATGTAAAAATTGCTATTTCCACTCGCATTTAGAGTGCTTCTGCAGCACGCACACACGAAAATGAACAACAACAACCCCATACATGGCTCAGCGGGCTGTCAGAGATGCCACTTTACCTCATTCCGGCTAAAAAAAAAAAGAAGAAGAAGAAGAAAGAAGTCCCACCACTCCCCACCCCGCTCACTCTCCTCCTCTTATTTATTTATTTTCGTAAGCGGCTCAGTTAATATTGTTGATTTAAGACCTCACCTTCAATTTGGTGTAGCATGTGGACAGAGCTTTAGCTTTTGCTGCAGCTGAACCAATTTTCTGCTTCAAGCGCCTTTAATAAACCACGTAGCGCTATCAGGAGGCTTTGGCTTCCCTGATGAAGGCCATTTATTTCAAATTAAAGGAGAGTTCCTTATCTTTGGCGGCCTCAAACGGAGGGGGAGATAAAGATGGCACACTTTGGTGTTGTACTCTCTGTGTTGTTAATGGTGGGACCAAAAAGAAAAAAAAAGAGGAGGAGGGCGGGCGAGGGAGAGAAAAAAGTAAGAAAGAAGACAGAGTTGGAGGGAAGGCGAAAAGTGGAAGAAGAACGATTAATCAGGAGATATAAACCATTGGAGGTTGTTTGGGGGGAACCGAGTAATCTGATAGGCTGTCATCTTCTTCAAATGGGCTTCTAAAAGAGAGCCAATTGATGCTTCATTCCATCCATCATTCTATCTCACTTTGTTTTTTCCTCTTCATCTCTGTTCGTTTTCCTCTTTAACCTCGATCACCTGCGCTCAGATAAACTCCGTTGCCGCATCCATGATATTTTTCCTGATGATAAAGTGTTTGCGTGGATATGGATATGCTGTAATTGAAACGATGGGGTCAGCTTCTCTTCATGAGTCAAAGTCTAAAAGAGTCTTTAATTTGGCTTTCAATTAAATCCGGTGTTAAACGCTCCTCGTGGAGAAAGCGAGCAGGGACACAGTGTGGAGATCGACGTGTTGGCATGTAGCGAAGCGCGTGCATGCACGGCGCCCTTTGATGTTTACAGCAGACGTGTGCGCACGTGCCAGTCTATACCTGCGTGGGTGTACATAACTCTCTTGTCTCTGCTTCAATCAGTCAGAATCCATTACCGCGAGGCGCCCAGGCAGCAAGCCTGTCGTAGTTAACAATCACACAGATAGACAGGTAAAGACAAATTATAATACAGCCCACATATCAAATTAAACACGGCTAATTCAATCTCTCAAAGCACACTTTTCTGCTGTATTTGATCAGAATGATCCTGCCCACTCAATTAAGTACGATTTAGCGCTAATTGTACGATTCACAGTGAAGCACGTACTATACACCCCATAGGTTGTTCAAACAGGTTGGCACGTCTAGGTGTGAATTGTTTTTTATCTTCACTCCCATTTTTTTCTACTTTTTCTTAAAAGAGTTTCTTTTGTTCTGATCTGAGACAAAATAAAATTAAAAAGACAGCTTTAACCCAGAACTTGAACTTGAACACAGCTGTAAAACAAGTGTTCAAAATTAAACAACACAGTTTGTTGTTTGGTATTGTTACAGGTATAGACAAGTGACACAATTGAAATTGGTAAAGATGTTTCTAAAGTATTTTAGGCCTAAGGTGAAAAACTGTGGAGAGTCGGGAGAAGTACTTTTAAGAAGACTTAAGAACTTCTAAAGCAACGAGAAAGCCGTGGAAAGTGTAGTTGTGCCGGAGCACTGAAAGCACCATCAACTGCTTTCCCCCCCTCTAAGTGAGGAAATGGCATATTTGTGATTTGCATAGTACAGTTATTTCTCATCCTCCATCCTTTCAGTGTCTGTCATGCAAAAGGTCCAGTACAACAAAACAGCTGCTGCAAAGCTGTTTGATTCACATCAGTTTATGAAGTGGGTAAGATGTAAACGTCCCAATTTAAAGAGTGAGTTTATTTTTTAAACCTCCTATAACACAACTGAGATTAAAGTTGGACACACTGCTAACTTCATGCGGTCTTAATTGTTAATGGTGTAACCATAGTTGATCAGCTTTACGAGATGAGTCCCTAAAAAATGATAAAGCTTCCCTGATTGTTGTGTGTGTAAGGTCGGGGGGCGGGTTCATTCCACTGCAGGGCAACCTGCCACTGCATGTGGCAAATTTGAACTTGAACTTGATTTAATCACCCTTCATGGGAAAAAAAAATTTTTTTGGCGTGTCCAGCCAGCTTTCAGTGCAGCTAATGTTGTTAAGACTGCTCAGTCCTGTTCTCTCCTCCACATTCAGAGGAAATAAGAAGAGAATATGAAAGCTTCTAATTGCTTGTGGGATCCTTCTGCAGATGGAAGTTTGTGATAGACCAGAGTCCTCGCTGCTGCACTGGTGCATTTCCCCACTTTTCACCAAATATGTCAGTGATGTGATCATTTTTGTTACTGCTACCAAGAAGGTTATGTTTTTGGTAGTGTTTGCATATGTGCGTGTTGTCATTCTGTCTGTAAACACAATAGCTTTGCGAGGGTGTAGAGTGGGCTCATGTTAACAATTCATTAAAATTTGGCTCACCTTCACTAACGGCTTCAATGTCATCTTAATGATTTATCGGCCTAAATTTGACGAAAAGATGCGTAACTTGGAAACTTTATTTTCAACATACAGAAAGTATAATATAAATATTTAAAATAACATGTCACACTTGACCTCTGACCTCGCTTTTACATTTAAGGATACCTTTCTTTAAAGTTGTCCCCCAAATATATTATATCTTTAAAGAAAGTATTAACTTATTAGCTTCATGTCCAGTTATTTACAATTCAGTGCCTATTATCCATGACCTACTCTTACATAACGTTTATATACAAAGTACAACACCGTTGCCTTTAAAGTAAATACTCGGAGGGCTTCTTGTTTCTGCTGCTACATCAGGAAGTGAGCACATCTCTAATGAGACTGATCACAAAGCCTGAGTGATCTAACCTGCAGTGTTTCATTCGTTTACTGTCACTTAGTTTTCCTGCTCGTTCTCTGCTGCTTCAGAAACTGGTAGCAGTCTTAAAGATCCTCTTCCCCTCTATTAACAGTTATTCATCATCAATGATCTCTTTAAGGATGCCAGGATGCTTTGTAGATGACCTTTATCTTTACAGGGATTTGTCTAATGGAAAAGTTCAGACAAAGTTCTTCGGACAGCTTGCTGTTGTTTAAAAGAATAATTTCAGCATTTAGAAATGCACTTTGCTAATAAAAGCTTTTTAAATAAGGTCCCCAAGAGTACTTGGAGGCCCTTTTTTATTTGTCTGGTACAAATGTTTCCTTTGACTCCTGATTATAATTTTGTGATCTAAGCACAAAATCACTGCGACCTCCCGAAACACAGTTTTGGCCATAACTAGGAAATTCTCATTAAGCAATTATGACTAAATTTCACACAGCATATGTTTTGATGCCAGACTATGATGTGCATACCACATTTTGAATGTAATGTTCTCCAAAAAGGCTCTTTGTGTCAGTATTTAAAACTGTAATCAAAAAACCACATTTCTGAAATGTTTCAATGAATGAATTCCATGAACAAAGTGAGCTGATGAAGTTGTTTTGTTTAGTCACTCTAGTTGACTCTGTCTTGTCTGTCTGTGCAAGCTTCTGCTTTTTGCCTTCCTTTGTTTACAGGCTAGTGTCTGTCTGTGAGTGTGCTGCTGGAGAGTTGGTGAATAACAGGTTTTTGGAGCTTTTCTGCTGAAAATAGCCGTGCTGCCACCAAAACAGCAATAGACAGCTCTCTTGGATACTTGTAAACTTTCATAGATTGTAAATGCATTTTAGATGCTTTTTCTTGCAGCTTTTCTTCCCTCTAAGTCAGTCATGAATGTGAGACTGACAGCTAGAGTATTGATTTTTTTTTTTTTAAAGTTGTTTTTTGTTTCAGTTGTGATCCAGCATTTTTCTCTTTTTCTGAGCAGCTGACCTACCTGAATTCATGTTACACTGATACTATGTCATCAACTAATCAAAGCTAAACTGATGAATGAAATGTTGATTTACAGAAGATGTAAGAATCTGAATGAATAGTGTGATGAGTTTACTTCTTCTTCTTTTTTTTAATTTTATTTGAAAGCCTAATTTACACTAGCAGTAAGAAACAGAGGTACAAAAATGACAGTTTTTTCACTCCGTCTCTCTTGTTTCTTGTCTTTTGCAGGCCTCGCAACACAGAGGCAGTGTGTGCTGGCCTGCAGGCTCAGATTTTATCCTGTTACAGGGACAACAAAGACCAGACCTTAAAGTGTTCTGACCTGGCCAAAGAATACATGCAGTGTATCAATGCTGCAAAAAAGGTGAGAGCTTTTTCAATCTGCAAAGATATAATAAAAAAGTGTCAGGGATGGTGCAAAGTGTTAATGTGTCATAAATGTAACGCTGAAAACAGAAAGATTTGAGATTTATTTTTACATGTTATGAGGACTCCACCTATAGCCTTCACCTATCGTTTTTGCACTTTGGTTCCTCTACAGATGCAAAATAATCTAAAGTAAAAGTGCTTTTATTTTGAAAATGCATTTAGATTGTTTATAAGGATTTATTCATTTTTATGAAGTAGTAGGAGAGTAGGAGAGATTACAATAACTAATAGTCATTCACCTTAAAAAAATGTGTAATCCCGCCCCCTCACTGCTAAGTTCTTCTTTAATAGTCGCTTCAGGTTTTTCTAAGATTTTTATTTATTTATTTTTTTAAGTTGGGCTATACGAGCTACTTTTCAATAGTTGATTTATTACCTGCAGTAGATGGGATCGGCACAACCTGGTTTGGAGAAGCAGCCTGGGGTAATGCATGGAAGCTGAGCAGTGCATACTTTAGGACTGGGACATCACTGAAAGCCACCTTGATTTAAGCATATGTGATATTTAAAATATTTCCATTCTTTTGCTGTTAGACAGCCTTTGAGGACAGGAAGCTGAAGCCAGTTTCCAAAACAGCAATTTGAACTTGCAGGAGTACCGCTGAGTGACTTAGGTAGTTTAACACGTTTAATCAAAAACACCAAAGTCACACAATACCACAAACAAACGAACAGATTGAGCATGTCCCGTTTTCTGCGAGGGGAAAATTACTGTTTTTGTCAACAGAGTCTGGTGGCTTTAATGAGACTTCAGGCTTCAGTTCCCAGTATAAAAGGACTGTCTGTATAGCCTTCAAATAATCCAACCTAACACTTTAATGCACTCCTGTCATCAAAGGAAGTGCAGGGGAATACTTGATGATGGTGTCCCTGCAACAATAGAAGGACCCTTAGAGTTTGCCTGGTTTATGTGGCTGATTTTATCGTTAACTTTGATTTTTCTGCGCAAAGGCCAGAACTGTGACAAAATTGCACCGCTAATAAAGATGCTCTGATGTGTTCTGTCAAAAAACAATGTATAAAAGAGTGACACAAACACAGCCCCTTAACTATACGTTGCCTTAATAGCAATTTTTTTGTCAGACAGTGGCGCTTAGTGCTAAATTTCAAGCATTGTCACTGAGGCGTGTGTTTGTTTTTGTTTGTTTTGGGGGGTTTTTAAGCCATATTTCCATGTAACATAATTGCTCATACAAAGGTTCGAAACAGCAGAGTGCCTTCTTCACGTCTGATTAGCTGCCTTGCCATTAACTAAATTAACAGCAGAAACCCCACTGACGCTACTTCTCTCTGACACTCTCAGACCTTCACCTGAAAGTGCGGTGAACACTTTGTAGACAAAATGATCTGTGCAGTGTTTTGAGATGCAGTTTGGGGACAGTTGAGAGGTATAGTAACTTGTTAAAAAGGGATATACATTAACAGGTCACTTTATTAGGTGCAATTTACTAGTACCGGAAGACGGATACACTCTGGTCATAAATTCATGAACATGGTCAACGATAATACTCAGGTAGGCTGAGGTGATTAAAAGATACTCAGTCTATTAGTCAGTTAATTACTCAGTCAAGGGGCTTGATTTTGCCTAGAATATATTGCCCACACTATTATCCCCAGCAAGAGCTTGAATCTTTGGCACAAGAGAGGATGTCTGTGAAGGTTCTCAGTCATCCAGGTCATCGTAGTCAAAGGAGCTTGCAAAGAAAAGCGTCTGGACTTCTTTAAGTTGCTTGAAGACGTTTCACTTCTCATCCGAGAAGATTCTTCAGTTCTAAGGTCAAATGGTGGAGAGTCCCAGATTTAAACCTAGTGGGAGTTTCCCCCCCACAGAGGGACAAAAGGACCTTAGAACTGAAGAAGCTTCTCGGATGAGAGGTGAAACGTCTTCAAGCAACTTAAAGAAGTCCAGACGCTTTTCTTTGCAAGCTCCTTTGACCACAAGAGAGGATGGAGCCATGCTTTATTGTTGTTCTGACCCTGCCATCCAAATGCTGTAACAGAAGTAGGAGACTCATCAGACCAAACAGCATTTTTCTATTGCCCAATTTATGAGTTGCTGTTGACTTCCTATGAGCTTGAAGCAGTCTGGCCATTGTCCTCTGACCTCTGACATCAACGAGGCATATTGATGGATATTTTCTATTTTTCAGTCCATTCTCTGTAAACCCGAGAGGTGGTTGAACATCCCAGCAGATCAGCAGTTTCTGAAATACTTAGACCAGCTTGTCTGGCACCAACAATCATGCCACATTCAAAGTTACTTAAATCACCTTTCTTCCCTTTTCTGACACTTGGTCTGAACTTCACCAGGTTATCTTGACATGCCTAAAGCATGCAGTGAGTTGCTACCATGCAATTGGCTGAGCAGATATCTGTGTAAACAAGCAATTGAACTGGTGTACTTAATAAACTGACCTTTTAGTGTATTTGGGGATCTTTTAAATCTGATATTTTTATTGAAAGCATGCATATTAACATTCTTATATGTTCTTTGGAACTGAAGAAGACTTAATGAAGTAGCTGGTCTGATTTTAAGTCAACAAGAGAGCATCACCCAGTTGATGCAGCAATAACGTCTGCAGAATTTTAGGAGGGTATGAAACCAAACCACCCACTCTGTAGACACTGTCTGACTGTGTAAATAAGATTATATAGTAGTGAGGATAGATTTTATAGGCTTTTTTAATGATTATTTTATTTATCATGTTTTTAAGCTCTCTTTTTTCCACCAGAGGATGTAGTTTATGTGATCAGGCATTGCAGCCAGATTTGTCCTTCATCTTTAGTGTCAAATCATTTTTAAAGTAACTTTTAAAATTCCTCGTGTTTCACTGCCGTTCAGCCTCACACATAGAAAAGCAGTGATTTGACTGAATTACGTTACACTGAGCTGTGCAGGTTTTTGAAGATAAATATAAAAAGATGCTGGAGCATCAAAAGGCAGTTTAAAGGTTACTAACAAAGTTAATTGATGATTAAATATCACAGAATACATTTACAATTGGAAAGAAATGAGAGAGGCATATAAAGCTTTTTAAATTTGATCTAACTTCCAGTTAGTTGGAGTTACTTTACCTCCAGTAAGTCAGTTTCATTTCTGCCTGGCTCATTTTCTGAGCTCTTAGTTTTTCTTTGTTTTGGTGCTAATAAAGGATTTTTTTACAGGCTGGATTCCTTATACCATTTTTTTTCCTTTTACTTCTGTAGGCTCCTGAGATGAATCATCAGTCTGTCTCTGATGATTTGGCTTGGGTTATCTACTAGTTACTGAATCTTCACTCTTTTTATCTCTCTCATTCCCTTATATTTTTATCCACAATGGAAAACTCAGATATACATTCACTTAGAAAAATTGAACCTTTATACTTCACTTTTTGGCACCGCCTAATATTGAGTTCAACCTACTGCTGTTTTATTTAACAGCATCGAAAAGTCCTGTGTACATTTCTGCAGCAGCTACAAGTTGACAGAACGCTAGAGAGAAAATGTGAGGAGGAAGCTGCAGGACGGGCTACTCGCAAAGTTTGTACGGTAGAAGCATTTGAAGGTACAGCTGCTCATTATGCACTCGAGCAGCGTATTACTATCTCATGCTGGTCTCTGCTCACATCTCCTCTGTATTGCTCAGGGGCAGTGAGGCTTACCCTGGAACACAGTAATACAACGTGTGATAATCAGCTTGCTGAACATTGATACCTCTGCTGTTGTACTGCTGTATTGTGTGCATGGATACATGCACTCGTGTGCTCGTTCAGCAGCGTCTGAACTTCTGTTTATGTCGTGTATGACAGCATGCAGTCATAAATTCACATTTTTAAATATGCAGCAATGTTTATGTTCTTATATTCGTTGCTTACTAGGATTGGTGTGTGTGTGTGTGTGTGTGTGTGTGTGTGTGTGTGACAGAGAGTGGGAGACTTTCCTCCATATATTAGCTGGTGTGAGATAACAAGGAGTGAAGGAAGACTCTTTGAAGACAGTCTTTAAAGACTACAGCAGAGCATAATAATATATTGGCCCCCGAGGCATCTCCCTGACTTTCACCCTGTCAATTTGGAAGTTTATAAAGTTCTTCCTCCGTTTTGTGTCTTTAAAAGCTGTCACAGTTAGTTTGGTTATCGCTGATAACTTTTTCCCAGTGCAGTAGCAGTGACACAGTAAACTCGCCAAGTGCTAGTGAGACAACAATTAGCAGAACCACATGGATAGTTTTCAAAGTTGATTGCTTAGAAGAGCTTTTAACTTACAGAGTATCAGTCTGTCCTGTTGTTAAGACCATTGTGAAACCATTTTACCTGCTAAAGTTTGACAGCCATTTGTTTCTTGTTCGTGGAGTTTGGTTATAAACTCCATATGAAGGTTTGTTAGTAATTGCATTCTAATATAAAAATGCAGACAGATTACCAACATGTTGCAGTCCCTCTGAGTACGTAACCACCGATGAGTGCAACCCATTTTCAGCAGGTTTCTTTGGGACTCGGCTAAACTCTTTGCCATATGGTTGTATTCTAGATAAAAGCGGTATTGCCGAGCGCCTCTGTCATTTAGCAGTTCAAGTGCTGTCCTGCAGCAAGTATGACCTTTTTAGAATTTCTGTTTCAAATCTATGAGGTTCTGGCTGAACTAATAGAGTTAATCACTGTGTTATCACAAACAGACTGCACATAATTTCCAAACTGGTCCCATTCAATCCCAAACTGATAGCCTACCGATTATCTCACTGATGTTTTATCTGCGTCTTCATGCACCAAAGACGCTTTTAAAACAGCAACTCAGTGCGATTGGTCGCACACCTGCTTCCTGTTATCAAAATCATTTCAATCACAAGTTCGTTGCCCACAGTCACCATCATTTAGTTTGTGCCTCAGGCTGTAGCATAACTGACTTTGTGTCATTCACTTCATTTCTTTGAGCAGCATAATTATCAGCTAGGCCTACTTTGGTTTTCTAGTTGTGCTAGAAAACCAAGCATTGCTAATACGAAAAATCTGTCAGCTGCTAATGACACTGTTCGGCTAACACTTTCCACTTGGCTAACAGCTACTGTGATAGTGTGACAAATGAGGGTTTTTATGACTGCGTAAAAGAGTACAAAATATGCTTATGTAAAGCTTTTGTACAGATATAAACTAAACATTACTCTTCTAATGTATTTTAAAATGACTGCATCTTAAGAAGGCTTGTAGGCAGAGAACCTGGGGAAAATTCATAAATGTATTTCATCTTGCTTATAAGCAGAGCTGATGAGTAATGTCTTCTGTTTTGTGAATCAAAGTTTTAATCCTTTCAAAATTTTGCAGTGGACTGGACCATGCAAGAGAGATTACACTACAGCTGGTTAGTTATTTAATAATGATAGGAAATAAGGACGTCTCCAGAGGGGAGAGAAACACATGGTGACTTTTCATTCCTGAGCTTTTAAGTGAGTGAAAGAGGACTTAATTGGGACAAAATTGGTCCTGTTCCTTTTTTGTCTCTCAGCAGAGGTGACTGTGATGTGTTTTGATCAGTGCCACAGCAGGTCAGTAGACAGACATGCATATCGCAGACGTCTTCCTGCTGGGTTATGCTTCCATCTTTATGTGTACCCGTGTGCACGTGTTTGTGTGTTTGATGACAAATGAGCGGAGGATCCCACAGAGACGGTGCAGACAACCTCTAGTCATTATCCTCTGGGAGGCTGTGCCTGATGTGGGCACTACTACATGTAACGCTTACACACTGTCCAGACACTCTGTGGGATTCTCTAGTCATTTATCAGCACTCTCAGATGTGAATACATACACAACACACACACACACACATGCTGTCTGTGTGGCTGGTGGGATTCTCAAGTCATTTAGCCTCAATCTAAGAGACAGCCTGCTTTTGATCAATGTCAGACGCTCACGCTCACCGTGGAGAGAGGAGTGAAAGGCAAGAAACGAGACAGACATGAGAGAGTGCTACTAAAGAGATTTGTAAAAGTCATTTGGAATATCTGAGCAGAGAAACAGAACAGACTGAAAATGTACCAAAAGATGGAAAATACACATGAAAGAGTCCTTTAATCTGAACCATCTAAATAATGTGCCACTTTAGATCTTTGCTAAGTTTGTGTCATACGAAACATATTTCACAGAAGCATAAGTATTATACTAGATACTGTAGGGCTGTTCAATATAACGATATATATCAGATGACGATATGAAAACATCTATCATTTCATATCACGCTATCGTTTGTTTCGTTTTGTCACAAAATAAACTGTTTACAGCAATATTTTTTCATCGTTTTGATGGTCACTGTATAATTTCTTAAAGTTCTCTCTTTCTCTTATATTTAATATAACCACACTACGGCTGGACAAGCGACGGCTTTTATGCATTGTCGTTAGCAACAATGACGATAAAACCATCACATGGCTCCGCCGTCCGCTTCTTTATTTTCCACATAAACTTTTCAAAATAAAGATGAAGATTCTGTGCAGATTTTTCAAAATAAACTGAATCATGTGACATAGTATGCAAAGTGTTTACTGACGAGAAGCTAAAAAGAGCCGTCGGGGGCTAAAATAATGAACCTTAGAAACAGGCTTTTCCCCGCAGCACGCCGTGTAATAAATACTCACAAAGAAAATTGCGGCCGTTTCAACTTATGTCACACTCGACTCCAGGTACACGACGCCCAGCTGAAAACACTGCACACAAGTCGAGTTGCCCAAGCCTCACAGAATTTACAGAAAATGTAAAATATTTGTGATATATATCATTGTCTGTACTAGAGCAGGGCGATATCACCAAAAATATTTTATCACGATATACATTTGAAAATTTGCGATAACGATATAACTGACGATATAATTGACACTAGACAAAATACTTTACAATACACAACTTTATTAGTGCAAAAAAACCCATCAATGTATTTTCACTTAAACAAGCAGCTGTTTTTTTTATGTGCATTAAAGTTATATAAACATTTAACAGTTCAAATGCAAATTCCTCGCTGACAGTTTAACCAAAAGGCATTTCCAGTGGAAATTGGCCGACATATCCTCAGCATAACCATGTATAATATCCACAAAACTTAAAAAGAGGTTATACACACACAATACGGTAATATTATTTTGAAGCACAGTACGTATCACTCCGCGAGGCTCCGGCTTACGGTAGCCGTAATGCTCCGACAATCCATCAAGTGGTGCGACTTCGTAGCTTAGCAAAGCCGTACTAAAACATTTGACAGATTTCGAGCGCCGTGTACCACATAAAATCGTTTCGAGGTCAGTAAACACAACCAGAATTCAAACATAAGGCACACGGGATTATAAGGGGCACTGTCGATTTTCAGACAAATCAAAGGATTGATTTTAAGTGTGCCATATTTTCCAAAAAACACGATAATAACGACGGCCCGCTAGCATGGTCTACCAAAAATAGTGCTTTGTTGTGTGTCTGACGGACGAAAGCCAAACCAGTTCCACATCACTGAAGTTGCAGCATTTTTACAAACCAATTCTGGTTCATCCGTTTCATTCAACGATCCGCTTTCGCCCTTCTCATTCTCCGTCGCCGCCATGCTTTTTCCGCCATGTGCGCATGTGCGTTTTACCCATATTCTATCGTGATATTTCATTTTCTTATCGTTGCCCAACATTATACCGGTATTACCGTGAACGATATGATATGGCCCAGCCCTAGTCTGGACGATAGATGTCTTATATCGGGATATGAGATTTTGGTCATATTGCACAGCCCTAAGATACTGTGTGTATGAAGTTAACCAATAGTGAAATCAAAATCTTGGGAAAAAGGTCACAAACAAGCTGTTTGTCCATCACTGTCAACTTCAAATGTTCAGATGTTAGATTTAAACAGCTCATGTGGTCTCTGTAGTTACGGAGAATTGAAGCCTCTCCCACATCAAAATTGGTTAAACAAGCAGTTTCTGAACATGCAAATTGAGTGCAATGAATTCATGATTCAGTCTAATATCAGGCAACATCGTGTTTGAAGTCGTTTGGCTTGTGGACCAGGAAGTGTGCTCTTAATATGGGAAAATATAGATGCAGATATAATGAAGGATATGGCGCTATGTGTGACCATCCACAGGCCTGGCTCGTTGTATCCCAAACTTAGTTATATTTGAATTTATCTTTGAGTACCTTAGATAGAAACTGCGTTAAAGGTAAAGCCAGCCTTTATAGCTTAACAGCTATAACAACAAGATATTTGCACAAAGCTGCGGTTATGGTAAATGATACACAAATGCACAGTTTTTATTTCATTTCTTCTCCAGTGCTTTAGAGTCGCATCTTAGAATCTTGCCTTTCCCGTGTAGCCTGTTAGCTGTCCACGTTGACGACTCCTCTGCCCCTGACAGCCATGGAGAGGTGCAGTAGGGAGTTGGCGGGCTTGGTGATGAGATGTCAGAGTTATCAGCTATCACGGCATAGGAGAGTCACCCAAATAACCCAGCGTACTGAGACCGATTATCCTTGTTTTGAGGAAGGAGCCATAATTAATACCTTAAATTCCCTTCTATGCTATTTTGTTTCTGTTTGTTTTCTGTTGTTTGTTTTATAATCGTTCAATCTAAAACGCCATAGTAGGTCCTTAGACCATTAAGCAATCACTGACAGTCGTAGCAATCGAGACTGTGGGCAGGTAAGAGCCGGGACACCTGTCTGTGTGAAGTGGAGCTTTCCTTGGATCGGCAGCATCACTCACTTTTCTAATGTGCCCAGTTAATCTTTGCTCTCAGTAAGACGTGTGATATAACACGACCATCTATAAAAAAAATGGATGAGATGGTAAATGAACCATTTGTGAATTGTAAAATGTAATTTTTCTTTTTAAATTGACACTGTTCCAGAGAATTGTTTGCAATACTCAGCCTCCCTCATTTATATGAAAAGGGATCTGGGTGGCTTCATTTCAGGGCTGCGTTGTAGTCAGTGAATAGGAGCATCCTGTGGACATAAAGAGAAATGGTGTAGCATTTTTGTAGCAAGGAACACTGTTGTGATTCACAACAGCGTGGCCTGTCGAGCTGGAAACTCTGTGCAGTTTCTGCGGCTTTGTGTGCTGGTATGATTCTCGGTGGATAGCCCACCAGAAGATAAGGGGAAAGAGAAAATTGCTTCATCTTCTTTTGATAAGTCTATTCTCAAAGAAAGTCCACACTGACAATGTTGATATGCTGATAATAAATGTGTATCTGTAGCCGATCTGAATGCACAGCAACTTTCTCAAAGCCAGTGAATCACAGCAGTGTAAAACCTCATATTGATTTCTTTTTTCTTTTACCTTCAGTTTTATTGTTGATTGAACAGGAGTCATGCCGGTACAGAGATCACAGCAGCTCAGTCACTCTGCTGGTAGATAACAAAATAGACAAACAAAGTGGAGAAAAATACAAAGAAGAGGCTCAGGACAGCGAATTGGACTGAAGAAGGAGAAAATACACGTTGTGGATACAGAGAGATCTGTAGCCGGCTAGATGTGAAAGGCCAATGAGAAATAAACAGAAAGGCCTTGAGAAGTATCGGACACAGAAAGAGATGGAGTAGAAGGAGAGAGAAATGAAAAGACACATTAAGGTTTGAAGTTAAACCTGAGATTAAATGGTGACATGTAGGCGCTGGAAGTTGGTTTAAGTGGAACAAACAGCTAAAGAAACTAAGAAATGTTCAGGGAGAAAAAAACTGAGATGAATTTGTGTTCAGGACTGAGGCGAGAGACGGGCAGATAAACAGGAAGCAGAGTAGAGAAGAATGAGTAGAGTCGAGGGAAAGTAAAAAACATGATAGCAAACAGTGAGCAATTGAAGAAGTGAAGGGAGAAAATGGGAGAAGGAGAAAATGATGAAGAGGAGGAGGTGGACAGTTAAAGAATAGAGGTAAGGAGGCAGGTGGGGAAGGGGGTAAAGCTGGACAGACGAGGGGAAGGAGAGAAAGGAGGAGGGACGGGGAGGCGACATGAGGCAAGTTGGGGAGATGATGGGGAGAGAAATAGGTGACTGTCAGGAGGTAAAAAGCGAGAAGGGGAAGATGAGTGGATACCATGAGGAGATAAGTGTTTATGGCGGAAGGGTTGGAGATGGGCAGGGGATGAAGAGATGTACACAGACACACAGAGAGAAAGGGGCATAGACGTTGGCCCCTCAGCAGTCAAAACTTAATGAAGAAGAATGAGGAGCTTCAGCTTCCTGCTGGACCTGCTGCTGACCACACGCACGTTCTCACTTAAGTATGCACTCCTCAAGTTTTGACACAAAATTTATGAAGCGAACAAACAGTTGGACTCCTTTCACCTCATTGCTATGCATGAATAAATATTACAAAGTGTCTCGTAGCTTTCTTAAAACTAGGCCTAATTAACGACCAGAGTTTCTCTCATTTTTTTGTATTTGTTCAGAGATAAACCGTCTGAGATTAAACACTTGGGCATAGGCGTTTCAGACCAACCTTCTAAATTAGTGTGAGTTGCTTTAATTGGGGCTGAAGTCTACGCTTTTATATCCGCTTTCCAAAGGCAGAACTTTTCTGCAAAGTTGATGTACCATAGAGCAGATAGTACTTTTCATCTCTTAGCTCTCTATTTGTGACTCTGTGACTTCCTGCCCACTAGAGAGAACAGGAATAAAACCTACAAAGAAAAGATGTTAAATTATAACAAATTGTAAGGAAGCAGTGTTCAGTGGGTTTTTTATGAAAGGTGTTGAATTGATTTTTAAAAAGTGACATTCATTTGGAGCCCATTTATGTCAGCTTCGTGTTTCTGTTCTGCTCTCACTTGTAGGTCTGTTGTGCCTCATTAATGGTGACTGCCTACAGACACTGAAGAAAAAAGTCTTAAAAGAACTGTTGAACTTTTTCTCCCTCTCAGCTCACAGTTTTGAGCAAAAGTTGACAAAGACTCAACAAAACACGATGGTATAACATGTTGTGTAATGATGGTCTGTTGACTGAAACAGGTTATTATTATTATTAATGTGGTACTATGAGTTTGGCATGTGATAAAGCAATTGCCACCATGCTTTTTTAGCACTATTTTCCCTGCTGGACTCCTGCATGTTTTGCCCCACAAAGTCTAATGTTATGACTAGATAGCCAGCAAAACGCACATCACATGATTTTGTTTTACGTTTACATCCTGAGGAAGTTACAGAACTATCATTCTGAATGGAAACTGATATAGAGTTTAGATGCTAGCTGTCACGTGTTTCATGTAATGTTCAGCGTAGGGCAGAGGTGGGTAGTAACTAATTCAGTTTGCTCAGTTACATTTACTTGAGTAACCTTTTAGAAAAAAAATGTACTTTTAGGAGTAGTTTAACTACACTGTACTTTTTCTGAGTAATACTATTATGATGTATCGCTACTCTTACTTGAGAAAATATTCTGGCTACTCTACTCGGTGTGAATAACTTTAGTGAAAACAAAAATGAATCTTACTTTGACACAAACTTAGTTTATGTCAAAGTAAGATTTGTTGTTTTATTTTCTATCTGCTGAGCCTGTTGTGCAATTTGGAGAAGTATCATATATAACCTAACAAATATAGACCTATAGGGATAGGTAATATACCTACTCTAAATAATAGTTTAATATTGATTTGGAAAAGTGTTTCTCCTGCCGATATTTATTATTTTGTAATCGTTATTTATATGAAGCATTTTCTTTTCCTTTTCAGACTTTAAAATACCAAAATTTGCACTAAATGTTATATTTTTGTCTGTCTGATTATCTCATTGTTAAAGATTAAGTCAGATGTTATGATCAGTTACTCACTACTTTTTTACTCTTCAGTAATTTTGTGGACGGCTACTTTTTACTTTTACTTGAGTAAAACTATGTTGAGGTAGTGTCGCTATTACTTGAGTACAATTTTTGGCTACTCTACCCACCTTTGGTGTAGGGTAACATTTACTGTACAGTGACATTGACTTGATGAATCAATGAAATATACCCCAAATAATTCTAATCAAATTTTACCAATTTTAAAGCCTAGAGCTGTCGGCTGGCTCTATTTTTCTATGTTACTAGTTTAGTTCTAAAACCCAATGTTCTCATTTAAAAACAGAAATAATAAAAACATATTTTGACTCCTGAACATAAAAAGAAAGACCAAATGATGGCAGATGCTAAACTTGTCAATATTTTCATAAAATTTGGCTCCTGTGATTTAGGATTGTATCAAGTATGAAATGCAATTGTCAAATTTGAAATCTCCTGACGTATCTGTTTTTAAACTTCTGACGTCTTATCTGATAGAAGATTCATTGCTTGTTCCAGGAAATCTGTAATGCTGCAGAACAACGTTACAGGATTTTAAAGCATATTAAAATATCTTGAAGGTTTTTCATCTTTTTTCACAATAAGCTAAACGTACTATGGCTGTCATTAATGTTAAAGTTACATATCGGGTTTTTTATCTACCATTTCTACTGTTACATAATGAAGAAAGGTGAAAGTTTATTATTATTATCATGAAACAACTATAAATATGAGAAGATATAAGCTTACAGTTCATGATTAAAAGTCAAATATCTAAATGTACATTGGTAAAATATAAAATAAGTATAAATATATTTGAGAGACCAAGGCCAATCAGATATTTTTAACTGTCATGTTTGGATTTAGCCCATTAAAATCTGTAAGAAACGCTTTCTCACAAGCAACTTCTGAAAAGTTATTGCTGAAAATTCAACTTTACCTTTTGCACAGCATTTTCTAATTTTCCAGATTCTTGATCAAATTACTGCAGCAAACATATAAATATATTAACATTATAACATTTATGCTGCTGTGTGCCTATTAAACTGAAAAATATACAGAACCTAAAACTCTGTTTTTCCACCTGTGATGTAGGTGTATAAAAACTTTTTTTCCATTAGTGCAGTGAGTAAGTCACTCTCCCTGTGGATGCAAAGGTCAAAATGCTCACTGAGAACAACACATTTGTAAAAGTTCACATCCTTGCAGTTTGTTTGCAGTCTGTAGATTGTTTTTGGCCGTTACATTGTCATGTTTTGTATTCATTGCTGCATGTTTAAAGACTTTTGCTGACACAAAATCAGAAAAACATATAAAACATAACTTGTTTGTGCCTCATTGCATGTCGTCCGTGTGACTCAGAGTGTTTTTGTGTATCTGTGTGTTTATTGTCGGGTCCAGAGAGAGAGTTTAATGCTGTTGTCATGGATATCTGAGTCAGTGAAGAACAGCTTTTTTTTTTTTTTTATAAAGAACAGAGGGATGGACTTCAGGACACTCTAATGTGTGTTTTTAAATAAAATAAAAAAAATACGCCTCTGTTCTTTGGAACATCTATGCTTTGTTGTTCTGCCTGACAAAATGCCCACAGTGAAGGGGGAGAGAAAAAATGTCCATCAATCATCTCACCTTTCATGTGTAGACTTACCTTTTTATAGACACAATCAAATATAGACACATACACAGTAGACATGCCCGGCTATATTTACATCAGGATCTGGGTTTTGTTCAAAAGTTTGTCAGTTCGTGAGTGTAAATGTTCATCGGTTTGTTTTTGCTGTACTCTGTTTGTTTTTGTTTTTTTATCTTTCTTTAAAGATTTTCCTTCATCTGTCAGTTTAGTTTCTCTGCCTTTGCTTCATTTTAAACCAGCACCTTTCATCTCACTTCTTAGTCTGTCTGCAACTCTTTCTCTTTTCTTTCTCCGCGTCTTTCCCGCTCTCTTTGTCTCTCTTGTTTTATTCAGTCTTGTCTCCTGTTTCCATTTTTTTTTCTTGCTTTCTCTCACCCGCTTCCTTCATTTTTCTCTCCCCCGCACCGCAGCTGACTTATTGATTTCATTTTCATACTGTTGGCAGTTGTTCTCCCCTTCATAAACCATCAGCGTTGCCTCCTTTCAAGCCGGCATTGATCATTGTACAGCCGATCACAACCAATCTCCACTGAGCATCATTATCTGCTCTCGCTCTTCCTCTTTTGTTGTCTCCTCTGTCTTGTATTCTGTGCTTTGTGGGTTGTATTTTTCAATCTAGCTATTCGGTGCTGTGGAGTTCTGTACATTTAGTTATTTGGGTAGTGAAGTTTTGTCTTCCCCCGCCTTATATTCTTGAATATTATGAGAAACAAAACTAAGCAGCAGGCTTTTCTACCTTCAGAAGTCGGGACTTTAGGACAGGTTGTTTGGCGTAACACGTGTTTCTCTTCCACTAGTACCTGCTTGCCTAAGCTTGACTCAATTTTGGGGGGTTTTCATTACCTGGAACCAGGTACTTTTTTTTAAGTAGGGTTCCAACAAAAGTATGAGAGCATCGGGATTTGGCCAGTCCTCATGTAACTGGTGTTAATGAAAAAGAGTACTGCAATTAAAAGACTTATGTTATGTATTTCAGTCAAAAAGTTCTGCTTTCTGGTTTGCAAATCTCTTCAATAATCACAGTGCAAGTACGTACAACTACTTATACCAGCTGTTTTGTTGCACGTTGAACTTTTTCTAAGAGCTGTAGCACACGTCTTTCTCCTCCTGCACGTCCCCTCTCTCCCTCTGTCTCTGTATTTCCCTTTCTCTGTCTTTTGTCGCGGTGCGAGGAGCGATCGAACATCCCATCAAACCATATCCAGAGCCTCTGCTTCTTCTTTCATCCGGTGGCCCTCAGACACCACAAAGCTTTCAAACAAGGGCAGAGTTGTGGGGGTGGGGGTAGAGTTGAGGGTATTCTCAGCTGCCTCCTGAGGAGCATTTTCACCATCTTTTGTGCTCTTTCCTCGCTGTATCCTGACCTTTCTGAACGCCACCACTCCCGTCGGCTCGCGCCACCAGATCCCCTACTCTGTCTCCCTCTTTCTGTTTGCTCCAACAGGGGTCCCGATAATAATTCAGCACGGTGCCGTATTGTGTACTATTGAAAGCCACCTAGGCTGCATAAGCAATTGACACACTTAGTTGTTTTTTTTTGGTTGTTGTTGTTTTGTTTTGTTTTCTGGGCACACACCAGACCGCCATTCTGGTCGGCATTTTATCGGCCCCTCTTGTGTGTGCTTAGGAAGAGGTTTTGTGGAACCAAGACCACCAGCTGGGATAAGAGAGGACAACAGCGGGGCTTTTAGGTGGGTCTTTCACTGGCTTTTGTCACCCCGAAACAGCCACAACATTATCGGAACAGTCCACTTTCTACCAGCCTCTCCTTTGTGTCCCATTGTGACTCAATCCGTCTGTCTCTCCACTTCTTTTTTTTTTTTCCTTTATGATTTGAAGCCTGCCTTTCCTTTGTGATTGCTCTTCATTCACACCCTGTATTTCTAAAAATATCGATTTCCTTCTCTCCGTCTCTTCTCTAGCCCTATTGTAAATAAAAAAATACCAATGTTTTATTACCCGCTTGCAGAGCTGTTGGGTTTTCATGTGAAACCTGTTTTCATGTAAATATACTGCAGGCATTTGACGTTCTTTTGTCCCACAAATCCACAAAAAGCAGCACGTTATATTTATTGTACTAAACAATGACATCTGAACTTCATTTATTGGATTTATAAAAGTCTCATTTCTTTAGATTTTGTGAGGAAAATGGGAAGTAGATGCAGATGTTTACTGAAATGGGCAAATATCTGTAGAAATGCGTTGCATGGGGCAACAACAGAGTTTGTAGTTTTACATGCTTCAACATCACTTTTGGTACGACCCACTGGTTTCTTCATCCCAGCCTGAACTTTCAGGGCAGCTTCCTTGTCATTCCTTTAAGTAGTTCTCAGGAATAGTTCCCCAGCTTCTTGAAGGACGTTTAAAGCTCTTCTTTGGATGTTTCTGCCTTTTGTTCCGTTCTCTGACACGATGTTGTTAGAGTAAGGCCTTCCCCACATAATATCTCTTCCTGCTGATTTTCAGTTCAGTAGTCATATTAGGATAGAAATCTTGGATCAATCAGAATAACTCACAACAACACATTGATTTGCAGTGACCCTCTCTTCTAAAGAGACTTATTTTATTTCCTAACTTAATTTAGTGTCTCCCAACTCATTACAAAACATCCTTCCCTCTCTTGCGGGGCATATAATTACAGATGAGGTTTGTCAACATAAAATTTGAATTCACTTTTTTAGCAGTTGCTTTCTCCTTTTTTCGTCATTTATCAAGAAAACACTGGAATCTTTGTCTTGTTTTTCAGACGGCTTGCTGCTTTCCTCGGCCTTATATCTTTGGAGTCTTTTTTTTTTTCCCACTAAGTGAAAATACTTAGTAGCTCCCCTCCCACTTCTTGTTTTTGATAGAAGTGGAGGCTAAGTGATGATCTAGGTTGCCTAAAATGAACTTTGTTAGTGGAGCCAATCTAATACGTGTTCTCCTCCACATTCCCCTCCATCTTCATCCCTCTGTCCCTCAGCAGTGGAGTGGTCAGGCCTATCAACCGCAGAGCCTCACCTGGGAGCCCCAATTGCCTGCCAGTCATCAGATAAAATGGATTTCCAATTGAGTCAAGGCTCCCAGGCTGGGTGCGGAGTGGGGAACAGCCTGACTCTGCTCTCCTACCTCTCCTGACTTTTTGTTGTTATTTATTTCTGTCTCCTACAGTGGTCATCCCCGGTCTCTCTTCTCCTCTCTTCAGTCCCTTCACTCTGCCTCTTTAATCTTCTAGCCGGAGCCACATGAACTGAAAATAGGCTCACTGTAACAGCCCGTAACCATAACCAAGGCACTAGCTGGTCAAAAGTCTGAAAGAACCTCAGCAAGTCTTCATAGTCGGTGACTACTTTAATTTAGAAGGTGTCTTCAATTAGAGCAGGGGTCTCAAGCGTAAATGAGCTGTGAGCCACTGCTGGCACTGTCATCTCATTCAAAGGCCACTTTAGTGTTCAAGTAGGACAAAACAAACAAGAAAACACCCTCAAATATTTCCAAAAATGTTGTTTTGTTTTTATAAATTTCAAATATTGTATAACAAGACAAAACTGCAAACATGAACACAATCTTTGTTTCTTCTCACTCTTAACTAACTGAAGCCTTTCACTGAACTACCACATAAAAACACTGGAACTCTCCTATTGGCCAGACATGTGGCAGCACTTGTTATAAGTTTATTCATATTTAACAGAATAAAAATAAGTTATAAGTGTTTTGTTTACAAATAACTCTCTCACTGAACTAACACAGCCAATCCCTCAACATGTAAGTGCTCTCTGCTCATATTGTTTTCATATTAAATCATTTTTTGCTTTTTAAAAGAACTAATTTAACATTGTTCTTAACAACAAACAAATCCTCGCTAACAAAAAAAGGTTCAAGGGTCAAATTTCATTAGATTTCTTTACGTCAATATACAGGCCACAAGCAGGGGTGACATGGGCCACAAGTGGCGAGTTTGAGACCCCCTAGATTAGAGCAACAGGTGGGAAATCCATTAGTTACTTTTTGCTTGTTAGTACAGTAGATGTGGAAAAATACAGTTTTCAGAACTGCTCAGAGGGCTAATTAATCTGTTTAATAATTTGTTGTGTGTAAACTTTGTCATACTACACAGGCCACATGCAGCCTGCTTTCAGCTTGAGTGAGCCTGACCGGTGACATCTCCTCTCTGAAGTTTAGCTACATATCTAATCCCCGAGATTCTTAAAGTGAAGAAGGGGGGGTCATTTCAACATCACATCTTAGTTTTTCTGCATTGTGTAAAAATGCTGTAAATGAAAGGAGTTTGTCAGCGTGACTCTTTCTTTCTCTGTAATAATTGTGTCAAATTCTAGAGAAAGTCCCTGTAGTTCCCGGCCCAGACCGTCTCGTAATCATAAAACAACGTTTTTATTAATTCACAGAAAATATTTAACTGTGGAAAACAATAAAAAAAACAATAACGAATGAATGGTAATCAGGAAGAAATGTTTTAACAGTTATGAAACACTGGTAAACGTCCAAATGTTTGCCCCCCTTCACATTTTCCAAAGCTGTCAAGTGAGCTGGATCGAAATCCAGGCGGATTTTGGCTCCCTGCTTTAAACACTCACAAGACTCTGACAACAGAGTCCATCTGCTTTGAGAATTTAAATCGTACAAAAGAAAAATGATCAGGTGAACTTGATCCTGGAATGTAAAAGATCCCATGTCAATGTTTTAAAGCCATAATACAGGTTCATTTGTTAGCTGGTTTGCAAAGGTGCCGTTCAGCATGCTGTACATTTCTAACTAGAGTTCTTGTCTCTCTTATAAGGGTTTTTCATTTTCTTTGTCATTTTCGATGTACAGATTGTAATTGTGTCCTATCATTTTTCTGTTTTGCGTATCCAACTCACTCTTGTTTTCTTTCATGGTCAAGACTCTTTTCATGTCTGTTACTTTTCAGCGAGCGAGCCAGTATTAGATTTCTTCTTCACTAAGGTAAACAACAGGAGAGGAGATGCGCCTTCATGGCTTACATTATTATAAATGAACACAAACTACTCGTGTGAGCAAAAGTGTATAGAGGAGAATGAAGAAACACTGGAAGGACAAAAAAAAAAATCAGTGAAATAGAAGAGTCGAGGAAAGTGACAGAAGAATTGAAAGTGAATGGGAGATGAGGAGACTAAACCAGAGGCATCAGATGAGAGGACAAAAGAGGGGAGTCATATTGATCACACTGCTCTGTAAGTCTCTCTGTGGTTATAATGGTTTGAGTTTCACAGCTGGAGTCAACTCTGCAGTGCTTAGAACAGATACCACGTGCTCTCAGCACACACATGCACATATAGCACATCCATATACGCAGTGTGTCTAGCAGGCGGCTTCAGGTCAATGCGCCCCCAGCTCTCAGTCAATTGAGCTCGTTGCATCGTTCCACTTGGGCTAACCCTCCTCCCTGCTGCTGTCTAGTCTTTGAGGCCAAGTGGGGCAGAGTTGGATCAATTTTTTTTTTGACTTGGAATCCAAAGCAAATTTGCAAGAGATCCATTTTACGATAAAGAACCTTGGGTTAAAAACAGATTTTTTTTCTTATAGATGATTTCTGATCATAGAACTAAGCTTAATGGGCAGTTTGAGTTGAAATATATGAGAGGATCAGGACAAGTTATTGCTGTTCATTTTTAGGGGAACATCCATGTAGCGAGAGACATGTAAAGTCTGTTTGGGGCCTTTAGCTAAAAAATAAATAAATAAACAAAGGTAAACACCTGTTTCTGCGTTACATGTGCTTCCTTGTACTTGATTGCTTCACATTTGCACTTGAAAAATAATCATAGTATATCTGATCCTCCATTTACAGCGAGTGTTGAACTTTCCTGTGGAAATGAGCTTATATAATAGCTAGGAGTCATCTCATTAGGTAATGTCTCTGTTTTCAAAGGAAAAGTTCTGAAAGACCTTCACATATGAGACCAATTATCTGTCCATTAGTTTTATACAATATAGCTGTATATATTCTTTAAAATGTATTACCTTAGCATTTCAAAAAGCTCCCTTCCAAAAGGTTGTAGAAACAGCTCTGTATGATGTCAGGGCTCAAGTCAAATTAGCGTGAGATTAGTTTAGTTTGTTGGTATCGCTCTTAGAATCACTGCGCCAGCAATTCAAGGTGTTAATTGATCGTTGCCATTTCACGTGAGGGCTCACAATCTGAGCGAACCCCTCTCATGGTACATAAGACAAGGTCGCTGGAATGATGGTGTCAGACGCGTCTTCTTTCCAGGACGATTTGTTGCTAGGGTTTCAAGGACCGCATTGATCTTAGGTTGAAGGATGAAGGTTGCACTCCGTGGATCAATTGCATGCAGCTGTTTTTAAATAGCAGGAAGGTACGCCTGATAGGCTGCGCATGCTGGAGCTTGGAGGTCATTTTGTTTGAAAGCTGCAACAACTGCAGCAGAAAAATTCTCGTACGACAGAGACTTTTTCTTGAAGTTTTTTTTTTTTTTTTCACAATTGTGAATCTAGTGACCAAAACTTTTTTTTTTTTTTTTTTTTCCTTCATATTGATTTAGATGGACAAATGTTTGAAGGCCAGGACACTGACACCGTCATCCCTGTTTGGTTTTGTGCTGCTCATACAAATACTAAATACACAGTGTACTGATCAGCCACAACATTTAAACCACCTGCCTGAAATCGTCCCTTTAATGCCACACAAAGACTCCATCAGGGCATAGACCCAGCAGCTCTTGGGAGATTCTGTAGTATCTGGCATTGGGACATTGGCAACGCATCCTTTGGGCCCGGTGGGATACTTAATCGAATCCAGATCTGTGGTGGTTGGAGGCTGGGTCAGTGCCCAGGGCTCTTTGTAAAGCATTACCTGAGCAATTTGATAGGTGGAGTTTTTCTCCATGGGGCTGGATGTGTGTCCACAGTGTGTACAGTGTGTGTGTTCTTGGCCTACAACAACATTTAGTTGCAGTTTGTAAGTCTCAAAGTAACATTCAAGGTGGTCAGTGATAGTCACTCCACTCGTCAGTTGTTTAAATGTTGTAGCATCAATTTAAAAAAAAAAAAAAATCTGACAAAATGATGACAGAATTTCTCATAAACCTCTTGAAGTTTCTTTTTATTTTTTGGGTTTGCTTATTTCCATTACCAGAGTAATCCCTAGTCTTACCCGCCTGACCTTTCTGCTGTGGTCAGTTAAAGGTGGCAGAGAATAAACAAAACGGGGACAACCCTTCCACCTAAGAACTCCTTCAAAGGTCAGCAGGCGTGGCTGCTGTGCAGATGGACTAATTCTCTGTTCTTTCTTCTCTCTCAGAACCTGCTGGTCAACCACGGATGAAGAGTGGGAGGAAAAGGGTAAAACCGTTACATGACGACAAGCTTTTACTTAAGCACTAATGGCAGCACTGTGGTCGCATCCTTGTTTTGCTTTATGAAAGAGATAGTTTGCAGTTAGCATGCCTTTTTTTTGTGCTATTTATCTGTGGTGTGATCCGTTACACTATTATTCTGCACTGCTACATACTACAGAGAAGTAAACAAGAAATGAGTGTGTATATTAGGCTCACGGGTTGAGGCGGTGCACTTTCAATTCAGTCATTTATGAGCGCTGTGATAAAGTATCTGCACTCTTCATGATTCCCCCTTTTTTTTTTTTTTTTTGTTGGTGCATTTCTCACATTTACATGTTTTAGATCATCAGGCATAGATGACTGTTTACTCTTAATAAATGACATCATTTAAACTCTCTGACTAATATCAAAATTTGCCTGATGATGTGAAGCATGTAACTGTGCTACAAAATAAGAAATCAAGAAGGGGGCAGATGATTTTTGACAGCACTTGAATGAGATCAGTGGAAAATGTTTCTTAAAATCTGACTTGTAAAGATGCATTCAGGGGCACTCCTCCATCAGCTGAATGTGGAGATCAGGTTACGTCCAAACCCGTGCTAAATTTTGAAGGGTTAAAAAGACTGGAAGTCATTTAAGAAGTGAGCTGAATCAGGTGCACAGGGACCGTCCTTGTTTTGATCTCAGATTGAAAGAAGAACTGACTCACTTGTTTTTCTTTTGAGCTTTATAGATTTGTATTTTTTTAATGACACAGGAATATGCTCAGGTAATCCTGGCCATGACTTTAATTCATCAGACCCGTGATGTATTATATGAGTTTATTAAACCATTCATATCCTCTCACGGTTTTGTGTCTTTAGTTGTGTGTTTGTGTGCCTAATTCTGCCTTGCTTCCACTTTTAATAGCTGAGTGAATTTAATTTCACTGCAGTGGTTTATTCATTTCTCTAAAGAAATGCAAAAAAAGGAACCTTGGGATATTCTATATAGATGAAGCACCATCCATGATAATCTATTAAAACCTTTCTAAGTCGTTTTGAAGGTACGGTTCAACTCAGGCTCAGTTTGAAAATGAAATGCTGCCATTGAGCAAACCGTTCTGTGACTTTTAGTGACTTTTTTTTCTAATAAATCTGTTTGAAATCAGTTTAAGAGACTGTGAGCTGAAAAATAAAACCCATTAACCCCCATTACGGGTTAAAAAATAATGTCAAAAGCAGGTTTCCTCTCAAACATAACTCAAAACAGTGGAGATGAAGAGAGTCATGTTAATATTTATTGTCAAAGATCAGTGAGAAATATTGGCAAAAGTAGATCAATGTGCTTTGTTTTAAATTAAGAGTCTACCAGCTAATTTGTCTTTCTTTTTTCAAATTGTGATTTTTAAGGCCTCTCAAGCCTAGAGACCAGTTGGCAATCCCCCACCAATGTCTGGTCTCGAGTGGTCGCTGGGTTCTCACAGAACGGATGTAGCACCAAAACCCTCACACAGTTTGTGTGAAACATGCTAACTTGTCGCTGACCAGTCTCCAGGCCTGCATGAATGCGCTTATAGCAGTTGATTTTACAGCAACAGCTAGCAACCTCCAGAAACTTTTTGCCAGTGAATACAAATTCTTCCCTACCAGTAAGTGGTTGCCAACGATTCTCTAGGCCTGTGTAAGAGGAGCCTAAAGGCTTTTTCATCTGTGCTGTTTTTACGTGCCAAATGCCAATCAGCTGGCATGCAAACAGAGGTTTCTAAAGAAGATACAGAAACAAGTGGATACTTCCAAACGTTTTCACCCAAGTCACGTAAGAAATAAGAAACCGCTGTGAAGATTTTTTTCCTGCTGCTACATGAATGGAATAGAAATATTGTAATTCCTGGTTTCATTGTTGTTGGTGGGGCCAGCCTCTCTCGCATTATACAGACTTCACATACTTGCAGAGTTACTGTTTTATTTTTTTATCTCATTGATATTACCCCACTGTGTCCTCTTACCTGTCTTAAAGTAGAATCAGATCCACACATAAAATGATTATGCTAGCTTTTACTGTTAAGGGCAATGCATTTTTAATTTGTACTGACTCGGTCAGCAGTGCACAGTTCCTCTATGTAGCAGCTCGTGCTCGTTTTTTGACAGAAAGCCAGTTTTATATATTTCAGGCAGTAAAGCAAAAAGGAGCTGCCATAGAGAGCACACTGCACCTGCTCATTAAGGGAGCTGACTTGTACTGTAAAGCTACTGATGTGTGCAGTATGAAATCAGATCACACAACAAAAGCTGATTATTGAGTGACTCTTTGATTTAAACTGAATGAATTTATTTTTGCCATACAGACACACCACTTACTCTTCTGCTGTGACGGGGCACGCTCAGTATTATCTGTACTACCTGTGCTATCAAACCCCACTTTGTGTTATTGCTGACTGAGCTGCAAAATAACAAATAGAAGCTTTCAAATGTCCCTAAAATGCTCTGCATTACTTTGCTTGAGCCCAGAGAAGATTTTCAGACTGTGTGACCTCCAGTACCACGTCCTGACTGTGAAGTTGTGAAATAGCAGCGCACAGCCTGCCACTTTTCCAGTCTTCATCCCAGTATAGGGAATGTTTCCTCTCATAAAAGTAGCAGATAAATGTATGTTGTTAAAACTAGAGCTGATATTGGCTATATACAAACTATATCGGCACTGGCTAATATATTGTCTAATATTAAAATTAGTTCATATTAAAACTAAGTAATCACCACCAGAGTGGACTCTACAATTTATCCACTGCAACGTGTTCAGAACGCAACAAACCAGCTGATCCGAGCAGAAAATCTAAACAACTAATCTGGTAAAGTTCATTTTTCAACTGCATTCTTATATTATCTTAGAAAGCACTTATAAATAATTGCACATAATAAATGTTTAGAAACTCTGCATGTTTCCTGTGTCTGAAAGAAAAAAATATCAGCCAATACGTCAGCCAGTGTTGGTAGTGGTTTGGTTACAGTTGTGTGATTAACATGAGACAACAGATGACAAAAAGAAGACACAATTATGCAGATGTTTGGGCATTTAATAAATAATGAAACCTCCTGCATGTCGTCATGTTTCAGGCTGTTTAGGTAAGGCTTGTAGGCGCACGTCAGGAGCATTTTTAGGAGGGACTGCTTTGCTTTTACTTTTTTCTTTTCTACCAAACGCCCATCCTCCCTGTAGCTGTCAGACTGCTTGACTGCACGATAGCACCTGTAGCACTGTAATCTGAATGCATTGCTCGTCTTTACTGAATCTTTATGAAGGAAAAAAATCAATCTTTTTGATTGCTTGAGGGCTTTATGGAAACCTCACTGTATGTGAAGAGATGCATTTTTGAATAAGTTGAAGCATGATGGGATTTTTATATTTCAGGGTAGCAAAATAGAATTTGACACCTGTTTTATTTAACAAAAATTCAGTTTAAAAAAAAATGAAATAAGAGGAAAGAGAGCTGTACGGACAGTGGTGCAACTTGTACAGCTGGGGATGTTCCCTTTGTCCTCTGAGGTGTGCAGTAATGCACTTGATTGACTTAATGTAACAAGTTTGACTCAAGTGGCTACATTTTCCCTCCTCGGGGTAATTCCTCCTGAGTTGTAGCTTTAAAATCTGTATTGAGGCTGCGGTAATTGGCTTGGAGCAGGAGTTAGGCTGACAACGGCTCTGCTGCTATGCACCTCACAGTCGAGGTGTTGCGCGCGCACACACACACACACACACACACACACATTTGGGCACTAGCGGCCAATCTTAATAAAAGAAATGACACGGTGGAGGAGGGAGGGTAGAAGATGCGGTCTCGCAGATGTTGCTACGGTAACAGCGGTGAGCAAGGGCTGGGAAGCTGCAAGGCAGCAAGTTAGAATGGAGAAGTGAGGGAGACGACACTCGGCGCATTCAAATGCGTCCTCGCTCTCTCCCCGTTGATCCCGTGTCATACCCAATTACCACTGCAGCGAGGGGAAGGGGGGGAGAGTGGGGGATGTACAGAGAATACGGGAGGAGAAAGCGGAGCGTTCAGGGGTCTGCTTGAACCTTTCACAAATTTTAAGAGATGGCGCACGTGCTCGTGCAGAGGTAAACACCCACGCCTGTTGTTACACGTTTGCAAGGTTGTGGGGGGGAAACAGTGTGTTCATGAAAATAGAAGCATTTAGACTGCCAGCGCATCTCTGCATACACTACATACACTACATACAGGCTTTCTTTTCTGCTGGCAATCCGCCATGAAATACAGACCTCCCATTTCTAATTTGTTGAGTTCTGGCTGTGTGGGGTTTTTTTTGTCCTCCTAGAAGTCATCAGTGAAACCTGGGATCATCAAAATTTCGCTGCAGGGGGGAAATATCACACCTGAAGTGTGGGTCCTTTGATGTAGCCAGGCCTCACTTATTTAAATGTAAATACACTGTAAACTCTGGCCCCTTAGATAATAACCAAGGATGGACTAGAACAATAACTCAACCTGGGAATTTGATTCAGTCCCAGGCCCCTCTGTTCAATATCTGTGGAGGTAACAGGTATCCGGTTGGGAAGTTATCCTGATTACAGTGTGCAAAATGTGCTTTGACTTTAGGTGTAGCTTCGAAATCTCACTGAATCCAGTGATCCCAGCACAAGGCCACACACACAAAACCTTTAGCGGAAACACTTTTTGACACAAGACCAAGAAGTGCAAGGCGTTGTACAAATGTCAGAAGTATCAAAAGTAATAAAAAAAAATAATTGCACACAGTCACTGAAACACAGCCTTGGCTACAGTTCGCGACCTCTGAAAGAAACTGCAGTTCCCCAAACGGCCACTCGGCATTAAATCATCACACAGAGTTGCATATTTAAAATGCACAGCGTGTTTTGTTCTCCAGAGCTAATGTCTCCCTTTATGACAGATGGATGGGGTTCTCTCTCTTTTTTACACAGCTGACCTGTTTAACTTGTATTAGAGCTATGCAAATTAAAGATGAGACCACTCTGAGGGACAGGTGGGTACACTCTAACCTAGTTTTCATTGTCTTAAAACTAGAAACCCATTTAATATCACAGACACACCTAGCTAAGCTCATTAGCTAGCCAGTGGTAGATTTGGCTGTAGCTTCTAATCCATATGTATGACTACATCCAATTACAAGCAAAAAAAAGAGATAGCAATCCCCAAAATGTCAAACTCGAGGCTTGGAAGTGACATCACACGCTGGTTTGTGAGCCGCTGTCTGTGGTCGAGAGTTAGAACCACATCCTGAGAGGTCAGTCAGCTTTTTGCCGTTGCTGTATTATTGCTGTCATGATGCATGATGACCGTGTGGTAATAACACTGTCCTAAAGCCTTTAGGGTTTGAGTTTATGATGCACTTAAGTGGTGTCATGTATTAAATGAGCACTCAGCAGGCAGAGCAGGCCTGATCTAACGCCCCTCTTCACCACAGTTCTCCTGAACTGTTCTTGCACAAGACACAAAAGCCCCGTTTCTCTCCCAGCAGCGAAGCTGATGAGTAATTGATCATTATGATTTTCCGTGGAATTTCAATATAACCGAAGATTAAGGATTATATTGCCTGGTTTTAAAGGACTGTTTGTTAGTGTTGCTAACTCATATCAAATACTGTGATATAAAGTAGTGGATCATTTGAGAAAGATCCCTTATTCAAACACATTTAACGTTTTAGATTCAAGACTGCCACCTCCACCAAACTCCATGCAACCGACCCCCACTCACAACCCCCCACCACATATGTTTACCCACATACACACACACACAGAAACGCACATTGATGCCACACCTGCCACAAGGGAAATCAATGAGTCTTTCTGCTATCTCTCCTCTCCATCAGATTAACAGAAACACTGACATCTATTAGCCCAACACTCCATCTGTTCAGCAGTGTGTGTGCGTGTGTGTGTTTCCTCTGCAGAGGCCTTCCCTCACTACATAGTGAGAAAGTAGAGAAAAGGTGGATGAGGGGATGAGAGAGAAGCAGCAGAACGGGACAGGGGGAGAACGGTCTGCTTAACCTCCGCCGTCCGACAGAGCAAGCAAACGTTTAGTGAGAGAATGATTTAATCCCCCTGTAGTAGCCCGGATTAATCCTCTGATTTATCACTGCCTCGCTCTTTTCTCTGGGCCTCGCTGTCATTTTCTCTCCCCTCTCAACCGTTTCTTCATCCCCTCTTTCTTCCTCTGTAATGCGTCTGGTTCTGATTGGCTTAATGCCGTTTAATGTGGTGACTTCCCTTTATCTGCCCATTGTCATTATTCTCTCTTAGGGACAAAGGGTTGCTATAGTGAGGCTTCCAGTGGTTTAAAATGGTACTGACATCAGTTTGTGTGTATTGTGGACTGTTCAGGGCTGCTCACTGTGAGGCTGAAAGTAGGCAGCGTGCTGCTTGGTGCTGAATGCTTAAACCAACATGTTGCACTCTGTATGCTAGCATACTGATTAGCAGGTATTTTCTCTATGCCTATAATCTCAGTTTAACTCGTTGTCATGCTTTCCCAAAGCTATTGTGTAACCGAACCCTGAGAGCTGAAAAACGGTTGTGTTTTCAGTGAACATAAGACATTGGTGGACCACATCTCCCTCTTCCAATAAATAAAGAAATACAAAATTATTCTGTCTGTCAGTGTTGTGTAGGCTTAATGTGATATGCAAAAGTGATCCTGAAATGCTGACATACAAGTTTTCTTTGGCTGCTTTTTCATTCACTTTCACTCCAATTCTTTTACCTGGCTACTTTGAATGACTCATGTCAGTGTAATCATAAAAAAGGCATCTGAAACCAGGCATAGATCAATGTTTTTGATACACAAAACATGCAATTTAGCAAAGAGTACTTTTTTACCAGCAGCCTGGTAAATGTTATTTATTGCCATTTTTCTACAAGAAGCCAAAAATGACACACTTTATCAGGCGTGGAATTCTATTTTTGCAACCAGTGGGGTGGTTTCAGAGCTATTAGCCAACAATGTGTCAAATCTTGGTGGTGTTTGGACAAAAGGTTTGCAGCGTCTGCAGCCATGGTGGAGGCTCTGTCATGGTTTCAACCAGTGGTGTTGGGGATTTTGTTAAAACTGACCTGTAATTGTTGTTCCCGAGCAGAGCAATTTTTGGAAATCCCGGAACACCGCTGACATGCTGCATTCCCCCAAGACTGTCCGAACGTGATCAGGGGGCATCCCAGACGGTGCGTGTGACAGACAGACAGACAGAGGAATGAGTGGATACTGATCATCACTCTACCATTCTTGTTAAATTTTACCAAACTGCCTACCGCACAGCTGCTGTCAGGTGGTTTCCAGTAAATGGCATCCTCCTTGTTAGGCAGTTTGGACCTGCTGCCTCCTTATTAAATGTAGTTTTTATGTAGAAAAGAGAATGGGCCAAATGACACATACCATCCTCCAACCTTGTTAAACCCGGACAAATCCCTTCCTGTTGGGCATTCCTGGGTATAGGAATAGACAGCTGTAGCATAACAGGCCCCTCATTTCACTGTAAGCGTTTCAACCGACACTTTCCATTAAATTCCTTAAGAGCAGCACAGATTTTATAGTGTCACCGTGAAGACTGCTGTTGTAAAATTGTTGAGGGAATTTTAATAATTTCTAGTGTGAACAATAGACTAAAAGCAGTGCTTATCCCATCCTGCTTGTTTACTCAATAGCAGCAATGAAAAGTGAAGCACAAGATAATGAAGATAATGAGGAGACGCTGGATGGCTGTTAGCTGTCCAGCCTGAATTTAATAGCTACATTACGCTGCCGTTTACACATTTAAGTAACACGTGCATCAGCAAATGTATGTTGCATCCTGTAGCAAAGCAGTGTGTCAGGCCTGTGACTATATCGCAGGTCATCGAGCAGACACCGGAGCAGGGGAGATCATTTAATGGTAGTTTTGCAGATTTAATCCACAACCTGAAATTTCTTTTGCTTGTTTTGTACCTTTCTAATGGAATGTAATTGTTGCTCAAGATAATAGCACAGTCTGCTAAGGAAAAAGGTCTTGTGCTGTCTGTATTTATATCTATTTTTCGTAGTTATTTAAAATGTGCCACAGGTTATTGTATGAAAGAAGAAGTCGTTATAATGACCTTCCAAATAGTCCAAGACTATTTGTACATCCACTGGTTGCGGAGAAACATCATCATCATTTATCGGTATTTTGCCTATCAAAGTAAACTTACTGTTTTTTGGGCTCGGTCACACAAACCTCCTGTCACTAAAACCAGGAACAGGAGGTGAAATTGGTGTCAAAAGGATTGTGATTGCTTTAGTCCCAACCAGATTTCCATAGTTGGTGGCAGTTTGCATAGAAGACTTTGACTTGTCTGCAAACAGCAGCTAACTAAGCTCTACAACAGAAATAACAGGATTTCAAAATCTATACATTATAAGCAGAGAATATTAAGTGAAGAGCACCCATTGCAATGTTTGTCACCAATAAATACTGTTAATTTAATAATTCTTATCTCTCCTTTTGTAGTATAGAAAAAAAATATTGATTGTTATTCTATTAATGCAAAAAAAAAAAAAAATCAACATTAAACTGGCTTTCTTCTACATGCCCCCGCTAAACTTTAGTGGAACTTTTTTTTTTTTTTTTTTTTTAATTTAAAAACAGCAAAGCCAGCACATGTGAAAAGGCGCAGTTTTTATTTTCAAGGTCTACCAATGTGTCTAGCTGCAGTTTTCTGGCGATCACGAGGTTTTTGATGCAGCACTATGTACATGTTTGCGATCAGTTTGACCGAGCGCTTTTATTTTACCAGTAACGCCCACAATGAAACACCAGTGGCTCCAATGGGTTCTGTAACTATTCCAAAAACACTCTAAGATGCAGACTGGTGGAGACTGGGAGCAAACCACTGACCTTCCAATTAGAATAAAACCTGCAGTACCTGAGCCATAGCCAAATGCTGGCAAACATAATGACATCGCAATGAGCCTTAGGTTTTTAGTGCTACTTACAAATTGTTATCTAAGTAGCTAAACCAGGATGGAGCGCATAGCAAACATTATACCTATGGTACAGATTTCACAGAGATAATCAAACGCGAGACCTGACAAAGTGTGATAATGATTGTGACTACCATGGTGACCCATGTACACCTCATTATAGAGCCAACTCTCACTTTGTCATTAAACGTGTGTTGGAGTGTACATGTGTGAAAGAGAAATCCAACGCCTTGTAACCCAAGAAGAAAAACAGGTCATGTTGTAACTATTGCCCACTCTACCTGAACATTAGCAAATGTTTTAAATGAAGATAATTCAGTGTAAATTTTATACAAAAGTCTTGATGTTTGTTAAAGAAATGCAAAGTTTCGTAAGATCACCTCGGAATATTTAAACACTCATTGGGGAAAGACTGTTAATTAACCTTTTGTTGCTTTTGTTGCTTTTTGTATTCAGTTCTTCACCTTTTTAATGATAGTAGAAACATGAACAGTCAGACACCAAAGCAACCAACTACAAAAGTTTTTAGAGAGATAAAAAAGAAAAGAAAAAAGAAACATATAATTAGCTTATCAAATACCAGGGGAGCTGCATGAGCCAGATGGCAATGAAGTAACAGTGTCTGATGAGTTGGCGTGTTTGGCTAGAGCTTTTGGATGCAGAACGATGCGTGGTGTTGAATTAACAATGTTTGATGAGCCCAGAGCGGCCTATTGTCAAAGAAAACCTCAAAACACATGGGAGGTGTTTTTCACTTATTGTGCCTGACTACATCTCGAGCCTCTCTTCATCTGTGTCCCAACTTCAAGCCAAGCTATGGTCCAAATGTCAGGAAGTATTTTAACTTGGGTACGTTGGGAGCTGACTTGCATGACCTTTCATTTAACCTAAAACAGTGGCAGCTGTAGAGGACGTGACCAAGCCTGCTGCTCTTTGATTCTTTAACTTTGGCGCTGTCCACCAGATTTTTGTTTGTTGTTTGTTTTGAAGAAATGGTTACGATTTCTAATTCAGTCATTGGTGTGGTCCGATTTTTAACACAGCTTTTCCAAATATCCTAGTTTTATTTTCGATGCTTACATTATTTTACTTCTCCAGAATTTTCAGGTTTGACAGGTTTTCTGATATTGACATTGGTCTTCAGTTCACCCCACAGATTTTCAGTGTAATACAAGTCAGGGCTTTCTGCAGCCCAGTCGGTAACTATCATGTTGGTCTTCTCAGGGTAGTTCCTCACTGGAGCCGACGCATGTTTTGGATATTTGTTGAACTGGAAGACAAAGTGATAACCCACACCCAGTGTACCTGTAAAATCTTCACATAGCTTTCTTCCTTCATGATTCTTTCCACTTTGGTGAGAGTCACAGTTGAGACACACTGAAGCATCCCCACAGCATAATACTCCCACCGCGGTGCTTCACAGTGGGGACGGTGTTCTTTGGGTTGTACACCCTTCCCTTCTGCTTTAAAACATGCGCAGCTTCTCTGTGGTCAAAGAGCTGAGCTTTTTCTCATCTGATCAAAGGAATCACTTCCACTATGCAATATCTTTCTCAAGGTTGACCTGAGGACACAGTTCCTTTAATATGTGCTTTCTCCTATTCTCTCTTTTTCCTGTGTACTCTTCACTACAGCAATTCAATTCAATTCAATTTTATTCATACAAATCACAACAACAGTCGCCTCAAGGCGCTTTGTATTGTAAGGTAGACCCTACATTAATGCATACAGAGAAAAAAACCCAACAATCATATGACCCCCTATGAGCAGCACTTTGGCGACAGTGGGAAGGAAAAACTGCCTTTTAACAGGAAGAAACCTCCAGCAAAACCAGTCTCAGGGAGGGGCGGTCAGCTGCTGCGACCGGTTGGGGCAAGAGAAGGAAGACAGGATACAGCACTATCAAATAAAGGCAAAAATGCCCCCGAAACTTTCTTTCAATGTGCTGTGAATTGTATGTGTATTGCCTGGTTTGGTTGGATCATTGGACAGAAATGATTGCTGATTGAGCATTTGGGGACAGTGGGGAGGAAGAACTCTTTTGTATGCACCAACTGGTGCAACCATTATGGACAGGCATTTGCTGTGAGGTGACAAAAAAAGAAGAGAGTTGAGACAACCTTAGCAACTTGTTGCACACAACAAGTGCAAAAAGAACTAAAAACCGAAGGAAAGAAAACATTATGTCAACAATGATTCTAAATGTACAATGACCTGCCTTCAGTAAAGCATCCTGTGCCCAGCTGAGAGGGACTTTACCTCAGATGCAATAACAGAAAGATTCAACACACCTTTACTCACACTCTGTGACACATGGATTGCTACCAGATCAATAAGAAGATGGCTCTCGACATAAATGAAGGTATTAAACCACTCACATCCTCTCTAAAGACGCTTTATCAGATTGGTCCAAAGATTTAGTGCCAGTGTTTTTCTGCCCTCCAGATACGCCTAAGGAATTCCTGTTATTTGTTCTTCTGCTTTATGATGCTCGCAGACATATTTTTCAAGGGAAGACAGACAACACAGTCCATATGTTTTGTCCACAGTGTGCAGACAAACAAATGTTTGATGTAAAACAAAACAGTGGAAGTTTTCATCATCGTGTCTCGCCCCGCTAGGCAGAGGGAAAAAAAAAAAAACATCGACTTACGCAATGTTTGTGTCAGAGAGGCTCACACTGAATCTGCGCTCCTGCGTCTACTGGGAACACCTAATCACGACTCTTGGTTCTTTATCCTTGTGAGCTGCGCTTTTCTAAAGCTGTTCAGACACGGTCCAATAAGTCAGCAATGACTCTCCAGCGGTGTTTGGACTGTCCAAAGTGGAATGGGTTGAAGAGAAAAAAATAAACCTTGATGGCTTCAGCGATGTTGGATGACACTTTATAGTAATTCATTCATTCCCTAACTGCAGTCTTGAATGAGAAACAAGGGGGCAGCCTGTGAGGTGGCTCTATGAACATAAGGTGAAACAGTGAGGAAAGGTAGGAAATAAGAAGCAGGTGTATCATGAAGAAGAAAGGGCATTAATAAGGAAGACTCTGGACTAAAAATCTCCATTACAGGACGGCTTTCATTATGAAGACAAGGCTCTAAGGTTTGATGTCCGCAGTTTTAATGATGTTACCTTTGATCTTGAAATCTGTCTTTAGCTCCTCTTTCCCTTCCTTTTAATGAGAACTCTGTTAAACACGTTCATGTGTAGAAGCCAGAGAGCTAACTCACGCCCGACTGCATGTCACTTACTATTCAACCGGAGTCACTAATGACTAGTTTTATATGATTCCCGGTGTTTTTCAGGCAGTTGAAGGTGGTAGAAAAAAATAATTCCCTGATGTCACACCTGTTGCTAATGGCAACCACACAGCTATATTAAATAAGTGTCAACCAAGAACCTTGACATCTTTAGTCCTTAATGTCTTTTTAAGAAAGCGGTGAAGTCAATGCTGCGGGTAGGCGGAGATGAAGTATTTTCTGTGTCGTAGTAGATTTCATCTACTCAACAGATCTGAACAGATTTTTTTAATTTTACATAAGGATGTCTGTTTATTTTAATGACATGAGCTTAAATATCGTCATATTTGGATCCAGGTATGATCCAGAGTTGTAGTCGTGTAGAAACCTAGTTGATGCATTACAGAGCATGTGTCTGTGGGCTGTGCTGCTGTCATACGAATGACAAATCTGACACAGAATATTTAAAAGATTATCAGCTTGAAGGAAAAGTGACGTCTTTAGATTTTTCAGTAATAACACCTGACAGACGTATTAACATAACTGAAATCACAATTACTAAATTGGAAGAGGACAACAGGAGAGTGTAAACATTATTAATATACAGTGTATTCATTCATCACTGCAGCTGCAGTGTAGATTTGTCAATTTTGATGCTCAAAAATGTTAGTGGTAATAGAAGCTGAAATATAACTATCTGTAATGGCTCCTAATTTGTCTTAAAATGTGGTAATTTAACGATTAAGATTTGTTTCTTTTTCCCAGAAAGACAGATGAAAGAACTTCTAAATGAGACATAACAGAAACTTCATTCAGCAGTTGAATATTTAAATTTGTGGCAGATGGGGATTTATTTAGAGCCGTGATGTTTTAGTCAATCTGTCACTGTTCTTTTCAGCCCTGCTAAGGAATAAAAATAACTCCACCATTAACTATTAAATGCTAGCTGCTATCTTTGTTTCCTGGTTGGTGTTCATTAGGGAGCTTTTTCTTGTTGTTGTTGCTTTTTGTTTTCTTATTTTGTACTTCAAACATCTGGCCTGCCGATAGGGTTGATTAGAGGAGTAAAACCAAATCAGAGTTGTAGAAACCAAAAGTTTCATTGAGGTGACGGGAGATTTAGAAAGAAATTTGATATTATATTTATGATACTCTGTGGAAGCCATTCAAGTACGGTAAACTCATGTTCATGTTCAAGAAACCAGTTAGATCTGAGTTTTGTGTACGCTGAGTTAACAAGATGGTAGCAGCCAACAGAATAAGGTACACCGTGACCATAAAGGGATGGGCATGATAAGTAATGATACTTAATGAGGCAGTGACATATATGTGATGCTTGGTAAAAGCAAAAGCAAAATTCTGTAAAGCAAAATTCTGACTGTACCATCTGAATGCTGCAGCAGAAATCAAGACTCATGAGACAGGCAACATTTTTCCATTCCTCCATTTGCCAGCTTTGCTGAGCCTGTGTGGACTGGAGCCCCACTTTCCTGTTCTTAGATGATAGTAGTGGTTCCCAGAGTGGTCTTCTGCTGATGTAGCCAGTCTGCTTCAAGCTTTAACCTGTTGTCTATTCAGAGATGCTCTTCTGAATACTTTGTTGTAATGAGTGGTTATTCGAGTTACTATTGCCTTCCTACAGCATCAGCTTAAAGGAGTCTGACGGCATCAACAAAGCATCGTCTCTTTTTCAGACCATCCTCTGTAAGCTATAAAGATGTCCGTGCGTGAAAATCCCAGCAGCTCCTGAAAACCTCAGACCAGCTTGTCTGGCACCAAAAGCCACGCTGCGTTCAAAGTCACTTAAATCCCCTTTCTTCACCGTTCTGATACACAGTTTGAACTTCAGCATGACTGCATGCCGAAATGCGCTGGATGCTTCCACGTGATTGGCTGATTATTAGTTATTTGTGTTAACGAGTAACTGAAAGGGTGCACCTAATAAAGTGGCCGTTGGAAATAATGTTTAAACTCAACTTTAAACCACGTAAATCCAGGACAGGCTTTTTTTTCTCAGTAAAACTTGATAGTTTTAAAGCATAGCAGACAAACTACGCATTTTTTTTTTTTTTATCGTTACAGTTTTATAAATGTATTTCTGTTTAACAGCTCCACGTGGCTTTTTTAACCTCTGAAAGCTGTTTTTATTTTTAGGACAGGAGAAAAAAATATTTTAGTCCATATGATAAATTGGTTTGCTGGGTCAAATTTAACAAGAGGATGATAGAGTATAGATTCTGCTTACCTGCACACACACACACACAAAAAAAAAAAAAAAATCAATTATTAACAAGAAGCCAGGAGCCAAAACATCTTTTTATTTGCTACCAGCCAGTCTAGTGCTCCCCCAAACTGCCCTCTGGACATGTCATTATTTACCCAATTATAACAAGACTGCATTTTTTATCTTGCCATATCCAGCTTTCGAACCAAACCCTTTTTAATGATGTATGACAGTGTCTGCTGCGCCTCCCCCTATGGTCCGTTCATTGGCAGACAAGCACTTCACACAACACCAAATAGAAAGAAAAAAAGGGAAGGGGGGCTGTACGTCTCTTCAGACAGTTTTTAGTGATTGTTTGTTTTGGTCTTGTACATGCTCCTTATGTCCAACACATCTAAGGCATGTATGTGTGTGTTTGGGTTTCATATGTCCTGTCCTACTATATGTATGTGTACTGAGGAGAGGCTAAAATAGCACACACGCATGCGCGCGCACACACACACACACACACACACACACACACACACACACACACACACACACACACACAGAGCGCTCTAGGTAAGGATACATATTTCAGATTTTGCCTTGATCTGGTCTAATAGTTAATCATGTTAGGCTTTACTTTGTTAAAGTCCCATTTCAGGCAAATATGCAAAATTAGATTTCTGGCATACAAAAACCCCCTCTGGGAAGAATGGCTCTGCGATTTCCACTCTGGCCTTCTAAATTTGTGTGGGCCGACTTAATTGGGGCTAAGTCTTATCAAAACCTTGTAGTATTTTTCGAGCCTAACTAGAGGTTGCTATGGCAACGTGCCAGTAGGTAACAGAGGTCTCAAGCACAATTGGAGAAATAAGAAAATGTCTTTCAAGCTCGAGATCCGAGACCTACTTCTAAAATCGGCTAATGAGCATCCAATTTCTTTCTTGTTTGTTAACATATTTCTGAACTGTAAGGCACGACGTCTGTAAGAAAAAAAGAACGAAAAGAAAAAAGTGTAGGAACGCTTTAAAACAAGTTTGTCTCTTACTCTCTCCTGTCGTAAGAAATCTCCCATTTCTTCTACAAGTTGCTTTGCAGACAAATGTGAGTAATGTTTGCATTGGAACGTCTTGTTTAGGCATCGACACCATTGTGCAAGCACAGAACAATATCAACCAGCGTCAGTGCAATGAAATCCAGAATTTAGATAGGAACCGAGCAACTGCCTCTTTACTTGTTGCCGTTATCTGCTCAAAGCTGCAAACACACATTTGGAGAGAACTCTTCCATTAGTCTGCTGCAACTTCTTACAACTAAGCCCATCACATAATCCAGCAACATTCAAGCAAAACCCAACAGATAATTTCTGACTGCAACACACGTCGGAGGAATGCAATTTTCTCCAGGAGAACTTTATTGAGTCAGAAGTAAAGAAATATATTGGTTTTTGACTCAGAGGCTCAGACTTGCCAAACATCGCATTGCATTCTGTGGTTAGATCTTGCAGCACATAATGGATCTGTAGGCAAACAGCTATACTGCAGAGTGTTAAAGAAATCTGAGCAATAACGGTAGAAAGTTGTTGGGTTTTTTTGCTTTTTGTATTCGCGCATAGCACATTATCCCCAAGGTAACACGCAACTTTTAATCATCACTCGAATAAAAGTCCTCGCTTCAGTCCGGTGTTGAAATATTGAACACGGTTCGGGCATATTCTTCTTGTCGTGATCACGGCCGCTTTCAGGCGTGCTGTCAGGGAAACAGCAGCGCACATTACAAAGAGACTTGTAACATGTGTGGAGGAGGGGGAAACTGTCTAAATACATATCGATAAGAATTTGCTGTCATTACTTAATAATTTAAAGCGCATTGCTTTTCTTTTCAGCATTATAATGTCAGTCGGGATCAAAAACAGAGGCACCATTGGAATGCTACTTTAACAATAATCAGTGAAACACTTTCTAACTTCTCGTATAACCGTGTGATCCAGCACCAACGATGATATTAGTTTGGGATATTGGTATCGATACTATAGCGCAATAGAACTGATACTTTGTGTCTATCCTCTGAATATAGTATGTAACCCACTGTTGCGTTCAATAATATTTAAATACATTTTTGGGAAATGAAAAATATACCTGAAACATGCACTATGAACACTACCTGAACCTTTTTGTCTTGACTGTCACATCTATGTTATTTATAGCGCATTACAACAGCAGATGCTGACCCAAAGTGCTTCAGAAACAGGCACATTTACGTTCAGGGGTCTCCATTAAACCCAGTATCAAAATACATGAAATGCTGGAAGGTGTGTTTTGTCATGTTAACTAATTATTAATGAAAGTAAAAATAATTAAGATGTGTTCAGAATGTGCAACTTGATAATTTAGAAATTGCTCTCCCCTACATAAGCTGCCTTTATAGATAAAAAAGTATCTGTGTCTGTATTGGCATCGGATTGTTTGAATATTTTGCAGTATCGTACAGCACAAGCGTAAATATTGAAAAAGAAAATGTTGTGAAGCTCGGTGTGTGTGGAAGCCAGTTTGATGCATCGAGTGTGATCGTATGGGAACGATAGATGGCAGCCTTGGCTTCACTTTACAGTACTCTCTCTCTCTCTCTCTCTCTCTCTCTCTCTCTCACACACACACACACACACACACACACACACACACACACACACACACACACACACACACACACATCACGCGATGCTGAGCCTGACAGTATAATGCTCGCCGAGCCTCTATTGATTTT
Organism: Copadichromis virginalis; assembly: GCF_057382275.1. Classification (NCBI taxonomy): domain Eukaryota; kingdom Metazoa; phylum Chordata; class Actinopteri; order Cichliformes; family Cichlidae; genus Copadichromis; species Copadichromis virginalis. The sequence continues at coordinate 13,006,139 of NC_140637.1, forward strand.
GTGCATTAAACATTCATGCTTCAAATCAGCAGCAGGAAGAAAAAAACGGGGCGAAGAGACAAAAGAGAATATTTGAAAATGATTAAAATAATTTAAGCTTAAGAAAATATTAATAATAATAATACGATAAGAAGAAGAATCAGGATTCATCCAAAGCTTGTTAACAGAAGTTATGATTCACCCTGAAACTAGCGAGGCATGCGTTTGCAGCATCTACGAGGCAACCTGTCGGCAGCAGGAGGATGAGTAATCGCACAAGGTTAAGTTCCATGTAGAAATGAATAAAGCATTTTAATAAAGCATTCAATGGTATTTTCTTCCGGAATTTAGCTTTTAACTCAAATTGACTATATTTGGTCACGCTGCTTTTAACACTGCAACCTTTCCGTAAAGTGGGATCTGATTCACACTCTGCTGTCCCCCCCTACACATTATTCATATTGACTTAGAGTCCACTGCAAGAGTGCCTAGGGCTACCGAAGGAGACGAGGAGAGAGAAGGAGGTAATGAAGGAGATCGAGGAAGACAGGAAAGGAGATGACAGCAGGGAGACACGGAGTGAGGTAGAAAGAGGAGGAGGGGGAAATGGTATGAAAAGAAGGAGAAGCAGCAGGGGAGGTGTAAGGTAGTTGGAAAAATGGGTAAAAGAAACGGCAGAAACGAAGAAGGCTAAAAATTCAGGTGAGTATGTAAAAGGGAAACGGTTCATCAGTGGTGGTCCGCTGGCAGTCAGCCCATCTACCTGCAGAGAACATCGGTAGCCAGATGGGGGCGGTGTCACAAATATGTGGCACATCTGGTCACATCTGTGGACCGAGAAGTGTGAAGTTAATATACAAAGAGCGGAAGTGAAACCAAGTATTAAAAACAACGAGGTGTCCGCTGCAGAGACTGTCTGTGCTTTTCATGCTGTCGTTTTCATGCTTCTCCCATTCCCGCGAACCCCTTCCCTGTTCTGGACCACTGGTCAATCATTCAGCATTGATCGATGCACAGCATCATCCATGTTAAGCAAGATGTAGTTGGAGGACTGGCTCACTTAGAAGAAGTGTGTTTGCATGGGTTAAAATCCCCTCTCTGTACAGAGACATAATCACAGTACCATAAATTAAGCATGAGTGAACCGATCCAGATATCGATGAGGCCGATACCAGTGTTGGTACTGGTATCGGGATAACTTGCTTCTCTTTTTAAAGTTCAGTACAGTGACCCTGTTTAATGAGAAGGTAGACGTCTCTGATGAAACACTGCTCTTCTAACACAGCCGCATTTTGCATCTCCTCCGTTGTGTTTGGTTGCTCTGTGGTCACATGGCTCAGCTGCACTGAGCAGACATGTAGGCTACAGTGAGTGAGAGAGAGGAGCATTGTGTGGAGATACTTTACAGCTGTAGATGGAAAACATTGCAAACAGTGGAAGGAAATTCTAGATTATAGCAACACCGCCAATTCATAGAACCACCTGAAGAAGTGGGAAAAGAGGACGATTCTTTTCCTGGAACGAGCAGTAAAAGTAACTAAGTGAGGAGGAGGGAAATCCCTCAGACAGGCACACAGAGGCAGAGCGCACTGGCAGAGTCCTGTTAGAGAGGCACAGAATATACAGGCAGCTTCTACAGCAATAAAAGTGATAGTGTTATTGATCATCACAGTTGTTACTGGAGCAAAGCAATTATTTGTAGACTACATTCATATATTCAAATAATATATTCAGCTCACTGAGTTGTGTCAAAAATAATTATTTTAACAGAACTGAAAAATACACATAAAAATGTCTGACTGTAAAACCCCTCAAATCATTCTTTATTATTTGACAGATTTAAAACAACAGAAGTTGATTCCAAGCGCTTTTCAGGCACGAGCGTTTCCATTCCATGCTTTAACTTTATAAAGTTCCTTACATAAACTGCCCTTTTAAGTATCGGTACTCGGTATCAGTGATACCGTATTTACTTGGTATCTGTTCAATTCCTGGCATGACCAAAAAGAGAAGAAGCGAAACCTTAAAAGTGCTGTACGATGAAAAGGTGCAGCAGAGCATGTGTAGCACAAGGAACGTAAAGAGTAGTCTGTTTAATGTGTGTAAGAAATGTAGGGTAACAAGGGAGATGGGAAGTGACGCAAGGAGGTGCAAAACCCAAAAAATAATTGTGGGGATTTTCCCTTCTGAGAATAAGAAAGAGCAGAGAATAGATGACGTACGTGCAGAATAGAAAAGAGTGTCGAGAAAGGCGTCGCCGTGAAAAGGCTGGATGCAGGAGGGAGAGACTGAAACAGTGGAGGTAGAAAGAGAAAGGGGAGCGTAGGAGAGCAGAGCAGATGCCAGCTATAAAGTAATGCTCCACTAATCTGTGTCTGTCATGCTCCGCATATGAAACACCAAGTGATGACCGCTGTGATTCACTACTGCTGGCTGCAAACCAGTCACTCTGTGTGTGTGCGTCTGTGTGTGTTTGTGTGAACTTTCCATTCAGTGTTGAGGTTTCCTTTTAACAGCAGATTTGCTCTGATGTGATTCATAACGACCTGCCTTCAGGGCGGGGGGTACGAGGCGCGCACATGCACTCCCAGTGCTTGCAAGAGAGTTCACAAAACAAGATCAGAGTTTTACATGAAATTTAAATTCTGCTTGACTCTGAGGGGGCAGCATCATGTGTTCACCATCATGGACGAACAGAAGTGAGAAAAATGAGACAAACTGTTACAGGTGCGTCACACGTGTGACTTTGGCTTTGTGCTTGGTGTGTTCAGTATAGTATGTGTGGCCATGGCAAGGTTTATAAGACGCTCGCACAAACACATACACACATACAAAGCGATGGATGTGTGTATTGAGGAAGAAAGACAGTGCTGTCATCTCCCATCCACATCCACAGGAGTGGACCCTAAGCCACCCAGCCAAGTAGCCACTAATGGAGGTTTGATTGACACACAGAGGCCATCCCTGTGACTCACTCTGTCAAAGCGTGTGTGTGTGTGTGTGTGTGTGTGAGAGAGAGAGAGAGAGAGAGACCCTTAGCCTAATGGAGTCAGTTGCTGCAGGTACAGAAAAGAAAAGATGAGAACATCACTTGACGGATGGGGGGAGTTGTGTCCACACTACAGTCAGATGTGCTTGGCATGAATATACACAGATTTAAAGGAACCACTTACATTTAAAAACATGGCTAAGAATATCAGCAAAAATGAAATTTTAGGTCTTGTGTCCGAGACATTACACTATGTTGTGTTGCAGACACTGAATTAATCAGCTAACCAGCTAGCTTGTCCTGTTATAGGTTAGCTGGCTAGCTTGTGAAACCGTTTTATACCTTAAGAAACAACACGTCACTGTAGCATCCGCTCTGCCATCAGTCCAACATGAGATAAGAAGTGGCCCATTCAGTGCTCCTGTTGACAGAGGGATGGCTAAAGCTCTTTAGGAAATCACCACCTTCAGCAGCAAAACACAAAAAGACAAAAAAGACGAAAGAAGGTTTAATGCTTACACAGTTAAGCAAACAGCACCTTTGTTTCAGCTTTTAAAGGTAGTTCATTTTATAATGTTACCCTTTGACAGCCTGTTTTAGGTCATGGCAAAGCAAGTGTGACTAGTGAAGTTGAACTCAGCTTTCCAAAAAATGTGATTAATCACAGTTAATTTGTGATTTAACAAACAACAAGCAATTGCTTTTTTTTTTAATATAGGATCAGGTAGGTTTCTTTCCCTTAATTTTCCCCTTAATGAAATCTGTATGTAAAAGATGAACTAGATTGCTTTCTATCCTTTGCACTGTGACCTCAGTAAAGACTTTGCCGATGAGATTTCAGGCTCAAAAACTCATTTCAAGTTTCAAGCATGATGTTCATTTTACAAATTATGGTCTTGCAAGCCTATGAGTAAGCTGTGTTCCTCAGTTAGAGGGATGACCCTCGTTTGACACAAGTGTGTGAGTGATGGCTGTATAGTGAAGGCAGAAACTGAGGTCCTTTAAAGTGTTCAGCAGGCCAAGATTTTTGTTATTCCCCCTTTTCCTTTACAGTGTTGGCATATTTGCAGCATAGCTGGGTTTATTTTGGCCAAAACGGAAGAAAAAGTTAAGGAAGGAAATGGATCAAACAATAAAAAAATAAAGTAAAAACCCTGATAATATCCAACTTAAAGATCCAAATCAAAAACTAAATCCAACTAGTAAGGAAATGACTCATAAATACCATTATTATAGCTGGGTCCCTAGCAGAACAGCCACTCTCTTCACCACCAGTGCACTGTACTCTAGTATGAAAGCACTTTGGTCAGTATGACTGGAAAATAGCTACTTTAACCCAGCAAAGATGCTAACTGTGTAACTTAATAGACTTATCAGTAACACAGCTCTATCAGTAAGACACAGTTGAGATGTGTATAAGACAGTTTAAGCTTTGCCCTTTCAGTTGCAGCCCAGGTGGTGTTTACCAGTCTGAGAGCAAGTAAAGAATAAAACGCTGTGTGAAAATTTGATATAATGTCCACAAGTAGAAATTAATCAAGGCTTATAGGATAATAAAAGTTTTGGGAAATTGATGCATCCAACTGGAAAAAAAGAAAAAAAAATCAAGAAACAAATTTCCCTCTCAAGGACCTTAAACGTCATCAGGGAAAGAAAAAGACACCATTTAAAAAACCTCCATGCACAGATGTCTGAGGTTTGACTGGTTTAAATGTGTGGCGCAGGAAAAGGTGAAGTTGTTCCTCAAAGCAAATACTCTGGATTTAGGACAAGGAGCTTTCACGAAGAAGCAAATAATCAGGACAGTTTGTTGAGTTTTGTGCAGATTTTTTCCCCTTTCTTTTTAATATTTTCTATTTTTCTTCCAAAAAGTGTCCTGAAGTTAGTGAAGATGTGAAAGCGATGTTCTGTCGACATGACAGTGCAACAAAAGATGTTTATTAAGATGTTTAAGAAAAGATGTTTACTATTTTGGCATAACTGCACTGCCCCAGCTGTGTGTATTTTATATATGCAGTTGTGGGTATATATCAGTTTTACGCAGAAAACAAGTCAGGTGGACAGACTGTGATCAGGTCATTTGAAAGACGCCTTTAGGACAGGTCGTGACAACATATTCAACAAATGTCCCCTTTAGATGAAGATTGATGATGAATTAAACATGAACATGTCCCTGTATCGGTAAAGGGCATGATCTGATTTTCAATTTGTTTTATTTCTCTTCTGATTCTACATGAATTCACCACCCACATTTGACTGTGGAGCATAGTTTATTTGAATTGAATTATTTTATTGCAAATGTTGCAGGCAATAGTCTTTGATTCTGAAAGAACTCACTTTTTTCTGCTACTTGTTGAGAACTTGTGATTTTTCTGTGCTTCATTAAAGCTGTAGTAGCATGGATAGCCTTGGTGAAAAATGAAAGTCTCCTCAGTCTACGCAAATAAGAACCAGATGAGTCCTGAAATGAGCTCTCCTGGAAGCCTTGTCTGGTGTTCATTTATTTTAATAAGATAACACTTTCATGAACACCCCTCAAGGTCAGCAAAGAGATAAGAAATTTTGTAATTGCTTGTGATCTACTGTTAAAAGCCAACCACTGGGGGAAGAAAAACAACACACAGCTTAATAAGACGGTGACTAAGGATAAACAAAAATCTATAGCTCTTCACAGATTCTGCAAGCAAAAACAGCTAGAAATCCAGATGTTTTTCAGGTCTGCTCTGAATTCGTTTCATTAAATTCGTTTGAAATTCTTCCAAATGGTTAACGATCATTTGGAAGAATTTCAGTTGATTTATTGAAATACAAAATTTCATTGATAAGCTGCTTAGCGATAAATAGAATGGAATTTCAACAAATGACAGGAATCAGGACTGAGACCCCCTGAGTCTAGATGCTGTTGGTTAGGAAGATGAGGACGGGGGGGTTGAATGAGGCTCTGAGTGACATGAGGTGGCGATTGGGAGGATGTGGGTTCCATCAATGACTCAAAGGTAGAACGACAAGCGCATTCAGATTTAAAACAAACAGAGCAGAGGCCGACTGGCTCGCAGAAGGTGAGCAAGAACATGATTGTACCAGAGTAATGATCTCAGTATTGAGTTTGACAGCATGGGAAAGTGGAAGTGATATAAAGAATAGACTAGCAGCTTGAAAACCCAGGAACAATGGCAGATGAATGATTACAGATCATCGTTTATTGAGCTAACGTATGATCTTCATTTAAAAGAAACAATGAATGGGCCATCCAAAAGTCATGACATCGTCCCATGAGTGCAAAATTACCTAATTACACCAATACAAGCCATAAACATCCAGGTTATGATCTATGTTATACACTCTTGGCGAGCAGTATATTGTGTTGACCGATCTACTGCCTGTAGAGAGGAAACAACAGGGTTTCCTGGTGTCTCTTCAGGCACAGAAGGCCCAGTATAAGAAGTATAGTTTTGATCCAACAGTAATGTAATCCTGGACCCGTTACAGTGAAATAACTTTTCTGTAGCCTGAACATTAAACTGCCAGCTGATGAGATGTGCTCCTATTATTTTCAAAGGGAATGTGCCACTACTGTTGTGTTTGAATCCAGTTTGATTTAAAGTGTTTTGGATTCCTCCATCAGCTGCCGCAGAGATCATCCATATGACTGTGACTGTGGTAAACGGTCGTGGATAATAAATGGAGACCAGACAGCTTTTACTAGACATGTAAAAAACACTTTCTGCAACATCACTTTGAACCTTGCTCTTCTCTATCTCAGACAATATCAATATCAACAACAAATGTGATTAGCAAACATGTGCTTGATGATTATACTTCCAAGAAGTCTCTGTACTAACTTAGTTTATTACATGTACTCATGTTAGTAGACCTCTATGTATAGTGTGAAGTAATTTCAACATTTTGTGCTGGCCTCAAGCTAACTTGCGCACTCAGCAGCAGCATTTTTACACTGTAATTGGAACACTAGCTACTGCATTTGGTGAACATTAAAACTTCTCGAGGCTCTGGACATATAAAATACTAAAATGTTCCACATTGATGGTGACAAGACACTTAAACATGAAGCAATGCCACAACACGTGCAACATCAATTCCTAATAACATCTGCCTGTGTTAGATAGCTAGGAAACATTAAAGTTGCCATCTGCACAGAGAATGTATTCCACCTACTGACTAAAAAGTGGTTCCAAATTTTTCAATACTGAGCCAAGATGGTTAATGCTTAAGAAGCATGAAAGACAAAAGACATACTATTAAATACTTCAGCTGCAGAGCTACACAGAATATATGAACTACTAAACTACTGAGTTACATTGTGAAATAAGATTCATGATGTAACCAACAGATAGATTACTTTGGCAATTTGGGATCAAAAGTTGGAAATTACAAAAGAAAAGCAACACTACCAACCAGAGGAGGTGGAAGCACAGCAGCCATAATTTATTTACCAGACAAGAGCTCTGATGGTGGGTTTGAACTGAGGTAAAGAGAGAAGATCCTTCACTTCACTCAGAGGAAGATGTCTTTAGTGCTTCGGGTAAGAATCTACAAGTGAAGGCAAGAGTAAATGCTGAAAACCTACTGAAAGGTGGGGGAATCCTATGACTGTGTAGCACGGAAAAATTATTATAAATAAATCAGATAACAATTTGTTTTGTGAGCTCATGCAATGTTTTCTTTGTTTTCTGGCTGTAATCAGCTGACTTTTGCTGCTACTCAGGTATTCAGTGCTCTTTGTGAATTAAGCAAAGCCAATTCAATAAGATCTGAGCTCATGTCACACGAGCTGATTTCTAATCCCTAAACACTATAAAGATCAGAATCAGAATCAGAATACTTTATTGATCCCTGGGGGAAATTATTTTTTGTTACAGTGCTCCATTTTAAACCAACATTAAGACAAGACAGACAATACACTAACTAAGAATAGTACAATATATACATATATATACATACATACATACATAAGTCACTTATAAATAAATATTTGGAAAAGAAACATGTGTAGTTGTAGCAGCAAACAGTGTGTTAAGTGGATGCGTTGTACAGGGAGATGGCCACAGGCAGGAATGATTTCCTGTGTCGTTCAGTGGTGCTTTTCGGTAATCTCAGTCTCTCACTGAACGTGCTCCTGTGACTGACCAGCATGTCATGGAGTGGGTGGGAGGTGTTATCCAACATTGTCTTTATCTTGGACAGCATCCGCCTTTCCGACACCACCTTGAGGGAGATGGTATAAAAGGTAGAATTCAGTCAGTGAATTTAATCAGCATCATCACCTTAAATATGAATTGATATCTGTGATCCTTAATGTAACCTGGAGGCCCATGTTACCACTACAATAAATCCAAAACTTTAGCACAATATTAACTGAACTAAACTGACTGATATTTTCATGGAACCTTTGAAAAACACGAAGTTTGTTTACTTAAGTTTCTTTACCTTGACGTTAGACAAAATTTTCCTGAAGACTACTTAAAGAAATTCAGAGAAAGCTGCCTGTGAGAGTTCAGTGCTGAAGAGTAAAGGTGGCCATGCCAAGCTCATTAGAATTGTACAGACTCTCATATACTGTGTTTGCATGTACAGTATGTTTGCACAGTAAATTGCAGCACTCTTTTCCCATTTTTCTTAAAAAACATAAAGGAAGGAAGGATTGGCTTAACATTTTTGCACTTGCTTTTATTTCGTTCTTCACACATTTTCCTTTGATAACCCCTCGGACCAACCTCACCACCAGGGTCATCTGTGCTGCGCTGTGATCTGACAGAGTCCAGTTAGTGGCTATGTATTTGAAGAGCAGCCTAATAATACATCCTCTTGTTTGGGCCTCACAGCTGCTGTTGTTTGTCTTGGCAGTCATCAGAGGTTGAGGACGAACACGGTGCCACGAGGTTGCCAGTATCCTAGAGTCACATTTGATGCTTTTCGTGTGTGTGTGTGTGTGTGTGTGAAATTTAAATCTGACTTGTCCAAGCGCTGTACGGTGGGTGATGGAGTTGGCAGAAGGATATGACAGTTATTTTAAGTCTTCGAACTATGCCTCCTTTTTTGTTCTTTTAGTTTGGGAGAAAAATGGCAGTTGTGTGAAAAGTTTTTTGTCATTTTCACAGTCTTCTAAAATCCAGTGGTGTTTCTTAAAAAAATAATTTTCCACAGTCGGTCTCTGTGTTCTCCATCTTTCCCTCTCCTCAGCCTTTTCCTGCACTACGTTGAGGGTCACTCTGGTGTAAATGAGAGCATTGTTCCAGAAGGGGAAGCTGGCTTTGCGGGGAGGATTATCTGTCGGTGTTGAGCTGTGGGATTCAGTTTCTTCTGGCGTATGAGCCGGTCAGCGAGCTGCATCGCTAAGCTTGTTATTATTGTTTTGGGAGAAGGAGACTGAGCATTGCAGGAGGGGGGGGGGAGGAAGTAGAGGAAGGAAGGAATTAAAGAGTACATAAGGTGGGAAAAGGAAGCAAAAAAAGTAGCAAACGAATGTGCAGTGTGTTTAAAGACGGCGTAAAAGTCAGACTGCATTGGAGGAAAGGACAAAGATGAGGAACAGCAGACGGATTGAAAATCACTACATCTGCAAAATCTCTTGTCAGACACGAGTTGTAATGGGGAGGAGGAAAAGTGCTGAGATGTACTTCTACCCGCGAAACAAGAATAAGAAACCTGAGGAAAAAGCTCGGTTATCTACCTCTTGAGCAGCAAATGGCGACAGACAGACTCGCATTTAAACCACCAGCAGCACGAGTCCGTGAAAGTTGAAGAAAAAACAATTAATTCTGCTTCGTCTCTGGTCTGGTGTGCCCAGTTCCATATAGTGCATCAGCCTGGTGTGAGGGAATTGTCTATTTATCAATAGATAAATGTGAACAGATCAGACAGCAGGGTGCACTCTGCTAGTCTGCTTGATGCATTTTTAATTTACTAACCCACTCTTGAAAGAGAGAAAGTATTCTGCCTTAGACTGATTTTGGATAGTCTCTTGTTGTTGCTTTCTTAGCCTTCGCCTTGTGCAGAACTTTCTGTGGACTCTCTTGTGCTTTAGTTTTAGTTCCTCTGCGTTTGTCTCATCATCCCTGATTTCTTCCTGCTATGTTTCCCAAATGTTTCAAGTTGCCTCATAATTTTTTGTATTTGTTGCCTCAGTTTCCTCTTGTTCTTTGCCGAATCACCCCACGTAGCCGTGTGTTTCCTCGCTCTGGTTTCTCTGTGCTTCCTTCCTGGTTACTTGCTTTCTGTTAGTGGACCATGTTTATCTTTGGACTAGTCAGCATTAAATGCTTGCCTGATGTTAACTTCTGTCACCTGCATTCTGCAGTCCTTGCAGACTTCTTTTCTGAGTTATCGCATTCACAAGATTTTCAGAAAAGCTGACCTCTGACCTTGAAGTCGAGGTCGCTCAGATTGAAACTCATGTGGGATTTTTAGTAGATACACCTATGGTATCAATTTCAAACTCCTAAGTCGCCTCGTTCTCAAGTTATCGCATTCACAAACTTGCACGTCCACACTGCCCATCCACACGTCCAGTGGGGTAAAAACCAAAAGAAATATAGGAAAAATAAAAACTCTTTCATATAATTTATGTGCACTTTATGTTTGTGGGTTGACTGGCTAGATGATTCCTTTTCACATCTCTCCAGCCTGTCAGCGTTGTGGCTGGGGCTGCTTCAGGTACTGTACTCTGCTGACACTGATGGTTTCACTGTGCACATCCCATGCACTCAGGCTGAAAACTCAACCTGGCATTTTCCTGGAGCTGGATTGCAGACAGGGGAGACGGAGCACTCTCACACTGACAGGCATGTCCAGAACCTTACTTCAGACACGCTCCTACCAAGTAAACTGCTGGCTGTAAAATTGTGCTGTGGTAATGCTGCCTGCAAAGAATTATAGCATAATATATTCTAAACTGGAAACAATTATTTTTAATTTAAAATCAAATAATGTGCTATGAGTGATTTTTTTTTTTACATTTAGCAAAAGGCTAACGTGGTTTCAAGCTAATTCGATTTTCTTAGTCAAAGGTTAAGTTCACTCTTACCTTAAGGGACTTTTTTGGCCATAACTTGAGAATTAAGGCCTTTTAAGGCTTTTACATCCCATAGGTTTGCAGATTATAAAACATTTCATTTATTTTATTTGCTTAATTAACTGATTATTTGATAACTGCCTCTTGTTCACTCTGCAATGCTCCAGTCACACTGGGGAAAACTGTGTTTGGAGACTGTGGATGAACTGAATTATTGTCACCATGCAATGAATTTGCAGTTTCATTCCTCTGAAACTGTTGCTTCAAAGACGAGGACCAGTGTTGGGATCACTCAGAGTGACTTTGGTGCACTAAGACAGCGATAAAACAATAAGCAATAAGACAGAGTCAGTCTGCTATCTGTTTCTGATCGACTGGGATCAAGTAGGCAGTGGCATTCTTTTTGTTCGTGATAATATAACGATTGACTGTGACAAATTGGTGAAAACTGCAAATCTGTTGATGTCTACATAAACGCAAATTCACCTCCTACTTTCATTCAGTCCAGCCAGATCTTTATACATTTGAAACATAAAATAAGAGATAAACAGTGACGTAATAGTGATGCAATTAAACTGCAAAATACGCCAGATTTCACATAGGAATACCTCCAGTTGGCAACCAGCTGAGTTAAGCGCCCAGTTGCAAAGAGACATGTTGCATTGACATGACTAATGCCATCACTCAGAGGTAGAAGAAGAAATGGAGATAAATTGCAACTTAATTGGTTTGTGGAGGATACAAGAAAACAACAGCAATTCAAATTTTGATGTAGATGCAGACAGAGATGCTGGTTTTATTCTTAAGTGTTACGTAATGATGCCACATGGAGCGCACGCAAGTTTCAAAATTCTGAAATTGGTGTACAGGATTGTGTTTGGTGACATGTTTTCAAATGTTAACATTCATCTTTTCTCCACTTTCCCATCTTTTTATTCACCTGGTGTTCATAGTGTCCCTATCTTGTATCTTCTTGCTTCCTCACCTTCCCATTTTGGTCTTCTCCAACGTCATTCTTTCAGTTCCCCTCCCTTTCTTGTTTTCCAGCCCACCGTTTCACTAATATTAATCACAGCATCTCCATCTCCCCTCAAGGGAAATCTCCATCCCAACTCTTCACTTCATCTGGAATTAATGCGGAATGTCAGAGAAGGATGGGAGTTTCTGAGCTGCCAAGAATGGATAGTCAGGTCACGGGATGAGAATAAACCGAGACAGAGGTAAATGAAATCTTTACATTAGGTATTTGTACCCAGGTTGTATATTGCACCAGTATAAAATCACTCATATGCGCTTCACCTGAAAAATCCATTATAAATAACAGTGTGTATGTGTAGTCAATTAATCCTTTCCATTTGTATTTCCTTCTACTGGCTGGCGTGAACAGTAGAAAGAGACCAAGACACGATTCAGCATTTTCAAAAATGCTGTAGCAAGAGACACAAACATTAATTTGTACTCAACAATGAACTGATAATGTTTATGCGATTAAAAAATGATATGATAAATGATGAAAAATACTACATATAAACATCTTAATTTTAATTAACAGTTCCCAACATGTTCATAGGGCTGTTTTACTCTTTCTCATAAACCAATCATAAGGGGAAAAAAGGTTGTTTGTAATTTTTTAAGAACAAAGCTTCCAAAAAGCCACTGGTCCCAGCTAATCACATGACTCACAATAAAAAGGCAGTTACATAAATGACACAGGCTAGCTGTTTTTAACATCCAAGCATAAGGCAAACTGCTCCTTGCAATAGTTCTCCATACAGAAACAAACCATAACAATCTTGTTCTGTAAGTCTGAAGAAGTGTTCTCAAAATGTTAATCTATTGGTTTTAAATGCAAAAAATGAATCTGGGATGAACTGGTGCTGTGGTGTGTCAGCGTGGATTAAAGGAGCCGTGTCTACATTCTGGGCTCAAGCAAAGAAAGAGAGAAACATGGCAAATACATTATATTAAGATACTGAACAATAATGTTACTTGTGCTGTGTAGCTGTAGGCTGTAGCCTGAAGACCTTTCCTGCTGCAGAGTCTGTGTGTCTACAGCCCCAGCTGGCTAGAACTAAGCTTGACCCACATCATCAGAAACAGAAGATGAATAATGAATGCACCGACAGCCAACTACCCATCCACAGAGATAGCCAGCCAACCTTTGTGCCTGTCAAGAGCCCTGTCAGCCAGTCAGACCGCCATGCAATTGGCTACCGAATCAACAAGCCAGCCTGTTGGTGAGAAATCCAGTCAGTCAGCTATGCAACATGTAGGCCTGAAATTCAGCAACCAATGGCAGAGCCTGCCACGTAATCAGCCATTCAGACACCTTTGCTGATATGCCCCTGCTTGTAACCTCGATGCCAACCATGACACTCCATCGTTGTCTCCTCCCTTTCTCTTCTGGCTGCTTGCTTGTTAGCATTGTTCCACTATGACCCCCACACCATCACACTGCTCCCTCCACTACCAACCATAAACCAGCCACCCATTCAACACCAATTTTTCTTCTCCTCTTCATCTTCCTCATGTGTTAAAAGGGCAGGCCTGTCAGAATAGTTTAGCCATAATGCGTTGTTTTCTCTGAGGCACAGACAGGGTCAGCTGACCCCAACTGTGTATTTACTGTCAGGAAATAGGAGGGGGAGCTTTATAGTAGATCAAACTCTGACTGAGTATTGGGCAAGTCTGATTTATTTACTTTTTCTCATGTTGAGCTTAAAACCGAACACTGAAATATACTTTGATTAAAACTGATGCAGTTTGAAGAGAATGTGTAAACCTGATTTGCAAAAATATAAATGCACAATGCATAATTATACCAATATTTTAATGTTTATTGCACTTCACAACTATTTTAAAGGCAGCTTTCAACAAAGCATTCAAGCAGATTTGGTAAAAACCTTTGGAATCATCATTCTGCACAATTAGGTAGTCTAAAAGATACACTCTAATTGGTTTCTACAAAGCTACCTCTCAAACACAGTTTAACAAAAAATCTGGTCATAGTAATACTGCCAAAAAGACCAACACAGAGAGACTGAGGAGGAGCTTCTTCCCGCAGGCGATACGGTCTCTCAATCACACCACCACACAGTACTGACCCACACATACGGTTCTTACACACACACTGGACTTTCTGGACTTTGGTTTTGCACAACACTGGTCACTATATTCTTCATTTCCGGTTAATACTTGTACAGCTGCTGTTATTGTGTATATATTTATTTATATTTAGATTTCTTCATACATTCTTATATAGTTCTATATTGTGTATTGTGTATTTTGTTGTACAGTTATTTTATTTTCAACTTTAATTTATATATTTATCTTTATCTTATTCTTCCCAGTTAAATTTACCCTTCATTCTAATTTGTGTTGTACAGTTATTTCATTTTTAACCTTAATTTATATTTTATTCCTTCCTAGTTAAATTTACCCTTTTTAATTTTTCATATTTATTTCCTATCTTATTCATAGCCTTTTCCTTTTTTGTTTTCTTTAGGTCACGAGCAGTTGTCCAAGCATTTCACTACATATCGTACTGTGTATGACTGTGTACGTGACAAATAAAATTTGAATTTGAATTTGAATTTGAAAAATTGCAGCATATGTGGACATGTGTTGACTGCCACATAAAATACAACAGTGGTCTAGTTAGACCCTTTCTTATATTATTATAAAAAAAAATAATTAAAAAAATAAATAAAATTAAACTACAGATTGCTGAATGCCTGTTTTTATAATATGTATAAAAAATATCAATGAAAGTTTGATTATGAGTACATTATGGCTCATTGTATGTTAAAATTATTTCTCTGGACTGCTTCCAGTGTGAGCAATATAGCACTGTAGTTTAGTCTACAGGATCTACACAGGCCGCAGGACTAGAGACAACTGGTTGCTAGGTAAAAATGTTCCTTGGCAACCACTCCCCAAGAGGTTGGGGAGTGGTTGGAGGTTGCTGGTGGTCACTGGGTGAAATCAGTTACAAAGAGGGTGCTACACCAAAAACCTTCTTGTGATTGCTTTTGTTGTTAGCAGACTGCTGCGGTTGCCAATAGTTTCCCCTTGTTTGCAAACAGTTGCCGCCTACTTGCTGAGCGAAAGTGAAACTTGGAAAAGTGTGACAAAAAACTGAATCAGAGAATATTTGCCTTCACAGTAAAAGCTATTTCTTATAACTGAAATCAACATATTTCAAAACAAGCAATTTAAACTTTAAAGGTCTCCATTTGCAGTAAATCACTGAAAGAATTTTTAGATGACATTTATACATATACTCTGATTAAGCATGAGATTATTACCACATGCCGAGTACCCTGTTGGTTCCCCTTTTGCTGCCAAAACAGCCCTGAAGTGTTGAGGCACGGACTCTACTAGACCTCTGAGGGTGTGCTGTGGTATCCTGCACCAAGATGTTAGCAACAGATGCTTTAAGTCCTAGAACAGGGGTTGCCAACTCCAGGCCTCGAGAGCAGGCCTGCAGGTTTTAGATCTCACCCTGGGTCAACACACCTGAATCAAATGATTAGTTCATTAACAGGCCTCTGGAGAACTTCAAGAAATGTTGAGGAGGTAATTTAGCAATTATATCCGCTATGATGGATCATGGACACATCTAAAACCTGCAGGACACCAGCCCTTGAGGCCTGGAGTTGGTCACCCCTGTCCTAGAAGTTGCGAGGTGGGGCCTCTATGGATCCAACTTGTTTGCCTAGCACATCCAAAATTTGCACAGTTGAAATGAGATGTGGGGAATTTGGAGGCCCAATCAACACCTCAAACCATTCCTAAGAGAGGCCACAGCCATCAGGGAATACCATTTGAATGAAATGGGGTATATGGTCTGCAACAATGCTTAGATAGGTGGTATGTGTCAGATGTTCGCCAGGTATGCGACACACATACACCCAATAATCGACATGGCCAACATTCATCAGACCAGGCCACCTTCTTCCATTGCTCCATGGTCCAGTTCTGATGCTCATGTGCCCATTGTTGGCACTTTTGGCAGTGGATAGGGCCACCCTGACCTCTGTTGCTATGCAGCTTCATACACAACAAAAGGGGAAGCACAGTGTATTATGGCACTTATTTTGATCAGAACCAGCATGAACCTTTTTGGCCTCAGTTGCTTGTCTTTCAGATCCGACCACATGGCCCAACTTTCACTCCCTACATACATCAGTGAGCCTTGGCCTCCTATGACCCTCTCACTGGTTCACCACTGTTTTTTCCTTGGACCACTTTTGATACATACTGACCGCTGCAAACAGGGAACAGCCCACAAGAGCTGCAATTTTGGCAATGCCCTGACCCAGTCATCTAGCCATCACAATTTGTTCCATGTCAAACCTGCTCACTTCCTTGCACATGCCCATTTTTCCTGCTTCTAACACATCAACTTTGAGGACAAAATGTTTACTTGTTCCCTAATATATCCCATCCATTAACAGGTGCCACAATGAAGAGATAATCAGTGTTATTCACTTTCACCTCTCTAATATGCCTAATCGGTGGTGGAAAACAAAGGGGCCTCTAAAGGTGTTAAAATTCAACTTATGGAGAAGATGTCTGTACGGAATTTCACAGCAATCTGTTCAATAGCTGTCAAGAATTTGTTTCAGTCCAAAGTGGGAAACAAATGTGTGATTAGCCTTTACTCCTAGCCATAAATATAGGGTAAGTCCCAGTGTTCGTTTTGGTTTAGTTATCTTGTGCTGTGCACTGGCACAATCAGAAATGCTGTTTCATTACAACATAAAAAGTTTGATATGAGCAGAGCACAAGAAATGGGTCCTGCTCAAGTAGAAACAAAGGCTATTTTTCCTTTTCTCTGCTGTAAAAGAACATTCATGTGCAAAATAATCTAATTGGTTACATAAACAAAGAATAACTGTCAAGTCAGTCGATGCTGTAAAACTCTCAAAGTCAGAACACTGCTTCTGATGACTGCTTTGCTGCTTCTGTGTCATAATTGAGGGCATTGTTATTACAGTGATGAAAAATAATATACACAGTGCAAACAAGACTGCAGCATAATTCTCCGTCCAATGTGCAATTGATTCTGTGCACTGGGCCATGCCGGGGCGCTAACCCAAGCTCAAGTCAAGCACGTCCTGGTTAAATTGCACAAGAGGCTGAGCTCCCTTTTGGGCAAATTAAGCCCCTCTGTCGCCCCGCTGCTGACTGCCCCAATCCTTCGCTGCCTCGTTCACACTGCTCACACTCTCTATTTTCCTTACAGACTCTGTCTCTTGTCCTCCATCCTGCACTTTCTTTTCCTAATGTGCTCTGTCCCCTCCCTCCCTCCTTGTACAGTACATACTTACACAGCTGAGCCGAGCCAAGCTGAGCTGGCCAGACCCGCCTGCTCGCCGTGATAGTAAAGGCTTTAATAAAAACACCGTTTGGGGGATGAGAATTGAATTTCATACTTGGACGCCCCGACACTACATGTGTTTCTTTTAAATAAAGAAAGAAGAGCGAGTGCGAGAGAGAGCGAGAGCAGAGCAGTGCAGAGCCACCCGGCCAGAAGGAGATAGGCCGAGGCTTTTCTCATTTCTCCTCACATTCCTGCTTCCTTAAGCTCAGCTGTGTGCCTGCTGTTCTGTAGGGGAGCCAGAGGGGACATCTGGGTTGTCAATCAGTGCGATTCCACACCTTTTCCAGATAAAGCCAAGTGTTCAGTCTTTTCAAAAACAGGCTTTCAGACTTCTTTCCTATCTCTCCTTTTATTTCTTTTAGACAGTTTTGGAGATGCTAGAAGCCAATGAACGCCTTTGCTGCTCCATGGCTGCGGCTGATTTAACACAAGATTCACTCCACTTAATGTATATGCAATTAGATTTTAGACACATGGGTTAATAGCGTCATTTGGATTTGAATAAGTTTGTTAGCGATAGCTAGCACGAGTAAACATTCACACAAAGGAGGTATAATTATGAATAACAATGTAATGATGTCGTTTACAGAGTTTTATTTCTACTACGGTACTACATCTAGTTCGGTACTTGAACTGAACAGTATAAGTACCATTTGTAGGTCAGTGGGTCAGCAACGTGCTTGGGAAGCTTTTTTCTCTACAGTGGATCCAGTGCTTTAGGCACCGAGCTGTGAAGCAGAACTGAAGTTATCTGGTCGAGGGTTGAAATGTTAAAATCTCTACTCGTAGGTTGGCACATGAGAGGCACTACTTGACACTTGGCACTCCTTGAGGTGCAGCACTGTCTAAGAGACATACATAGCACATATATATTTATAGAGAACTGCCTGGATATAATCCAAAATGCTTATGGTGACAAAGAGCCTATCAGCAGACCTGCCTGGGAAATACGATTCAGTCAGTGATGCAGTCTTGTAACTGAGTGTACTTTTTTCTTGTTATTCTTCTCTTATTACATCTATAACATGAATTAACATGGGATGAGCCAGAGCTGTGTACCGTACCTTGATGAAGTAGTAGTCAATCTCTGTGCATGTGTAGAAGAATAACTTGTGGGGAAGAATGCTGTTTAAGATTATTTTTGGTGGCCATGTGACCATTGAAAAAAAGGAATGCCTCTCACTCCTCTTGAATAATCTGCCCCCATCTTATGTCAGCAATCTCATATCAGCCCAGTAGAGTACGTCGCTCTTGCCGGTTTACTCGTATTTCCTAGAATATTTAAAAGTAGAATGGGAGACAGAGCCTTCAGTTTTCAGGCCCCTCTTCTGTGCAACCAGCTCCCAGTTTGGATTTTGGACACAGACACCCTAAGGGCCGGCCAGGTCACCCTGAATCCTTTCTTACTTGCGCTACAATACGCCTCAGTTGTTGGAGACTTCCCGTGATGCACTGTGTTTCTTCTTCACTCACCATGTGTTTATACACCAGTCTTAATCATTAATTATTATTAATCTCTTGCTCTCTTCCAAAATGTGTCTTTTGTCCTGTGTTCCTTCTCTCATCTCCAACCAGTCACAACAGATGGTGTCTTTCCCTGAGCCTGGCTCTGCCGAAGGTTTCTTCCTGTTAAAAGGGAGTTTTTCCTTCCCACTGTCATCTAGTGCTTGCTTATAGCAGGCTTGATTGTTGGAGTTTACTCTTTATTATTGTAGGGTCTTTACCTTACAATATAAAGCACCTTGAGGTGACCGCTGTTGTGATTTGGCACTATATAAATAAAATTGAATTGAATTGAACTCTCATTTAGACAGGGTTTCAACATCACTGCCCAGGGGTATTACCGATGTGGCTACAGAGTAGTAGATATCTTCTAGAAGGAGTTTGATGAGACTATTGTCAGAGATTATTAGCTTCTTTATCAATAATGTTTCTGCAATAGATTTTTCGTTCATTCACTTTTGCACAGGTTTGTTTTCACAGCCCATTTCTTCTCTCAGCGGAGCCTTATGACTTTTTGCAGCCACGAAGAGGCCACAATGCATCTGTCATAACTGTAAAATCAAGACAATTGTTTCAATAAACAAAACAAAAAACCTTTATTTGTCCCCCTTGTCACTTCAATTCGGGGATCTATGAGAAATCAATTTCCCGACTATGTCTGGAAGAATAACCATATGTCAGTATTGTCAAGTTCCATGGATTCTGCCACTGAGTGCTGTTGTAGCTTTGCAGATGGATAGCTGAGTACAGCAAGCTTGCGTTGGTGAAGATGCAATTTCAGCATGTATAAAAGTAAAGCTCCAAGTCACACCAAATTACTGATTGCAAGAAGCAAGGAGCTCAGTAAGGTCAGGTTGTGTAATTTTTAGAAAGGTTGATGATGATTAGAATGTCAGCGCTGAATAACTCTTTGCCCTCTCAAAATAACTGAAACGGTTCAAGCATTTCTCTAAAAATTTTCTTAAAAAATAGCTGAAAGGGGAGCCTAAATAAACATGATTTCGACCTCAGCCTCTGAGATTTGATTTCCTTAACACATCTGACCTAAGCTTACTGCTCCGTGGTGCTGCATGGCCTCTGACACACTGGTCAAGAAACAGAGGCTTAGTGTGCTTTTATTCCTGCAGGAGCTGCTCTCACATCAAACGCACACAAACAAAACAAAGCACCACGAGTGAAGACATAGTATTTAATAAAATGCTTTGGAGACTTTGCCAACCATCTGCAGAGACTCAATAACAAGTAGCACAATTCCAAATATTGGCAGAAAAATAATTTACCCTCTGTCAAAATTGCACATTTGTATACGCGCACATACACACACACCAGGAAAGATTGCTGAAAGCTCTTTTGGATTTTTTCTCCAGTTGTTCTGCATTATCCATCATAGATGGAAGACCAGGGGAATTGCTGTTGAAGCTTGCTGTGTAGGAAAAAAGGAAGGAGAAACAAATGCAGGGAGAAAGCAATGAATGAATTAAGAAGGCAGGATAAAAAATGACAGAGGCTAACACAGACGTGTGTCGTGTTTGGCTAACAGCACCTTTCAGCACTGCCTGTCTGCTTTGAGATATGATCGGCAACATTTCCATATAAATACATGTCAGTTACTCTGTTGAGCAGACTAATGTTGCACAATTGTGATCCATCCTTTAGCTACATCCTTTATGCTTTACGCTAATGTGATTACTTAACAGCTAATGCATTGTTATCCTTTTTTTTTGGGGGGGGTCTTCTGGGTTTTTGATGAAAAGTTAATGTTTTTATTTCACTTTAGAGAGAAATTAAGTGTAATGACAATTGAACCAGTAGTAAGGTCTCTGATATACTTGTGCCCTTTAGATGAGTGGAGGACATGTCATGTAAAAAAATAATGGATTGGGTAGGTATTATACACAGTAAACTTTAGTTGATTAGATCCATGTCTTATAGTGTGGCTTGTTTAATTACGTGGTGAACAAGTGCCTTTATTGGGAGTGTGGGAATGTGCCTTATGGAAACATACTAACAAGGGAAGTGTGTTGAGATGGTGGAAGGAGTGCGTTGAGAGGCTGACAAATGAAGAAAATGAGAGAGTGGTAGGAGAGGTATGGATGGAGGTAAGTCGATGAATCAGGAATTGAAGAGGATATAACATACCTGTGGATGTATGGAGATGATCAAGAAAGAGAGCTGTGGACTTATAAACTGATTGTTTAACACAATGTTGGAGAGGAATCGAGATGAAGTGCACTATAACTGTTTTTCAAGATAAAGTTTTATCCCTCTGTTGTAACTACAGCTGCTGAAGCTAGGTTCAGAAGGGATGATCTGATATCGTTGTGTTGGTGTTGTTTCCAGATCATCATGAAAATGTTGTTCCAGGTTTAACATTGCAAGTGACCAATCACATTGTTGTGACGTTATTCTTTTGGGCACCAAGCCATTCCTGCATTTATGAAATTCCAATGTTGCAAGGACAATATTAATTCTGCTCACCGTTTATTAAAGGGTTAGGGTAAGGGTCAGTGTTAGGGTCACGGTCCGTTGATCGGCGGACAGAGGCGGTTTCTCGCAGCTTAAGTACAGTGTTTTGTTTTACGGCGGTTTTTCCCAAAGTCGCAAAAGTAGGACGTCACAACATTCTGATTGGTCACTTGCAATGTTGATCCTGGAACAAGATTTAGTATGATGATCTGGGAACAACACCAACACGACGATATCAGATCGTGCGTTAAGAAGAAAGGTGACGATCAGGTCACAACGGTATGGTTTCATGCTGAGAAAGAGCACCACAGATTTGATGTTTACTTTAAGAATATTGATGGAGAAGTATGCCTTTTGCAACCAGAAGTGGTAACAAATAGTAACAGCAATCAGCTAATGCTAGCAAGCTTGGTTAGCAAGTCAAATCGTAAGCTGTGAAATTTCTCTCACCAAAGCTGGAGCACAAACTTCCTGCATGGTCTTTACCACAAAACAAGCCATCTCATTTGAAATTTAATTAAATTTAGCACATGCCCCAAAAATACAAACACAGCTGCTAGTCCATTTCAGTAACTGGGAATAGCAAGGTTCACAACTTTAAGACATGCCAGTATGTAAGTGATGTAAGTATAGCTATAAAAATAAATTCAGCCATGGTACCATTTTTATGAAAAGGCAAACCATCCACAGAGACTAAAACTATATTTTTATCACACTGTAAACCAGGGGCGGAGCGTGGGGGTGGCTTACGGGGCTTAAGCCCGGGTTGTTTTGTCAGAAGCCCGGGGTATTTTGGAGTGTAATTTTTTCATAGTTAGATGCCTGGCTGACAACTGTATAAAACAAAAAGTACACACAATATTCGAAGCACATAGTGCACACTGTGGGAATTTACGACTGTGCGTAAATCCCCCCCTGATATTGGTATGATCCAAGCTCAGGCACTAAGCGACTGAGCGAGGGGGCGGGGGGAGCTGCTGCCCGTGAGTGCGCTGTTGGAGAGACGGAGCCAGCCATACTAAGGAGAGCTTAAGTTTGAGCAGGTACCAAAGCAAATCATTCGTACCGTACAAATAATGTAAATATGACGGTGCATCACGAAAGATTGATATGAAACTGATCACTTGACCAATATTATTTTACTTGCTCTTCAAGTGAATCAACAAATGGCGAAATGAAAAGCCGAACAAATGCTATTTTTTAGAGAGTCTTAGCTTACGTGTGTTTATTTCATATTTTCAGTTCTTACCCTCCCCGACTAATTCGGTTTCAGTTATGTACTGAAATATAAGAATGGACATTAGAGGGTTCTTTCAAAGAAAAAACTCAGGTAAATGTTATTTTATATATTATGCTTTGTATGTTGTTCAGTATATTTCTATGCAAAACAAGAGGGATTTCAGTACACAGCAGGATATTCACATTTGTAACCAGATATTTACACTTTAGGGAGAAAACATAAAACATTTTTACTGTACAACATCAATTTAGAGTAAACTTTTGTTTTAGATAAATATTGAAATATATTTTGAATTAGTTAAATGTCAGAATAAAGAGAGACAGAGCTGTCTATTTTTTATCACTTTCATTAAATTTAGGAGTACATGTACACTAAGTTTATTGTTAATTAATAAGAAAACTCCAGACGATTCCATTCTGAGCTGAAGAAGCTTCTGATAGGTTAGTAGAGTCCATGTGAGTAAACTGGTGGCACAGCTGTGGATGCATATAAGGCAAAACACAGAGCCTGTTTCTTTGACATGGGAAAATCCAGAGATGTCAACCAAAACACCAGGAAAAGAATCGTGGAGCTCCATAAGTGTGGCTCAGTTTGAATACAATTTGGTGCCATATGCAATTAAAAAACACAGACAGTTTCTCTCTTTACTCTTAAAGTTAACAAATATGTTTTTATATTTATCAATCTAAAAAAATAAACATTTAGTCCGATTTGATGTTACAATTAAAAAAGTGTTTGTGTTTTGATCTGAAGAGTTTGTAAATATCTGGTTTCAACTGTATATTTGATGATTGTCAGCACAAAGAGGGAGAGAGAGGAGCAGAGATTGAGATGGAGAATGAGGACAGAACAGAGATGAACAAGAGCAGGTGAGACACACATGTTAGTCAAATGGTTGCTTACTAAAAGTATCACCGTATCATAGGTACTCATGTATCTCGTACCTAGTGTTTCTTTTTAGGTTTGCTATTTTTCAAATTCTATATTTATTAAGTTCTGCAGGCTTGTTTGCACAACAAGGCTAAATAATTATATAAACTTTTCTCAATCTAAATATTGGACTTTGGTAGAATTAAAAAATAAGTGTAGTGCAGGTCTATGATGATTTTTAGTGCTACTATCATCTAGTTCTGATTCTGTCTTGGTTAAGTCCTCAGTAGTCCTGATTTTGAACTGTTGTAGTCCTGTTTTAATTCTGGATCAGTTCTGGGTCTGGTTGAATTGGGGTTAGTCCCTGTGTCTTGATACAGCCCCGACTTCGTTCTGTCTTGCTGCTCAATTAAAAAACTAGTTTAAGGTGTCCTGCATGTGTGATATATATATTTCCCTATATGAAGTCATTCTTTTTTGAACAAAACTCAAAACAGAGCCTATTAATCTTTCAGTCATTTCTGCACCCCCCCCCCCCCCCCTCAAAAAAAAAAAAAAATCCCACATGCATACTACCCTTTAGGGCTAAGCCCCGGGTGTTTCAAATGTCTGGCTCCTCCTCTGCTGTAAACTTGTCTTTTGGTGCTGTTTAGTTAGACATTTTAACATGGGAGGCTACTGGGATTGATTTCCCAGCCTCAACTGGTCATTAGAGGAACTGCAGGTTTTGTTTTTTGTTTGTTTTTTACCCTTATTGAGTTCACCTTTAAACTTCTGATTACATAGCTCTGCCGCATTTGCTGCCTACAAGCCAACAACAAAAGTCGATGGGGATTTCCTACATTGTATAAATGGGATTTGTAGACACCGTCTTTACACGTGCCAAGTTAGTTGTCAGTCTTTATTTCACGGAGAGCTTGCCTCTGCTTGTTAATGCCACCTGTAGGATGCCTGGGATGGTTAAAAATGAACACATGTCAAAAATACAAGAACAGAAAACCCCCAAAACAACAAAACAAAACAACCAGGCCATCAATTCTCACACAGTGCAATAGAAGATAAAAGGGAGCCATAATAGAGGCACAAAAAGAGAAAAGATTGAAGTGTGTTTTTATACTGTATATCACTGCAAGTTAGCCCTGGATATCAGGCTATCATGAGAGCATGCAGGCCTTAATAGAAAATGGCTGTGTTGTCTCCCACTGCATATGAAATGTGGTGCAAGATGACAGTTTTTTAAGTTGCATGCCATCTCAGGAGGAGGAGAAAACCTCTTAGCGCACACACACACACACACACACACACACACACACACACACACACACACACACACACACACACACACACACACACACTCATAGACAGTCTTTTTCGATGCTGACCAAGCTATCATAAGAAAAATGAATAAATGGATGACATGTCGCATGATTTTGAAGGCAGGAAAAAAAATACCTGGGTGAAGAGGCAGATGAGAGAAGGGCCAAGTGGAAGGAAAAAAGATTATGAGATAGAAACAAGAGTGAGCGATAGTGGAAGGAGGGAAAGAAGGAGGAAACCGGTGACAAATTGCAAATGCTGCCTAGCAGCTCTGACTGACAGGCCAATCATCTTGCTAGCACATCTTGAGGCAATGCCTGGCTGACTGTTATTAATTGAAATGTGATTGGAGGATAGGGGGTGGAGGGGTGGCCATGATGCTCACATCTAATCCACATCAGAGCAATTAATAAAGCACTCACTCGTCTCGTCCCCTCTCTCATCGCCACTGATATTTCCAATGGTGACTAGAAATTAGAAAAGGAGGGAGAAATAATTGAAAAGGGATAATTCCAAAAGGGGAGCTGGGGGCGAATGATGGAATTGGGAAAGGGGGATTAATTTGTGTAACAATTCAGAGGGCCGCCCAGGAGGGGATTTTTCTTTTAATTCCCGCAGAGATTTTTTTTTAATGGCTAAAATCTCATGACTCACTTTCATTCATTCCATGTCCAGAAAAAAGAAGAGAGAGGAAAGAACAGCAGCGAGAGCCAGAGAGAGAGAGATTGAGGGAGGGAGAGAGTTCCCAGGTTCATTAACTTTCTTCCTTCATCAAGCTTTAAATAGGCAGGTAGTGTTAGCAGAAGTACTTATTCAGATGAAATCAGCTTCAGGTCACAAAGTAAAGGTCATATTCTTCACGTTCCTGGATGATTCTGCGCTCTTTTCCCCCTCATCTCATGTGTGTGAATGGGTGAATGACTGAATGTAGTGTGAAGCGCTTTGGGGTCCTTAGGGACTAGAAAAGCGCTATACAAATGCAGGCCATTTACCATCTTAACAAAATATAACATTATACTAATAGATTACGCATTACTATTGTAATTTCCTCCTACGAATTTCTGGAGGAAATGTAGTTTCTGCCTGGATTACATTCACTGGCAATATTTGTATCCAACCTAGGAGGTGTGAAATTATTATACTACCAAAAGTCACAGGAGGCTGAGTGGAGGATTGGTTGGGTGTACAAAACACAGGATACTGACATCAGAGAGTAGGATTTGTATTCTGGGTCCCAACTGCAGTCAGTGAGTATGTTATACATCCTGTGTTGTGCAATCATAGAATAATGCATTTGTAGGACATAGGAAGTAGATTTACCAGACATGTGGTGCTGTTGAATCCCAGTGTAATGACTTTCTCCCCCACATGTTGTTCCTCTACTCTAGGTGGCCCAGTACCACACCAATCAGGCACAACATTATGGCCACCTGTCTAATATTGTGTCGATCCCGTTTTGCTGCCAATAAAAGCGAACAACTACAATGCACTTGCTTCTGAAATCCTTCTTTCAGAACCAGCATTAACCTTTTTGGCCTCAGTAGCTCGTTTGTTGGATCCGACCACACGGCCCAACCTTCGCTCCCTACATGCATCAGTGAGCCTTGGCCTCCTATGACCCTCTCACTGGCTCACCATTGTTCCTTCCTCAGACTGCTTTTAATAGATACTGACCGCTGCAGACCGGGAACAGCCCACAAGAGCTGCAGTTTAGGAGATGCTCTGACCCGATCATCTAGCCATCACGATTTGGCCCATGTCAAACTTGCTCACTTCCTTACACTTGCCCATTTTTCCTGCTTCTAACACATCAACTTTGAGGTTCACTTGTATGTTGCGCTCACTAAGAGGTGCCATGATAAAGAGATCATGTCACCTCTCCGTGGACATAATGTTATGACTGATCAGTGTACACTTACAGTGTGGATGAGTTCTTAAAGTTCTTGTTAAAAGGTCCAATTATCTCTAAAGCATCTCTCATGCAAGACTCGAAATTGAACTGCAAGGGTCAGCTCACCCCACAGAGTGGTTTGAAACAAAGTTAGAGCTGCTTTTCCATCTGGTTTTAATCTGACATTCTCAGTTTTGGAGAGCTGCTCTATAGTTTTACACAACAATAAGATAACAGCATTGTTTTCTGGTTTTTACATGAATAACTTGCCATGCTCTGGCATGCTCGGCACAAAAATCAGGTTAGATTTCTTCTCCTGTCTTTTCCTTCACATGTACTCACATTACACACATCTCACTCTATATAATGCTATTTATCCAGCCTAAAGTGCTTGTAGTCTGCTCTGTATTTTCTCATTTCATTTTGTTATTACTATATGTTCCTTAAAATCTGAATCAGGCTGACTTTGCAGCTCCATTCAAATCTGTCCAAACACAGTAAACCCAGAAAGATAAAATCAGGCAGCATGAATATTGGCAAAACCAAGCACTGAACTGACTATAGCTGTAAGCATGCTTTGCACAGGTCGGCCTTGAACCATCCAGGATTGGCTGGAATGCCACATCTGGCAGAACCGAAACGACATATCACATAAAACTGCCAAAGCATGGTAGTGGAGGGGTAATGATTTGACTGCAGGCCCTGGGCCTCCAGTGACATTTGCTTCCTAGAGTCAAATGTGAGGTCATCTGTCAGACAGCTAAAAGCTTGACTGAAAGCGGTTCATTCAACAGAACAATGATCCAAAGCACAGCAGCC
Source organism: Copadichromis virginalis (assembly GCF_057382275.1). Lineage (NCBI taxonomy): Eukaryota > Metazoa > Chordata > Actinopteri > Cichliformes > Cichlidae > Copadichromis > Copadichromis virginalis. The sequence goes on from NC_140637.1 coordinate 13,033,633, forward strand.
AAGGTACAACAGAATGACTGAAGAAGAAAAGAGTCAAGGTGTTACAATGGCCCAGTCCCAAAGTCCAGAAATCAACCAGACTGAAATGCTGTGGTGGGACATAAAGAGAGCTGTGCATCAACAAATGCTGAAGCAACGTAGTAAAAAACGATTGTCCCAAAACTTCTGCACCATGATGCCGGAGACTGATAGTTTCATAAAGAAAATGATCGCTTCACGTTATTGCTGCTAAAGGTGGTCCTACAAGCTAATGAATTATGGAGTATACTGCACTTAGTTTCTCACAGGACCATGGCTGGGCCGTCAGGCTTGGTCATGGAGGGTGGGTGCTGGCCCTGCTGCTGATCCCTGTTGGTTATAGCCTGTTCTCACTCTCGAGGTGTAATATACTGCCAATTTGTCAAGTCCCAAGGCGTTCCTGAGGAACGCGAAAGGTGGCCTTCCATGTTCCAGCCCAACTATAGCCTTAAAACAAACGTACATGTGTAGATTAATTAAACAGCTCTCATATTTCCTCATTTTTCCAATTTTGTAATGTAGGATGTGTTGTGTACCCGGAAGCGTAAGATATCATAAGATATCGATGATTTGTCACCTAGCGTAAAATGTTACGCTTTAGGAGTGAGAACGTGTTGATTGCTGCTTTTCCAGGGATGTGGGAACTTGGTGAGTACTTTGAATTGTATCTACATATTTCTTGGTTGAGTGGCTGAACAGACTGTATATCAGAATACTTTTAAAAACATCTTATAAACAGCTTTTATATGCTGGACTTAACAATTTCATCTGTTTTTTTCCTTTCTGTCAGTTACGAGTTGCTTCTCCCTTCCATTTTCATCAATTTGCATCATTTCCGTTTATCCGTATCTTTCTTTTGCTTAGAAACTAGCTTTCATTTATTTTTGTGGGTTAAAGAACATCAGTGCTAAACTGCTTGTTTACTTCGCCTTAGGCTTTTGAGAAATCCCAGGAAACCCAAGAAAAAGTTGATTCAACTCTAATATGAAGTCAGCAATGTGGGTCTCAGTGGATATATGCCTTTTGGAGTTGATTCTGAACATCATATCACAAACATTTCCTGCACAGCATGTTCAGCTCAGTGGAGTCCCAAATAGTTTCTCCTAGAATCTAACCTCTAAACGCAAGTGCCAGGCTCAGTTGTTGCAATACAAATTCTGGAGCAACATGGCTCCAAAAACACTGCAGGGACATTAAAATTCTGTTGATGATGATAGGTGAGTGTGCAACCTGGCCTTGAGTGGCAGCTTTTAATGTGTAGCAATTTATTAGACATATTATTTTCTTTTAGAAAACAAATTTTTTTGTCAGTTTTACCCTGACATTCTCCCTCTCGCTAAGAGCACTTGTTCTGTGTAGGCACACAAATACACAGATTGTGAATGCCATCTCAATAAAATGACTCCTCTATTGAGAAAGGGCTGTCATTATAAGTGAAGCTGGATTATTGTGAACCTCTATGGTGGAGAGTGAAAAGACTCTGAAAGCAGTACAGCAGCACATAGAAAAGCCGTACAAAAACTTAAGGTCTTCGTTCTTTCTGTGGCAACCTTGGCCCTTTATATTCAGGGGAAAAAAAAACTACACTCTGAGACCTCAGAGTGTGTTTATCATGTGAAAATGGTTTGAAAGAGACGTGAAAGAAAGTAATCTGGTGTAGTTCTGTGTGCACAGACAGGCACCAACACTTGACGGGTTTCTAAAGTTTGTTCTGGACTTTTACAACCTACAAATTCATTGACGTAACGCGGAAGATTTTTCATGAACGGGACACAAAAGAACAGAATATTACAAAGTAGTTTGCAATGGGAGCAGGATCGATAATTTGACAGCAATAATAGATGTGATTTCAGCCTTGGGCGTGTTTTGTTGTCTCGCAGAACATTTTTGATAGTCGTGCAGTTTGGAGTGTAAAACCTTGAGAAAAACGTGGAAGCACAAATACATCCCTTTGTTTTTGGGTTTCCGCAATCTTCATCTGTGAGTCGTCTTATGAGTCGGCTGTGCTTTAAGCCACTGAAAAGCACAGATCACAGCTGAAGATCGCTTCCCTGACTCTCTCTTCCTCCTCTCAGCAAGCAGGAGTTTTGTTTGTTTTGCCTTCGATAAACTTTGTTACTTTAATTAATCTAGACTAATAGCCATAATTTCCCCATTTGATAACCTAACTGTTGAAGCATCCCTGTTGTCAACAAATGCAGGAAAAAAAGCACAGAGAGTACGCCTGATTGTAGACAATGTGTCAGTGAGAACAGCCTGTCTGTTTGCCAGCCTCTGCAGTGGAAGACTTGTTTTTAAGAATGCAGGGCGAGGTGCCTGTCTCGGATTAATCGCAGGGACTGACTGGAGGAAATCAATGAGCTAAATGCTGCCACTTTGGTCAGGAGACAGACAGACAAACTGGGCTGAAGACAAGTCAAGAGGTGACGCCTTCAGTGTACTGAAGGAGAAAGATCAGTGAGTGTGTTCCTTTTCCCATCATAGTTTTCCCATAGTTAACGGACAAAGGATAGGGCTGTTACACAATAGCACATATTCACACACATTTTATTCATTTGAATAGTTTCTCTGGTGTGGCATGCACAAGAAAATGGTGTCGCTAACAGTTCGGTTGGTTGGCCGTTTTTTTCTTCACACCTTTGGTCATTCCACCCTCTGCCTCTCCAGATCTCTCATTTCAGTTAAATTCTCTTTCACTGGCATTAATTCAAAGCACTTCAATATTTTATTGTTATCTCTGTTACACATGCGAAAGATGTAGAGTTATTTGGTTGTGACTAGTAGAGCTGGAGTGAGTGATCGCAACTGTACACGAAACACTTTACTCTGGTTTGAAACTTGTGTTTTTTTCCAAATGTTATGTAGCATTACCTAACTTATCAGGTCATGCTAATACGCTAATATGGGTGCATCAGAGACTTTTTATTGTCATTGTGCAGTTTCTTATACATGGTGTATGCGTAAGAAACATTGAAATAGAAACATTGTGGGGCTGTATACAAGGGCAGTTATATAATAAAATAAATAAATAAATAAGGGTGGAGGGGCTATGGTCATGTAGGGTGGGGATGGTAATTCCACTGAGACCAAAATATTGCACAGATCACACATATCAGTGCTAGGTAACAGATAAAATACTAAGATTTCACAAACTCAAACTGTAGTGCAGGCTTTCTGGATGGGCCATTTGTAAAATTAACCCCATTGTTTGTCAGATACAGCAATAGGAGCCCAACGTTTTCACTCCCGAGGCGTAATATACTGACGATTTGTCAAGTCCCGAGGTGTTCCTGAGGAACGCAAAGGTGACCTTCTGCGTTCTAATGCTACACCCTGGGATGAAATCCAGTAGAATGACACTCCCGCTGTAATACACGTTCCATACATGTATTCCAGCCCTAACCCTAACCTTATTCCTAACCTTAACCGGCACTTTAATGATGTTAGATAGTGTTTTCCAAAGCAATTTAAGTAAAAAGGAACGTACATGTGTAGATTCATTCCAAACGGTTCTCATGTTTCCTAATTTCTCCGATCTCATAATATAGGGACGTGTTGGGTGCTCTACAAGGGCCTGATATCCACTTACGAGGACATTATACTGCTACTGTTCTATCAAAATTTTAAACGAATATCCTGATATGTGGCTCTTATTTTTCTTAAAACCAAAAATAAGGTAAAAAAAATAAATTGGTAATTCTTTGTTGTTACATTCATCGGGCCCCAATCAGCCCACATATATAAGAGAAATTAAAAATGCCGTGGAAGAGTTCGGGTCTTAGGAGGTTAATGGTTCTGGACTCTGGATTTTGAATCTTAAAGTTTTGACTGCTGTTTTCACCATATTTGAACAAGAGGGTTAGAACAAAAAAACACCAGGCGCTTCTACTTTCAGCTCATCTTTCATAATTTGCCAGTTGCTTATCTTTTTGCTGCTCATTGCTGGGCAGGTCGAGCATAGAAACAAAAACAATGAGCTAACAGACACCAAACTGCCTTTGACTGTGTTATCATCACTAAAAATAAACTCCTTAACATGCACAGTCATTTAATCTGTTGATGGGGTGATGAATATTGATTATGACAGCTTTAAATTTATAATACTGACTGCTGGCTGTAAGCTGGGAAGAAAAGAAGGATCTCTTCTATTCTACTGTCTCCGGGCTGTTGCAGCCCTATAACGACACCACTTTGCTTGTCAGAGTCAGCAGTAATTATTCATATCATCAAAAGAGGTCCTTGTAAGGTAGATGCAAATTGTTTTTGGCATTTGAACAAGCAGTGGGTTTTTTTGTTTTGTTTTTCTGCTGAGTAGAATCACTTTATTTTCTTCAGCAGCATCATTTTTCCTCATCTCCTTCCTCTTTGCACTTCATCCCTCTTTTCTATCTGTTTTCCATCATTTCCCCATCTCTTCTGTGTTCTCACACGTCTTTTCCCTCTTTTTACAAGCCTCCTCTTTGCCCCTCCCCCCACCCCCATTCATATTTTATTTTCATTCTCTTTGCTAGTTTTCCTCTCTTACTTGATTTCCTCTGCCTCTCTGAGAATCTGCTTTTCACACGACATCGGCATCTTCCTCTTTCTCGTGCTGATACCCCCTCTTTGCGCCCTCCCTTCCCTCCATCTCCGGGTCTCCCTGGTCGTTTATGCCTCCTCGGTGAGTGCTATTACAGCATCGCTTTGCATTTAGATAACCATCGCCTTGCCACCCCAAATTGGTCAGAATGGGGAAGGAAGAAGGAGGGGGCGGCAGAGGAACGTTAGGACAGGGGGGCGGAGGAGGTGATATTGAAGTTCAAGCCGAACCGTTCCAGTAGAAATAATTGCACATGTTGGAGCCCCTGCGGACCGCGGCACATGGGGAAATTTAAGGGGGAAATACAGACCAGCAATTTCACCACCAGCAATTATGATCAACAGCGTCCCCCCCGCTTCACACTTTCATGTGCCGCTTCCCTGCTGCGTCTTTTACACACATTTATTTTGCTCCAGAATCCTTCCTATCCTTATCAGCACAGTTCTATTATAATATTTGTATCATGGCAACTGTTCCACTTTTAAAAGCCACAGAGCTGTAAAAAAAAAAAAAAGAAGCTCCCCAACATTCAAAGGTGTCTTTTTTTTTTTACTGATGCACAGAAGAAAAACACAGCTCTATCTGTGTTTACTTACAAGACAACCCACATCTATCAGCACATGCAGCTACAGTAACTTTACTGAATCATTTTTCCAGTTGAACTTCCCAAATGAGCTGTTTATCCAAACACTAAATCAATCCATCTGATGAAGTTCGTGTTTACATGCACCACTGCATGCAATTATAAAAATTAGACAAAGGGGGGAAAAAGTCATAGATTATCTTGGATATTTTCTGGTGTTATTTGCCTCCAGTGAAGCAAAAAATAATAATATTTGTAATTTGAAAGCAATAAGTCAGCACTGAATTTTTTCCCCTCTCTTATTGAAAGCAAGAAAAAACAACAACCTGCCACATGTATTAGCGTGTTATAGCTTTAATGGATTTTTTCAGGTATGTGATGGACAGTATAAAAAATCCCAACAACTAGAATTCTCATCAATGTAAAATATATACCGCCCAGAGGAACAAGGGAGCTTAAGCAGAAGGAACACATTAGCGAGACAGTATGATTAGTCTGATAACGCACGCTAAAGCCTGCTTTGAAATGTGTCTAAAGGCAGCGATGACATAGTCACAAAGCGTCTGATAACTCAGCTCCGCATACAGTGGAACACAAGTTTTCTGCATGTGTGAGAGCGTGTGCGCGCTAGCTGTAAGCACCAGTGGCTGTGCGATGGTCCGTATCTGCTTCTGTTGTTGAATCCCAAATGAGGGACTGGAGTACAAACGCATACCATTTGCTTTAGCTGCAAGAATCAAGCCTGGCTAAGAGATGATACCGTCGCGTGCAGCAGCTGAAGGGCTCCACGTCGTCTCATCATGCGTGCACATTTCTCTGCGTGTAGATGTTACTAGTAAGCCAACATATATGCTGCAAAGAAAAAGAACAACTTTCAAAGCCAAAAATATCATATTCTGATAGCATAAGGTTAAGAGTACTGACAGCTCAAAGGTTTAATGTTGGATGCAGACATAGACTTTATATAAAAGATGGTCTTAGCTTCCAGGTGTGAAAAGTAAAGCCAGTGCAGAAATGTCTTTAACCTGTATTTTTCTTAGTGACTAGCAGGAAGCGACTCCTGTGGCTTCAAAAGCACACAAAGTAGTGTAGACATCTATGGGAAAATTGCTCTCAGCCTCCTTATTCTGACCTCAGTGACCACTGTCTTCAGAGTTTATGGAGTTTATAGTAGTTTCAAGTCTGAGTACAGCATGAAGTTAATTTTGTATGGTTTCAGCATTAGAGTCTGAAAGGAGGTTGTGTTCAATGGCTCATAACATATGCGACTGACAAGTTGCTTGCTAGTGAGTGTACGATATCCCTTTGTTTCAGTCAGATCTGCTCACACTCATGATGTCTGGTTACAAAATGCTAAAATGGTCAAAATGACAGCAACAGCAAATGAAACACCTTGAAGTTTCACAGTGGGACTTTGGAAACCAGTGGAGGACATCACAGTGACAATGCTCATAGTTTGGGCTGGATCGGGTGACCCAGAATCCTCCCTTAACTATGCTGCAATAGGTCTAGGCTTCTGGGGTCTTCACATGATGCACTGAATGTTTCTTGTTCACTCACCTTTTGTGCTTACACACCACTCTGAATTTAATCAATTCTTATTATTAATCTCTGGCTCTCTTCCTCACTGTTTTGTTTTTTCGCCTTGTTTTCCTTTTCATCACAGCAGAATACCGCCCTTCCAAGAGCCTGTTTCTTCCACAAGTTTCTTCCTGTTAAAACTGAGTTTTTCCTTTCCACTGTTGCCAAGTGCTTGCTCATAGCAGGTTGTTTGATTGCTAGGGTTTTCTCTGTATTACTGTAGTGTCTTTACCTTAGAATATAAAGCACCTTGAGGAGACTGTCTTTGTGATTTAGTGCTATATAAATAAAAATGAACTGAATCTTTTATATACACTCTCTTGATCCAATTTAGTCATGACAGTAGCTTTTCAAGTAATTTTGAGAAAAATTCAGAGCTGACCTCCATGATTAAAACAGCTTACAATAGATGAGTGTTTGGAAAAGGCCCGGGTTTTATACAGAGGGCTAAAAATATATATATTTTTAAGAAGGGCTAAAAAATCAGGGTTGTGCATTACCAGCAAAGTGTGGACAAGTTTGTAAACCTAAAGCAGATGATAATGTTACACGACACATCACAACTGCCAAAAAAGGCTACACAATCTGACAAGCCATATCCCAGTCTCTCCTTCACCACGGGGAGCAATTAAGAGACGGCACACAGTGTTGTGGGTTTCAAAATATTAGCTTCCAGAACAAGTTAGCATGACACTTGGAGACTTCACAAGATAGCTTATGATGTTACTTACTTGGAAAAATACTGAGAGCATGTTCTTCTGGTGTCCCTCAGAAAGTTTTTCGAGCCACATGCAACAGCAGAGCCCGTATATAAACATCTATTTTTATTCAAAGTTACGGTCTGAGGCAAATATCCCCTTTGGGGTTACATCAGGAAGGGCATCCGGTGTAAAACTCCAACTGCCAAATCAAACATGCGGAGCTACTCTCTGTGGTAAGGACAAGAGAGCAAATCTATTTCCAGTATTTTTACAGTATGTCGCTCATACTGAAAACTTTTTCGAATGAAGCTTGTGCTAATTATTGTGATTTTATGTATCTGAACAAGCAAAAACGTGACCCTAGGTGAAAATGGCTCTTAGTAAAGATAATGACACGTCATCTTCATTGTCATAATTTAAACAAAAACCAAAGTCACATTGAAAAAGTAAGTATTGCTCTACATTTATCACACCATCATACCCGTAAAATTTTAATTGAAGTGTGACAGTTAAAGGCTCATTCATAAATAATGACCAATTTCTTCAACAGAAAAGCTTGTATGGGACCGGAAGTGGACCTTTTTAATAGGATAATGGTCCTAAGCACAGCAAATCCACCGAGGAATGGCTCAAAAAGAAGAAATGGTTATGAAAGGGTCTAGTCAAAGCCCAGATTTGAATCCCATTTAGAGTCTCTGTTATACTGGATTTTACAGGGATTTGCAATATCCTGCTCATAAGTTACCACAGCATTATACACATTAGTACACACATGTGTCTGCAGTGAAGGTGCTGAGTCGCTCAGACTCAGGATAGCCTGGACAAGATTAGAAAGAAAAAATGACAGTGGCGGCATCAATCCAGCATTATGAAGACGTTAAAAAAGAAATCCACACATGATAATCCGGAACAAAGAAACAGGGGCGATTCTGAGTCTAGGATCAAACTTTTACCAGCCCCTTTTCACCACTGTAAACCTCAATTCAACTGCATACACGTCACAATGATGCTTTCAAGAACAACCATTGTAGGATAATTCAGAAGAATAACACAGATTTTAAAATAATACTGCAGTTTTACGGTGGATGCTTTCGGTATGAAACCTGAGGCAAAGGATCAATCGTGATGGTTGTTCAGAAGTAAGCTGAAGAACTATCTGTTGCAGATAAGAGGAGAAATATGCACAGGATTGTTTTGGTCTCCTAACCTCATCCACCGAATCATCAACCAGTTAGAGTAGCATTATTCAGTACAGACATAACAATCACACTGCCACCTCATACACCTGGACTAGAAGAAACTGGTAAGAGAGCTGCTTTTACAAGGCTTTCAAATTCATGTATTATATCCATTACAGTGCAGCCTCAACACACGTCCTCGCGCACACCAGTCCGTGTAGTGCCAGCCATCATGTTCAAGCCATGTTCAATGAATCCTGTTAAATGCTAAAATTCTCACTAATGAGTGTCCACTGACATTTTTAAACGTGCTACATAAAACATGTAAGAAATGCATGTTAAAATTCTGTGTTCTGACATTCACACACAGACACATTGTATTCAAATAGCACAACAGTAATTTCAGTTATTATTACAACAGTAGGCTGTGGCCACACGTTTGATAACAGTATAACACACTGCCCAGTCATGTGAAATCATTATCGGTGAATGTGATCAAACAGAAGCTACCTTGGCTTTACACTGTGGTGCTTACATTGACCACATGTCCATCGCTGCCTGCTTCTTTTTGCTGTCCGTCCTCCTCTCCGAGTCTTTATACTGTCAAATGTAAAAGTAACAGTGGGACAGACTTTACAACCCAGTAAAGTTTCTAACAATATTGTAAATGAAGATATACTACAGGCTGTAGTTTACAGGTAAAGTCGATTTAGCTCACTCTTACCTGGATTGGGAGCTGTAAACGACCACTGAAGGACAATTAGACCAGAACAGGAAAACTTTAACAAGCTAAGACAGAGTACATCAGTCCTTGGCTATCAACTACTTATACATCAGCAGCCTAGAGGCTCAGAAGGTTAAAATTTGCTAAAAAATCTTAAGTTATCTCGCTCAGAGGTGTTCACAGAAGTATACAGAAGCTGTGTCCCAAAACCTAGGCCGCATCCTTCGGAGGACCCAGCCTTTGCGGTCTACGTGGGCTGGGTCCTTCGAAGACCGAGAAGGCCGGAAGTGCTGTTTGACGTTTATTCAGCTGTGTGAAAATCCTGGAGGAACCCACCCGGTGGATTAATAAAGTTTTATTTAATCTAATAACTTTGATCTCAGCCAAACCAATTTACTCTGGAACAAATAAAACACAGAAAAAAGCCAAACAATAACATTTTTAAGTTATCCAAGTGACTTATATATCATGTTTAACCTGAGTAGCGAAGACAGCGGGGATCTGAAAACGATGAAGCCGGGATTCTGCTGCTCTCGCCGGCTCGAGTGACCATTGAACCCCCCGGCTAGCTATCGAGCGGGTGGGTAACAGGCGTCTCCGAAAACGTCGGTGCACTTTTGCAAATATGCGATGTCTTGATAAACCAAGCACATATTTGAAGTTTACACAGCTACTTTCTCACCTGAAAATATGTTAAAAGTTTATTTTGTGACCCAGAAAGACTAATAAGAGTAATATTAAAACTTAGTAGCGGCCGCCATTGTTGGAAACTGGAATTGGCTGGGATATGGTGGGCCACGAGGACACACCCGACCCATCCTTCAAATTCGGGGAAATGAAGGACGCATTTGAAGGAGTCGAAAAATTGGGACAGCCTTCGTCGCCTGGCTGTGACTGCGGAGGATGCAGCCTACGTTTTGGGACACAGCTAGGTCGTATCCCAATTCAGGGTCTGCAGCCTTAAAGTACGCAGCCTCAACGATCCTCAAGGGCCGCGTACTCAAAGACCGCTAAGGCCGGAAGTGCGAGGCTTGTGAAATTGGACGGTCTAGCCTCCGTTGCTCTGCCCAGGTTGCCTAGCAACCATGATACTAACAGCTGGAAACGTTTCATACAGCTTTGTTTGACAGAAATGAAGGAGAAAATCTTTTGTTCATTTGTTTGTTTGTTTCTACATGAGCTTTGATCATTCTCTGTAAGATGAAGCTCAGCTATTGAACGGCGTATATTTTAAAGTAAAGGCTTTAAAACCAAGTTAGTACAAACGTCACTAATGTCACATAACTTTGCCGACATGTGGCCAACAGTAATGTTTAATGTTCTTCGTTATTAAACATTTGCACATAAATAAGTGACATAATATTCAGTACTTAGGCGATCGTGGCTCAAGAGTTGGGAGTTCGCCTTGTAATCGGAAGGTTGCCGGTTCGAGCCCTAGCTTGGACAGTCTCGGTCGTTGTGTCCTTGGGCAAGACACTTCACCCTTTGCCTACTGATGGTGGTCAGAGGGCCTGGTGGCGCCAGTGTCCGGCAGCCTCGCCTCTGTCAGTGCGCCTCAGGGTGGCTGTGGCTACAATGTAGCTTACCATTACCAGTGTGTGAATGTGTGCGTGAATGGGTGGATGACTGGATATGTAAAGCGCTTTGGGGTCCTTAGGGACTAGAAAGGCGCTATATAAATACAGGCCATTTACCATTTACTAAGTTACTCTTTGGGCGCCCCTCATCCGCAGTTTTTTTTCGGCAAAATTATCCACACCCACCGCCACGCTATGCATTCTGGGATATGTTGGGCCACGAAGTCTACACCGCCACGTCCTTAAAATTCAGGGAAATGAAGGACGGATTTGAGGGCTGCATTTCGAGCAGCCTTTGAATTGGGACAGCCTTCGTCGCGTCGCTGTGACGTAATCGGCCTTAAAATGCGGCCTTTAAGGCTGCAGACCCTGAATTGGGATACAGCCCTAGAGAGATAATAAGGGGATGGGGAACAGGTGGGAACACACCTGGGACAAATAAGACCTAACGAGACAAGGGGAAGCAAAACTAGATACACTGCACACAGGACAGGGACTTTCACAATAAAACAGAAAACAGCATGGAACGCAGGCATGACAACACGAACTTGACAACATGAACAAGAAGACAAAAACATGAGAGACTAACACAGAGGACCTAAGTAAAGCACAACTAGACTAAATTTAAGGCAACCAAATGATAATCCTTTTACTCAACATATTTAAACCCACTGCCATTCATGCTACACCAAAGTAGTCAAGTAATCAATAAACAATAACAGGTACTATTTATTACTATCAGGTTACAGTATTACAGTTCTATCTATTTATTTATAATGGACAGCTTTCTTTAATTTACTATAGCAGCATTTCTCTCATGTAAAAAAAACAGAGACAATACTGTTGAAACTGCACTTATTTTCATATTAAATGGGATTAAATGTGTAGCTAAACATTTTTATGCTAACAGAAAGGGGAGTGTCATTTGTTATGTGGCCCATGATGTAAACAAGCTGGACATCGCTGATCTAACTGATGTAGCTAATGTCTTTGACATGATTCAGAGAGCAAATATACTCCAGTACATAAACAAACACTTTTTAAGTTCTGTAAATCTGTACTGAAACGACCTCTTCATCGTTTATGCAATGCAAGTTTTATTCATCGCTGCGGAAGCACACGATGCCTCTGTGTGAGTGCACTGCAACATCATGACATCAAGACATTAAAACCTGTTCTGTCTTCAGTGGAAAGGTTGGCAAAACATAGAATATTAGAAGACGATGTCAGAAAATAATATTAAAATGCATTACTCCTGCGACTGTTACGGTCATTTTTAGGGGTGCTATGTTGAAATTTATGGGAGCTCGAGCACCTCAAAAACGGGTCTAAACTTGGCAATGAGCGGAAATATTTAGAGAACGTCACGTTAAGTGAGACGGTTTGCAGAAGCAGACTGTAAAATTCATCAAAGCTTTACAGAAAATCAGTTCCACATTGTGTAGCCTTTATCGAGCAATGTAGTCTGAATAATTTAATCCTGTGTTATTCAGAAAATGTGACTTTGGCCTCTAATTCCTCTGCAATGAGTGATTATATTCCACCTAGGTGAATTCAACAAAACATCAGCAAATGAATGAATGTGAGGTAAAAGAGCCATAGAGGGGGTTGGGGTGGGGGGTAGTGTGGAGAATAACCAATGATGGGATGAAAGAGAAGCTGAAACGCTGCAGATGAGCAGGAGCAACAGTCCCATCTCTGTTTCTCTGCAATTATTTGAAACAACGAGAAGAAAACACTTTCACCTTGCTTGTTCTCTGGCTTCCATTTACTGGCTTGTGCACACACACACACACACACACACACACACACACACACACACACACACACACACACACACACACACACACACACGCATGCTGAAACTTTCAAAGGTCTAAAGTTCCTAGTTAGCCGTAGCATTAGCTGGCTCCCCTGGCTGTAATTACAGATGCTTCCAGAAACAGACAAAAAAAGGAGGAAGCTCGAAAGAAGCGCGGCCTTTTAGCCCAGTGTGCTGTTACACCTGTGTTGTGAGTGTGGGTGTGCGTGGCGTGTGAGTGATATAGATCAAGCGAGGATTAAACGGAGAGCAAAGAAGCCCGGTCATGCTTTGAGCGGCTGCTGCGTTTAAAAGTCACCCGCCACCCACTCTCTCTCTCTCATTTTCTCTTTTCCTCTCTCTCTCTCTGATTGCCATCATCCTTTTTTTTCCTTACTTACTCCCCATCTCTCTCCCTTCATCCCCGCCCCCCCGTCCTCGTCTCTTTTTTCCGCTCCTCTTTCTCTGCGTAATTGCTGCTGCATTTTGCTTCGCAGTCGTGTCTAACATCGCAGGAATCTGATTTTGTCACAGATCAAAAGCAAAAAAAAAAGAAATGAAAAAAAAAACATAGGAAGAACTTGGTAAGTGAAACAAAACAAACTGACAAAAAAATGAAAGGAGAAAAAAAAGGATAATTTGCCTCATTTCAAATGCGCAGCGACCTTGACTTAAGCACAAAAGTTAAGATAGCTGATTTGATTTGTGTCTGAAAGCAAGAAAAAAATAATAAATGGAGAAAAGTTTTTATTTTAACGCCTAATTAGCTTCTTCTTCTCTTTTTTTTTCAGGCAGCTCTCAGAGGAGATTTTAATTATGATTTGGCATCAGTCTGCGTTTATGGGATAAAATGGACGTTGTTGATCAAGGCTCTGTTGGAAGGAGGTAGAGATGGAGGGAGATTCGAGCAAACGAGGGAAGGAGAGAGATTCCGGAGCTGGTCAAAAACACGCCATCCTCAGCTACTTGCTGACAAGCCACGCGAGCCGGGACCCCACGCTGAAAGCGGGGCCGCCTTGCTTCCCGCAGAATTTTCCCTAAAAAAATAAAAAATTTAAAAACCAAAACATCTTTACAGAAATGTCAGTTTTGCTTATTTTTCTATTGTCAGTTGATGCAATGATTCAACTGCTGGCAGCAGATGAAAGGCCTTTCATTTGCTGTGTGAAGCACTGCACGTCTGATCTCTGGGCTTTCTGTTTCTAGTCTGTTGGAAATAAATTAGAGATAAACAAATAGTGAGCTACTATGTAGTCAGCAGCATTAAGCTGGAATCAAAGTTATGCTGAAATATATGGCAAAATCCCCACATCTTAACCAGAGGAAGGAATTTATGGTAGCAAACAAATGATAAGGACGTCTGCAAAATGTGAGGAATAAATAAATCCCCCCAAAACAACAACAACAACTATATTTTAGTCAACATTTTAACTTGAGCAGTGGGACATTAAAGGTGGCTTCCTGGCAGGGCTCATTCCTTTTATATAATTGTATATTAACAGTAAAAGTGTGGGTCTGTGTGAAATAAGTCCCTCCTAATTTCTTGACATGAAACAGAAGAGTCGACTCGTAGAGATGCCTTTGATGTTGGTGTTTTTCCTTTGGAGATTGGTTATGTCATGTACTGAACGTGTGGCAGGCAGCATGTGAACCCAAATGCCGAATTAGGAAGACAGAAAGAATTAGGAAGCAGTAGGGTCAGGAGACCAGGAATCCACATAATCTTGAAAATGGCCCAAAAATCTTCAGGGAAACTCAAAACAAGGTGTCACACAATTGCAAGGGCCAACGTGACAAAAGACAAGGGGAGACTTGGATCAAGATAACAATGGGAGAAGTGATAAGTACAATATTAAAGACACGCAAGGGACAGACAGGAAGTCAAGGAGTTGAATATAAACCAAACTTTGACCGTGAACAGAACTAGATGTAAATATAAGACCAGAGAATATCTATATAAAGAAACCCACCAGGAAATGTCATTATTGGAAAAGTACCAAGAACAAAACCCTAAATAAATCTAAAGTACACTAACGCTCAGCCATACCAACAGGGTTTGTTTTTTGATAGTGGAGCGGAACAAAGTAGAAATAAAGTACAACATTGGTTGGTAATGAGAATACTTGCTGGTAGAGTCCACATTGTTATTGCTCCTTCTCAGGTTTGCTGCCCAGCGTGACATCTGTGTTAGTCCCACCCGTTGCAGTTATTGGCCAATTAACAGTCTGGCACTCATTGGACAGTTTTTCAACCGAGAAACTGCTGTTTCGCCCAACACTGCCAGGCAAATCAAGCATCGTGATGACATGGCAAAACCCAGGCATTTGTCAAAATTGGGGGTAAAATGCACACGATGTAATGCTGGATCACGCAAGAGCCCAAGATGAAAGAAAAAAAGCTCAAACAAACAAAAACAGCAGGTATAAGAACAGATTGATCCGTACACCAAACAGCTCCCATTAGGAATCCATTAGCTGGGTAGGTTCTTCTTTCTGACAGACAGAGAGCTGCATTTAAATACCTACAATCCATATAAACAAAAACACACTGTGAATTGCCATCAGTCATATTTAAAATACACATTCAGTGAATACGTCCCAGTCACATAACAGGGAACTGTTTTAAAAGATATTTATATATGTACACTTTTCAAAGATGTAGTGTTACTTGTGTCACTCTCTAAAGCAACAGAGAAATAAACATTTCTAGTTTATATAGTATATGCATCCCAGCCAACGCAGCATGAGCCCTACTGGAGTGCAAAGAATTGGAGTTGCATGGTTTTCATAAAATGTATTAAAAAGAAGGCACAGCGTTCTTTTTGCATAGGTTGTATATGACGCATTACTCGGAAACATTCAATTACATGCTTATTGTGCATGTTTTGAGTGATGGCACATGTTTTTGTTGTGGGTGTTTAAGATTGTCATTCTATATTTGTCTGAGGAAGAGCTTTGTGTGCTGAGGGTTACACAGCAGATAAAATCCTTAAATTGGAGCTGTTCAGTGTTGTAATGAACCCAAGGAGAATTATTCTCCAACTGTGCAGTTCCCCGAAAAAGTTCGGCTTTTTTTAACTCATTGTTTTAACGTTTACAGTAGTGTGTAAATGTCGTGAAACACCCATCATTTCTTTATATTTTTGCTAGGAAAATATAACACATAGATCCAGGATTATTGAACGTTGTATAAGCCCACGTGAAAATACATTATCTAGGGCAAAAACTGAGTTTGTGCAATTTTAATGAGCTTTAAAATCAATTTTTGGCATGAACGTCTTTATTCTTCAACACAGCCTGAACTCTCTTCTACAGCATTCTTGTGATATCTTTAGGTAGTCTTCAGGAATGGATCTCTGGGCTTCTTAAAGGACATTCAAAGTTCTTCTTTGGATGGTGGCTACCTTTACATTAATAATGTTGAGGTTTGGGCTTTGGGGAGGCCAATGCATGACTGACAGGGTTCCAATCTGTCTTTCTATCCAAGTATGTTTTCACTGCACCGACAGTGTGTTTAGGATGATTGAAATGATGAAAAATGAAGCTGTTTTCAGTCAGACTCTTTCCAGATGGTTTTGAATGGTGGAACAAACTTTGCATTCATATTTTCATTCATTTTGACAAAATCCCCAACAATGGTTGAAATCTGACACTCACCTTTGGTTGTAGACACATTTACTTTTGTACGGCTCTCCTGACCTCTTCAATACATACTCATGACAATTTGGGGGCAAAAAATAACATAAAATAGAAAGTTCAAATTTTCATTCATCACTCTAGAAGACCTCTTACCACTGATTTCTTACTTTCACTGATTTCGTAATTTAAGATTTTCTCCATTTTCCTCAATCTTGAGAATGGTTTTCTATCAGCCAACCTTCCACTAAGACCGTTTCTCATGAGGCTTTGTCAAACAGTAAATGGATCAATTAAAGAACCAGGTGCATATCTCAGGTCCTGTGTCAGGTCTTTTTTCCCTATTCCTTAACAACATGAGTTTCAGATACTTTGTCCTCCACTTGCCCAGTTTCCTCAGTGATCTTTGCTAAGCTTTTTGTTGTATGTTGACACAAGACTGGATCATCCTTTGAGCTGAGTGCAGTTTTTATGCTTGAATGGTTCATATGTCAGTGGCTTAACAAAAAAAAACAACATTCCTGTGAAAATGGTTATGTATGTCAAAAAAAAAAGAAACATTCTGAGTGACCTTCAGAAAGCCTTGAGAACTAATGATCAAGACCTCTTAAAAATAAAGAAAATGCAAAAGAGCTTTGCTCTGCACTATCTGTATCAGAATCAGAAACTTTATTGTCATTGTCATGAGAACAACGAAATTAAGAATGGTCCCCGATCATTGCATCATCCCTAGCAATATCAAAATATAAATAAAACAATAAAATTCAATAAATAAAATAGATAGAATACTTAAAATACTAATAAGATATAACAGTAAAACATTCACATACATTCCCACACACATGCTTCAGACCGTGCATAGATTAACACAAGAGTGGCGTGATGGACATTTTTTTTGTAGTATTCAGATGTGTTATTGCAGTTGGATAACAGCTGTGTTTGAGTCTATTAGTCCTTGCTCTGATTGCCCTGTACCGTCTGCCTGAGGGCAACAGTTCGAACAGGGAGTGGCCAGGATGTGAGGTGTCTTTTATGATGTTTTGGGCCTTTTTAAAACAGTGGGCGTTGTGTAGAACTTCCAGTGTGGGGAGAGGGCAGCCAGTGATCTTTTGGGCGGTGTTAATGATCCCTTGGAGTGCTTTCCTCTGAGCCCCTGTGCAGCTAGTGTACCAGATGCATATGCAGTAAGTTAGAACACTCTCAATGGTGGCTCTGTAGAAGGACACCAGCAGTCTCTGTGTGATGTTATTCCTCCTGAGAATTCTCAGGAAGTACAGTCTCTGTTGGGCCTTTTTCAGCAGCTCGGAGGTGTTCACACTCCAGGAAAGGTTCTCCTCTATATTGACTCCCAGGAAGCGGAAGCTTGCCACCCTTTCTACACAGTCCCCATTTATGAATAGTGGTTGGATCTCTGCCTTTTTCCTTCTGAAGTCTATTATGAGTTCTTTGGTTTTTGAAGTGTTGAGGAGGAGGTTATTGGCCTTACACCATGACGTCAGCTGCTCCACCTCGTCTCTGTACGTAGACTCGTCTCCCTTGGAAATGAGCCCCACCACTGTGGTGTCATCTGCAAATTTCACAAAGATGTTGCTGTGGTGGCGAGGAGTGCAGTCGTGTGTGTAGAGAGAGTAGAGCAGTGGACTGAGCACACAGCCCTGGGGTGAGCCAGTGCTGAGACTCAGGGCTGAGGATGTGTGATGGCCAACTCTGACTAGCTATTGATCCACATGCAGGTGCTGTACAACTACATCTTTTCTGCTTGGGTTTCATCTCAGCACTCTTGTTAATTCAGGCTATAACGCTGTTAAAGTTGTATTTGTCATTGGATTACATAATTCTTTGAAAGGTAAATGCATATTTATATGAAAGATGCAGTGGTAACTCACTGTACTCCTAAGGCTATAATTTGTTTACCAGCATCTTTACCTGCTGTGAATCTACCCTTTTCATATTCATAAGAAGGTTGGAGGTGACGCATGAAATCATTTTGAATGTTAATGACCTGTCACTCTTATTCAGTAGTATAAAGCATATAAATACAAAAAAAGAAAAGAAAAAACCCACAGTGTGCCCTCTGGTTCATGCTGTTGATTGTGTTGTTTTGTCACACAGTGAGGTACTAAACTATGACAAATAAATTTTAAAAATGTAACCTTCACCTCAAGGCTTTAAAACTGATTTTACATTTAGAAACAGTCGATCGATATGAGCAGGAAAAAACGATGTGGCTAACAGCTTGACAAGATGTGAATGACTCAGGTATTCTTAGGATGAGCCATGAACTCTGTATCACACTAGTATCACATCAAGCTGCGTAAGACCGTAAGAGTTAGCAGAAAGGATGTACGCACATAGGCATGGACATATGCGGTAACTGGAGCAGAAGAGTATCATCTGTGTAACCACATCCTTGTCCTCGGAGTGGAGAGAGGGAACCCGATATCCATCGTCCTGTAAAACTCCCCAGTCATCACTAATATGGGCAGGAATATCCCATTTAATATGCACAAGGGGACCGCAAAGGTCAGAGCAGGGGGGCCCGGGGTGAAGAAATGCTGCAAAAAATTCTTGCAGATAAAACAAAAATGATGTTTGGAGCACAGAGCGGCTATGCTTTCTCCTTTATGGTGCAAATTAACTTCCTGACTCCAAATCTCTCAGGGCTGCAGCGCAAGTCATGAGAAGTCATGGTTAAAAGCCATTGATGACTTTACTGACACAATGTACAGCTTATCACTATATCCAACAATAACAAAGCCAAGCAGAATAACTTCACATAGCGCCACTATTATTGACAACATTTTTACTAATGTCATGGATTTCCAAATTAATAGTGGTCTGCTTGTCTGTGATATAACTGACCACTTACCAGTTTTTACTTTGTGTGACTGTGATTTAAAAAAAATAGATACCAAGATCATGATAGCAAAGCGAACAATAAATGAAGAAGCAATTCATGCCTTCAATTTCGATTTAGCACAACAAGATTGGAGTTCGGTGTATGAAGAGTCAGATGTGGACAAGGCTTATGATAATTTTCTAGATATTTTTACTATGTGGTACAATAAACATTGTCCTGTAAACGAACACATGACAAAGAAAAAAAAGATAAAAAGTCCTTGGCTCACAAAAGGAATTATTAATGCTTGCAAAAAGAAAAACAATCTGTATAAACAGTTTATCAAAGTAAAAACAAAAGAAGTGGAACAAAGATATAAAGCATATAGAAATAAATTGACTGATATTATAAGAACGAGCAAACAACTTTATTATAGAAGAAGATTATATGAAAATAAAAACAATATAAAAGGAACTTGGGATGTGTTAAACAACTTAATTAAACAAGGATCTTCTGGAACATCATATCCTGAATATTTTACTGATGCAAATGGTGAAAATCACAACATGAGTAATATTGTCGATGGGTTCAATAAATTCTTCATAAATGTTGGCCCTGAACTAGCAGCGGACATCCCGTGTCATAAAAATGAAAATATCAGTAATATAAAATCAAATCCCTTTTCACTGTTCCTCTCAGCTACAAATGAGCAAGAAGTAATAAATATCACATTAAAATGTAAAAGTAAGTCTTCAATGGATTATCATGACATAAATATGTCTGTAGTTAAACAGGTTATTCTGAATATTGCTAGTCCCTTAACATATATCTGTAATTTATCATTTCAGTCCGGTTGTTTTCCAAAAAAAATGAAAATTGCGAAAGTAATACCACTATATAAAAGTAATGACAAACACAGTTTTACCAATTATAGGCCTATTTCTCTACTGCCTCAATTCTCAAAAATTCTAGAAAAACTTTTTAATTCAAGATTAGAAAAATTCCTTGAAAAACATCAAATAATAAATGTTGGTCAGTATGGTTTCAGAATGCAAAGAACCACTTCAATGGCGATAATTGAGGCAGTAGAAGAAATTACTGATACACTGGATAAAAATAAATATGCAGTTGGTATTTTTGTTGACCTCAAAAAGGCCTTCGACACAATCAATCACTCAATTTTACTGGATAAATTGGAAAGATATGGTATTCGAGGGAAAGCTGGTAACTGGTTAAAAAGTTACCTAACAGGTCGGGAACAATATGTTAGCATAGGGCATTACCATTCAGAGAAACTTGGTATTACATGTGGTGTTCCCCAAGGGTCAGTGTTGGGACCAAAACTTTTCAATGTATACATAAATGATATTTTTGATGTTTCTCAAGTACTTAAACTCATACTGTTCGCAGATGACACCAACATATTTTTCAGTAGCGATGATTATACTGATCTTGTAATGACTGTAAACAGGGAGCTAAAATTAATAAAAAAATGGATGGACATAAATAAATTATCATTAAATATAAATAAAACTAAAGCAATGTTTTTTGGTAATTTAAAATATAATATAGAATTACCAATTATCATTGAAGGTGTACCAATTGATAATGTGAGTGAAAACAAATTTTTGGGAGTTATAATTGATAACAAAATTTCATGGAAACCCCACGTCAGACACATAAAAACCAAAATTTCCAGAAGCCTCGCAGTTTTGAACAAAGTGAAACAATTCCTTGATAAAGATGCACTTCGTACTCTGTACTGTACCCTGGTTCTTCCATATCTTACATATTGTGTGGAAGTGTGGGGAAATACATATAAAAATACAACTAATCCATTAGTCACAGTACAGAAACGAGCACTGCGTATTATTCACAAGGCTGGTTATCTAGATCATACTCACAAATTCTTTCTTCAGGCAAAGTTACTTAAATTCCAGGATCTGGTTAATTACAATACATCCATAATTTTGTATAAAGCTTTTACTAAACTTTTACCGGCAAATTTACAAACTAGATTTGAAATTCGAGAAAAGGTTTATAATGTGAGAGGCTTTGGAGAATTCAAATTACCCAGAACTCGAACAACCCATAAAGGTTTTTGTGTGTCTGTATGTGGTGTGAAAATCTGGAACAGTCTGAGTTTACAATTGAAACAATGCAAAAATATTCATAGATTTAAATTTCTCTACAAACAGTTGGTCTGGTCACAGTATACTCAATGATGGGTTTTAGTGTGCTCTGTAATGTCTGTCCTCTTACCATTGCTGGTATGGATTCCAAAATAAAAAATAAAAAATAAAGTGTGCGTATGTATGTACATATATGTACTTGTGTGTGTAGATATATATGTATGTATATGTATGTGTGTCTGTTACTTGTAGTTATTACTGCCTGTTACCTGTGGTAATGCAATTTATAATTTATATATTCTGTATTCAGTTATGAAGGCTCTAATTGTTGGTTGCGAGCTGCCGCTTAGATGCTTGTATCTGCCCGGGGCTGTTGATGGGTCTGTATGCAATGATGGGCGTAGCTGCGGGAAGTTTATTGTTTTTTTTGTTGATGAGTGAGTATAGGGGTGGGATTTAATAAGTTTTCTTCGTCCCACTCCTTTTTCAGGCAAGTTTTGTTTTTTGTTTTGTGTATTTTATGTTCAATATAGGTATTTGTTGTGCCTGAAAATGAATAAATAAATGAATGAATGAATGAATGAATGAAGACAACCCAAAGACTTTGATTTGTGACTGTCAGTTAGAAAAGAAATACATGTCTTTCCATGCAAATGGTCACCTGGCAACAACTGTCATCATTTGAGAGAGCTTAATCGGTGGTGGTGGAGGGGTGGGGATAATGATGGTGTCCCATATGTATCATTTGCGAAAGCCTGATGATCATCGTCTGAGATATTACAAACAACGACGCACATAATTAAAGCTGTGTCTGTGGAGACTCACCTTCAGGTAGCCAATTAGTTTTATATTGTTTGTTTTGTATTACTATTTAATTTGAGTATTAAAGTATTCAGGCAATTTGTGATTTGAAAAGGAGAAAAAATATTATTATATTATTATATTATATTTATATTGCTGTTTGAAGATCTGCTTTAAATCAGCCACAGCAGCCAGGGGTCTTTGAAGTAACATACAAGGCCGACACTGCCGATAGAGATGATTTGTCAAGTTTCAGGGGAGCTGACCTTCAGCATTGAACGGCATCGATTAGACAGAAGCAAGTGTGCACGCGCGCACACGCACGAGCGCCCAGCACGCCGAGCTTCCGATATGCATTCATGAGCGCTCGACTACAGCGCATGCACTCATGAATACATACCAAATCTCCCACACAAGGGTGCACACGCATGTATACATCACATGGGGCAGTGAGATATAAAAACAGAGCAGTGCTGCTCTGCATGAGGCCAAGATGAGCAGAGCAATCAATCAAAGTGTGCGTGAGGGTCCCTCAAAATATATATATATATTTTTAAAAAGTATATCCTTTGATTACTGCTGTTCAGCCAGTGCAAAATGAGATTAAGAACACAAGGGTCCAATGCTGCCACCTACACACACCATGGAGTAGTGCGCCTGGACACCCGCTGTAACGCATTTGCGCCGCCAGGTGACGCACTCCTGTCACTGACTCTCTCCCTCCCTCTCCCTCTCTCGGTCTCTCTCTCTCCTCTTTGGGATGCCGGAGTCTGACTGCAGCTCTCCTCTCATTCATGTTGAGCGCTGCTCTCGTGTGCGCACGGAACTGCAGAGCTGAGCTTTTGGAACCGTTGCTGCAGCTGCTGCTGCTGTTGCTGTGTGACCAGTCCCGGCGGGAATGGAAACATCTTCTGCTGCAACATCCTAAATCTATATTTACATTTTTTTTTAAAAAAGAAAGAAAAAGAAATGCCATGCAGCACGAATGCAGAGGACGGTTTGATCAGTAAGTACAGCCAAACTTTTCGTGGTTGATTGTCATCTCTCAACTCGTCTCGGAACCTTTTCTCCCTCTCTCTCTCTTTTTTGTCTTCTCCTACATCCGAAATGTTGGTGACATTTCTTCTCCCTCTCCGACCCTTCCTCTCCTTGTCGCCCTTCGTACCCCTCTTGCCGATGCCTCTCTCCCAACTTACACTCTAACCAGAGCACACATGGACCACTCAGTGCTGCGGGGGGTGATCGGGGTTTGTGTTTCTGTCATTTTTGCGCTTTGGAGGGGAAGCAGCCAAACGCACGCTGAGGTTGCACATGGACTATCTGAAGGTCTTTTCTTTTTCCTGCTTTTGGAGGAATTGCTCAATTTGTTGAAGGTGAAAGATTGCATTACTTCACTGGCGAGGAGCTGCTGCGGATTTTTTTTTCTTTCTTGGATGCAAAGTGGCAGCATGAATGAGGCAGTTATAGTGCAAAGATGCGCGGCGGTGTTTTATGTCCAGCATGTCACAGCTTTTAATGTTGCTGTGGTGCGTAGTGAGGACGGCAGGAGTCTGACAGGAACGCTGTCGCAATGTAATAGTGGTGCCGTTTAGAAGAGCGATCAGTCACCGAAACCTCTGCTGAGCACAACCGGCTCACCAGAAAATTATACCGGACTTTTTAAAGATATTTTTTTTTATTTTGTGGCCTGTTGTGATTTATCATGACGATTGTTTGCTGAAAACTTGTGATGTCGCTCAAGACACGAAATCAACTTGGAAACACGCGGAGAGTGCGCGTGCACGCTTGCATGCATGCAAGGTCTCATATGTTTGGTTGTTGTGTATGCGCCTAGACGCAAAATGTAAATGTTTGACCTATGAATCCGAGAGCTCGTGGGTGTTGTTTGCTTCCACGGCTGTGTGTGTGTTTGTGAGATATGAGTGGACTTGCAGATTTTGTGTTCCTGTGTGTTTGTCCCATACCCTCCCACATATAAAAATATATATCCAGGCGGGCACACACGCACGCCCATAGCGTCATCATTTTTGGAGGCACGTCAAACCTGCTCTGACAGTTTTGTGTCACCTTATGAATTTTTGACTTGAAATGCGTAGGTGAGGCAGACAGGCTGATTTTGAGAGACTTACGGGCATCAAGCCACCAGTTTGCCTGCCAAGCACACAGAAAACGGAGGGGGGGGGGGGGGATATATCTCTTTAGTGTGTGTGTGTGTGTGTGTGTGTGTGTGTGTGTGTGTGTGTGTGTGTGTGAGAGAGAGAGAGAGATGTGAGCCTTCTCTGCATATTCCATCCTCATCTCCCTCCCTCTATCTCTACTTTTCTCTCTCAAGGGTAAACTTGTGAGCATGAGCGTGAGATGAAGGGAAATAGAAAGAGAGAGAGACCCCCTTTCTTAAGTGTGTGTCTGTGTGTCATGTTGCGCCTGTGCTGGGACCCGTCGATAAAGCAGGAAACCCTGAGCATCACTTCCACTCCGGGGCCGAGGCGTGACATCCAATGTGACTAAGTGACTGGGGAAAATATTAGTTCCTGGTTGCACCCAGAGAAACGCAGTGGGGTTTTTGTTGTTCTTGTGCTTTTTTTTTTTCAAAGTTTTTTAGGCCAAAATGAGTCACAATCAGACTCCGGCGACAGCGGTGCTGGATGTGCTTTGAGGTGCTTGCAACCTAATTACCTAGTTTATTCTTGGAGTCTTTTATTATTAAATTGTTCATAGAGGGTATGATATTCTCTCCCCCTGCTCATTATGCATCCTGTTCTACCTACAATAGACGTTCTGTGGGTAAGCAGTGTTGTAGTCGCATCGAATTGGACTTCTAGGATTTCTCATGTGGCTTTTTAAAAACAACTCCATACTCTGTTGGATTAAAAAAAAACTTGTCAAAAGTTAGGGCGACATTTAATTAACACTTTCTTTGTGGGTGTTGTGTCACACGTGCCTGTAAGCAGGTACTTTTCTGGCATTTTAACCTCTTTTATTTAACCCTAAAACTGTAATATACTAAAGCTTTGGACTCATTTTTGAAATTGCAGTATCCCTTTGAGGTTAATTAACTGAAATTAATCAAAGTAATTAAGTAATTACCGCATAGTACTTTTTAATAAGGGGTATTTCGATGAGCAGCCTCATTTTGGGTTGGTGGATGCGACTTAATTATGTAAGCCTCTGCTTTTTTTGGCGCTTCCTTGACATTGAATCACTATAAGCATCTTAGACGCCTGCCTGTAGTTCGGAGATGGTTTTGTTTGGGTGAAAGCAGCAGCCACCGCAGGGAATCTGTGTGTGTAGGAGGGTCAGGTAGTGGTGGTGTGGCAGAAGGGCTGCTGGAGCCCTGTCTTTACTCTCAACCCTCAGATCCCGGCTGAGATGAGAGCCGCAGACAATCGACAGTGCACCCTGCGGTCCGTACCTCGAGTGCTTTTAACAAATAAGGCCAGGAGGAGAGGGGGGCGAGCAGAGCTGCAATAAAGCAGACTGATAAAGCAGTCTGAACTCAGTCGGTGTGAGAAACACTCACAGGAAGGGTGGGCTATGGTAACGTGTCCGTATGATGCAATGAAAATGACATTTAGCCGACGGTTTGTTTTTTTATTTTATTCCTGTCGCCTTTAGAGATCTCCATTTAAATACTGTATGTGCAGCTCCGGTGGGAGCCGAATTGCCGACCCAGCGGTGTTAGAGCTGCGCGCTCTCTCCTGTTGAGCTGCTGATGACTAGACTGCCAAGAAAAGTGATATTGTGTGTCAGAATACCAGTCTGAATGCAACAAACAACACATTTTTTTCCTTCCACTGCTTGAAAGGCAGTTTGTCTCCCTAGTTTAGCTTATGCATGTGGCTCGGATAACTCAGTGACAGACTAGAGCGCCAAATACGGTTTATCAGAGCAACATTCCCACCAGGTCACATACTTGATTACAACCAAAAACAGTCAGCCGACGATGGGATTTTCCCTCCGCTTGCTGCCTATACTTAGCTGTCAGTCGTTCCAATAAGGAGATCTGTTTTTAAAATCAAATCAAATCAAAAGTGATTTGATTTGATTTAAAATAATAACTTTACTGTTTTGTTATATGTGAGCCCAGATAACCAAGTGTAGGACACCTTCAGAGTGGTGGAGTTCAGTGGTTCCACTGAAAACCTCTCGATCAGATCAGAGCAGCGTGGCTGTGCGAAGAACGGGTCGTGGTTGCCCATCTGTCAGTCACTGTTTCAAAGAAAGAGGATTGAATGATCTAAGAATGAGAGGAACATTAAAAAAAGGAGCTTTCATCGTTTATGTTTAGCCACAGCTTTATGATTAGTGCTCATTAATATGAAGCATTTAGTAAGAATTTAAGAATGTATTTTTCCTTTTTTTAACGATCAGCCACTGACAAAGTGTTTACAGCACCCAATTTTAGGCTGAACAACAACAACAAAAAAATCAGACCTGGGAAGGATGCAAGAAGAAACGATTGGAGCAAAAGAGAGAGAGATGGAGAGAAGCGATGGGGCTTTTAAGTTCCCCGCATCTTTTTGATGCAGCCTCTGCGCTGAAAGGCCATGGCAGATCAAACGGGGCAGGCAGATTGAAGTAGTTCCTCTTGTAAGGGGGAAGAGACGCTCCGACGCCGTGCAGATGCGACAGGTAACCGCGAGACGGAGGTGGGAGCCATTTTCGCACGCTGCGTAATTGGAAGCGCTCGCTTCCCCAGTTGAAAATAAGACTTGCAAAGGAGCTTTTTGATTATCGTTAGCATCGGCGTTTGGAATTTTCAAGCGAGACGAGCGGCAAGTGGGTGGGTGGGCGGGTGGACGTGGGGGGGGGGGGGGGGGGTATTTCCTATCCGGGTGAGCGCGAGGATAATTCTGCCGCTGTTTTGTCAGCAATTAAAAGAATTTCAGCATCCCAATTTCTTGTGCTGCTGCTGCTCCAGACCACGCAGCTTGTATTTGTTGTCCCAAATGGCCAATTTCTGCCTTATGTTCCGTGCTGTCTGAACAGTTGAGGCAGCAAAATAATCTCTCTCTCTCTCTCTCTGTGTGTGTGTGTGTGTCTTTGTGAGCGTGTGCACGACCCCTATCTCCATGTGCAGCCAAACAAAATCCCTGAACTTCCTGTTCTTATGCAGCATCAATCCAATCAGCATATCCCCATGTTTCCCATACTCGGAAAAGTGTGTCTGGGAAATACACACACACGCACACTTGAATATCCTCCCTTAACCCTCCTTTCTCTCCTTGTATATATTTAGTGCTGGGCCAAGGTCAAAGTTGGAGTGCTTCATTCTTGCTTTTTCCGTACATGGCTTTCAGATGCAGATCTGTCTTCTGTTATCTGTAATCCTGGTTAGACTTTCCCTGGGCTATGGGGACGTGTGGGAGGAAGGTACAGCAGGGAAATGATAAAAAGGAGCAGAGGAAAAAAAGGATGACAGAAGGAAGGATAAGGCGGCTACAAATCTGTGACTTTTTGGGCATTGCACCTTGAATATTTAATTTTAACAGACATCAGTATGAGGACTTGATGCGCTATAAAAGGTTCCACTGTGATTAAAAAAAGAAGAGAGAGACTAGATGGAAGGGGTTTCCGAGTGATAGGTTTGTCTTATTCAGCTGAAATCAACCCCCCCTTCCCCCCCGCCAGCAATAGGTGAGCTTTAGTGATAAAGTACTCCTTTTCTTTGCCAGAGTGGGAGGAAACTGTACTATATGAAAGTCGAAACTCACAATCCACACAGCGTGACATAAAATAAATATCCAAAAAACAGATACAACACCTTTCTCTACATGGAGCTCTTGCTCGGTGTTTATGAAGCAGTTTAAATTTTGCTCTTGAGCTTTATCGCGTCCTTTGGAGAGAGAAGAGAACGTAGGTGACATCAGAGAGAATCAGTAACAGCGGGCAGGGACCGATTTCGTTTTTTAAGTTGCTATAGTGGCACCATGAAAGTGTTTGTTGAAAAAGGAGAGAAAAAAAAGCTCACAAGGATGGGCTTTAGGGGGGCTCGCTGATGTGTGCAGAGGTGAGCGGATAGGTGAAAACGGTAATTTACAGTGTGCTCGGCTAGTGCTCGGTGAAGGGGTGTGGGGAGGGGGGAGTAAGCGGGTATAAGAGGCCGGAGAAATTAGAATGTTGTTGAGGTGAGGAGGTCGGATGCAAAGGTAACGGCGGGTGTTACACTTCTCTCTGTCTTGCTTTCAGACAATTTTCAGGTAAAGCACTTCACAGTTGCAGAGAGGAAATTGAAAACAATAAAGTGGGTTTCAAGCAGAGCACCGGGAAATGAGGAAGTAGCCACAAGGCCCCGAAGAATCTTTCAAATTAGGCAAGTTGTTTTTGTTCCTTCATATATCATGCTGTCTGAAGATGAACAAGTATGTCTGGCAGCTTTTCAACTCGGTATGTAATCTAATGGAGCGAACTCTCAAAACACACTGAATCATAGCTGGTGGCACACTCTCTTCTGCCCCCCTTAAAAAAAAATATATACACACACACACACACACACACGTGTGTGTGTGTGCATATATATATATATATATATATATATATATATATATATATATCAGGGAAAGAAGAAGAGTAATTGCAGAGGGGGGAACAACAGAGCATCAGCAGAGTAGAGTCTTGGAGAAAAAAAAACGCAGATGAGTTTTAAAGAAAGTGAGAAAAAAATTGAATAAGAAACCGGAGGGCAGTGAGGCAAAGACAGAGTGACTGCATTCCTGACAGCGTGTCTCAAATTCTGAGACTCTAAGAAGGAGGAGGAGGAGGGGATGGATAGGAAGTCACTGAGGTTGAAATCATGCAGCCCTAATTCAGGTTTTCCTTGAAGTGATTAGGAATTCAAAGGCATCAGGAGAGAAGGGAAACGTCACAAAGAAAGAGCTGAGAGAAGACACAGCAACGAGGGGCCAATTCCAGTGTGGCCCCTTTGCACTTTAACTGTGAAGGGTCTGCCACATTTAAGTGCTGTTCCAAGCTAAACAGCCTCTAGTGGCAGTGGGTTAGAAGGCCTTCAGGCTTATGGACCGCAATCTATCAAGTGCAACACCTTATTTTGTGTCTGATATGAAATTTCATTTGATTTCAAGATTCAAGGTTTAATCAATTTTTGTTCATGATCAGGAATTTTATTGCCCAAATAAAACTGAATGGTACAGTCCGTCTTTTTTTGAGTTTATATATTAGAAGAAAGTTGTTGAGGGTTTTTCTGTAATATTGTAGGGTCTTCAAATATCATATATGTTGTCAGTTGGCGTTATATAACGTCAACTAAATTGAATTGAAGTAAAAAAGTATATTGAACTCATAAATATACACAGGCTAGTGTGTAATTTCACCTCCAAAACAAATGAATACATCCACTCAAGGCTTTAACACACAAACATTTCCCCAAGCATGTTATTTATTATCCATATTGTTGCAATTACTTAATGTCAGCAGATTAGACATGAAGCCCTCTAAGCAACGAAGCTGGTTAGAAGCTAACATTATGCTAGCTAATGTTAGCTTTGAGTTAAAAAGTAATACTTTCCCTGTGACGAACAGTTTGATAAAATTCTCACATTTTGTGAGAGTTTATTCGCTAAGTGTCTGAGTTCAACGACGTTAGAGCCACTCCACATTTCAAAGAAAGTTTCATTAACGCTAGCTAACAGAGGCTAACAGCAGCGCTTACCAACAGAACAGTTCAGGATACAATAACTCACTCAAGTATCACTGTTACTGGACAGAAGTGAGTTTCACTGACTGATCAACTCATATTGGACTCCTTTCACAAAGTTTTACGGCTTCTTCCAGAGTAAATAAACATGTACATGGAAATGATATTAGGCTTCCATCTGTATCTAAGCTTTTAAGATTCAAGTGTGACATCATACGGAGTTACACTCTTCCAGGATTGGGAGCATGCAGCCCAAAGGTTGGAACAGGTCCAGAGTGACATGGGTGACTCATTTGAGAAATCACGTTTTTCCGTCTCTGGTGATTTGGATCACAAGACTTATTGTCGTAAGTCAGTATCCGTCTGCTGATCACTTTCTTGTGATGGCCTCATGCTTCTTTACTCGAGTGCAGCTTCAGAAGATTTTAAGTTAGAACACAACATTTAGAAATTTCTCTACTTAACCAACAAACAGACTACAGGGAGTGCAGAATTATTAGGCAAATGAGTATTTTGTCCACATCATCCTCTTCATGCATGTTGTCTTACTCCAAGCTGTATAGGCTCGAAAGCCTACTACCAATTAAGCATATTAGGTGATGTGCATCTCTGTAATGAGAAGGGGTGTGGTCTAATGACATCAACACCCTATATCAGGTGTGCATAATTATTAGGCAACTTCCTTTCCTTTGGCAAAATGGGTCAAAAGAAGGACTTGACAGGCTCAGAAAAGTCAAAAATAGTGAGATATCTTGCAGAGGGATGCAGCAGTCTCAAGATTGCAAAGCTTCTGAAGCGTGATCGTCGAACAATCAAGCGTTTCATTCAAAATAGTCAACAGGGTCGCAAGAAGCGTGTGGAAAAACCAAGGCGCAAAATAACTGCCCATGAACTGAGAAAAGTCAAGCGTGCAGCTGCCAAGATTAGAGATGGACCGATCTGATATTACGTATCGGTCCGATACTGACCTAAATTACTGGATCGGATATTGGAGAAAAATAAAAAATGTAATCCGATCCATTAAATATCACGAAAGCACCTCACAAAACTTGCAATACGCCGTAACTCACCTCAGAACGTTAGCACGTTGGAGCAGTATGCATCACGTGATAGAGCGGCTGTGGCATGCGGGACCTGTCGGTGCTCTGGATAACATTTGGAGCTTCGCTAGCAACCCGGCATTTCATCTCCGACAAAGTTATCCCCGAGAGAAGTAAAGCAAGTGTGTAAGTCCATCTCTGAATGTTTGTAAAGCATTCCTGCGTTAAGCTTAACAAACGATATATGGAGCGACTGCCTCTTCTTGCTGCTACTTCAATCATGAAACTGCTTAACGATCAGCTGATCAGCTTTTCTGTCGCGAGTCCGTGTCTCTAGTTTGCTTTTGGCCCACTTTGCACCAGAAAGAGGAAACCAGCGGCTGAACAACAGAAGCACGTTTAAGCTTGATCAGCTGTTGTTAGAATGTATTTAATATTACTTTCTACACCAGGATCTTTTTCTACGTAGCTGACGCTGGTAACTGTGCAGGGGCGGATCTAGCAAAGTTTAGCCAGGGGGGCCGGTAGGGCATGAACAGGGAAAAGGGGGCACAAAGACATACTTTTCTTTCTTATTCTCATTTAAAATGTCAAGCTTTTAATAAATAATTATCTGACACCCAAAGTTTTAATTTGATGCAAAATGAATAGAAGTCAATTACTGTATATAGTAACTATTAAGTCTAATATATATACCCTAGTAAGCTATAGTACTTTTTCCTTTGGGAAGGTACCATCTGTGCAGTCTGCAATTCTGTTGAAGAAAGATGTTGAATCTATTTAATATTTCTTGAAAAATAATTGATTTCTGTGCATTTTTTTCACACTGCATCAAATTAAGGTTGATTACGTCGATTAAGCATCATGAGGTGGAGCGTGAGGGGTAGTTCCCTATTTTTTATTTATTTATTTTTGTTGTTGCTGGGAGTTGGAACCCTATTAGTTAGGTTGCTTAATATTTACGCTAAGTACTCTTTAAAATACCAGAATAGGGAGGATGGTGTAGGTCTAAGTTTATTAGATTGATCAGTATTGCTGAACTATGAAACATTTTTTTTGCATACAGGTATAACAGAATAGCTTTAGTGTAGTTGTTGTTTTAAACTTGAGTATGAACTTATACAAAATGCAGCAAGATATTTAAAAAACAGTTTTGTTGATTAAAAAACACTATATCGGATTCATATCGGTATCGGCAGATATCCAAATTTATGATATCGGTATCGGTATCGGACATAAAAAAGTGGTATCGTGCCATCTCTAGCCAAGATGCCACTTGCCACCAGTTTGGCCATATTTCAGAGCTGCAACATCACTGGAGTGCCCAAAAGCACAAGGTGTGCAATACTCAGAGACATGGCCAAGGTAAGAAAGGCTGAAAGACGACCACCACTGAACAAGACACAAGCTGAAACGTCAAGACTGGGCCAAGAAATATCTCAAGACTGGTTTTTCTAAGGTTTTATGGACTGATGAAATAAGAGTGAGTCTTGATGGGCCAGATGGATGGGCCCGTGGCTGGATTGGTAAAGGGCAGAGAGCTCCAGTCCGACTCAGACGCCAGCAATGTGGAGGTGGAGTACTGGTTTGGGCTGGTATCATCAAAGATGAGCTTGTGGGGACTTTTCGGGTTGAGGATGGAGTCAAGCTCAACTCCCAGTCCTACTGCCAGTTTCTGGAAGACACCTTCTTCAAGCAGTGGTACAGGAAGAAGTCTGCATCCTTCAAGAAAAACATGATTTTCATGCAGGACAATGCTCCATCACACGCGTCCAAGTACTCCACAGCGTGGCTGGCAAGAAAGGGTATAAAAGAAGAAAAACTAATGACATGGCCTCCTTGTTCACCTGATCTGAACCCCATTGACAACTGGTGGTCCATCATCAAATGTGAGATTTACAAGGAGGGAAAACAGTACACCTCTCTGAACAGTGTCTGGGAGGCTGTGGTTGCTGCTGCACGCAATGTTGATGGTGAACAGATCAAAACACTGACAGAATCCATGGATGGCAGGCTTTTGAGTGTCCTTGCAAAGAAAGGTGGCTATATTGGTTGCTGATTTGTTTTTGTTTTGTTTTTGAATGTCAGAAATGTATATTTGTGAATGTGGAGATGTTATATTGGTTTCACTGGTAAAAATAAATAATTGAAATGGGTATATATTTGTTTTTTGTTAAGTTGCCTAATAATTATGCACAGTAATAGTCACCTGCACACACAGATATCCCCCTAAAATAGCTAAAACTAAAAACAAACTAAAAACTACTTCCAAGAACATTCAGCTTTGATATTAATGAGTTTTTTGGGTTCATTGAGAACATGGTTGTTGTTCAATAATAAAATTATTCCTCAAAAATACAACTTGCCTAATAATTCTGCACTCCCTGTATAATGGGTGCGGAATATGTTCAGCAGCAACTCTCAAAAGCCTCGTTCGGACAAGATCGCTTCCTACAAGAATGCGAGCTAATCAGGGAGTGATGGTACGTTTGTCCGAGCCTACAGCTGGATGTAGTGCTACATGGGATTTGATGAGGAGGTGAAGCTGTGAATGTACAGAGGTGTTTAGAAGTCAGTAATATTTCATCTGAGTTGGTCTTTTTGTGGCATTTGATTTGGACGAGCCTCAAACAACCTGTCAAGCATGAAGAAATAATGACGTTCACATAAAAAAGTGGGGTAGTGGCATGAGTCTTAATTAGTTTTTCCCACACAACTACACTGTATTTGAAGATGGAAGAGCAAACAAAAATAATTCCATATATAGACCTAATTTGTCACTAAATCTGATGGAGGGATAATCGCCCGGCCTCTCCAGTAACTTCCTCATTCCATGAGCAGACTTCAACTCCACCATATTGGAGTTGGATTTGGTTGCATCAGTTGTCCCTTTTCTGCTCTGTAGCCTGTCTTTGTGAGCTCACTCTACTGGCAGCAGGCACTCTACCTGCTGCAGGTTGTAGCTGGAGTGCCTTTACAGCTCTCAGTGAATAACCAAGCAGAAGAGGGACAAACATCGCCAGCTGCTGTTTAAGATGGAGGGATTGGGGTCTGTCAGATTGTAGATCGAGGAACTCCTATAGGGAAACACTTGACGGTAAGGATTGGATGTAGCGAGCTTTCAAAATAAGAGGGAGGATATTGCCCAGCGGTAACTCATTTGTGTTGCTGTGTCAGACAGTTGAAAAAATACAACAAAATACGCTTGGAAGACTGTCAACATACCTGGGCAGCCTGTCCAAGTATAGTCTATGTGTGAAAAACACGGTTATTGTGACTACTCACTGATGCAGCTACAGTTTGAGGAATATTTTCAGACAGCCACTTTTTCCTGGCAATTTATGGCATTGATTTTGCCAGATGATTTGAAGTGTTAAGTTGTATTTGTATCCTAAACGGTTCCAAAAACAGTGTACGGTAACATCATTTTTATCACAAGTCACGAAGAAAGAAAAGAATAAATAAAGACTGAAAAAGAGTGTTTGAGTGTTTATTACGCAGCCAACAAAACCAATTTAGCAGCTGGAGGAGAACATAAGGTAAACAGACATAGTCATCGAGAGGGATCCTGGCAGCTCCCCCTTGGCTTTGCTGTGAGGAAATGACAGGAATGACAGCAGAAATGCTGAGTCAGCGAGTGCAATGACACTCCCCGAATCATCACACACATGGCTGTTTGTGCACGCTCAGACACACACATCTCATTTTGTTGAGTGCTCGGTCAAACAGAAACCTGAATGCGTGAGGGAGGGGTGGCTGTAATGTCGTGTGAGTGTGTGTGTGATGAGAAACAGGATCAGAGAACCATTTGCAATGCGCGCCGTCATCTGTCTCTCATCTTGAGAAAAGTGTAACTTCCAGGTTCAGCATTTTTCCTCAAGGCCATCCCAGCAAACGTCCTTGTTTCTTTTATGTATCATCTATAGGCTCATATATATCTTGTTGTTTGACTGCTTTTGAATTTGAAATGTTTAATTGACTCTGAGCCCAAGTGGTGCAATGAAATTCAATTGATCTCAGGTTTACTACTGGGCCCGTCAACTCGAGTGGGCATTTATCTGGGCTGAACTCAGAGAGGAAGGAGAAGTACATTAAACACGCCAAAATGTAACCACCTTGGCTTTAGTTGTGATAGATTAACTTCTTCCTTGGTTTGAGAAGTGAACTTTCCCCTCTCGGTTTAAGCCTCTTTGGGTTCTGCCAATCCAACTCGGCTTTCTTTCTTCCATTTGCCTTAAAAGCAATCCTGGCAGCTAGAAATCACCCGGAATTCTGTCGCAAAGACGGATATGGTTTATAAGACACAGAAACAGTGCAGTATTGATAGTAAATGCCTCCTCTCAACCACAAACAAAAAAATAGGAGGTGATACTGCGTGGGTCAAAAAACATCTTGAAATCCATTTAAGGCACCTTGAATTTTCCTGTTTGAAACTGGCGTCTCCGCGGCCATTGAGTATGCTGCTTTTATAGGGTGGTGATGCATGGGAAACCATTTTAAGGTGGTGCAGACGGGCAATTTAGCTTTTAACAGATGCAGGGGGGTGCAAATGGACGGAAATTGGAGAGAAAGTGTTGAGTTCGGTGGAAGCAGCAGTGACACAACCACAGGAGAAGCTTTTGTCTAGCGAGATGAATTTACTCAATAACCTCTGCCTAATGGGGTTGTCTGTTATTTTCTGTTTTTGTGCCTATCTCTATTCCTCTCTCCTTTCTCCACAGCTGAAGTATTGTGCGCTCTTATTTCGTGTGTTATTCTCACCCCCTCTGTCTCTTTATCCTCTGTCTGCGTGGCGCTGTCTTTCTTTTCATTCAGGAGGCTCACATTGCCTTCTAAAAGCCCAGAGAATTCTTAAGTATTAGCTATTATTTCAAGCCTTTTCATGTTTCTCATCACACAGCCGCAGGTGCTTTTGTCCACTTTTCCGTTTATGCAGATCAGAGTTGCTCTTACCGCCAGCTACAATCGAATTTTACTGTGTGAAGGTATATTGGTATCAAAAAGCCCAAACTCATTGTTCATCACATCAGAGAGCCAAGTGTTTTGAAATCAAGGCGCTATATTGTGTTATAGGCTCATTTTGGGG
Source organism: Copadichromis virginalis (assembly GCF_057382275.1). Taxonomy (NCBI): domain Eukaryota; kingdom Metazoa; phylum Chordata; class Actinopteri; order Cichliformes; family Cichlidae; genus Copadichromis; species Copadichromis virginalis. The sequence goes on from NC_140637.1 coordinate 13,069,562, forward strand.
TTGCTGGTAGATAGGAATCTAAAGTCACATCAGACTCGTACACGTCTTGTTTGGATTTCACTTTAAAAAATTTTTTTTTTGCAAATCCTACAGCCTTGTCTCTACATGCTTGTCAAACTTTCTGAGACTTGCTTTCATGTAGTCTTGGCCTTTGGTCTTGTGTGAGTAGCCTTGACTTTTGTAGCCACACCAGCATCACAGCTCTGGAGATGGTTATGTCAGCCTGCCTGTCTATTACTTATCCACACTGGGCAAAAAAACAGAAATGAATGGACCAAATGGCATTCATTCTTGCTGCATAAATTTTCATAAAAACTTGAGTGATCTCTAAGTTTTCCTCTAGCAACACTGTGAGGTTGTCACTTGCGGTTTTGCTATAAAATTTGGAGCAGACATTCAGATTCCCCTTAAAGATGGCTAGTTGGTCCAAAACTGATTACATACAAGCGTCTGACACTCTAAAGCAGTTGACATTGATTTGATGCCTTCTAAACATTAACATGTATGCAGTCTCGCTATTCTTTAAGTTCTCGAGTAACATCTGCACTGTTCTGCAGTGTTATTTGCAGAACAGTGCAGATGTTCTGCAATTAAGACATACTAACAAATCACAACAATAGTTGCCTTGAGGCACTTTATATTGTGAGGTAAAGACTCTACAATAATACTGAGATGACACTCTATGGGCAAGCAATTGGCAACAGTGGGGAGGAAAAACTCCCTTTTAATAGGAAGAAACCTCCAGCAGAGTCAGGCTCAGGGAAGGACAGCCATTGGCTGCGAATGGTTGATTAATGATTAAATGCCGAGTGGTGTTAAACACATAGAGAGTGAAAAGACTTCTGCAGTGTTATGTACAAGTGCAGGTAATGTCTCATTTTTTCATTGTACTTTTTTTATTGTTTCACAAGAAAGCGTCCTCGTTTTAGGCAGTTGGATTCATGTGCAAACACATGGCAAGATTTCATACCTCTGGTTATTTATGCAATGTTGAGTGAGTTCTGACTCATGGCTTCGTGACTTGGTGTATCGCCCATTTGGACTTTGGACACCCAGTCTATTTTCTGACAAAATCTCTTGATTATCTTTGTGCCCTAATCCTATAGGATGTGTAGCATAAAACATGGATCTCAAAAATCCTAAATCTTAACAAATAAACAGTTTTAATAGACCTCTAAATGTCTTTTTCACTTCCATATAACTAAAAGCAGTGGACAGTGATATGTTGTTATCAGCTGTTCCACCAAATTTAATGGTTGGATTGCTTAAAAGGTAAAACAAAAGGTACAGAAATTGGCAAATGAACCCATCCTGATCTTGGTTGCTGTTGCTCAAAAAGCATAAAAGACATCATGTAGCTAACTTTAATGCAGCATTGTTCACTTAAATATATCACACATCCTACTGGCAAATCTGGGATGTGCTGTTCAGCCTGTTTTGTTCTGGGATTCTTGGGGTCTCACTGCTCTTCTTTCTGCCTCAAACTTTCCATTTATGCTCATAATACTGCAAGAAGGTGTCCTCATCTTCCTGACTTATGCTTCCCACATATGCATACGGAGAGGCAGGTAGGTCCCCAAAGAGAGCCATTCTGCCAAATATATATTACTGCTAATGGAAATAGCAGTCTTTTTTAATATAGTGGTCTTGAATTAAATACTGCCAGCATAAGTCATCTCAGGGCACTTCATATGGTACGGCTGAGACCACAGAGTGTTATAGAGAGAGAAACCCACCAGTTTCCTTTGAGCAAGCACTTGGGGTGGGGTTTAGTGATTTGTAATCTTAACCTCCTTTTTTGTTCTTTGCTTTGGCCGCCCATTACATTCCAGATGAACTGTCACACTTTTTAAATTGAATTCGTTAAATTTGAGATACCCCGAAGACACTGCTCAAAGCGTGTTTGTGCCACCCTTCTTATGACGGCAGTTCTTCTTCCCTTCAGCCTCCTCATCTGTTTTTTTAATATAGATGCCGTGTAAGATGTTTTATTCCTCCCTCCTCTCTCTGACTAGTACTGTTGGTTTTAGAGATCTCAGCAGACTGAATAGAGGAGGCTTTGCTGCAGGCGGCTCCTTCTCCCTAATGAGAGAAATGGAGCCGTTCGCTGCAAACGTGCACATCTGTGTTCGGCGCGCACGTGTGTGTTCGTACCAGCGCCTGCCTGTGTGTAGGCAGTCGGAGCAGCTGAGTGTTTATGTATGTGGTTTTGTGAAATTGCTCGTGTGAAATATTATGTGTGTGTTTGAGTCAGCGTGTTTCTGTGTGTAGCTGTGGGGTTTGTTTTTGAGTGTTTTGTGTGCGTGTGTGTTTCATGCCTCACGTCTCCACACACTGTTTCAAATTCTTTCCTCTTGTGAAACTGAGGAAACTGAACAGTTTATGTGGCTGTTGAACACAACATTTCATTTTCCCACTGTGTGCTGATGTAGTTGACTGGCTTCCCTGTGTGCTCCTGGAGGAATTCAGCTCCATGTTTCTTCCTCTCACTTTGTGTATAACGGCAACTGTGTGTGTCTTGTGTGTACAGTTTATGATTAGCAGAGTTCTTGGATTTCTGTCTTTTTCTTTTAAACCAATCATAAATATTTAGGTAATGAGCCTCAAAATGTCATTCAGTGATTGTTGTAATTAACTCAAGAATCATTTATACTAATTGTTAAAAACTATGAAAAATGCCCTTTACTGCCTTAGGTGAGTCTTTGCTTTTTGATTCACTGATGCCAAGTAGTCTGTTTTTATCTGATGCATTCCCATAAAAGAAAATCCTTAAAATTTACCTTCACATTATGTTATTGGAGATAGCTACCAAGCTAACAATGAGAAGGCAAATCAAGGAAAACGCTGAATCCTCAACTGCTACAATGAGACTCCCAAAAGGTTGATTCTGTTCATCTGGACGTAGCGTTTTGTGGGAGAAACGTTTCGTCACTCATCCAAGTGACTTCTTCAGTCTCAGCTGACTGCAGGTTTCCCCAACCTTATAAACAGTACATTTGCACTGTGACTGAAACCAGCCCACTGAATAAACAATCGACTGTGAGGTCATTTCCTTGATCATTAACATACAAATCGATTGAGCATGCATCAAGACTGCTATAATGAGACGATCCGGTCATTGTCCTCTAGAGAGGAATTCTGCTGGAGTGGTCCACTTGTATTGGTATTTACCAAGTTGATTTCTGTGATCACCTTTATCCTATGATAAAATATTTCTGTCATGATGGGAGCGGTGCCTTGGGTTTGAGGAATGGTGTTCCGTTAATCCAGTAGAGCTCCAGCGTCTTGGAAAATCAATTCCACTGAACACTGGAGCTGTTCTGGTGGGACATCATACTGACTCCTCACCTTATTAAGACACTTAAGGGCTCGTTACATCTGCATTTGTTGCCTTTGAGAACAGTAGCACACTCCAAAATTGTTGTTGTGGCCGGGCTGAAGATACAACTGTTTTTTTCTACCATTCGATCCTTTCGTCTTCAACCCCCCGAATCCCAGCTGGTCACGACAAATGGCTGCCCCTCCCTGAGCCTGTTTCTGCCAGAGGTTTCTTTGTCCTGTTTAAATGGTTTTTCCTTCCTACAGTCGCCAATTGCATGCTGCTGAGAAAATATTTGTTTTTGATTGAAATTCCGGACTTTTACAATCTCCTGCAACAGTGCAAACACTTAGCTGCCCCTGACTGGAAGAACCCCCTCTTGTTGCCGGTCTGCTCTGGGATGTTAAAGTGAAACCAGCATATTTGCAGCTTATCTGAAGACTTTCAAAACGTATTTCTGAAAACATTTGAAGTGAGAAATAAGTCAAGAACCTTTAAATTGGTTTTTATTTTGGATCAGTGTTCTTATAATTTTTTTTAGAAGTTTCCAGTTGCCTCATGTCAAGGCTGATGCCCCTGATTCACATAGGGAAAGCCTAGACTTAAACTGTATGCAAATAAGAAGGAGGCAACACGATGCTTGGGCTCTTGAAACCCAACACACCGAAGAGAAAACAAAGGTGAACTGCAATTTGAGGCTTAAGTAAATGTGATGGAAATACTAATTACAATAAAACAGAAGCACATAAGAACTAAACTGGTTAAAAAATAATTTTAAGTCACTGCAGTTTTTTGTTGAACAGCTTTAAACGTAGAACCAAAAGTATCTGGAAAACCTAAAAAGAAAAGAAGCTTTTATGTGAGGTATAGCTGAAATCAATCACACCTGTTCACGTCACTGCATGTCAGCACCCAGTGCTGTATGACTGCAGTATATCACCATGCTCTTCATGTCACTGTCACCGTGTGTGATGAGTGTGTTCCACACGTGCCTCATGTTTTGCCACAGCAGTTGAGAGGATTACTCTTGAGGCTACACAGAGAGAAAATACAACACAAAAAAAAGCATGAAAGAGTGTGAATTGACCATAAAGTGCTGCCGCTCTGAAGGGATTAGAAGGGGTTAAACTGCAGGGTGTGATAAAGACTAGCAGACAAACTGCTGCTGTGCACACGTGTGCGTGTGTTTGTGAGAGAGATGTACAAATACCATGACCTACTGGAACCACATTGTCATTCTTGAAGAAGTGGATTTTTGTGCGTTTATGCTACTGGATATGTGTGTGTTTTTCAAGGAGTGTGTGTATGTAAGCGTGACACCCCAGAGACACCCCAATTACCACACCGAAAAAATATATAGAGAAGAAGCAAGATGTGTTTGTGTTCATGAGGGAGCGCTCGCGAGACAGGGAGAGTGAGGAATTGTTGCAAGTGTGCCGTTTAAGAGTGACTTAGTGGCTGTTAGGAGTGTAGCATGCAGCAGGAAGACTGTGCAAAGCCTCAGTTCATCATGACAAATGCAAACACTAGCACCGTGGCAGTCAAGTTTTGTTTGTTACCTTGGAAAGCTGAAAAAATAAAACACCCTCTTATCGTAAATTACAGGCTTGGATTCGTACATGTCCTATTGATGGATTTTTTTTATCAGCTTAAAATAGGTTGCCTTTTTAAACATCATTATACCACTGGCAAATTAGCTGTGGTGGCTTATTACGTTGTTCCTAAAAACAACAGAAACAGATGGTTTCCTCAGTCTCATGCTGTTGACGCGTTCCTTAATTAAAACCACGTTCCCCACACATCTTGTTGTTTTGTTGTATGGAAAAGGGTATATTTTTCCTTTGAGGGCATTCCTCAGTGCTCATTAACAACCACCAGAGCCCTCTGAATAATGCTTTCTTTATATTACAGGTTCACGCTAAGTCCAACAAATTTGATTATTTTAACTCTGAGAAGTAATGCCCCCTGACCTCTCTCGCTCTTGCTATGTTGGCACAGATGCTACTAAATACTACAATACCCATGAGCCTCACTGTTTATCACTTTTAAGAAGTCAGTCGAAAAGGATTTGGGGTGATCATTATGAATTCTGCAGCATGGCTCCAGAATTCATCTAAAATTATTGATGACTTTAGTACGGTGGCCCTGAGAGGTCAAACGCACTGCAACACTGCAATCTGCAGGTGGGCCACCGTACTTTAGGCTAATATTAGCCTTCACGCATGAGTCGACTTGCCTCCTTGCTATGGCGTTAGCTTGGGCCATTCTCTCTGATTGACCCCAGTGTGTGACTCAGGTTGTCTTGTGTTGGAGTGTCTGTTTCCTTGTGCGTTTTCGGGTTTCCCTTGAAGTGTTTCATGTCAGTTGATTTCCTGTTGTAGAGTTTTGTGTCTTGGATTTCTGCATCAGCCTGATTAAAGGTTTGTTTTCTGTTAGCTCAGTCTGCCTTTGGAGTTTGGGTCATCTGAAATTCATGATGCTGCTTGTGTTTCAAACTGTGCATGCCCCTGGAATGAGCAAAGTCTTTCACTCGAATTAACTTTGGACACAAGCAACAGACCTAAATATACAATTATAAGCTACTGTGTAAGTTGTTTAAATACAGAAAAATCCTTCAAATCCTCCAAACGCTAAATTGCACTGCTTATGTGCAACTTTCTTCTGTCTGTGTATTGGACTCCACATTATGTAGCAAATAAAACCCTGCTCGATTTGCACGTAAGCTGCTCAACCTTTGTAACAAAGATCCCAATGCAGTGGTCTTAGGAATAAAAGGAGTACACAATATAGAGTATTACATGGTCCCCCTCCCCCCCCCTCCCCCCATATTGCCGACACGCTCCTGCAGACATGACATATTCGAGCTGGCTTAAGATCAGACGAGCTCCGCAGTTATTACAAATTCCTAACAGTCCCCAGGCAATACTAGTCCTGTGTGGCTACAGGGTTCTGGGAGGTCTCCGACCATTTGCACCACTAAATACAATTTGTGTAATTTTGCACCTCTACACAAACTTTCAGCTTTAATTAAGTTGGTTTACAAAAACTGTTTACATTAATATCATTAGTGATTACTATTCCATTAAGCGCGTAGGAATTGAAGTCTTTTTTTCTCTCCTTTTTTATACACTTCCTTTATTTTCACAGGCTCAAAATTAATTGGAAAGTTGACCATTTTGGAGTTATATGGGTTGTTCTGTCACTATTGCAAGACATTGAGCATTATTCTCTGTATATTGTTCACATATTTTTGGGGCTTGATTCGAGGGGGATTTCACCACTAACAGCTTGCACAACTGTGCGGCAATCATACTTTCAAACATCTCATTCTTGCTTTCTTTTCGCTCTGCTTTCCCATCTTGCCTGTGTTTGGCGGCCCCTGTTTGGCTTCTGGAAATGATTACGTACCAGACAGACCAATCAGATAAGGCCCCTACAGTGACTGCATAAGGTCATGGTTTAGGGTGAGATGTCACATTCCTCCCCTCTCTGATTAGATCCACTCTTCACACTGTTACACTGTAAACTGTCACAGCTGCGGGACTGCATTTGCACCGAAATCAAGCCCTTGCCTTACTACATCGTAATTGTTTCAAGAGGATACTTGGGTGATGTCATACTTGCAGACAACTCACTTCACAGGCAACTTTTGCATGATGTGCATTGTCACTGTTGCACACAGGGAGACAAGAGGGGCTGTGAATTGGAATTTGTTTTATGTGCAGCTGTTGTACTGAAATCCATTTTCCATTGCCAAAGTCAACCAAACCAAGTTGTGCCAGGCTAAGCTTGAACATGGCTAATGGAGCCATGGATTTTTATGTGTTTGTCCTGGTTCAGTGTTTCTGGCACTACATGCTTGGAGTCTCTGCACATTTTTTCCACATTTTGTAGGCTGGAAAAAGAGGCTACAGGGCCAGAGCAAGGGCTTTATACTACTGCACACACACATTTCTGTTCAAGCCCTGTGACCTGGGTTGACCTCTTCTCGTTGACACTTGCCCATCTGCACATGTGCCAGCTTCAGTCAGTTTTCAATACACAGTTTCAGTTACATCTCATTCAAAAATCAGCACAAAATCATTGGAGCAGCCTGATTGTTGACATTTGTGTGTTGATTAGGGCTTTACATTTATTGTTGCTGATGTTTTGTTTGTGCGAAATGTGTGCCTGCTGGCGAAAGACGATGTCAGCTACAATGATACGGTGAAGGGGGATTACTACTCAAATGCAGCGAGTATATCAACTCAAACATCTGGTTCCCTCTGAGTGTGAGTGAGCTGTAGACCTGAGTGTTACCCCACTCCAGAGGTCCTTCAGGGAAATGAATGGGGCTAATGCACAGAGAGGGGCTGACACAGCCAGATTAACAGATTTTTATCACCACAAATGGAACTTGTTTCGCTATCTGTAGAGCCTTCCTTTTTCACATAGTCACACAGGCATAATTAGTATGCTTCACATGAACGGCCCTTGTTTTCCCCCCTCTTTTCACAGTCTCTTGCTGTGTAAGGAGAGAGCTTTTTGGGCAGATGCTTCTGGTTTTAGTGTAGTGCATCTTTTTCAGCAAAACAAAAGTCACGGATACCTGGCTAAATTAACCAATGAAACACAACCAGGAGACTCATTATGTAAAAAAAAGTTTGTTAACTTTTCTGAAAATGTTTTAGTCATTCTTTAAAATGAGATTCCTATCCAAACATTTCATAATACTGATTATTCCAGAAATCTCTGTATGTCCATCCATCTGTTCTTTGCCTATCTTGAGAACTGTTCAAACTTGGTGGGCTTATTTTGGGGGACATGAGTAAGTGGATACAATGCCCAGTTTGATGCAGTTTGGAAAAGCAGCTCACATATTATTCAATTCCATTTTATTTGTGTAGCCCCAAATTGCTTTATATTGTATATGTGTTTCCCTGTAGATTGACTGCTGCCTGCTCCACTCTGTGTGTAGTGCAGGGGCATGCATATACACACAAAGGTATGCTTGTTTGGCTGTCTCTGCAACCACATTGATTGACATCAGTGTGTCTCTTAAACCCTCAGTGCAACGTGCACATTTGCTCTAAAATGCTTGCAAAGATTGTCGGATAAGTGTACAGAATCGTTTTTATGATTTTATCTCATTTAATTTACCTTTTTGTCTTCGCTTTCCCATTAAAAATGTTTGCATGAGCAGTTCTTCAGAAAGCAGTAAGCCACAATCTGGCCCCTCAGCATGCCATGTTTTGGACTGTCTATACAAACTAATAGTAATTTTAATAATAATCAGGATTGCATTTTTTAATGAATGAGTTCTGAACTAATGCTGCACAATGTTTTACTTATTTATGTGCTCACATTTTGCATAGGCATATTTCTGCTTCCTGTTACATCTACATTTCCTTCTCTTCTTTCTTTTATTTTCATGCATTTTTATGACCGGACTGTTTTTGGGTTGAAGCTGAGCCATTCATCTAGCATTAAAAAAATGTGCAAGTGAATGTGTTAAAAACGTCTTACTGCTTTGTGATGGAAATGTTCAAAAAAGCGTATGGGGCCAGGCAAAAACAAATAAACAAATTGAGCCTGTGAGACGATAGCTGGTCATTGCCAAATTACAGCAACTGAAAAAAAAATGTTTCATGAATTGACTGAAAATGTTCCAAAGCCCTTGAAATTTGGGATGTGAGGCTTTTTGACGGAAGTTATCACTTCTCTAACACTGGCACCGGTAACGGATATATGTTCTCAAAACTGGAATATGGCCTCTCACTCTGTGCCAAGAAATCCTGGCAAATAAAACCAATGCTTGTTTCCAGATTGGTGGTTTCAGTAGCACAAACATATGGCAAAGGCAAAGTTGTCCTAAAGAAGAAACGGTCCAACTGAATCATTCAGCTGACTGTAAGTTATACCTAATTTGGAAGCTAAAGTGTTACAGGCAGACATCTAGTTTAAAAATGTTATTATAGTCAAAGTATCTTTGGCCAAAATGTGGAACCCTGAGTTGCACCTGATGTGAACAACTCTGTGGAGTTATGGCTGTAATTTGAACTTGGAAGGTCTACAGTAACTGCTCCTTGTACTTTTTAAAGTTGGCCTACCTCAGTTTTAGCTCGTCTTTAGTGTGAATGGCTGTATGTGCTAAAATAAGCTTGACCCTGAGTGGTGGAAGACTCAGGTCGGGATGTTGTCTGTGTTGTCGTTTTTCAACACCTGCGAGACTCATCAGAAGATACCAAATGTACCAAATGACCAAATATCACCAAATGCCATCCCCGCTTTTTCACCACATGGTGACATCCAGACAACATTGGTTGATAAACCAAGAAAACTTCAGGTAGCGCAGATCCCAAAAACGTCCCTTAACTACAGGTTTTGCATATTCATAAGAAGATATCTAATTATAGAGAATTAGGTATCTCTTTAAGAGTTCCAAGAACAACTTGTTTTAGTGGACTCTAACCTCATGAACTCCTCTGTTAAAACCGTCTCTCAGTGCCTCAGGGAGTCGTCCTTTCCAGGTTAAGAGTAGGTGGCATGTTTACAGTATTGGATTGCTCCCTTGGAGGAGGTCCACCGAGACACAATCCCTTCAGTCTCTGTCCCCCACCCTCCTCCTTCTTCCCTGTCTCTCTCCCATCAAGGCCTTTTTCATGATCTCACGCCCTCTCTGACCCTAAGGCCCAGGGGAGTCCTCTCCGCATGCCTGAAGGAAAAACAGTTTAACAGCAGTATTGCGAGGACGCTAGCTGTAACATAGCCTGACTGAATATTTATACAGCAGCAGCAGGTCGCTTTCTGTGGATGGATGATAAGAGCAACCCTGTCATTTTGCTGCTGAACACTATTTTCATTTTCCCAATGTGCTCCTGGCAGGAGCCGTACCAACTGGTCAACATTAACAGTGCCTAGGGTGTGTGTGTTTTTTCCACACTGACCCTCTTTATCGGTACTTTCAAAAAGCTAGAATTACTTTGGAAAAAGCCTTTTAGAAAGTTTGCCTTGACTCTCCTTTCTGCTTTCTGTCTTTATTATGTTGTCTCATGTGCACTTATCACTGTGTTAACTGCTTAAAGAAGAAAGCTTGTTATTATTATAATTGCTTAAAGAAGGGCAAGCAACAGTGACAACAGTCTGTACCTTATAATTTGACTGAAAGTGTTTTTTGGGGGGGAGTTGCGCGTGCTAGAATGATGTTTTCCGCACTTAAAGAAAAAGCAAATCGAAGGTGAGTTCCAGTACATCGCTGCTTTCAACGAGGACAGCTAACATATGTGGTTGATTATTTATGAACCCCTATGGGCTTGTGTCTGCCAGAATCTACGCCGCACTGCTGCACCAATCTAAAATATGGCTTAAAGGTTAACAGGAGCAAGTCATGAATATCTATAGCTGAGTTACAGAAGTGCAACAAGCTGCTGGACGGCCTCCAGGTCCTCTAGATAAACATGCAGTCAGAGCATGGCGCGAAGGCTTTGGGTTAAGACAACAACAACTTCAGATTGTGGTGAGAAATCTAATTTGTGGCAGGGGAGCTTGAACTACATTTGTGAGACTGTGTAAAGGCCATGTGCTGCTACGATTAGGATGAGGATTTCTTTATAGTCATAGTGTTATCTGCAGTCTGGACAGTTTTTTAATGCCCAGTTATTTGATTATTTGCTTGAAATTCTAATCTACGTTCTAAATTCAGTGATTCGCACAGATTTAGATTCTATTCGTGGTGGGCGAGAGGCACGTGCTCACTTGCAGTTGTGTCCATTTGCATATGTATTTCCCTTTAGATGGCGTAAAGAAAGAGGGTTTCAACCACTGCAAACATGCTTCCTTGCAGTACTCTGAAATCCTGTGTAGGTCATGCTGTGCATCAGTTGAATATTGATTGGTTGACAAGTGGGCCAGAACAGGAAAGCGAGGGGTAGCGGTGTTCACCAGGAATGGAAGAAGCAAGAAAGAAAGTATGCTATGACTGCCGTTCTTGGCAGTGGGCAAAAGCAGTAAAAGTATCCCACACACCAGTTGTACCACATACTTTGTCCACTGCCTCCTTCAACAACAGATTCTCTCTGCAGGTAGATGGGCTGTCCACACAGTCACAGCAGACTGCCAGCATGCTGCCACTGTGGAACCATAATTGTTGAATAATATGGAAAATTAATTAATTAATTATTAACAAATGAATAGCTGGAAAAAAATCATCTACTTCTCTGTGTCTAATACTGCCAAGAAACATGCAACAGTTGTACTTGTTCTGCTTTGCAACTTGTGGAGGCTTGGACTAGCAGCAGGTAAACCAGTTCCTCACATGCCTGCAGGTTTATGTTACAGTAGAGTGGATCTCCTGAGCAGTAGGACAACCTTTGCCAGGTGGAGTCCAAGATGGTTTATGTTCACATCTCAGACTCTACAGAAAACGTGAGACGAGGTTGCAACCACTGAACTCACAAAATTGTTGCATGTCAGATAATAAATGGTAATTTAACAAATGACTTCTGACGTCTAACTGAGCAGCAATTAATATACCTAATTTCACAAGCCTGTGTGTAGACATGCTGTCTCTCACCCCAAACCAATTGCCCCTCCTCTCTCTGGTTCTGCTGGAGGTTTCTTCCTGTTAAAAGGGAGTTTTTCCTTGCCACTGTCACCAAGTGCTTGCTGCTAGGGGGTCGTCTGATTGTTGGGATTTTTCTTATTATTTTTACTTTAATATTTATAATATTAAGAGCCTTGAGACGAGCCGTGAGATGAGTTGTGATTTGGCGTTATATAAAGAAAAATTAAATTAAATTGAGGTGACGTTAATTTAATTAAATTAATTTAAACATGCTATTGAGCATTTTATAGAATATGATTAGTGTCTTACAAAAATGACAAACGAACTTTAAAAAGAAAGACCCAAAGGGAAAGTACTGCTGGACTGCTATGTATGATCGGGCTGCCAAAGTTCAAATGTGTTGCAAGAGTAACAAATTCCAAGAGTCATTTTTAAATTCTTCATTTACCTTTTTGTTTCTTTTTTGCTTTTAGCCCTTTTTGTTTGTCTGTATACTTTAATGAGGCAAATGGATACACATCATCTACAGTTGTAAGTGTAAAAACCTCCAGCTATAAATCTTGGACTGCTCATGACCTAGGTTTGAATATCTTCTCTGTCATTTGTTTCACTGTCCCAGTCATCAGACAGCAGTAATATCCACAATGATACTTTATTTACTCTTTATAGGAAAATGATTCTTCTACTTAACCGCAGAAAGGTCAGAGGTGAAGTTCAGCTACAGAACAGCAGCTGTGGAGGGATTTCACCAGTGGGTTCTTAATGATTTAGTCTTCAACTGGAGATCGTCATGCTGGACTGTCATTCACACCAATATCAGTTCCTCTTTCGTTCTTTCCAATTAAATGAGAATGAAAAGAACGTTCACACAATGGTTTAATCTGTTTCCCTGCTAAGCTGTGGCCCTAGCAGCAGCGCTGGAATGTTGTCAGGTCTTAGACGTTATAATCAGAACCAGATTCGGCAAGCCAGGATCCCGTCCAATCGCAATCAAGTTAAAGCAACGCCTCAAGAATTCGCCCCTCTTCCTCTGTGACTGTAACCTCACGTCAAGAAATGTAGCTCCAGATTTGATTAGCAGTGGAATTGTAGCAGACACTTTCAGTGTTTCTTTGTAAGAGTCCTCCAAGTCAAAGCAAATTAGGCCCCAGCCCTCTGTTTGATGAGATTATTTCCCAGGGATCTCTCAAGGAAAAGAGGTCTGTTGTGGATTTAGTGTCAAATGTGAATGAAGTGTATTGTCTGCTTGTCCAAAATGTAAATGAGAAGATGGGTGGTGTGGAAATTTTCACATGAAGAGAATCAATTTTCCAATTGGAATTCACTTATAGCACGGCTGAGTTTTTCACCGTTCTGACACAGAGGTCTTGGCTCTCGCTCGTCAGGGCATCACTGGAACCACTTTGGCAGCCACCGCATCACAATTTATTACGACGGGAAGTGAGGGCGGGTTAGAAATATTATTTGTGGACACTAATCATAGAAAAACATTCACTGAATGATATTTTTTTTTTTTTTGTCTGGAGCCACTTGAATTTTTTCTTTTTTTGTGACTTGGACAGAAAGCTGGAAGACATAATATTCGCCTCAGTTTACAGCTTGGACATCACTTTCTACATTGGTCTGTCTGTTTAATATTTGTATTAAAGTAGCATCGATGGTAGTGATTGATTTGTGTTTGAGATTTAAGAAATGCCTTTGGATTTAAAGATTTTTTTATTTAGAGATCGACTTTGTCTCTCTTGAATGCCTCTGCTTGCAAAAAGGAAAGGAAAAAAAAACAGGAAAACTTCCAAACCAGCCTAAAGAGTCCTCTTTTTGTATTACTGTGAAAAAGACCTTTGAGTTCCTCCTTTAAATATGAGTGCTAGTACTAATGAAACAAATGTATTCACACTGGTGTGATATCTAATCAAAATGTCACACGGGGATCATCTTAGGTTAAGTGCTTCTCAGTCTCCTTGAGACCGCCAGTTGGTACACTGCAGCATCTCAAACTAGCTCTACTAAATGTGGAAATACTGTAGGATTAATAGTTTGGGTGATGACCGATAATAGCTTTTAGTACTTTTATATCCTCCATAGAATATACTCCAGACGTCAACGTAACGTCATTCAAAAATTAACCTGAGAAGCTAAATGATAATCCATGCTTTTAGAACAGCGATGTAGTTGTGCATAATAAAGCCGTGTTGGTGTTGTTCCTATAACTTTATGATAAATCTCCCCGCACCATCACGGCCTGACCAGTCATGTTTTTGTGATGTCATAGCAATTTAAGGGAATAAACCACTCATGGGACCAATTTGCCTTTGGGGTTTTCAGCAAGAAAGCCAGGCTAGAAAGGCTTTTTAGTACATGATTATGTTGTTAAAGAGTCTATTTTACTGGGTAATGTTTTCTGGGTGTCGTGGTGGTTTGCACCACTGCCTCACAGCAAGAAGATCCTGGGTTTAAATCCACCATCTGCCCTGGGTAACAAAAAAAGGGTTTTAGCAGATTTTTGGACTAAACCAAAGTAAAGTGTAACTCAAACAATAATTTCATATTTATTTTTGGTCTCATGTGGAATAAAAGTGTTGGTGTCTTTCGCAGCAGTGCCGTGACAACCCTGAAATGTGATTGGTCAGTTGCAGTGTTGGTCGTGAAGCAGTATTACTGTAATGTTTTTAAAATGAATACAGTGAGGTCAGAACCAGTAAGACTGTATATTCAGACTGTTTTTTTTGTAAGACACAGCAACTAATTTAAATCTGCCACCTTGGGTTCAGTTACAATTAAAGTGCCATATGCTGATATGTGTGTGTGTGTGTGTGTTTGTGTGTGTGCAGATGGAAGAAGATGAAAGTTTGGATTTACTAACACGAAGGAGGCGCGCGAGGGGTTAAATGGTCTAGATTTAGATGAGCTCTTCCTCCATCTGATCTGAACTGCTGTGTGCACTTTAATAAGCACTTTCATTTATATTAAAGATGCAAATGTAGCCTTTACAGGGAGATTGATATGCATGGAGGAAGTGTGCGAGTGTATGTGTGTGCACCGCTTTATCAAGGTCCTCTGTTCATTAGCCTAGTGTAATTGTGTTAGCTGTGTTGCTGGCAGGGCGGGAAGAAAATATCTGTGTGTAAAGGTCACATCAGAGGAGAGATGACATACGGATAGATGACACACTCATGCACACATGACGTTCACGCACATACTGCCGTCCGCATCCGCCAAACATCTACAGCGAGACGCACACAGCCACATTCTCAGATGGAGACAGCTTTGGTTGTGGCTGCTAGTGTGTTTTGCCCTAAGGTATGCATATGTCTTTGAGTGTGTGTGTGTGTGTGTGGTGTGTGTGTGTAGGTGTAGGTATGTGTAGGTGTGTGAGTGGCTGCTCCAAGTGGCAGTGTTTAATCAAGTGTGATATTCCTCCTCTCTAAGCTTGGCATCTGCAGTGTAGGCAGCAGAAAGAGCAGATAAATTATCTCCTGTGGTGTGTGTGGTGCTCATAGGATTTCTTTTTTTTTTTCACGAGTCTATGACTGTCATTCCGCTGGTTTTTGTAGACCTATGCAGCATTCGATCATATTATGAGATGAAAAACCAGAATGCAGTCAAAGAAATCTCGCTGTCTACACATACAGGCTTTGAAGACAGGATTAGAATCATAAATAGCAACAGAAATGACAGTGAGAGCGCACATATACATAAACCTATCCCCAAATAACTTCCTTCCAGTTAGTGGGTGTGAGAGCCCTCTTACGTGATGAAGTGCGCGGCTTGTTTGTGCCGTGTAAAATGAAATAAAATAACTTTTCCGTTTGGGCGAGTAGTTGACACGTTATACCGGTTAGGATCACACTATTTCCTGCCTGTGCGTGGGTATATAATTGTGGCTCTTCAGAATGGATATGTGCAATATTAACTATCCTTATGATAGAAGTTCTTAATCATTTAAAAAGGTGCAATCAGAAATTTTCGTGACTTCTCTAATAAAAGGGAAAATGTAATTTAAATTCGGCCTTATGTCCCATTGCTTCGATCACCACCAGGAACTTCCTTTCTTATCCTTTGCATCGGTCCATATTTATTTGCCATGGTGGGGGTGGAGAGACGTCGCTGTTACGGCCTCTGGCCTCGGAGGAAGTCAGCCGGCCTTCCTTTAAGGAAATCCAAGCGTGCCAGGACCCACAGACGATTGGCTGGCTGGGGACCCGGGGGGTTGCACCTCCGGGGAAAAGGACCAATCAGCGACTGATTGTACTCACATGCTTCTGTCTGTGAGCCTTGCTTGTGAAACTGTTTAAGGTGTGGAATTTTTTTTAATAGTGTTTGGTTGTGTTACTGCCCGTGAGGCTAGCTTTATTTTCTACTCGTACGTGAACCTGTTATTTTCTTTCTTCATCTGTAGATAAAACTGTGCCCTGACTGATCTCCCTCATGTGGGTCATTTATGTTACCTCCCATGTCCCCTAGCAGAGCCTGGTCGTAACAGTCGCTGACTGATCTTTAGGCCTGTGTGAGTGAAGACTAAGAAGGAACTTATAGATGGAGACTTATACAATATCAGTAAGCCAAGCAGTGTAATCATGGCAGGACTGTAATCATTTGTTGGCCTTATTTTTGCTCTTAAGTCGTAGTTAGCTGCAGAACAGAAGGGAATTTAGTACCTAACTTAAAGAGACTTGCTTAAAAAAGGGTATAAGCCAGAGGTGCAGTATTGCATGAGGTGAATAAGACAGGTGTTTTGTCTTGGCCTAAACATAAAGAAATACTGTAGTTTGGGTTCCAGATCTGATTATGTGTAAAACCATAAAGCAGAGAGAAAGCCACAATAAAGCGGTGAAATGAAAACTTTCTCTTTAGTCTGCAGGACAGCAGCTGCTGCTGCAGGACATCTCCAAAATCTATCTGTTATTTTTCACAGTTTTATTCATCAGCTTGATTTTCTTTTTAGGAGCATAAAGGACATTCAAAGGGTGGTTAGTGACCTGCCAGAGTGGCTGATGGAGTAGGTAATTATCAAAATTTACCAGTATTTGGCTCATTGCTGCTGTTAATTTTTCAAGTAACTATTCTTCGCAGCCAAAAGGCTTTTATCATGATTATCAGCAGCAGCAGTTATTTTAACCTCTTAGCACCTCTTTAAATGATTGAAACATTCTGACTGTGTTCAGAGCAGCTCCGAAAGCAAAGTGGACGTGCTACTTCAATTGGCCATTACGTTATGATTGAACCCATAGATAGGTTCACTGTCAAGTCACAGCACTCGTTTTCTGTTATTTCCATGAAAATGAGGCTGTTATCGCCTGCATTTGAAGCCTCATGTATAAAATCTTCGCATTGATGATCAACTTATAGATACTGATGTTTGTAAGAGTTTTTAGTGCAGAGCAGTGTGCTCAGACTGCTGTGCCACAATAATGCAGAGCTGACAGATTGGATGGTTGGTGTCCTGGGGTTTTACATATTAAAATATTATTTTTCCAAAACACTTAAGACGTCACTGGAAATTTGGAAAGATTGACCATGTGCTGATACAATAAAGCTGACAAGGTAGAGCTGGAGAAACCACCTCCATCATCTGCAGGGGTATACCAGGGGAACTGTCAGAGAGATGGAATTTAGGCTTACAATAAAAACAGAAGCACCGGCGTGCAAGTTTGACTTCTCTGTAAATTAGCTCGTACACAACGGACAGCTTAATGCATCTCTATGGTCACAGTGAGCGTGCAGCTAAGGTCACAGAGCCTATAAATGATAAAACTGCAGCAGCTTAAAAGAAACAGTGTGCACACTTGGGCAAACAGTATTACATCAGTCACAGAGTTTGGTTTTAGTTCTTCAGCTGCTGGTAATATTGTAGGATTGGTGATGATGCATATTTATCAGACATGTCTCAACAACTTCTGGTTAGATTCTCATTAAGCTTCAGGTGGACATTTGTGGTTGCCAACAATGACATTTCTGGTCTCAACAAGTGCACTGCATGGACAAAGGTTCTGAGCCACTTCTCTGTATGTTTTCGGCCTTTTCAGTCCCATTGTCACAGGTAAATAAAGTCAGGCACCTAGTATTTTAGCTTTCTGACTATAGCATTTATTTCAAAGAACCACTGTGGTTAAGTGTGCAGAGCCTTTAGCATGGTTGTATACTCGCCGTTATGGTTTAAAGAGAGTCTAAAATGCCGATTTTTATGGCAGTGAATCAACTGAAGATATTCAAACAACAGGACAAAGTGACACTTGCTCATGAACCTATCTGCCATCTAACACTGCAGCTCCTCTTAGCTTTGCAGAAGTGAGGGGATGCTTTCAGCACTCTAACATATTACTGGAAACCGAAAACAGAGCTCAGAGGACAGCTAATATGGGATTATTGGATCGGAAACAAAAACAACATTATGTTTAACCCTGTCTGTCACAATAATTCCAGTATTATAAATATATAGTAAGCATGCACTGGTTGAGCAAAATAGGCTAGAAAGACCGCATCTATAATATAACTGTGGTAATAATTGCACCTGTGCTTTGGTGCATTATGTAATTATAGTTAATGGTATCGGAGTATTTACTTTCAAAGTCCTTAAAATGAAAATATACCTTGATAATGATTATTATCATTATTATTAATATTATTCTCAGACTCATACAGAACAGGTGTTGCCACATCAGTGTGTTTAAATTTCTGCCCTGCTAATGACAACTGAACATTTGTACTAACAACCAGAGGTGTGGACTCGAGTCACATGACTTGGACTCGAGTCAGACTCGAGTCATTAATTTTATGACTTTAGACTTGACTTGAAAAAATGTTCTAAGACTTGTGACTTGACTTGGACTTTTACACCAATGACTTGGGACTTGAATTGGACTTGAACCGGTTTACTTGAAAAGACTTGATATTTTACCCCAAATATAAAATTTAACATGCATATTATATGGAGATTGAAAATGTGACGTCATTCACGGGTAGAACCATCAGAATCAGAATCAGAATCAGAATACTTTATTGATCCCTGGGGGAAATTATTTTTTGTTACAGTGCTCCATTTTAAACCAACATTAAGACAAGACAGACAATACGCTAACTAAGAATAGTACAATATATACATATATATACATACATACATACATAAGTCACTTATAAATAAATATTTGGAAAAGAAACATGTGTAGTTGTAGCAGCAAACAGTGTGTTAAGTGGATGCGTTGTACAGGGAGATGGCCACAGGCAGGAATGATTTCCTGTGTCGTTCAGTGGTGCTTTTCGGTAATCTCAGTCTCTCACTGAACGAGCTCCTGTGACTGACCAACATGTCATGGAGTGGGTGGGAGGTGTTATCCAACATTGTCTTTATCTTGGACAGCATCCGCCTCTCCGACACCACCTTGAGGGAGTCCAGCTCCATCCCCACAACATTGCTGGCCTTACGGATCAGTTTATTAAGTCTGTTGGCATCTGCGACCCTCAGCCTGCTCCCCCAGCATGCAACAGCATAGAGGATCGCACTGGCCACCACAGACTCATAGAAAATCCTCAGCATTTTCTGGCAGATGTTGAAGGACCTCAGTCGCCTCAAAAAATAGAGACGACTCTGGCCCTTCCTGTAAAGTGCTGTGGTGTTTTTAGCCCAGTCCAGTTTATTGTCAATGTGTACTCCAAGGTATTTATAGTCCTCCACAATGTCAACACTGACCCCCTGGATTGAAACAGGGGTCAAGTGTTTCCTGGTCTTCCTGAAGTCCACGATCAGTTCCTTGGTCTTTGCCACGTTGAGCTGCAGATGATTCTGCTCACACCACGTGACAAAGGAGTCGACCACAGCCCGGTACTCTGTCTCATCATCCCTGCTGATGCATCCAACCACCGCAGAGTTGGATGCACCGCAAAGGATTCTGGGAACTCGTGGCAAGCGGTACTAGCGCACGCAGGCTTTCAATTAAAATCAGTCACACAGCGATAAAAAGAAACACAAAAATGTCAAGAAGCTGTTGTATTATTAACTGCAATAGCCGGTCGCATGACAGCCACGGGAAGCCGACGGGTAAAGAGATCGGTTGTTATCGGATTACGTCGTTGAAGAGAAATTGTTCGAGCCATGTTTCCGAAGTAACAAAGAGGCGACTGGATTGCAGCCATTCAAAGATCAAATATAACGTCCTAGAACACTCCAGCTCACAGGTTAGTCTGCTCCAAGCATTTACACAAAGGTCAGTTTGCTGTTGTAGTTAATGCGTCATTTTTCTTAACATAATTGGTGATATAGGTTACAAGCAAGTCTGGCGCTGAACAGAAATTGTCGCGCTATGCTCCTTTGTTTATTGTGCATAAATAGTGAATTGTCCTGACACAATATTGCGTTTCGCTTCTGTTATTATGGTACACTGACAAAAACATATACTTTTATTCACAGGATAAAACAGGTTTTTTGTATCACTAATTGCCCAGTACGATTACAGCATACAATATTATTGTCACTGCTACATTTCTGTGATGCTACCAGAAATTATTTCCACTACTAATTAATTACCGTTGAGCTCAAAGGTTATATTAATAAACGGTTAACGAATGTGTATTTATGAAGACGATTTGTGAGACTGGTAAACTTATGATACGTACGATGGTCTTTCGTTCTACACGGTGCATTTCAAGGTCCTGCACCCATCCGTCGATAAACTGTACCTGGACTTGTTGCAGTGACCGGAAGTTACTAAACTTCATGAGTGTATGCACTCACTCCAAGAACCGTATAATTATAAATATGCATATAAATATGCTAAGATGAGATAGCTGACTTCATCTAACTAGCAAATGTTTTCCAGGCTACGTTGGTGATACAGTTTTTTTTAATATGTATGATATTTTTGTCATGCGATTTTAAAGCTGGTCCTACAACCGCATCCAAGAATAACATGCAGCGTATCTCAGAACTGTCGGTGAAAATTATTCTTGGAGCTAAGTTTAATTGAGCTGCATTTTAAAGAGGTGCAATTTCACAATTTGTGTATATTTTCTAAGTTCACTATTTTGTATGTGTTGAGAAAAACACAGATTTTAAAATTACATGGTCTAATATTTACATTTAGCATAACTGCAACATTATTTTTTCGTTTGTTTTTTTTAAAGACTCGAAAGGACTTGAAATTCAAAGTTTCAGACTTGTGACTTGACTCGGACTTTTACACCAGTGACTTGAGACTCGACTCTGACTTGCCTGACATTACTTGAGACTTGACTTGAGACTTGAGGATAAAGACTTGAGACTTACTTGAGACTTGCAAAACAATGACTTGGTCCCACCTCTGCTAACAACCCCAGTTTATTGCAGGTGTTATGGCACTGCCGCAACAATAAAACAGGTTTCTATTGCAGTTTGGATATAAAGTCTCTCAACCAGGATGGATGGTGATATCCATCTTGCCTCTAGATATAAAACTACAGTACGCACATACTTTCCCATCTGCCTCCCTATACATAGACCCATTAGCAACTTTGTATAATGTTTTCTTCCTTCTTCGATTTTCTTTATGCCGTTGTTTCTGTAGTCTGTCCTTTATTTCTACATGCATGTACATACACATACACACACTCAAGCGCACTGATTTTCAGAGTTCAAATGAATGGCCCGTGCAGTTTCTTTCTTTTGTTTTCGCTTTCCCCCCCATCTCCATCCTTCATCGCTCTCTCCCGCTCATTTTCTTAAACTGCAAAATTGCTGTTCTGCGGTTGGGAGCCAGCTTCGATTATCTGCGGCAAATTCTCTGATAAAGAACAGTGTTTCTGGGCCTATTCAAGCCCTTAAAGCCCCTCTAAATGGCTTTAGCTGCAGGGTCCCCTCTTTGGAGACTATAAACATACACATACGCACACTCCATGCAGTGATTTCAACACCCATCGTGGGAATAATCCAACTGCAGAGTCATTTTTTTTTCTTTTTTTTTCTTTTTTTATTATTAAAGGCTTGTCAGCACATAAAAATACCTGTATCTTGCTCTCTCTGACATTTCTATCCACTCAAGCATCTGTTAATACCCTGCTGCTGGACAGTAGTCTGTGTGCCTGCCGCATGTAGGATGCCAGGTCATGCTAGAATTATTTTCTGTTCACAAGAGAGGAAATGTTGGTGTTTTGTATTAAAGGAGACCGTAATCTTAACACAAAGGACAGGATGTGTCATTTCCTCACAGAAGCCCAGGTTGCTTTAATAGTAGCCTTTAGCTGGATAATCAAGCACAGTAATAACATGGTCACCAAAACCATTTGTTAGTAGTTTTGGCACTGGTGCAAAGTCCTGCTGGAAAAGGAAATCACCTCTTCCAAAAAGGTTGTCCATAGATGGAAGCATGAAGTGACCTAAAATCTCCTGGTAGACGACTGCGTTGACTTTGCACCACCACCAATGCCAGCACATGACAGAGCATCACAGAGTCCAGTTACTTCATATGGACTTCAAACACCTTGGATTCTTGGACCCTGAATCTAAAGCCTTGATTTCCAAATGAAGTGCCAGATTTTCTTTCATTTAAAAAGAGAATTTTAAACCACTGAGAAACAACCCAGTTCTATTTCTTCTTATCCCAGGTATAGCTCTTCTGACTTAAATTTTGATATTAGGAATCTGACCATTTTAGTCCCTTTCCTGAATGCAATTCAATTCAATTCAATTCAGTTCAATTCAATTTTATTTATATAGCACCAAATCACAACAAAAGTCGCCTCAAGGTGCTTCATAGATACGGAGAAAAACCCAACAATCATATGACCCCCTATGAGCAAGCACTTTGGCGACAGTGGGAAGGAAAAACTCCCTGGTTCTGCTGGAAGAAACCTCCAGCAGAACCAGGCTCAGGGAGGGGCGTGGCCATCTGCTGCGACCGTTTAGGGTGAGAGAAGGAAGACAGGACAAAAGACATGCTGTGGAAGAGAGACAGAGATTAATAACAGATATGAGTCAATGCAGAGAGGTCTATTAACACATAGTGAGTGAGAAAGGTGACTGGAAAGGAAAAACTCAATGCATCATGGGAATCCCCGGCAGCCTACGTCTATTGCAGCATAACTAAGGGAGGATTCAGGGTCACCTGGTCCAGCCCTAACTATATGCTTTAGCAAAATGGAAAGTCTTAAGCCCAATCTTGAAAGTAGAGATAGTGTCTGTCTCCCGAATCCAAGCTGGAAGCTGGAAGCTAATTATTTAAGACCTTGTATGTGAGCAGCAGGATTTTGAATTCAATTCTGGATTTAACAGGAAGCCAATGAAGGGAAGCCAAAAACAGGAGAAATATGCTCTCTCTTTCTAGTCCCTGTCAGAACTCTTGCTGCAGCATTTTGGATAAGCTGAAGGCTTTTCAGTGAGTTTTTTGGACATCCTGATAATAATGAATTACAGTAGTCCAGCCTGGAAGTAGTTTTTCAGCGTCATTCTGAGACAGGATATTTCTAACTTTAGAGATGTTGCGCAAATGGAAGAAAGCAGTCTTACATATTTGTTTAATATGTGCGTTGAAGGACATATCCTGGTCAAAAATGACTCCAAGGTTCCTCGCAGCGTTACTGGAGGCCAAGGTAATGCCATCCAGAGTAAGAAGCTGGTTAGATACCATATTTCTAAGCTTTTCAGGGCCAAGTACAATAACCTCAGTTTTATCTGAATTAAGAAGCAGAAAGTTAGCGGCCATCCAGGTCTTTATGTCTTTAAGACATTCCTGCAGTTTAACTAATTTGTGTGTGTCATCTGGCTTCATAGATAGATAGAGCTGGGTGTCATCTGCATAGCAGTGAAAATGTATGCTATGTCTTCTAATGATACTGCCTAAGGGAAGCATGTATAATGTAAACAGAATTGGTCCTAGCACTGAACCCTGTGGAACTCCATAATTAACCTCAGTGTGTGAAGAGGACTCTCCATTTACATGTACAAATTGGAGTCTATTAGATAGACTGAAGACACCTGTGTGAGGCAACTCTTCATGCTCTCACACCTGCCTTAAGAGTTTGAAAACAGAAGGCAACAGGACTTCTTTTAGTGACAAAAACCGATTCATCCCAATGACAAAACTCCCAAATGCAAGCTAAACAACATAGTATATGCTGTGCTGTAAAGTAAGGAGTGACCGTATGTCAGCACTGGAGAAACCAAACGGCCATTCCACAAATACATGGCACAACATAGAAGAGCCACCTCGAGCATACAAGACTCAGCTGTACACTTAGACCTAAAGGACAAAGGATTGTAGTGTTCTTATTTTGGACCTAGAAGACAGGTTTTTTTGACAGAGGACTACAAGAGGCCATGGAGTGAATTATGAACTACCTACAATACAGTCTTGATATCTCTTCCTAGGGACTTTAACCTCCATTCACATCTTACTCTAGGTGACCTCAATAGGTCACATGATAGGGTAGGGTCAATCTCACAGTGGTTTTACCTTTAATCCCTGGTGATGGTTATGACCCCTGTTTTTTTTCTTTTCAAAATTTGGTTAATGTGTCAACATGATATAGTGGGTCAATGACCCTCAGGACCACCTCCAAAGGGGACAACCCCCATCAGGGGTTAAATACCTGGGACTCTCCACTATTTTGCTTTTAGAACTGAGGAAGCCTCTTGGACGAGGGGCAAAACATCTTCACAAACTTAAAGAAGTCCATTTGCCATCTCTTTTCATGCTTTTACGTCTACCATGACTGGATGAGTAAGAACATACACAGACAAATGACACCAGCCTCAGTCCATCCTTTGTGGAGCTCTCCCAAATTCTTAAATCGAGCATTTGTTGATGATCTCAAAGCTGCGGTCATCCCTGTCCCATCTGTACATTTTCCTGCCACATTTTTAACATGATTCGATATAGCACTCTGCAAACAGCCTGCCTTTTTCAGCAAAGACCTGCGGCATATCCCCTTTTTGGATGGTGTCAGTGATCACCATCTGGGCAAGCGACAAGTCAGCAGTTTTACCTATGTTGTGGTTGTTTGTGATGAAATGGAGTGAGAGATACAGAGTATTCATACTGTTTAAGCAATAACTGTCAAAGTTAACAGAAAAATGGCATTTTCACTTTAAAATGCAGTGAATATAGAATATATGAAAAAATACAAAGAATTTTTCATTGATATTCTAATTATTTGAGATGATTTTTTTAAGCCAAACTAACCCTCAGAGCTGACCTCCAAAAGATTCGGTTGGGTTATCAGGCATGATCCAATAGCCCTGTGTTAATATGTGCTAAATCATCATATTGATGCTCCTCCAGGATCAACATTGCAACTGATAAATGATATCTAAGCATTCAGTTAGCATTAGCCAATAAGTTAGCAAATTTATTAAAAAGTACATTTGGCTAACAGAAACCCTAGCTTAATCATATATTTATTATGTTGTACAAATTAATAAATAAAACAACTGCAATGCTAACGATTTGTTTATTTGTAAACAAAGACATGTTTTTCTATGCTGTGCTATGCAACAATCATCATGAACCAGCATTATTTTCATGTTGCAGGAACAACGCCAACATGGTGGTATCAGCTGTCTTGCTTAACGTCAGAGAAACTGAACTGGACTGAACCTTAACCGCTGGGGCCAAGTATGAGTAATAACTAGAAGAGACAATTTAAAGGGTTTGTAATTTATGCAAAATATTAATAATGCTTAAAAGCCTAGAGGAAGATTTCATCATTTTTTAAAAGACTGTGTAGTTTCTCCTCATTAGCTATGCATTATCTTTGTGATCCAGCCCATGCACATGACCTCAACAACAGAAGCGAGATCTATGAAAAACAAATCAACACAAAAATAACAAAAAAAACCCCAAAACTGCTGTTTTTGTTTGTTTGTACTTGTGTGTAAGTAGTTTGAATTGCTGCTCTGCCTCTACCCTCCACCTTTTTGTTTCAAGGACAGTACTAGAAAACTAGTGCGGGGAAACACTCGCGTACAAACATCAGGTACCAGTTGATGGATCTGAATGTTTTTAACAACAAAGAGGTGTTGACACACTCGTACCTTCCACGGGCAAAAAGTTGCTGTTGACATTTCTGCAAGAATCCATAAAAAAAAAGAAAACATTGACTTTTCATGTTGTTGTAGTGGAGTAGATTGTAGTGTTTTTGTATTATTTTTTTTTATTGTTTTTTGGGGGATGTGTGACATGACAATCAGAAACTCAACAATGTTTAATAAAACATATTTTACTCTAAATCATTTTAATGGATGAGCTGCATGTCACCAAACAACCATTACGGTTCATTTTTCCCCCTCCGGGCCTGCAGTAATTTTATGGCCAGCTGTAAACTAATGCATTATGTACTTTAATCAAAACAATAGAGCATGTCCTCTCCTTTATCAGGTTACACTAATGTTCAGAAAACAACTGTAAAAAGCATAGGTAACATTTTTCTCCCCCTACTCACAGCTTTATAATAGGTGTTTTAATTTGAGAGGCATGACCCACCTTTCCCCTTGACTGGGAAAACTATCACTGCATTGCTACACTCATCATCACCCACCCCACCGACATGTATAAAATTAATAGTGAGTGCTTCCCTTAATGGGTGTGTGTCTGGCCCAGTGAGAGTAGCAATCCACTCACAAATGACACAGGTTGAAATAAAATTGACACCACAAAAAAATGTAAAGAGGGCTTTTAATATTACTCTGCTTACATACAGCGTTTTTTTTAATCTTTGGTGTTTAAGGTATAACTTTGTGCAAGTTATTGTGGGCAGAATTGATATAAATGTAGCTGAGGTGATTTGCGCGTTTGCTCCTTTTGAACAAAAGTGCGGAACAGTTGTCAGGATTTCATTTTATCTGGAAAAAATCCTTAAACCCTTTCCATTCTGGCGAGCTTGGGGGAGACAGAGCGAGTGTATTGTAGGCGAGACTCAGTCAGATTAAGAATGATTAAGGCTCATCCACTCAGCTCTGCTCGCTGTGGATTCCCACTGCACTTTCTGAAAGAGTGATGGCTGATCTGCACCTGTCAGCTTGAAAAATAAGCGCGTGTGAGCGGGAGTTTGTCTGCCTGTATCTCTGGCTGTGTTTATGCAAGTGTGTGTTTTTCCCCAGGAGATTTACGCCTTCCTGCGTCTGTTTGAGTGTGCCTGTGTGTTTGTGTGTGCTCCCTAAAAAAAAAGTATACTTAGAATGCAACTTTTACCTAAGCTTCTGTTTCCATGTGTGCGTGAACAGCTTTTTATGAATGAAGTCAAATTACTGCGCTGCCTGCTTCATCCTTCTCATCATCTCATTTAGATTGTTAGAATCAAATTTTCTGTGTGTGTGTGTGCGTATGTAATAAACTGTGTTAAACCACAGAGATGTATTTTCTTAATTTTTAATTGATTTCTATATAACTAAAGGATGTTAATGTGTGTGTGCAGTGTGAAGCCACCTCTCTATCGGTTTGCTTTCTTTTGTGTTGTGTGTGTGTGCATGCAGCTGTCTGTGAGGTCAGTGTGTCTGTTGTGGAATGCGGCTGTAAATGAACCACTGTGTCCCCACTGCATGGTGCAGCAGCCCACATGTGCACACACACACATAGAGTCTGACCCACATTCTCTTTATACTCACACAAACACGTCTTTTGGGGGAATTCATGTATGAATCTAGGTTTTGCAGTCCTGGAACAGTTAGATTATCTTATATTAGCCAGTGCCCAGTACCATCCATCCATCCACCCAATTTCTCCGCTTATCCAATTCAGGGTCACAGTGGACCTGTAATAGAGCGAGAGCCGGTGTACACCCTTGGTAGGTCACCAGTCTGTCATATGGCTAACGCATAGAGAACCATTCGTGTTCCCATTCACGACTATGACTAATTTAGAGTCACCATTTCCTCTAACATGTAGGTGTTTGGACTGTTTGAGTCCAGTTTACAAGAAGAGAACCCACAAAAGCACAGGGAGAACATGCAAACTTCACACAGAAAGGTGGATTCGAATCCAGAACTTTCTTGCTGTGAGGCAAATCCAGCAATTTGATTCTGTATTATAATGACAACCAATACAATGCTGGATCTAAATATTTTAGATGTCATGACATATACAGTAGTACTGGTTTTGGCATCATCCATTTGTTTTTTCATACGAAACAAAACACGATATTTATCCGTTTTTTATCCTATGTTTGGTTTCATTTCTGCAATCACAGTTATCATTACTGGCAGATATAGCAGTGGCACGTTGAGAGAAAACAACATTACCAATAAATACTGTTCAGTGAAATACATGGCTAACTCCCTCCCTTCCTACTGGTCTTTCTTTATATCTGTCCATCTGTTGAAAACCAGGAAAGGAGGATGTGAGTCGACTACAGTCTGCAGTATTAGTACTTGTCAATATTACGACTTTTGGAAAATGGATTCCAAATAGAAATCTCCTCACGTTCACAAGTGTGTCCGTCTCCTATCCCTCTTCTCACATCTCCTCCTCTGCTGTCCTTACCTGACCTGTACTGTGACTGTAATTTTGCTACCATCTGTTGCAATAAGCGTGGAGTTTTTTTTGTTTGTTTTTTTTTTTACTTTAAAAGATCCCATCAGATTTTCTAAGCATAGGCTGATTGTGTCTACCTTGACATATCTAAAAGAAAATCAGTTGGTGTGCTCATTTATGATGGCTTACCATTGACTTTTGCATATGACATACCCGTTCACATTGTCAGTACTTTAAGTACTGTCAGGTATTTATTAAGGGGGCTCCCTTATTCACAAGAGGTCACCACAGCAGATGTGTCTACATGTTTGATTTGCCAGAGATTTTATGCCAACTGTCCTTCCTGACACAAACCTCACATTTATCCGGTCTTGGGGCTGAAACTAGGAGTACACAACCGTATGAATCCCTGAGTTTGGCTCTGTGTCTCCTCTTGGAATTAAACCAGGAATCTTCTTTATTAAATACTATCGCTTTGGCATAAAATCTGATTTCACTTCAGAGTGAAATCACTAGCATCTTTTTATTTGCTGCATGGAGCTCGCATTATATTTATTGTTTAATAATTAATTACATCAAGTCTTAGCAATGCAACTCATTTGGATGAGGCATCTTTCATCATTAATTTCAGCCTCCATATATGAAGTGTAAAATTGACATCAAATGACTTACTTTTTCACAAAAAATGTATATACGAGATTTAAAAAAATACCTTAAACAAGTTCTATTTCTATTGTCCCATACGGGGCAACACCTTAGGATTGCAATGGAAAATTCCCACATTAGCTCTCTTGTGTGTAACCATGGTAAACAGTTTTCTGTTGAGTTTGTGGCCTCAATTTTTTCCAAGTCTCATCCAATCAGAGATGAAAATTAAACCCCCTTGAAAGTCAAATGAAACAAAACAGCTGGGTATGTTTTATCCTGTGATTAACAACAGCATGCTGTATTCCACTATTTCTCCTCAGGCCTTCGCTCAAAGTTTCACAAAGGAACTTTACTAAAGAATAGGTGACATTACTGTGGTTACATCATTTATGGGGGAAGGGAACTAGAAAAACTGTGTCCATGGGATAGGAAGTTCTATATTTGACAATACAAACCACCAGACTTATGTAATATTACTGCAGCAATTGTTGTCTTATTCGTCAAATTTAAAGCAGCAGTTGAGATCTGTTAATGTGAATATTAGCATGAGAAACTGTTCAAGAAAAGTCTACTCTTCACTTAGCCCAGACACTGTGGTCTGTGCCCCCCACAAGCCAGAAAAACAGCTCCTCCTGCATCGAAGTGGTTGCCTACTCATGATTTGTGAGTTAGGTTGAACAAAGTCTCTCCTAATTAGGTCCCCTTCAGGTTCTCCAGGTTAAACGTCTTGATTAGCTCCGAACTCTATGAAAGCTAAATTCCAAATAACTTCAGGTGTAAAAGTGAATGAAACTTTTTGGAGTTAGACGTAAACCCCATTTAAACTGTAGCAACCCGATTATGGTGACGTGATTATAAGTTGAAATCCAAACCTCTGGGCTCACGTCCTTTAACATTTACTGAAAATGTTGAAATGTACTCACTCACTTTTTATCATTATTTGTAAATATGTGTACAAATGGTTGGTTTTTTGTACTGTTTTCATCAATAAATGTCAGCAACAAAGGACATACAAAGGACATGTGTTGATTTTTCCCTAAGATGGCAAACTGAAACACTCCACTCCCAAACCCCCTCAATCACTCACCCCCACTCCCCTCCCTCCAGAATTCCTAGGTAACGACCTAATATACATATGAATGACTCCAGCATTTGACTGACTGCTCTCCGGCTTTTAAAGGTAGAAAACCAAAATGACTGCTCTCCGGGGGTCTAAGTGTTAATCAACAAGGTAATAAATGTAGGTCAAGTTTCCAAGCAGCTCAGTCCAACTCCAATGTTTTCTTTCTCTATGGCTCTTTGTCCAGAAAAAAAGTGTTTAAATTGGAAAAGTATAAATGTTTATACTTTGCCTGAGGTTTTCAAAGTTTCATTATGTATGCCTTGTGTACGTATTGTACAGTTCACATATAAGCTGATGCGTGTGGATGACTGTTTGACAAGTAATTAAGATGGACCAGATGCAGAATACGCTCACACATATACAAACAGACTCGCACGAAGCGAGGCCGGCAGGCATGAATGTGAGCTCCATGCTGAAGAAGTGGTGTGTATAAATTTGCTTAAGTGTTTGGCTTAGGTCTGTGGCTGTGTGTGCAATCGATGTGCCAACAGCAATAAATCAACTCGGGGCAGACCTGAATGCCTCAACAGCTTCATCTGACGTGGCAGGTGGGCTTGGGGATAGCCCTGACACAAAAACGTGCACACGTTTAGAGGTGAAGGCCTTTATCAGATGAGATGCTGATCAGCTTCAAAGAATTAATGATGCGATATATCAGGTGATATATCAAGTGCCATATTTTCCTGATTAGAGGTGGCTTTAAATGATGAACAACAAGAACACCAGATAGTATTTTGCGTCACTTTAGAAGCTTGGGCTTTAGTATGGAGTTGCAAATGCCTTTTGCCAGCAGACTCCAGTGATGGACAGGTAGTGTCGATAAACACTCTGTACAAGTTTGTTGGTCTTAAGCTTTTAATTTCCCCAGGTGTGGATGTCCCAGCAAGTTTACCCCAAGGTCAGACTGTGCAATGCTCAGAGAAAATACAAAAAAGCCCCAGAGCTGCACCTCAGGCTCTACCAACTTCACTTTAGCACATTAAATGTTAAAACTAATTTACTGTACAGCATTACCAGGAGATCTAAAAAGAACACAGTAACATAGCTTAGGTTTGCAACGTTACATGTGAACAAACCACCACTTCTGGAACAATGTCCTTTGATTGGGTGCTACTAAAGTGGAGATGTTTGGCCTTAACGCACTGAACTCTGTTTGGTGAAAACCAAATGCAGCATATCAGCCTAACTGCTTTATTACCTACTAAGCACGGTGGTGGAGGTGTAATGATTTGGGCTTGTTTTCCATCCACAGAATCATGAACTCTTCTGTGCTCCAAATTCAGCCAAATTGGGTCAATGGTAGGGCTGGGCCATATTATACCTTTCACAGTAATACCGGTACAATTTTAAGCAATGATAAGAAAATTAAATATCGCGATAGAATATGGGTAAAACGCGCAGGCGCAGTGTTTGTGTTTTCAAACGCTCATACGCACATGGCGGAAAAAGCATGGCAGCGACGGAGAATGAGAAGGGCGAAAGCAGATTGTTGAATGAAACAGATGAACCAGAATTGGTTTGTGAAAATTGCGCAACTTCAGTGGTGTGGAACTGGTTTGGTTTTCGTCCATCACCAAAACACAATTTTTTGTAGAACATGCCACGTCGTGGCAGAAAGCAGAACCAACAAGTCCTCCCTGTAAGAACAGCTGCTTGTTTAAGTGAAAATAAATTGATGGGTTTTTTGCACTAATAGAGTTGTGGAGTTGTAAAGTATTTTGTCTCGTGCCAGTTATATCTTTATCGCAAATTTTCAAATATGTATCATGATAAATATTTTGGGTCATATTGCCCTACCCTAGCCAACAGGACAATGGTTCTAAGCACATCAGCAAATCTACAACATAATGGCTAAAAAAGAAAAGAAACATGGTGCTGCAATGGCTAGGTCAAAGTTCAGACCTCAACCTGACGGAAATGCTGGCAAACATTTCAGTCAGACATGTAAACAGACATGTGCAGCTTAAATCTATAAAATAAGTGCAAAAATCGAAATTGTAAAATTTGTGAAAAATAAACATTCACAAAATACAATAACCATATAAAAGAGTGACAGAGACATGAATTGGGAGGCAACAAAGGAAGAAAAATTGGTTTCACATCAGTTTACTCTGTCGCATTTTTCTTTTATCATTTGTGAATCCATATTCACATTTCTAGCAAACTTACCTCTTAATAACTGCTATTTTCTTCTTTTGATCTAATTCCAACATAAAAGAAAATACTTTCAAATCACTACCTTGTGTTTTTCAGTTCATGCGTTCCTCTTTCCTCTCATCTTTTTGTCCCAGTTTAGTCAAACAGCGCCTGTAATCATCACTCAGCTCCGCTGGCTATTGAAGCAATACGGCCACAGAGTTCACATGTGCTGTGTGGTTTTCACTTATTAATAGAATGTGTAAAGTACATCAGAGAAGGTGAGACAAAAATGTTCAACAATAACCGCACATTCTTATGTTGTCATTTAGTATAGCATGCAAGTCTTCTCCTTTCTCTTAAAGTGTTTGTGTATTATGATAAAGTGCACGCGCGGTGCCTGACTGCATGTGGGAAGGTTCGTTTTATGTCACTTAAGTTTACATGTGTGAGGGTATGCGGCACGATGAAGTCAATGAGGTCTGTGATAGGGTTTAGAAATGCTTTTGACTGCGTACTGTATGTGTGTGTTATATGTTCACATTTTTTTTATGTGTCCAGGATGCTAACAGTGGGTTTATTGTCCTGATGGGACAGGCAACAGCATCGTCATCTGGGCCACTGTAATCATGGCTGGGCAGGAGATGAAAGACACTATTGACAAGAAGTGTCTGAGAGAAGAGAGAGAGAGGGAGAGGAATGTAATGAAAGGGAGAAATAAGGAACAGCGGCAGAAACAGGAGACGGGAATAGTTTGCTGTCCAAACTCCATTATGAAACAAGCCTTCGCTTTGTTCTCTGCATGAACTAATGAAAAGAAAATTGAACAGTACTGTATGTGGTTAGCCTTTGAACCGCTATTTTGTTTTTGTGCTGGTTAGTCTGACAGACATTGCATATCCATATCCATACCCCTCATTGGTTTGAGGGCTACAGTTATAATGCTCCAAGCTTGGGATCTAAACTGGCCT
Source organism: Copadichromis virginalis (assembly GCF_057382275.1). NCBI lineage: Eukaryota > Metazoa > Chordata > Actinopteri > Cichliformes > Cichlidae > Copadichromis > Copadichromis virginalis. Next base: position 13,102,734 of record NC_140637.1, read on the forward strand.
CATCTTGGGTTTTCTCTGACATTGCTTGGAGGGGTTGTGCTCAGTTACCTGCTAATGCTAGCATTAGCTAGCTAGTGTGGTTAGCAAAGCAACCGTGTGATTCACTGTGATTTTAATAAGATAGCTAGCAAAAAAGTAGTAATAAAAATAATGGATGTGTTGTGAAATACACGCGACTCAAATTTCAACTTATTAAGTTGACCTTAAAGAACTTTCTTGGATGTAAGGCAAATTTTAATGGTTTGTTAGCATGACCCCATGACCGCCACAAAGTTTTATCAGAACTCAAAACATTTTGAGCTACCTTGATCAATTTTAAACTGATCAATTACATTAAAATTTAATCTCCTACAATTTGAATGAATAGGGAAAATATCTATAGAGACCAAATTGATTTTTCTAGCAGGCTGAAACCATGTTGGGGTTTGCTTTGAAGTTGTTTTGTTTGTTTGTTTGTTTTTGGTACAACGTTTAAACTTCTCCTTTTGGAACAAACCTCAGTTGACCAGTTGAAGAACTTCGCAATTTTTTTTAAAACTTCTGCTGTTGTTTCATTTTGCAGTTTGCTTGTACTTTGTGCGGCCATGAATTGTCACTTTTCCTATCACTTCTGTGCTTTTTGCAGGGTTTTGATATGTCACTTATATTTTGTATGAGCACAGTGTTGCTGGGGCAACATGGATTTTTTTTACAGCATCCCGTTTGACCACTATGACAAAACTGGCAGTAAGCTGACTCTGCAGTGCCGTCAAGCACTACAAGCGTATCCCTTCTTGAACTGCACCAATCATTTCCAGTGAAGTTACACAGAGAGGAAGAGGAAAGCTCTAAAATGGTGGCTTCAGGGTTTGTTAACTTGTAGACATGGATACTTTTTTGCCCAAATAAAAGGCTTTTTATTCACATAGCAAAAAGAGGTTGCCTATAGCCAAATGAATTAGCGCTTATATGCCAAAATCTTTTTGGTTAGAAAAATGCTTCATCTTCAAATCAACCAAGTCAATTTCACCTTCATGAAATTGACTTGGTTGATGTGGTGCAGCTTGCAGGCGCGCCCTGTCCAGGATGTGCTGTGTCTCTGGCCCTGTCCAGTGTCACCTTGGTAGGCTCCAGTGCAAAGTGCATTTTGGGATAATCTCAAGCTTCCCATGACCCTAAACCATAAAAGTGAATATAAAATGAAAGTAATGGAATATAGATGAATGGTCCATCCGCTTTTCTCTTTCCTTACTATTTTCCCTAGTTTTCATTTATAGCAATCTTTCCAGTCATCTCCACTTCCACTGGTATGAAGCCAAATAGCTTTCACTTCTCTCCCTCTCATCGTCTCTTCTGCTTTATCTGCTTTGACCAGTTCCTCCCTCCGCCTTTCTTTTTCAGAAGGCAGGCTGCCTGTATTTCTCTGCTCTGTTTCCCTGTAGTAAATATACTTTAGGACTCTCATGCAGCTCTGCTTGTAATTTATGGGTGTTTACCTGCTATCACACATCAGTGGTTGGCCCTGGGTATGTGTGTGTTTTAGTTTAGGTTTTTTTGTATACGTATAGCAAGCTACCTCTTCTATATGTCTGCTTATGAGCACATCTACAGGTTTTGAGGTGTTTGTGTATTTATGTGTGTGAAAGTGCACCCTGTCCGCTGAATCCTTTAATACCTCCAGACAATCAATAAGCAGAAGAGCAATGCTCAGCCCCTGTCTTCTTTTAAAAGATGCACTCCACCGAGTGGTGCGAGCCAAGAGTCGAGAAGTCAATAAAACAAAGCCGATAGTGCCCTCATTTGTATTTTTTCTTTTTTTGGTTTCTGCTTTCAGCATCTGGTCCTCAGAGTCTGAGTCAGAGTAATATTTAGTGGCTTGTCATTTTGATGTATTCAAATGAATAATTGTTGGCAGTTCTCTGGAAGTGTACAACTATATATTGACAGTTTTCGTTGTTTTTCCTTTTTTTGCAGGGCTGGTGGCAGACAAAGCTGAGGATCAGGGGATGAGGTTATAGAAACGACAGCAGAGACAGGAGGAATAAAGGACGAGGGAAGCCAGTTGCTCGGAAACTCCTCTTTTGCATCTTTTGCACCCCGCGCTCCTCTAAGGCGTTGACTGACCCTGTAAAGGATTACACATTCACACCCCCCTCCCCTCTTCACCACCATGTCTTCCCACCTTAACCCTCCCCTTCTCATCCTCCCCATCCTCTTCCTTGTACTTCCTCTCTCCATCGCTTCTACCTCTACTACTCCTTCCGCATCCCCCTTTCTCTCCTTCTCCCCTCCTGAAGGAGGCCTGACACATTTGGTGGTCAACAACAAAACCGGCGAGGTCTACTTGGGTGCCGTCAACTGGATCTATAAGCTCTCCAGCAACCTCACCAAGCTACGAAGCCACGTCACCGGCCCTGTCACAGACAACCCTCGCTGTTACCCTCCACCTGGTGTACAGTCCTGCCCCCACGAGCTGGTGCAGACCTCTAATGTCAATAAACTCCTTCTGCTCGATGCTGCCCACAACCGCTTGATTGCATGTGGAAGTACTTCCCAGGGAATATGCCAGTTCCTGCGTCTGGATGATTTGTTCAAGCTGGGCGAACCCCACCATCGCAAAGAGCATTATCTATCCAGTGTGGCTGAGGCGGGCACCATGTCGGGCGTCGTGATTTCCCCGGATATTTTTGGAGGCGGAGGGAAGCTCTTTGTCGGCACTCCTATCGATGGCAAGTCTGAGTACTTCCCCACGCTGTCTAGCCGCAAGCTGATGTCCAACGAGGAAAACGCTGACATGTTCAGCTTCGTGTACCAGGATGAGTTTGTCTCTTCCCAGCTCAAGATTCCCTCAGACACGCTCTCAAAGTTCCCCGCGTTCGACATTTACTACATCTACGGCTTCAACAGCGAGCAGTTTGTGTACTACCTCACCTTACAGCTCGACACCCAGCTCACTTCCCCAGATGCGGCCAGCGAGCAGTTCTTCACCTCTAAGATCGTCCGCCTGTGTGTTGACGATCCCAAGTTCTACTCCTACGTTGAGTTCCCTATTGGCTGCACCAAGGACGGAGTGGAGTACCGCCTGGTTCAGGATGCTTATTTAGCCCGGCCGGGGAGCCGGTTGGCACGTTCGCTTGGTATTCAGGAGCACGAGGAGGTTCTATTTACTGTGTTTGCGCAGGGTCAGAAGAACAGAGCCAAACCGCCGAAGGAGTCAGCTTTGTGCCTGTTCACAATGAGGCAGATAAAGGAGAAGATTAAAGAGAGGATTCAGTCGTGCTACAGAGGAGAGGGGAAACTCTCCCTGCCCTGGCTGCTCAACAAGGAGCTGGCCTGCATCAACTCGGTGAGTGTTTGAGACAGTAACTCCCAGAAGTGTTTTCTTTCCTTGTGATCATCCGTACCTGTGTGGATTGTTTCCTCCTATGATTGTGCAACCTTGAATTTAGCATTTTTTAACCCCGGAAAAGGAAAAATTATGTCTTTTTTATTGTTTTTGTGAAGCTTGGTTACAGCTTTTATTTGCTGATAGCCTTTCATTACCTCGCACCTTTCCCAAAGCACTGAAGTGATCACAGATTCAGGTTGTGCCAATACCAGCCGTGTCTGAGAAGGTTCTGTCCAGTCATTGAAGCAATTTTAATAGATTAATTAGAGGTTTTTCATCATCAACACATGATCATAGTGAGGCATCTACTTGGAAAAGTTGGTAGAGCCAACAACCTGAAAACACACCTTTAGTGGGCGTGAGAGAGGTAGGCAGTGAGGTAAACCACTGTAAGCCATGTGAGTAAATAGAGTCTTTAACTTAACAACTCATTATGCATCTATAGTTATTATAAGTGCTTTTGGATTCTTGTTATCGTAGTATTTAAAGTCTCAGTATCATGTCAAAGGGGCCAGGTTACTGCTTTTCCAGAAAAAGGGAGATCCATACTCCTCTCCTCTTCTTAGTGAGAACCAGATATCTACTTAGTGGGTAAAAAAAGAATGTCAGCATATCCTCAGACATGGCAAAGTGATGTTTTCCATTTTGGTTAGGGCAATCAAAGTGTAGGCGCAATTCCACATTTTGTGCCACATGGAATAAATGTTATTATAAGAACAGCATTTTAACATAGTGGGAGAATGTGTTTACATGATCTTTTTAAGAAAGAAGCTGTTTGTTCTAAAGCAGAACATCCAGTCTACCTGCAGCACAGTAGCCAAACTTCCATAAAGTGTCTAATGATCCATGTGAAGGTACCAGATGTGGAACTAAAATACCTAAATTAGAATAAATTGACTTCTGGTTGTCAAGTGCCGAGAGAAGTACCAACACGGGCATGAGCTAGAGGGATCAAAACTTTCATGCATCCCAAATTAGTTTTTAATTTTGTTAAAATGTCCCCATATTTCTTTAGTCTGAGCACACAACAGCTGTCTTGCTGAGATTTTGTGTTGTTGTTTTTTTCTAATAATTTCATCTACAGGTAGTGGATGGCTTGTCTTTGCTCATACTCATAGATGAGCTGGCCTAAGGGTGTCTTAGAGACACAAGTGTGTGTGTGTAAGTGTGTGTGTGCTTCACCTGCTCCTGTCACCCACATGTCACACACACTCACAGCCCAGTATCCTCATGAATAATTCACCTGGTCTCACCTTCTGTTATTTAGTCGGTGCTCCATAACACCCTGCCATAAATCTCTGAACTACTCTCCACCTCTCTGTCTCCATTTCCTCTTCCCCTCTCTGCTATTCCATCTTCTCTTTCGCTCCTACGTCTTTACTCTAGTCCCATCATTAGCATAAGGGCTTCTTTCATTTGCTAACCCCGCTCTCCCTCTGCTTCTTCTTTTATCTTCTTCTTTCTTATTCTGCTCCGCAACTCTTCTTCTTGACCTTTTTTCTTTGTCTTTAATTTTTGACCTGTAACCCCCCCACTTTCCCCTTTTTTTTTTTTGCAATCTTGTTTCTTTTGGTTGCCTTTAGCTTCTTCTGTCTCATTCCCCTTTTTCTCAAGCCTTTGCTCTTTCACCATCTCTTTCTGCCCTCTCCTTGACTTTCCTCTGAGTGATGAGGTATAGAGTGACTTAGTGTGTAAAGCCAGAGTCTGGATGTGATCTGAAAATACAATGCGGATAGAACAGACGATGCAGCGATAAAGGGGAGGAGAGTGATGAAGAATGACAGAAAGTCGGAGTGGTGGGTTTTATGGAAGGTGGGGGCATGGACTGCTAGGAAGGAAGACAAAAAAGGAGGTAGCAAAGACAGAAGAGAAGGTGTGAAGAAAAGTGTGACCGAAGCCTGGTCGTAGAGGACGGGAATTAATTAAAAAATGTTAGAGATAAAGGAAGGCAGAAGACGTAGAAAGCTAACTAGCAGATCTTTTTAGCTACACTAGCAGCTCTAGATGTGTCAGTCAGTCAGTCCAATTATGGAAAAACTGCTGGATGCATTGCCAAAAAATGTGCAAACATTTGTGGTCATTCAAGAATATAGTCTTCAGTGATCCTCTGATCTTACTGTAAGCAGATAAAATAAATAAATAAATATATTCATTTAGAATTGGAAGAAAACCTTCATAAACGCCCTGTTGAATTCTTATTCAGTCCCATATTCAGATTAACGCAGACTGCATTCCCATCAGCCCTATCTGTAATTTTTGGGAAAGGTTAATTAGCAGGTATTAGCTAAACATGTTATTCTGCGACTTTTGACATAGTGCACATTATAGGTGGCAATCATTAGCACTGCAAAACTGTTGGCAGTCCCATAAGTATTTTCTGTGCTTTTTGAGAATGGCTAATTAATAAGTGTAAGCTTGCTAAACATGTTAAACTGTAATTGCTAACGTGGTCAATTACAAGCATTACTTTTGCAGCATTGTTACAGTAAACATGTAAGCCTGCTGTATTGAGCATTCAGTTGTTGACAGAGGCAGCTGATTAATGTGCCACTTTGCACCCAGAGAAGAAAGGTTACTTAAATATGCTGCACAATGTTAAATTAATGTGTTCATTCTAATAATATTATTAGCAATTTTAGCATTGCACTACCATATTGTGCTTTATTTATGCTAGTACATGTCTGTTTGAGCTGTTGACCATTAAACGAAAATGAGGTCCACAAATGCTAAGAATGGTTCATTTCAGCCATTTCTTGGTGGTTGCTTAACTACTTGGTGACGTTATAAGATACGATGTGTAAGTCAGCTTTTGTAGCGATACATTAGATGTTATTATCATGAAATAAAGATGGGTAGACTGTTTTTATATGGTGCTACAAGGGATACATGCTTCAAACAGCCAATTTTAGCCAATTAATATCTGACTATAATAAAAACATAAACTAGACCTGCAGAAATTTGGGTTTGTGCAGCCACGTTTCTGCATTATTATGTTTTTTGGTCTAGACCCTCGCACTCATGTTGGGTAAAATGTACACGCTTGTGATATGAAAGAATTTCCCTTTACTTGAGCACAATACAGATTTTCAAATATCCCTGTTATGTTGAGCATGTTATAATTGCTCATTGACTTTTCTTCTTTAAAGTGTCACAGCTTGGTGCAAGACAGAAACAACATCTCTGTCACAAGCCCGCTGGTGGTGTGCAAACTGCGCACCTATACAGTAAACTCACAAGGCCATTGTGAGTTTACTGTATAGGTGCGCGATTATGCTAATGAGCATACAGTCACACGATCGTCCTTTATGGCCATCTGTCGTTCTCCCCGCTATCGATCAAGGTTGTGTTGGTGGAGCTCGCTCTGGGATAGCGCTGTGAAAAATTCATCATCTTGTACAGGCATGTTCATAGTTTCCTGATGGGAGCGGTGACAGCTCGTTGCTTTTGCGTGAGTGTCATGTGGAAACTATCAGCACAGGCTCATTTGAAGAGACAAGGTCAGGTTATTCGAACAGTAATCTCTACCTGAACTCTATCAAAGTTAATCACTTTGTCTGACGCGAAATCTTTCTATTAAGCACTTTTTGGGTTATTGTAACAAAAAAACAGGTCACAGTTTTATATGTGCCCAACCTCACACTCTAAAACTTCCAAATTTCCTCTGGCAGCTTAGGTGGTGTAATATAAAAGTTTGGGTAATCATCGGTATGATGTTTGTTTTTCAGAGTCTGTATGATGTAATTTATCCAGTGAGTTGAGAGATTTGGGACTTCCATTAAAGCACAGAGTATAGTGTGCACAGGTAGATCATGAAATCTTTAAGCTAAGAGAGCAACAGGACCAACTGGAGGGAATTTCTGTCCTGTGTTTGTACTCAAACGTCCTGCCACATTTCAGAGAGATTTGTTTGCTCAGTTTGCTTGCCTGCTTGCCCGGGGTCAGTAACGGTAGAATGAACATATAGTATCAGGGAACATAGTTAGGAAAACAGTGATAGGGAAAGTGAGAGATAAACACAACAATGGAGAGACAGATGGACAAAGGTTTCTTAACTCTGCCCAGAACAGTAACAGTGAATGTTATCCCAATTCTTACAATTGCTTAGAAATGATATAAAAAGAGACTTCGTAGTAGTTGAAGCAGGGAAGTGTGATGTGAGGAAATAAAACAGGTGTCAGGTGATGCTCACAGGCTGTCAGCAAAGGTGAAAAACTGTACAATCAATGTTAACCTCTCTGAATGAGCTGGACTCAAAATGTTTACTCCCATTCATTTGAAGCTACAGTGCGTATACCTTTCATCTTTGCCTTGTAGGTGTGATGACATCAAAATGCGGTCAGTATAGAAGTACAAAAGGGCTTAACACACCCACATTTATCAGAATGTAGTTAATGCCGGTCTCTTTGTTGGCAGATCTATTTTTACTCTTCTTCTTGGACGATCAGCCGGCCAGTTCCAAAGACAGATTTACAGCAGCGCCAAACTCTTTTGGTTTTTATGATGATTCCTTTAACTGGACTCTATGGCATGTTCACTTACTTGGAAGTGTCCTTCTATCACTGCGCTGACCTGAGCTTTTCAATCACTGTTTTTTAGCTGAGTTTGTGCTCCTTTGTCCTCATGGTGTCGATTTTTCCACCAGACTGGCTCACTAAAAGTCGAAGCTTTCAGATAGCATCGGTATATTTATGTTACAATCAGCTAAAACCCCCTTGACTACACACCATCCACTATTTAAATAATTATGTGGCTTCCAAAAGCTGCTGGCAGTAGCAGTGATGATTTTGGCATGTCCTTTAAAAGGGTGTCATCCAAACATGTGTTTTAAAGGGCCATTTAGAACTTTTTCTCTTTCTATGAAATTAATATTTTTCAATAAAAATATTTTTATGTTCTATGGCTAATGCTGTATTCACCCAGTTTTTTTTAAAGGGGACCTACTGTGATTTTCTGTTATACTTTGACTTTTAATAAGAGTTTCAAATAATGAGATCAGCTTATGTGCAAGTAATCCCTATACGCTGAAAGGTCAGGCTTCCATTGATCCATTGGGCCACCATTGGATCTGTACGTTAGTGAGAATGGATAATTATGATAAGGTCAACTCCAATCAGAACATTGCTTAAATGTAAAAGGAAGGGAATTCAGATGACTGTTTTCAGAGAGCAGGTCGAGCACGGCCTGGTATAAGAAATGCACAAGAATTATTTTAAACTTTAAATCATGCAACATTATAAGAGTAAAAAGATTTGATTTGTGTGGGTCATCTTCTCCCAGAGCTCTACACCAGATTAGGTGTGTCTGGGATTGCAGGTCTCTCCCCGTGCATCGTGATGTCCGCTTATTATCAGGAAGAGGCCAGCGTTGGTCCTGCGGGAGTTAAACTGAGTGGTGGGTGACCTTCTCTGGCTGTGGGCTGGAGTCCAGCTCCACAGCTCTGCGAGCAGCCCGACCCAGCAACACTACAGCCTTAGCATGACTAATGAGACTGATTCAGGCAGAGAATGGGAGAGATACTATCCTCTGTGTGTATGTATGTGTGTGTGTTTAAGGCTCACTTTATCTCCATTTTTTCTGCCTCTTCCCCACTTTGTATACTTCTCATATGTGTGTGTGTGTGCCCACCTCTTATCCTGGCCTCCAAAGAAGCAGGACAAAACAATGGTGAAAACAAACAGAGGAAAATGGCCTGATAATAAGAGCGTGCAAGTGTTCGTGCATGTGAGTCCGCACTGTTTGCACAAAACAAGGTGGACGTCAGTGGGAAAATTGCCTGCAGAGAGCAAGAAGACTCCTCTATTGTTACTGCTCCCTCTCTCTGACTGACTCTGCCTCTATCTTTTCTCCCTCTCTTGCTTGCTCTGTCTCTATTTTTCTGTGAGCATAATAGTGTTTATTAATATTTATCAGTGTTGATCACTGCTGGCCAGGATTATAGTCTATTTCTGTGGCATTTTGTATTCTGTCTTCCAGGCGACTGGTGACTAAGTGCGTGCATATGTATTTGTGTCCATTCACGACTTCATTCTTTCCTGATCTTGCCATTGTGTCTTTAGTCTCATTAGTGATGGGTCTCATCTACATTGCATTACTCTTTGGGCCTGCTGGGTGGGGAATTTGAAGGCTTCAATGGCTGTACTTATATGACCATTTTCTTAATATTTGATGAAGAAGCTTGATCATTTATCTTAAAGTAAAATATACAATTATCAGCGCAAGCACAATGCAGTAGGGGTGAAGTGGGAACTCTAACAGTGGTAGAAGTTCTATTCATTTTAAGCAAATAAGGTTTTCTTTTACTTGGAACATTTTGATTTGGTCCTGGTTAAACAATTAGGTGATGACATTATCTGAATGTTATTAGAAAAGCCTGGAATTCTGTGTACATACCTGAAAAGAGATTACTTCTATGAGTCCCAAAGAAAGCATTTAGCTGAAAAAGAAAGCTCCACTAAGCTAAAAATTCCCTTCTGTGCATTGTTAATAGTGAGTTAAAGCTAAAGAGCTAAGTAGCAATCTGTAATACATACAGCAATCAGAATTTTATTCCCGTTAGTTTATTTTGGATGAATGAGGCAGAATTAAATAACCTTAGTAATTAAAATTAATAATGTATTGTGACACAACTGTTTTCTTATCAATTAGCCTCCAGCTAGTTTAAGCTAATTATCTAACTGGCTCCAAGCTACGCACCATAGAGAGAGTATGCTACTAAACAGCAGTCTGTTGAAGAGCTACGAGACTAGCTAGACTCAACCAAAATGCTCAAAGCCCAAAACAAGACACATAAAGATACTCAGTGTTTTTTACAATCGTGTTTATTACTTAGGTTTTCAGGGAGCTTTCAAATGGGAGTTTACAGTGGTGAGAAATACTCATAACACTAGCTGTAGAGTTGTATTAGCTAAATTTCAGAGGTACTTAAAACTAAAATTTTGTTATAATCTACCTTTCAATTGTTGTCAGCCAAATCTGTCCAAGTGTCTTTCGCCTTGACATGTTCAGGACTGAACATGTCAAGGTATTGACAGGTCCATAGACTGCCATTCGCCTATATCCTGCCTGCATGCCTTATTCATTTTCACCAGCACTTTCGTTCTATATGTTTTCTATCTAACACTCACACCGGATACATTGGACAGTAACTTGAAGTTCAGCATGCAGACTGAAGCAGCCAGGGATTGAACCACCAACCTCCCAATTGATATATGACCTGCTCTACCACCTGAACTACACAGCAAATCCAGCATGTCCAAATTAACACTGTCGGATTTGATTTCAACACTATTAAAGTGTCTATATGGGTCCACACCAGAGAGTGTTAATTTAACTCTTTTTGGAGAGTTGGTACGTTAACTCTGATTTAGTGTTAAACACCAAATCTGTCTGGAGTTGATAATTTAACACTTGGTGTTAAGAGTTTATATATTAACTCTCAAAGAGTATTTTAGTTTAACTACGTAAGAGTTATCTTCTAATTCATTCTAAAAAGCGGGAATTTTACTGTTCTGAACTTCTAGAAATTTCTTTTGGAAATAAACATTTACTAAAAAGACGCAATGGTTTTTGAAAAACATTTATTCTGAACTGTGCACCACAATTTCAAAACATTTTCTGAAAGATGTAACAGTGTACATGTTCTCACTTTCATTAGAATTTTGTTTATCAAAAGGTCTGACATAGGTGAGCTGGTGAATGCAAATAACAGCATTCTCATCACTTATTTCTTCAATACAATATGCATGTCCTTCATTCATCACTTTGTGGAACTTCAACGCACTTCTGCTCTCCCCCATATTCCATCTTCACAAGCATATCCTATGTGGAGATTGAATAAAAATTAGCTGATACTAATTAATGGCACAAATCAATTGCAGCACAGAAAAAAAAAAGGAATCCTTTTTGAGCCAGTACTTGTGTAAAGTATTTTCCCAAAAGACAAGGATACAGGCAACAGGTAATACTGAACTAAATGTAAAACCTCAACCTTTTTTATTTTTACCTAAACCGTGTGCACAAAACTCTGGAGGGATCTTAATGCTAACATAAAACCCAGTCAGGACATCTGCTACTGCTGTTTGCTCATTTTTTTTTTTTTATGGGAGATCATTTTCAGGCTTCAAGTAGCACCATTATAACCAACATTTCACATTCTAGACATTGTTTTTGTGTATTTGACCAAAAAATTTGACTGAAAATTCACATGCAAGCTTTTTTTCAAGGCTGTGGTATTTGCCCGCAAACAATACCTTTCAGCTAGCTAAAACAGAATAATATCAGCGAGCAACATGGCTAATGCCTTTCACACAGCTTTGTCTCAACTCCAAAGAGCCACAGACATAAAAGCTAATAATAATAATTGAAACAATCTTTGAAAAAATGACTTACCAAGCATGGCAAACAACTCAAATATGTAGAGCAAAATGTTCTGAAACGGCTTCACTTCAGCTTTGATTGGAGCCTATGGTGCTGGGGGCGGAGTCTGTGAATTTACTCTATTAGTGTCATAGCCCCTCTAGGAGTTCAGTTAAGAGGTCAAGATTTAATGTTTCCATTGTAACACCTCCAGATTTGACATAGAAACACTCGTTTTTAACACTCGATTTTAACTACTATCATTTTACACCTCAGAGTTACATTAAAAGAATGTGACTCTACTTAGAGTAAAATTAACTCTACTTTTGCAAGAAGACTACTAACACCAAAACATTTAACACTTTTGTTATTTGCTGTGTACAACCACCCCAGAAAGCTTAGACAAAGTCTCATAGTGATAGCAACCACTACAAAGAAAAGTCAAAGGACCAAATTTGTCCAAATGTAACTTGTCAGATGCTTTTCATTGGGAGCTGTTGTAACTGTTGTAGGACTATTGTAGCATAGCTGGAGAGGCTGAACATTTGGCTTTGTGACCGCTGAGTGGAAAAGGAGCAATGTGTGTGATAGTTGATTGCAGTTAGAAACAGCACAGAATTTCATTTTTCTTGTGTTTTCCTTGATGTCTTATGTTTACTGTGGACTTCCTGCTTTCAAGGGATTGGACTAAGAGTCAATTTGTTTGTTGGATGGGTAGGGAAGAAAAAAAAGTCTGACTTTCATTCTGAGTGGCACCCCAGCTTTTGCCAGAAACTACTACACTTAAGAAACTTAAGATTGATGATGGATAAATTATTCAGATTCATGATCTATCACGGTTTCAACTGTAGGTGGTTCACTATTGTCTGCGCTACAAGTGAATAAATGAAATACAGTAATATAGTTCTGCATTATGAGCTGTTCCAAAGTAATGGGGCATAAATGTGTTCTCCCCCAAAAAAGAGGCACTCAACCTATGATCTGTACATTGCCTTGCCTTATTTTGCTACTGTTGACACTGTTTCTAGAAGAGCAGGTGATAGCACTGAAAGCAGGCTGTGTTATCTGAGGCTAGAGCGGGAACTTCCCCTTTGTATTAAAAAACTCAAGTTTTTTATGACTCTGCTGGAGACTAAGTGACTTGGAAAGAGATTCTTTTACAGCGCTGCGATAAATACATGCGGCATAGGGGTGAATTGCTGTCAGATGCTGTCTAGAATACAGCCCATTGGGGGGGAAGTACTTTTTGATGAGGTGCACTTTTCTCTCCTGCCTTTTAAAGACGTTTTGATGCATGACACAGCGAAATGTTAGATACCTCGAGGCATTTTAATGAATTCAGCCGTAACACTTCCCCATATGTTTTTGTGTCGTGATATTTTCTGCTCCAGGGTGAGTCACATAAGCCCCCCTCTTCATATTGAAATCTCCTAATTTATATTAATTCAAAACAGGGAAATTCTCCGATCCAGTATGAATGGAATGGTGCCCGTTAACTAAACTTAATGCACAGTGGTGTTCATTGTTAAGTGTACCACATGACGAAGTGGATTAATGGCTGCAGTGGCACTCATGAGAGTGTGAGCTTGTTACGGATTTGGAGTGTTTGGAGCTTGTGACTGCTTAGCCTTAAAGCTGTTTGAGTTGGATCTGAAGTGACCTTTTTCTCAGAAACTCAGCAGCAGATTTCCGAGTTGACGCTGAACAGAAATATCAACAGCGAGAGCGCAGTTTAAGAATCACTTTTTAAAATGAATAGTCCTTCTCTATTAGGCTGAAAAAAAAAAAAAGTCTGGAGCTGGTGTAACTTCACCAAATAGAAGAAAAACAATTCTCCTATTAGCTATTTAACTGGGTCAAAAAGTCAACAGCTTCCTCCCCCTTTCACTACGAGCCTCTGGTGGTCGTCCAGGCCACAAATCAATGCAGCACATTCACAAAATGCTGACCTGCAGCATCTAATGAAGAGTGTAATTATTTATTGATGGGCGTTTATGCTTTCTCGTGTTTGCACGGGTTTATCACAGACATCTGTGCACGCATGTGTGTTAGCGCCGCCGTATTCATTAATTAATGCATATTTGTTCCTTCAATTATTCATATACTATACGTGGAAATGGAAGGGGTATATTCATGCATGTGCAGGTTTACAGCAAATGTGCAGGTTTGTCCCAGCTTCGTTTGGGTTCTCCTGCCAGCTACTCAGCAGGCTCTCCAAGGCGAGATAAAACTTAAAGACGTCCCTTGGCGTCCTCTTTTTTTCAGTCTGGATATGGATACGCATACACAGGTCTGAAATCCATTTTGCCTGCAGCGATTCAGTTTTTACTTTATGTATCTTAAACATTTCACTACCAACATGTCTTAGAGATATGTTTAATTTTTCACTGGAACAATGTGTTGAAGAAAAAAAGGTTGCACGACAACATGGGAACTAATAAGAACTGTTGAACAGCACAAACTTTATAGTCAATAATGAGTCAACTTCTTTCACTCAAATGCGGCTGACATCTGCAGTTTTCTGTGTGTCACGTTTAGCTTTGAGTGGTAGATATCAGGATGAGGCTATGATGCGACATCCGGGCCTCTTTTGACACACCCAACATTTGGGGCTACTCGTGTCAACGCCATCCTATGACTTGTCGGTCACATGAGGCCCACTCAACACCTGCTGTAACCCGTGTCAAGCCCCGGCTCATAACATTTGGGCCACATCTGGTCTGAACAGTAATTGCCAGTGCCGTATCTGAGGCATAAATGCCAGCCGGATCCCAAATTAGGCCCAAATGCATCTGTTTTCTGGGTTTGTTCAAATCGTAGTATGTTTATACTAGATATATAAAATTAATTTACATATATACACTAGGGCAGAGTTAGTACACAGCTAAGGACCGAAACAGTCACTTTTCCCAAATGCATTATTGCATCTTATGTAGCCCCCATTGTATGCAGCATAAAGTGTAATACAGCAATGCTTCAAGTTGAAGAGAAACTCTGATCCTGAATATGATCAGTCTTTAATCACAATTTTAATATGTTTTCCCAAAGAAAACCCATTAAATTATTATTATTTAAATTCCATATATTATTCCCTATATGTCTATAGGTTGTCAATACAGTCAGTCAGAGTAAGAAACATAGTTTTAAATAGCTCCATGTAGCATTATTAGCACTTTAACCTCAAGATCATTCTATTGATCTTGAAGAGGAGGTCAGAGGTCAAATGTGATGTGATATTTTTTTTATCTTTATTTAATCTTTATTTTATCTTTACCAAGAATCATAGCTTCTAAGTTCTAAGGCTTTTTGTCAATTTTTGACCAATAAATAATTAAGTTGACCTTGAAGACCTTTGTGGATGTAAGCCAAATTTTAATAGATTGTTAACATGACCCCACTGTACAGCCCTGCGAAGTTTTATCAGATCATCATCCAAAGATTTTTCGAACTATCGTGTTCACTCATTTTTTTCATTCATTTTGTAAGTCAGCCACTTGTAATCCTGTTAAATTGCACATAGCATGCCATTTGATTTCAGTCTGGTTGCACCGCAGTGTGCATGAATGCGTGGAGTTGAAGCTGCATGCCTGTATTTTCAGCTTGTGTTGCTCTGTGTCACTCTGTGCCTGCCACTCTCACCGTACAGCCCCGTAGTATTTTACAACCTCTCATATTTGGGTGAATTTCTGTAGAGGTCTGTAATAATTGGATTATGGCTGTCAGGGAAGGCTTTAGTTCAGATTACACAGATTTTAGTGTGCAGTGCTCAGATGGACAGAATAGCTTAAAGAGCATCATCTGGCTCATGTTACATAGAAAGTGCATTTTGGCAAATTCACAGATGTGATGTTTGCCTACATTTGGTAAATGTAGGCCAAGAGTAGCAGATGCGTTCTGGAAACCAAAAGTGTTTCTGTATCCATGTATCTGTGTCAGTCTAGACGTCTGTGATGTCCTAATAAAGTTTTCTGGCCCTTAAAATCCTTAAATATTACAGTAGATACCAGCCAGTACTGATCCAACCTGAAACTATATATACCTCAGCACAGCTCGGTACACCTGCCCAGTCTCAAGCTTAAAAATGAGAGAATATAAATATATTATTGTGCTGAAAACCTTTCAAAAATATTGATTATTATCTCACAAATACAGAGAATAGGTGTACCCTACTGATCCAAGCGCTGAAGGTCATGTTTCAAAAGTATTAAGTCGGTGTATTTCATTCCTGAAACTGAAAATTCAGCTGCCTGCACAGAGCATACAAACATCCCACAGAATTTATGCTAATTAGCAGCAGCTGAAATGATCTGCCAGTGGTCCCCGTCTTAAGTGCTTAAAGCATCTCTTTGATTTCAGACTTTAGACAATCTGTATGTTATTTCATTTCAGGTGTGTGGACTTAGTCACTCAAGTTGTTGAGTGAAGCTGCTGTTCTGAAGGAATACAGCTTTGCAACAAAATGCTGATGGCAAGCTCAAAAAAGATGTTGGCATTCAACACTGTATCAACTACAGCAGTTACTCTAAAAGGGGGGAACAAGTACCCCCAACTGTAAGTGATTATTGAATCTAGCACAGCAATGCATTACTGAAAAATGTAATGTGACTACATTAACCCCCAACCCTGACTATAACCGTGAAGATATCCTAGACAGCAAAACTAAAACTAAGAAGGCCTGAGAATATAACATAAGGAAACCAACCGGGAGATACCTGCTTAGGACAAAACTCAAAATGCCATAAAGAATAAACGATAAAGAAAATGTTAAAAAAACGAAATTCAAACGTCCAGGACTGTGACATCAAAAGCAGCTAAGAGACATAGCTTTAAGCGTTGATGTTCAATACAGTAAAACTGTATTAGTTAAAATTCTGAATCTTAATGTAGATGAAGGTAAGTCATGATTACATGTTGTGTTACAGTACAAATTTCACTAATGTGAAGATGAAAATAGACATTTTTCCAGCAGGCAGTGTTGAAAATATGTATGACTGCTGTCAACAAATCTACTGTGCCAAGAAAAAAAAGCCCCGACATGGCAGACTGGAACTTTCCATGTGGAATTAGCTCAGTTGATGGCAGAGGCTATCTGGGGTAAAGCGAGCTGCTGTCCCACTGTGGCACATTAACCTATATGGCCAACTGACACTCAAGTGTTGGATCCTATAGCCCTCTCTTCCCTCAGCCTCTAGGGATTTCTCTGCTTTGTGCGTTTTGTTTTGCTTCACACCTTCATGAATTTATGACCCAGAAAAGTTTCCCAGTGGGGATCAGTTCTTCACAATTGCAGAGACTAACAGGGATTTCAAATGTGCTCCACCTTGTTTTGGAATTCACCAGGGCACCACTTAAAGCAACAGGACCCGCATTCGTGATTCATCCTCTCCGTTTGAAAGTCGGCAATTAAAACTAATTAACCCAAAAGTGTGTTTCAAGGCGTTTTAAAGTACATTGAGTGCCATAAACACTGAACTCGATGAGGCATCCTACATGCGTGCCTCATGTGCAGGAATCCTTGGTGGATTCCTGCACCAAGGAGTGGAAAAATGGAAGAAGGGATGGCTTTAGTAGACAGTGGGTTATTTCCAGAGCTGTTCAGATAATTCCAAATTTACTCTATGGTGTTTTCATACTTGCGCATGTTGTGCAGACGCTGTTTATAAGGGGAATAGAGTGGAAAAATACAATAAAGAAGTGGGAAATTGGGGGTTGATGTGAGCGACAGAGTGCAAAACACGCTGCAGTGTCATGCACAGACAAATACGTCTTCAACAAGTTTACACATTGCAGGTCAGTCAAGTGTTATGTGTTTTTATGTGAGTTATGTTTCAACTCCTTTGACTGTTTTTAGTTGAGACGTTGAGGGTGAAAGAAATCGGGCCAAAACGACAAGAGACGCGCACAAGATTCAAGTTTGGTTGCAGAACAATGAACCAGCAGAGTGCAAGAAAACTGTGCAGAATAAATCTAGCTGTGAAATAAATGTTGATCTCTTGGCATCCCAGCTATTCCGCTGACTCTCACCTCTGAGGCTGAAGTTTCGCTCTCTCTCCCTTTTTCGCCTGCAGCTTTTCGTTCCACCAGAGCACATCTCCATGCTGCCAGGCTCTCCCTACATCCCTCCATTAATACTCCTCATTTCATCCAAGCCAAAACAACAGATGCTGAAATGTCGAAGTGTCTTCCCTCCACCCGTGAACTCACAGAATAGTGGAGGGGGAAAAAAAAAGAAAGCATATTTAATTTTTAAAATTTATTTATTTATATTTCCCACATAAAAAGCCACTGACACCTCGTTCTGGATGTAATAACGAGGATGCCATGTAAATAATCTGCCTTTTTTATTTGTTAAACTAAAGTTAACAGTTCGTTTACACGTTAACATTTTTTTGAACAGTTTTTTCCGTGTTTTTCTCCAGCTGCTGTGTTAGTGTGTAGTGGATAACTCAGCATGGTTTAGTTTGGAGTGCTTTTTGCAAATAATCTGGCAGATAACAGAAATGGTTCTCCCTTTTTTATTTTTCCAAGACTGGCAACATCTATTACAGTGGTATTAATTTGTATTAGTTTCCAGTAGTGAATCGCTGAACCTGAAAGAAAACCTTTAGTGGCCCTTAACTAAACATCTGTGAGTGCTTGTATATACAAAAAAAGGACAAGTGAATTCAGCTTTCTTTTCAATAAATATTTGGGATGGCAGTTATTTTTAAAGCCATGAAGCATCTATATTTACATATATTTACATTTTCACTTACATCTCTCTATTTCTTGGCATTTCTTCCCAAAGGCTACTATAGCAAAATCTGCAAACAGTTCAATTGAATTCATTTCATTTATATAGCACCAAATCCCAACAACCGCTTCCTCAAGGCGCTTTATATTGTAAGATAAAGACCCTAAAATAATACAGGGAAAACCCCAACAATCACACGACCCCCTGTGAGCAAGCACTTGGGAACAGCGGGAACGAAAAACTCCCTTTTATCAGGAAGAAACCTCCAGCAGAACCAGGCTCAAGGAGGGGCGGCCATCTGCTGCGACTGGTTAATGGTGATGGGAGGATGACAGGATAAAACACATACAGTGGGAGTGAGAGATTAACAATAAGTAAATATTGAATGCAAAGTGTTGCATAAACACACAGAAGTTCCACAGAGGAGAGGCCTGAAAGCTGAGAGGATGTGCTATCCATACACTTTGTGGGTAGAGCGCACAGCTGGATAGCGGCTAGAAAGTGCTACAGTAAATAACGTCTTGATGCCTGCTCAATCATCCAGGTGAGGAAATCCCAAAAGTTGATTCTGTTCATCCGGATGTAGCGTTTTCAGTGGGAGAAACATTTTGACGCTCATTCAAGTGGCGTCTTCAGTCTCCTGTAAATAATATGCATGTAAAATACTAGAATTTCACTCAAAAGAACTGGAGCACAGCCAAGCTAGCCATGTTAGCTAGGCTTTAATAATACCAAAGTTGGAATGAAATATGAGTTATACATATGATTATGATTACCAGTATTATCTTACATTAGATTATATGGGGATTGACTCACTGTTGGAGCTAGCCTCAAGTAGCCGTTCAAGCAACTGAAGTTTTTGTCTGCCCAAAAGGTTGCTGCTTAATTAATCCAGCTCCTTCCCCAAAAGAATACCTTGGTGGGAGATGAATAGAGAGAACTCATTTGTGTGTCTTTTTTATAACTGTTTCATATTGCAGTGTCATGGCTAAATCCCTAAATTAGGTTGTTGTCAGAATACACCATTCAAAAATTCTCAAGGCTGAGCGTCAGCGTTTTGTCAGGGTTTTTGGAACATTGGCACAAAAACTACTTGTGACAAATTAGTCTTTGGTATCTTGTGCTTATCTAATTAGATTAGTTGTTACACCAACTGCAGTAATATTCTGTCTTTATGTGCATGTGACAGCATGCACATGTGTGTGTGGGTGTGAGATGCAGATGCTCGTAGTTCTGTTGCCATTAGAGCAGACTGCTCTGCCAGATGTCTGCACTAAGTCCACTTTGTGTGTGTGTGTGTGTGTGTGATGGCAAGGAATGTATTGCCTCTGCAAGACAACCACACACACACACACTATAACACATACAAATGCACATTTAGCTACAAAGGATGTGTGTGTATAGGTTTTGTCTGTGTATTTGTGCATAAACAGGTCAAACATTCAAGTGTTCCAGTCTGTTAGACAGATGTTTAAGATCCCCACTGCACCCCCCCTTCCACTGTCACACGAATACACACTGTCTTTCTCTCTGCTTGTTTGTCATATGCCCTGAAAAACACACACACACACACGCACTCTGACTCATTAACAACCAATTAGAGAGCAGATATTGGCTCAGTGGGGAAACCGAAAGGCCAACCATTGCTGTCCTGCGCTTCCAACGCCAAGTCACAACAAATACCTGGATGTAGGCCAGGGTAGTGTGTGTGTGTGTGTGTGTGTGTGTGTGTGTGTGTGTGTGTGTGTGTGTGTGTGTGTGAGTGTTGTTTACTTCTGGTTTCAAAGTTTGGCTGTCGCATCTCATACCCTTTCTTTATTAAAAAAGACAGAGGCACGCTAACCCCGCATAATTAAATGCGTTCTTTTCGCCTCTGCAAGTCTTGTTGTTCATTGCATCAGCCAGCACGTCTCTGTAGTACAACTCTTGCTTCGACATTATCGTTCTCACATGGGAAAGAGGCACGAACTGTGTTTAACATATACATGCAGAAACACACGCACACACTCGCGTGTTCTCCGCGGGATTGGAGCGATGTGTTTATGCCACTGTTGGATGAGGAGATGCTTGAGGCATTAGGCTCTCTGGAGAGCATGTTGACAACATCTTTCTCTGTCTCTCTCTTTCTCCCTTTCAGTTTACCTCAATCACTGTCTCTCACTCGCTCACTTCCTTCCCCTGTCCTCTCGTTGTGATGAGATTTTTTTAGTGCTCCCTTACATCTCTGCAAATGAGTCAAATTGGAAAAAGACAATCTGCTCACAATTTAAGTTGATTAGACGGTTGACTCTTTCACTCTCAGTATGTTACTCAGAGAACTAAAGAGCGTGACAGAGAGTGGGGAGGAGACTAGTGCACATATTTAACACACCATCAGTAAACAAAAAGTTCCCTCACCTTAAACTGATTCTTGGAAGACCGGGAATAGACTATATATAAAAGATGGATGTCGCTTCTGGGGAAGTAAATCCAATTTGAAAGTTCCTCAAAACTGAATTGTTGTAATGGACAGCAGAGGGCAGTCGTGGGGTTGCAAAAAGAAGCCTAAAAATATAGAAGTTAAAGGGAAAACAATACTACAACTCACTTGACCTATGACCTCAAGAAACATTTCTTAAGGACTTCGTCGCTTTAGTCAGTTCAGTGGCAAAAACGCTCAGCTTGACGTTTTGCAACACGACTTCGCTATCCAGCGAGTGAGCTGTGTCCGTTGTTTATTTACAGTCTATGGGAAAAACAATTATCCATGCGCCTGCTTTCAGATTTAGCTTAAAAGGGTCGGCACGTGGCTGAAATTGAGCCAGCTATGTAGACGACACACTCAAATGCTGGTCAACCCAAACAGGCACAAATAGAAAAAACCTGAGCCTAGCGCAGCACATTCCCCCGGCACTTAATGACCAGCTGCGAATAAAAATTTCCTTAGAGTAAATCAATGGAAAGTCATAGCAAAGGAGCTGTTCTCCATGCTTCAGAGGTTGGCTGTAGCTCACCCTGACTGCTGCTTCTCATATATTAGCATTCCAAATCTATAAACAAGCATTTCTCCGAACAGCAAATACTTTTTTTTTGTGAATCTTATTCTAACATGTTTGAGGGAAAAACTTCAGGACAGGCTTCTTCAGGAAGGAGAAAGCACACTGCGCTGATTACGTTGCATATAGTGATCCTGCTACGTCCACTGTGAATTACACGAAACCTGCTGCTCTAGAAGCAGACCTAAAAGAACAAATATACCTACACCCCACGTCAATTTTTGTTCGATCTTCAAAATCGATGTGTTCTAAAGTATGCTTGCCAGATACTTTTCACTATGTGTGACATTGAAATACACATTCTAAATACAAGTATTTACAAATTGAAAGCAGATGCTGCAGCCTTAAGTCTGCAGACAAAGTACTTGTAAGTGAGGAGTCAGGAAAAAAAGGCAAACGACAAACAGAAGTGGAATAGTTGTTTTACGATTTGTGATTGCGTGTGTGTGTGTGTGTGTGTGTGTGTGTGTGTGTGTGTGTGTGTGTGGTCGGGGGGTGGATGGGTTCACTGTAGCTGTGGTGAAGTTGGTAACATGTTCTTCCCAGTGCTGCATACTTTCGAACCACAGTATGGTCTCTGCTGTTTTTTTCTCTCTCCCTAGTTAATAGGCAGTTTACAGGGCGGGATCTAAACTCTCTCTGTGTCTGTCTTCCTGGCTTTAGGCTCATTAATGGCGACAAGAGTGCTGTTGACCCCTGAGCCGTCCCCCATGTCTCTCCTCCCTATCTCCCCTCTTCTGTCCTTTCCCCCCCTCTCTCCATCTCCTTTCCTTTTCCCCTTATCTCACTTGCCCCACTCTTTCCCTCGTCACCCCATCATCATTCACCCAGCAAGAGTTTGGCAGGGGTCTGTGTGTGTCTATGTGTGTGCGTGTTGCCAGGGGCCAGCGAGTGCCTGTGTACAGCAGAGGTCTTTGGTAAGGACAACACAGGGGACTCTGTCCTTGTCTAACCCCCTGGAAATAGAACAAAGGTGTGTGGTTGTGTGTAATAATGCTATGTACAGTGTCCCGAGTATGAGCTATAGCTAGTAATATTAATAGCATGGTCAGAGGTCCACCAGGCCAACAGGGACAAGCTATATAGAGCCTATAAACGCACTAATAAAAGACTACAGCAGGTCACCTTATGTTAGGCACAAGTGAAGGATCGTTGCACTGATTTACACAAAGTGTGGTGTAATCGTCCAGGTAGGGATAGCAGATTAAACCTAAATTAACATGAAGTTAAACATGAAAGATCCACTGCATGTATGGAGGACAGTGACGATCTTAAAGTACACATGGGAGTGAAATAAGACACGCAGGAAAAACGCGCAGTATATAATTATAATAATCTGATCAAATTCAAATTCAAATTTTATTTGTCACGTACACAGTCATACACAGTACGATATGTAGTGAAATGCTTGGACAACTGCTCGTGACCTAAAGAGAACAAAAAGGAAAAGGCTATGAATAAGATAGGAAATAAATATGAAAAATTAAAAAGGGTAAATTTAACTAGGAAGGAATAAAATATAAATTAAGGTTAAAAATGAAATAACTGTACAACACAAATTAGAATGAAGGGTAAATTTAACTGGGAAGAATAAGATAAAGATAAATATATAAATTAAAGTTGAAAATAAAATAACTGTACAACAAAATACACAATACACAATATAGAACTATATAAGAATGTATGAAGAAATCTAAATATAAATAAATATATACACAATAACAGCAGCTGTACAAGTATTAACTGGAAATGAAGAATATAGTGACCAGTGTTGTGCAAAACCAAAGTCCAGAAAGTCCAGTGTGTGTGTAAGAACTGTATGTGTGGGTCAGTACTGTGTGGTGGTGTGATTGAGAGACCGTATCGCCTGCGGGAAGAAGCTCCTCCTCAGTCTCTCTGTGTTGGTCTTCAGGGAGCGGAATCGCTTTCCTGACCTCAACAGAGAGAACAGTCTGTTGTTGGGATGGCTGAGGTCCTTCACGATCTTCCTGGCCTTGGTCCAGCACCGCCTGCTGTAGATTGAGTGCAGGTCAGGGAGCTCGGAGCGGATGGTGCGCTCAGCTGACCGCACAACCCTCTGTAGAGCTCGTCTGTCCTGCATGGTGCTGTTCCCGAACCAGGTTAAGATGTTTCCCGCCAGGATGCTCTCTATGGTGCACGAGTAAAAGTTCCTGAGCACCTTGGAGGGCAGTTGGAAGTCTCTCAAGCGTCTGAGGTGGTAGAGACGCTGTCAGGCCTTTTTCACCACGGTGTTGATGTGACAGGACCATGACAGGTCCTGCGTGATGTGAACTCCGAGGTATTTGAAGCTGTCCACTCTCTCCACTGGGCACTCGTTGATGACGGGGGTCTGGTAGTTCCTCTCCTGCTTAGTGCTGAAGTCCACTATCAGCTCCTTTGTCTTACTGACGTTTAGAAGGAGGTTGTTCCTCTGGCACCAGTTCTCCAGATTCCTAATCTCCTTCAGGTAGGCCATCTCGTTGTTATCAGAGATCAGGCCCACCACGACGGTGTCGTCAGCAAACTTGATGATGGTGGTGGAGCTGGTAGTGGCCACACAGTCATATGTGTACAAAGAGTACAGCAGGGGGCTCAGAACACACCCCTGGGGGGCTCCAGTGCTGAGAGTGGTGGAGGCTGAGACATGTCCGCCCATCCTTACTGCCTGTGGTCTGCCAGTTAGGAAGTTGGAGATCCACTGACACATAGATGAGCTGAGTCCCAGATGCTCCAGCTTGGTGGTGAGTGTGGAGGGAATTATGGTGTTAAATGCAGAGCTGTAGTCTATGAAGAGCATTTTAACATAATTCCCCCTTCTAGTGTCCAAGTGAGTGAGTGATGTGTGGAGGAGATGAGAGATGGCATCGTCTGTGGAACGATTTGGACGGTAAGCGAACTGTAGTGGGTCCAGTGTGTCTGGTAGTGAAGAAATGATGAAGTCTCTGACCAGGCGTTCAAAGCACTTCATCACTACTGAGGTGAGGGCTACAGGGCGATAGTCATTGAGAGAAGCAGGGTGGGGTTTCTTCGGGACAGGAACAATGATGGACTCTTTGAAGCATGTGGGGATCACCGACTGAGATAAAGAGATGTTGAATATCTCAGTGAACACAGGAGCTAGCTGGTATGCGCAGTCTCTTAGGATGCGACCTGGGATGTCGTCTGGTCCTGCTGCTTTCCTGGTGTTCACTCTCTTGAAGGCTCTCCTTACTTCATGCTCGGAGATGACGAGCACGTTTCCGGTGCTGGCAGTATCTTCCTGTCTGCAGCCGTTAGCGCCGCTAGCACTAGCATTGTTGGAGTCCTTAGCTGCAGCCTCGAAGCGAGCATAGAAAGTGTTCAGCTCGTCTGCCAGAGTCACGGCCGCGTTCGTCATACCGGTTGTTGGTGCTTTATAGTCCGTTATTTTTCCTTAGTCCCCGCCACAGGCTCCTAGAGTCACTCTGTTGGAGTTGTGACTCTAGTTTCCTCCCGTAGCGCTGTTTCGCCTCTTTCACCGCCCTCCGCACGTTATATGACGCGGCTTTGTACGGGTCCATGTCCCCCGTCATGAGTCCCGTGTTGTAGGCAGCGGTGCGGGATCTCAGAGCGTCGCGGATGGTTTTATCCACCCACGGCTTCTGGTTGGGAAACGTTGTGATAGTCTTTGTCTCCACGGTATCATCCGCTAGTTTCCCGATGAATCCCACAACCGCTTCCGTAAACACGTTGACGTCATCGTCGGAGCTGTTTCTGAACATGCCCCAGTCTGCGTCATCGAGTGCGTCCTGTAACGCGGCCACCGATTGATCCGTCCAGCGCGCGACCTTCCTCTGAACCGGAACTTCCTGTTTCAGCCTTTGTTTGTATTTTGGCATGAGGAAGATGTCTGCAGACATAGCAAACATCAGATTATTATGATGGCATATTCAAACTGCTAGCAGCTAATGCTCTTTTAAGTGCATGTAAAACACAGTTCTGTTATAACCGATGCTATAGGAGCACATACAATACTTCCCGAGTGGTCGCTGTTGTTGTGTTTCACCCTTGAAGACACTCTTTTTAAAAAGGCATTTTTTATAAGCTTGGCATCCATCAGCTGCAAAGCAGCACAGTGTTGCTCTTTACTGATAGCTTCTACTGTTAATGTATTGGTGGGTACAAGCAGACGATCATTTAAATATGAACATCAGACTCGTTTCCATCATAATGTGAAGCCATGAAACCCTCATAGTGGACAGACCCTGTAAGCTAGCATTTCTGTTGACCTTTGATTAGTTACAGTTTGAAAAACTGATGATGCACCGACACCCGATACATAACTATATCGATTAAAGAGACTTTTAGCTTAGTATGAATGGAGTCACAGTATGCTCTGTAGCATTAACGACTGAAGTCTAAATAATTAAATGTGTGTGAGGATTTCTCTTTTTCTTCCCTCGTGGTTTTGTATCATGTGCATTATTATGCTTTAATTAGGCTCTTAAGTCACTTTCATATTGGTGGCTGGAAATGCTTCGGCTTCTCCTTAATGAGTAGCTGCGGAGGAATGATAAAGTAGGCAGACTATAGGAATTACATGTCTACAAGGCACACAACAGCTAGCAGATGTCAGGTCTGTGTGAGGCCACATTTGTCTGCAGTGAAAACACGTCGACTGAACGCTCCACTGTGCCTCAATCTGAGCTGTTGACTCTATGGTAATGATGCAAGTCAAGCTAAACATAACAAACCATTAGCGTCCTCAGCATGCCGACAACAGCGCTGGGAAGATGGTGATCTCGCTTCTGTGTGCGCGAGCTTGACAGACACTGGGAATTCATCAGATTAGTTTACAAGTATGGGCCACCCAGCATAAATAAATCCAGACTAAATGATGATATTATAAGCTGCTATTATAAACAGTTCCTACATGGGCATCAGGTTAAACTTTGGGCTTGCGCGAAAGATAGCTGATGGCTTTAATATGTGTTACTATTTACTAGCACTGCTTCTGACACATAGGTCATTCCTCTGACCCTTTACAAGTGCATTCAGTTAATTATTGTAACAGTGGATCATTGTTCTGATAAAGCTGTTACGGGAAAGAAGGAAGAAAAGGTGGTCTCGAAAAGCTGCAGGCTTGTGAAGGGGGGGGGGGGCATCCTTCAGAGACAGACAAGATTTCCCAAAGGCCAGTTCCTGTGGAAAAGAAAAGCTACGAGGGAAGTATTTGAAGGAAGATAAGGGAAAAGAGACAAGAGGGAAGCAGAGGAGGATAAGCAGGGTGAGGAGAAACTAGAATAGGGGAAAAAGAAAAGAAGAAGTGAAAAAAGGAAGTGAGTGAAAGAAATGAATGGAGGTCTAGTTCTGCTGTCTTTATCAGGGCAAACTGTGTGGCAGAGACCCAAGGCCAGGGTTCACACTGTCACTGAGCCGTGACCGTCTGTGTCCATTCGCTCTTTCTCCTTCTTCCCTCTCCTCCTGCCACTTCCCCCTCTGTCCCCCTCTGTAATTCACTTCTCCTTTTTTAATTTCCTTCTCTCCCGCACCTTCATATCTGTCTTCATCTTCTCTGCATCGCCTCGCTTGCTTTTTTCCTTTTCCCTTTTCTTCATCCTGTTTGTCTCTCTTTGCCCTCTTTTTCTCGCAGAGCAGCTCCAAAATTGAGAACATGTTTATGTAAATCATACAAAAGCCAAAGCTGTTGTGTGTGTCCCTCCCTCTCGCACTTCTCTCACTCACTTTGTCACTTTGTGTCTTTGTTCACTGAAGTTAAACTTTGCCATGTTTCTGGCTGCCTTTGAAAGTCTGGTAGAAGGCAGACAATGACCGCCACAGGCATTTTTCTCAGCCCCCCTTTTTTCTTTTTTCTTTTTTAACCTCGCTACCTCACACACAAGCGCACGCTCCCTGACAGCTTTGCTGTTTTGGAGGGGTGGGGTTGATTGATTAGTCTCTATAGTGACGATACGTCTTGTAATGAACAAGAGAAGGCTGGCATGTTAATTTGTGTGGTGTGGGAGGCTTAATCGTCATCGTGTGTGTTTATGTGTGAGAGTGTGCGCATTGTTCTTCTTTGTGCATGTATTGATATATTGCTTTTTTCTCCTCTTTTATTATTGTTATTGTGTTCAGTTGGGTCTGTGCGTGTACACAGTGCATTACATCCGTGCGTCACTGTCAATATGTCCCTCTGTGTTTTGAGGCAGGATGATTTAAATATCACCAGAGGTTTTTACATTTTTTTAGGCAAATAATTATACTTTGTGTACCCAAAAGTGAACATCCATCCTTTCATCTGCCTATTTTCTGATGCTCATCCTGCGACCAGGTCGCAGGTCCAGCAGCCTAAGCAGAGAGGCTCAGACCTGCTTCTTCCCAGCCATCCTCTGTGGGCTCATCAACCACAGGAGGTGGTGTAGAGCTCAGGTGTGATACGTGTTGGGTGGCAGTCAAGGGCAGATGCCTGGTGGTTCAGTTGCACATCCATGATACTGATGAGCCTGGCTATCTGGACAAAAATGAACAAGTAGCAGAAGCAAATAACTAGCTAACATCCGTCTATCCATTATTTTCTAATTATCCCTTTCATGCATGAATTATGACAACCTCAATCCAGATTTTTTTCTTAAGTATTTTTATTCATCTTTAGGCATGAAAAAAGATTTTTGAACTTAATTTTTTGAACATGTACTTTTCAAAGAGTTTTTTTACATGTCCAATTAGGTGGACAACATCACCTTTGGAGTGGGTGGCAGGGTATGGAGTGACACATCAGTGTCCAATGTAGTGGTTTATGTGCAGAAAACAGCCTTTGAATAGCTGTCCACTGTAGTGACAACTATGCGTGAAAGGGTTATACAATTCAGGATCATGGGGGTGGGGGGTACACGCTAGACACGTCCCCAGCAGTACAACTCCACTAACTCCACTAACTGCACGTGTTTAGACTGTGAAAGTACCTGGCTCTAGCTAACAGCGTCTTGTATAAAGTAAGACAAACTCATGGGTGAGAGAAGAAAAGCTAATATGTTCTTACTTTTATTCATGCTGTCCCTTCAGAGACACAGGAAGCTGTGAAGAATTGGGTCAAAACTGAACAAGGTTAATGAGGTAATATTGGCAGGCTTGGTTAGTATCCATAGACAGCTTAGGTGCATCACTGACAAACAGATGCCTACTAATTAGTGCTAGTAATTGGAAAACAAACTAATACATTTAGCCACACAGAAAATTATTAGCTGCCAGATACTTGCATTACATTCCTCCAAAGTGCACCAATGTTTTTGGTTGGTGCATTGTTTCTAGCATTACTTCCCCCTCCACCGGTTGCAGCAGATAGGAGTTCTTCGTTCCAACTGTCGCCAAGTATACAGTATAAATCACGCTGAGGTGACTGTTGTTGTGCTTTGACGCTTTATCGATAAAACTGAATTGAACTGAATAGTGTTTTTATTTTTTTTTAGGATGAACTTCTGTCTAGATGTGTGTGTGTGTGTGTGTCTTTCTCAACGTGCTTCTCAGCGCGTGTGATGTTACAGTAGTGGTGCATATGCTGATCATCACCGTTACGCATGTCAGAGTGAGGTGAACCTTGTGATGCGACACATGGTTTTAATGACATGCCTGTTACACAGACTCACCTTTCCACTTGCGCCGTATTCATAAATCAGGCTTGGCATATCAACATATCAGTGTAGCGACGAGGCTATACAAGACACATTGATTATGATATGCTAATCTGACCTATAATTTACTTCCTGTCATTTCCCTCCTCCAGTGTCCTGCTCATGTATTCACCCTCCCCTCCGTGTTTATGCTTACTCCATTTGATTTACTTGTTGTATTGGCTTGTCTACTGATAGAAACTACACTGGCAAAGCAGTAAGAGATCAATATTTTAAACATTAGCAATCAACTGTTCATCCATTCAGGCCATACTGAGATACTTAATTACTTAGTTTGACATCACATACAATGAAATAATCAAAGCCTGTAATGGAAGGAAACACACCAAACACAGAGGCATGAACTGGCTTTGTGTGGCTTTTGGCCCTTAATGAGATACACACATCCCTGTCAGCCTTGTGTCTGCCATTTACAACAACATCTCAAAACAAAAAAAGTTCAGGAAACTGGAGTCAATTTTTCCAGTGACATCCAATAATTTTATACCATTTTCTCAGTAAATCTGCCATGGCTTTGCTTCACTCCAGGAGCCATAAAATTTCTGCTAAGTGCTGGAGGGATTGAAATCCTCCTCCTTCTTTAAGAATTAATGTTAGTTTAACAAGAGAAGGGATTTAGAAAGTGTTAATGGTTGAGTTAATGGCTTTCTCTCCCTCTCCACCCCCCCTCCCCCCCACCCTCTCTGCACAGCCGTTACAGATAGACGACAACTTCTGCGGCCAGGACTTCAACCAGCCTCTAGGGGGCACCACCGCCATCGAGGGCATCCCGCTTTATGTGGACAAGGACGACGGCATGACCTCCGTGGCTGCTTATGATTACCGTGGCAACACAGTGGCGTTCACGGGCACTCGTAGCGGACGCATAAAGAAGGTAGGCTGGAGTTTCCGAAGCACCTTTACATCCTCGCAGATCTGTTTAACACAGAGACTCTTCGCAAAGACAAAACTCAGTGATGTTTCAGTGTGATTTGGCTCAAAGCTTCTCAGATCTCACCACATATGCATTCTATAATATGAAAAAAAAAGGATCAGATACAAACATTTCACCTGACAGTGGTGTGGTGTGAAAGGAAACTAACAAAATGTGACTAAAACGGGGATTTAAAGGCTCTGGTAACAGTGCAGGGCTTGTGTGTGTGTGTGTGTGTGTGTGTGTGTGTGTGTGTGTGTGTGTGTGTGTGTGTACTGCATGAGTATGCGTGTTTCATGGACTATAGAAAAGCATTTTCACTCGGAAGCAATTTTCTGTCATTTTCTGATGTATTTTCAGTGGTCATTGGTTTTGGCATCGCTGACAAATGGCTTTATCATCAGCGCTCAGTGTAGATATCAGCTTTGAATGTGCATGTGTATATATATATCAGTGTAGCGACGAGGCTATACACACACACACACACACACACATATATATATACATATACATTTCTTTTAGTAGACAAGCATCATTTTGCAGCTGCTGATGTCTATTTTTTTATTTTTATTTCAGTGGGCGACGTCTTTAAGTTTGCCTTTTACTTTTTGTCGCGTCCCATTAAGCTCAGCTCAGATGTTTTAAAGATTCAGCTGCTGCAGTTTTAGACACATATTTGACAGCTTAAACAGGAGGCCTGTGTGTTTCCGCAGCCTGTGGAACAGCCTTTGCGACGCTGCTGTCGACTGCTTTTATATAGGCTTTGATACTATGCGCACACTCTCACACAGACCCACACACGCCTCCTTACACAGCTTCCTGTCACTTGAGTTTTGCTAAGTCGACTGAAACCTAGCCCGCTAGTCCTTGCAGCCTGACCCCTTGGACTGTGTCTGCGGTTGTGCAGACAGATGATTTGTATGTGCGCTGAGACTGTGGGGGTCAGCAGATCCTGGATGATATCCCGCTGATCGGAATCCCATTTCCTCTCAGCCGCCGTGTCTTCCTGTGCTTTGGGGATGGAGGAAGGAAGGTGAATACGACGGGGTGGAGGCTGCCAGTGTCCTCACACACAGATCAATGCAGATGCTGCATTAAAATGCTGTTGTCTATATGAGCGGGATAATGGCGAGACGGGATGACAATCACTATAAATCAACAGCAATTCAAGCTACAGCCGGGTTATTGGGCTTTTTCATTAGCCCGTGCCCGCTAAGGCTTTCCTCGCGCAGGAAGTGATTCGTTTTAGGTTTAAATAAGGTCTTTTTGGCTAAATTGGAGAACAGCTGTTTAATGGCTGAACTTGATTTGTGCAAAAATAAATTCTGGGGCGAGGGAGAGGGGAATAGGACTGGGATTAGAACGAGGGAGGGAAAGAAAGCGAAGCTGAGGCAGCAGATGGAGAGAGATGGTTACAGGCCGTGTGGTTTTATTGCTATTCATTGGAAGTTAAACTGTGCTCCTTGGCCTAATGAAATGTAAAGCTGCATTGTATTGATGTACACACACACACACGCACGCACGCACATACACACACGCTCCTGCTCATTAAAATTCCTGCAGTGTGACTGTTGTTGTGTGTGTGTCTGCCCCCATGGACGTGTCCCGGCTGCTAGACTCTGTATTGATTGATCTATGAATATATAATCAGTAGTGTAGATCTTAAATGGAGCCAGTTCATTGGATAAGCGTTGGTACAGGTTTGTGTGTGTGTGAGGGAGAAAGAGAGCTATGACATAAGCCAGGGTTAATCTATGCTGCCTTCCATCAGCAAAACTAATCAAAATGTCATGACTGGCTAAACACGTGGCATGTATGTGTAAAAAAAAACAGTAGCCTTGCTCGTGGGCCACTGGCTTTCTTCTTTATAGGTTCTGACTGTGCCTGTAAGAACTAATTCTGCTTTATTAGCCGACCTTGCTGACTCCGGTTTTCACCTTTGAGACGTATTTATATAGAATATTTTTGATGGAAGTGAACTGCTGATTAAGGGCCGTGTGTCAAAGTGAAAGCTCTCTTTGATACTTAATGGAGCTGTGGGACCGTGATTAGGTTCTTAGTGTTTTGAAGGTCCCTCCCTCAGCCTGAGTGTATTAAGTCATTTCAGACGAGGCTCTGGCTGAACTAGCTGTGTTTTTATTGAAACATATCTTTTTTTGACTGATTTACAAAATGCTACTCTTCATAGCACTGAGAATGATCTCCTCTCCACGTTAGCTCAGCCTCTGGCACAATCAGAAAAGCTTTTTTTCTAAAGGACCTGGAATTACCTGGCGTTCCACAGGAACCCATTCTGGGCCCAGTGTCATTTCCTGTTTTCCATGTTTCCACTGGGTCTAAGTAACATCAAGAACTTCCATGGCTACGCTGATGACACAGGTACACTTCGCTAATATCAAACTGGACCCCATTTTCCTGCAGAACTGCCTTAATTATTTATGGCATCCATTCAACATAGTGCTGGAAACATCCCTTGGAGGTTTGTGGTCCATATTTACATGAAAGCATTACACAGTTGCTGCAGCTTTATTTGCTGGACATCCATGATATGAATCTCCCTTTCCACAAAATGTCAAAGGTGCTCTATTAGATTGAGATCTGGTGACTGTGGAGGTCATTCGAGTAGTGAACTCATCATGGTGAAGAAACCAATTTGGGATGAATTGAGCTTTGTGATGTGTGCACTGTGGTCACAATGCGATGGATGTGGGGGGCTGCAGTATTTAAATGATGCTCAGTTGGTACTGTTCTTAGCCGACAGCAGTGGCACCCAGCATGGTCTTGTCCTGCTGTAGGTCATCTGCTTCTACGCTTGATGTGTCATGTGTTCAGAGATGCTCTTCTGCATACCTTGGCTCTAACGAGTATTTATTTGAGTTACTGTTGTCTTCCTCTCAGTTCAAAGCAGTCTGCCCATTCTGACCTCTGGCACCAACAAGGTTACTTGAATCACCTTTCTTCTCCATTCTGATGAACTTAAGCAGCTTATCTTGATCATATCTACATACCTAAGTGCACTGAGATGCTGCCATGTGATTGGCTGATCAGATATGTGCATTAACAACAAGTGTATGTTCCTAACAAAGAGGCCAGTGAGTGCATGTCTCACTAAAGCCAAACAGAATGACTACACTTTCCATATTGTCTTGCCTCAATAATTATTGCCTTTTATTTACTCCTCCTTGCCCTCATCACAGTGTCAGTCACTTGATCTCAGTTTGATCTTATTAATTAATAAACACGTTTTTTTTTTTGGATACGTCATGCCATCTTGTTCTGTTCAGTTTAAGCTGATCTCTGAGGTTAAAACTATTCTTTCATCTCATTCAGCTTTAGCAAAGGTCATCCACACAGATATTACCCCCAGATTTGATTACTATAATGCAACGTACTATGGTGTCATTAAAGAAACACAGGCTTCGGTTTACTTGGAAGAAGAGAATAAAATAGAATGTAAAATGAAATAATAGTAAAAAACTAAATAAAACATAAAAGAACAAAAGTGACTACAATAATTACATTTGATGCTCATTTGATTATATAGCTCTTATACAGTGACCATGCCCATACTTACTGTATGTTATCAGGGTTGCAATAAGAAAGATATGAGAGACAGTGTCTGATACACGATGAAAGTGGGATTTAGGATACAGCACAAACAGTGCGATATAATACTGTGTATAGGAGGCAGTCTTTTTTTTTTTTTATGGTGACAGTCTGGCTATCTGCTGTTCACCTCTCCCAGGCCTGTCAGTTAGCAGCAGCACACTGCGTTTATGCAGTATATGTTCTTGGTCCTTGCTCTGTACCTCAAAGCCACACATGATTACCTTCTTCTTTTAAACACCACTGTACATTGCTTTGTTGGCAGACAAAGTGTAGGTGGGACACTGAGTTTTTAACAGCACGAAATTGCACTATCGGCTGCCTTCTGCGTCGTTTGCCAGAAACATCCTAAAAAACCCCGTCTTCAGATCTCAGTAAAAACCTGGAAATCCTTTCATTCCTCTCATTTCGTCTCCTCTTTTGTCTACCTGGGAGAACAAGGTGCTCCTGCCGCATCAGGTAAGATGAAAAGAAACTCTCAACAGCCTGAAGTATTTCCAGATTTCAGAAACAAAAAGATGAAGCTAGACAGATGGAGAGAGAGAGAGGGGAAGAAAGAGGGAGATTTACTCACAGCAATGTATAGGTGTGCAGACGTGTGTGGTGGGTGAAGGGGTATGGTTTCATGTCATTTCATCATTTCCCTGCTAGCAGCAAATCCAATTACTTTTCCCTTTTCCTTTCTATCTTGGAAGATAGCCTGAGTGACAGGACTGATTGGAGTACAGCGCTACCGAGGCAACTGTGCCAACCAGTTGATTGACATAACACTGGCACTTCACTGCTTTCAGACAGGGAGACAAGTGAGACTGGTTAGGCTTCAGGGCATCTCAGAGCTGGTGAGGTGGACCAGAAGTTCACCCGCATTGCTCTTTTGATCCTACATCTGTCCCACTCAGACATTACCCAAGCAACTATAGAGCGAGATGCTCCACGGTGCTCGGCTCTTTTTCAGTATGTGACGGTGACGTACCGTGCACGACCCTATCCTGTCCACTTTTTCACTCCTCCCAGCTAACAGCATTCCACCCCCTTAACGGCATTGACCCTTTAAGAAGATAATAAATAAGCAGTATACTGCGTGAATTGAGTCATAATCTGCCCACCATCTCTTATGTAGTGTGGCTAACACTGCACAGCATCCTAAGCAGCTTTTACTGGAGGCTACTTTCATGCTGTTGTATACTTTGTGCCAGTTTACATTTCTGCTCTAATGCATTTCTCACTAAGACCCTGTGCTTTTGTTCTCCACTGTAGTTGTGCCAGCTGTATTGAATTTCAAATCAAGGTTTTATAGTTAAAGTAAAAGTTGTGATATAAATTAATAAAGATATAACAAGCGCTTTCCAAACCGTGGGACTTATCATGTCTTTAAAAAGCGGTGCCTTCCTTGTTACATTTAGGAAGATAGATGTAAAAAGACCAGAAAACAGACAAAGGGCAACATTCCCAAAGAGTGTATATGCCCAAATGTCTACAACAACACAAACAAAACAAAGTTTCAAACATTTCATATAAAGTTGTGATCTTTCCAAAGTCCTAGGAAAGCTTTTGGAAAGTCTTTGGAAAGGGTGTGCTTTTCTGTCTTCCTCTGTCTTTTTTTTTAATTGTTTTTAGATCATTCAGTTCTTCTTTTAGATCATCATCCACCATCAGCACCAGTCATCATCAATTCTGCATGTGAGTCACACATGGCTGTCACCAGTATCTGAATTATATTAACAGGAGTGGCACCAAGAAATACCTTCTGACAGTAAATGGATCATAGGTCAAAAAGATGAGCTCAGTGCGATGAGCAGGCGACCACATGCAAGGATCAAGTCTGACCCGCGACCCTTTGCATGTCTTCCCCTCTCTCTCTCTCTCTCTCTCCTTTTCTGTAAATTCTTCACTGAACCTATCAAAATGAAGGCCAAAAGATTTTGGAATAACTGACTGTTTAGTTATTGTTTTACAATTGTGCTATAAAGAAAGATAAGTAATGGTAAATGGACTGGTACTTGTATGACTCTTTCCTGCTAGTTTCATTCACCCAAGCACACACATTCATTCAAGTGCCTTTTCTTAATCTAAGTACCGTGTCTATTCACATTGACAATTCGAGAGAGGAAGCGAACCACCAACCTCTACAACCCACAGCCAACTCCATCTCCTGAGCCACAGCCACCCACAATTAATCGCTAAGATAGCTGATAATGAATAACCAATCATTAGTAGTTCTGCAAAAAATTAACAATGCAGAAAAACTGTCTTTTAATGGGGTGTGTTTACACTGGTGTATTATTTTTACAACTTAAGACTCTTGAGTGCTCCAATTCTGAACAGCTCCCAGCAGAATGATTTCCTTTCTCTATGATTATTTTAGTGGATGCTGGTGTTTTATGGAAACAGCAGTGATTGGAGAAAATACATTTAAACTATTTAAATTAAACTATTTAAATCAAGCATACATTATATTGCCCAAAGTATTCACTTACCCATCTAAATCATTGAATTCAGGTGTTCCCATCATTTCCATGGCCACAGGTGTATACAATCAGGCACCTAGGCATGTAGACTGCTTCCACAAACTAGAATGGGTTCCTCAGGAAAACTTGACTGGCCTGCACAAAGTCCTGACTTCAATCCAATCAAATACCTTTGGGATGAATTAGAGTAAAGACTGTGATCCAGGTCTTTTTGTCCAATATCAGTGTCTGACCTCACAAATGTACTTCTGAACAAATGGTCACAAATTCCCATAAACACACTCCTAAACCTTGTGGAAAGCCATCCCAGAAGAGTTGAAGCTGTCATAGCTGCAAAGGATGGGCTGACATCATCTTAAACCCTATGGATTAACAATGCAATGTTGCTCAAGTCCATATGAGTGTGAAGCCAGACGAGCAAATACTTTTGGCAATATAGCTCATAAAGCACAGGAAAAGTCCTTAGCCCATTATCCACTCTTCACCTACCAGCATTCAGTGAACGAGAGCACCGTGGACCCCTTCCTAGAGTTTGAGATGGCCGCGGATGTATTGGCTCTTCAAGCTTAGTGGTAAAACTATAGCTGTCAGAATGATTAAGCCTAATCAAGAAACATGGGATGGGAGGTAATTTAGCATGTGAATGCTAATTAGCACTAGCATTTAGACTGGCAGACGATGATTGAAGCAGCGCATCGGCTGCTCGGGCTGGTTAAATGGCAAAAACACCAGGCTGGTAGAGATGATTGATAATCTTCGGGTCGTGCCGCTGTCTGTTTCCCCCCCCGTTTGCGTGTGAGCGGATTACACTTTCCTCTTCCCTCCGATGCAAACTCATAATGAGCAGATGAGCACAACACCTGAACACTTTAATTCCATCTTTATCCCATTAAGTAGAAGTTAGTGGAATAAATTCCTATTAGTTTCTCAGAATACACAACAGGATTTTCCTCAAGCCTCGTGTGTGTATGTGTGTGTGTGTGTTAACGTCTGCCGTCTACTGTCTGGCACAAATATACACAATTACATTGTTTAGATCCATATTCATGATTCATTTGTGAGTTTCTGAAACAGCAGTTAGGTATTCACACTCTAGGTTTGTGTGTGTGTATGTGTGCACTTGTTGCCATGATATATATGAAAGGGTACATCAATGGGTCAATACATGGGGGTTTTGTGCTGCAGTGTGCTAGTCCCTGTAAATGCATGTGTGGAGTTGCTGTTAGAGCCTGTTGAGGGAAGACTAGTGTGTAAATCCTTCAGAGATAATATTACTGCTGTAAGGGCTGCTAGTGTTTGAGTGAATTATCATTGGATTCTCCGAGCCGTACTTTCCTGCTGTCCTTGTCTTCGGGCCTTATGCTTTCTCTGCCAACAACAACCGTCTCTCTCTTTTTCTCTTCCCCTCCGCTCCCTGTCGTTCTTGCTTATATGTCACCTTCAGCTCTCTTTCTCCTAACCGAGGTGGGCTGGATGCCCGCAAATCTGCCTCCCATGAGAATGTCCCACCTCATCTGTGTGTGCATGCATATGTGTGTGTGTCCTTCTCTCCTCTGCTCCCCATTCCCTCAGTCCACTCCCTCAGCCTCTCTATCTCCTCTATCCATTAGTACATTAGTATACGTCAGCC
This sequence comes from Copadichromis virginalis, assembly GCF_057382275.1. Classification (NCBI taxonomy): domain Eukaryota; kingdom Metazoa; phylum Chordata; class Actinopteri; order Cichliformes; family Cichlidae; genus Copadichromis; species Copadichromis virginalis. The sequence continues at coordinate 13,140,490 of NC_140637.1, forward strand.
TGCAAAAAAAAAAAAAAAAAAATGCTGTCTCTGTTGTGCCTTTTATGAGCAGGAGACAGAGATAGATTCAAAGACATACAAGGCTGATAAAACAGTGAGCCATACATCAGCTCGTACTTATATGACCTGATTGTGCATCTGCTTTAGAGGTGTGTTTGCTTAGGTTAAGACAGGCTGGTTAAATAAATTACACTTTATTTGTAATGTCTTTGCAGTATATATATATATATATATATATATATATGTATATATATATATGTGTGTGTGTGTGTATATATATATATATATATATATATATAATTTAACATATTAGATATCTATTAATTTAGCGTCTATCCATAATGAAAACAAAGTAGAACTACTGAAACTTGATGCCTATACTGTCTGTAATGCAACTTGAGCACCAGCTGGTGTTATTTGAAATGTAATTATTTTATTGCAACTACTGGTTATTGCATCTTTGGGCCTACAGTATAGCCATTGTTGGAGCAGTGATAATCTTATTTAGGATTTTTTGTATTACTCTTTAACTTACAATATAAAGCACCTTGAGGCGACTATTGTTGTGTTTTGGCGCTGTATAAATGAAATGAAATGGATTATTTTGCACTGTGAATCACATTAAGCCAAAAGTATCCAAGAATATATAATATGTTGTTAGAAATGAGCATGTTTCTGTGAACTGTGTAGTCTTCAGTCCCAACCATATTCTGTCAGGCTAAGAGAAGCTTCTTTTGGAGCGATTAAAGGTTTTATACAAGTTTTCGTCATTTGATTAGGTCAAGATTATGTGTTTGACAGACAAGAGTTTTAATGAAGCTAAATGAGGCATTTTTAAATGCAAACAAAGGATACTTAATAGACAGGGCAAACTTCGAAGTCTATCAAAAATGTTAGACAATTTTCCAGTTCTTCAGAAGACTTAGAAATGGAGATGTTCCAGCCAAATATTTAGAGGACGTGATATTGAAAACAGAATGGAGTGTTCAAAATAACAAATACAGTATCCATCTATATACTGTATTTCGAGGGAGACAGGCAGCACTTTCTTCTTTCTGTCTTTTTTTACTACCAAATTGAAAGGATGGTGCATTAGTTTGAAAATGAGTCAATGGGACAGTGCGTTAGAATGGCTTCCACCTGAAACAAATAGATGGTAGGTGGGGAAAAATAGGGGGGAGAAACCATTTTCTTCAAAGGCAGTGCTGCATGACATTAGGATGGAGTGATCCAGAAGCACACTGGTGCTGGCAGACTGATCTGAAATACAACAGCAGGATGTTTGCCGGGACGGAGACTGATATGATACTGTTCTGCATCACTTATCGGAGGCAGTCGCTGCTAATGTGCCATTGTGGTTGTAGGTTCAATTCCCAGGTGGGCTATCACTTCATATGTATTACCCCCTATGTCCTTGAGCAGGGCATTATCTCAGCATCCCCTCTGGAGGAATATGGCTCGGCATTAATGGACGGGCGATGTGCATGGAGAGCTAGATGGATATATTAGTGAGCTAATGAATCTTTGATAAGTGGGAAGGCTTTGTGGGTGTCAAGAGACAAAAGGAAAGATTACAGCTGAACCTATCAACTGCGAGATGGCTTTTATTCACATAAAGTCTTTGCGGCATCTGACATTGGGATTGCCATTGTGGGGCATGGCTATGTGTGTGTTGGCTTGATGTGGCAAAGCACTCTGGGAAAGAGGGAGGATTGCTAGTGTTTTGGAGATTCTACTGCAAAAAGTGTTTTATTTATTCATTTTAGTTTAGAGGATAGAAAATAAAAAATCATCTGTTCAATTCAATTCAATTCAATTTTATTTATATAGCGCCAAATCACAACAAAAGTCGCCTCAAGGCGCTTCATAGATACAGAGAAAAACCCAACAATCATATGACCCCCTATGAGCAAGCACTTTGGCGACAGTGGGAAGGAAAAACTCCCTTTTAACAGGAAGAAACCTCCGGCAGAACCAGGCTCAGGGAGGGGCGGCCATCTGCTGCGACCGGTTGGGGTGAGAGAAGGAAGACAGGATAAAGACATGCTGTGGAAGAGAGACAGAGGTTAATAACAGATATGATTCAATGCAGAGAGGTCTATTAATACATAGTGAGTGAGAAAGGTGACTGGAAAGGAAAAACTCAATGCATCATGGGAATCCCCCGGCAGCCTACATCTATTGCAGCATAACAAAGGGAGGATTCAGGGTCACCTGGTCCAGCCCTAACTATATGCTTTAGAAAAAAGGAAAGTTTTAAGCCTAATCTTAAAAGTAGAGATAGTGTCTGTCTCCCGAATCCAAACTGGAAGCTGGTTCCACAGAAGAGGGGCCTGAAAACTGAAGGCTCTCCCTCCCATTCTACTTTTAAATACTCTAGGAACAACAAGTAGGCCTGCAGAGCGAGAGCGGAGCGCTCTAATAGGGTGATATGGTACTACAAGGTCATTAAGATAAGATGGGGCCTGATTATTTAAGACCTTGTATGTGAGGAGCAGGATTTTGAATTCAATTCTGGATTTAACAGGAAGCCAATCTGTTCCTTAGCATATACTAAAATTATTTAAATACAGTTTCAGATGAACAACAACACATGACATAATAACACTGTGTCATTATTTACCGTCTCCCTCCTATCACCGCCAACAGATAGCTGCCCATCCCTGAAGCTAGTTCTGCTGAAGGTTTCTTCCTGTTAAAAGGGAGTTTTTTCTTCCCGCTGTAACCAAATGCTAGGTCATAGGGGGTCATCTGATAGTTGGGGTTCTGTATTATTGTAGAGTCTTTACCTTACAATAAAAAGCACCTTGATGTGACTGTTATTGTAATTTGGCGCTGTATTAATAAAACTGAACTGAATTTAATATGAACTGAGCCAAAATGCAGAAGTGTTGTATGAAAAACTAAGCACGCCACAGTAGTTTGTAAAGCCAGCTTTGGGTCAAATAACTTTTTCTGTATGACTTTATCTGTCTGAGATCGTTGCAGAGGGAATTTAGACCACTCTTCTTTACAAAGTTCAGTTTATTGAGGTTTGTGGGCATTCATTTATGCACAGCTCTCTCAAAGTCCCACCACAGCATTTCAGTTGCGTTGAGGTTTGGGCATTGACTGGGGCATTGCAACATGTTGTTTCTTTTCTTTTTTCAGCCATTCTGATGTCGATTTCCTGCTGTGTTTAGGATCATTGCCCTGATACATAATTGTTTCAGCCAACTTTTAGCTGTCAGATAGACAACCTCATGTCTGACTCTGAAATACTTTAGTATACAGAAGAATTCATGGCCCAAATCTTCAGTCCTCCACAAATGTAGTTGACAGTTTGGTTGTACCCAATGCTGTGCATTATAGCCAAAGAAATCCACTTTGGTCTTATCTGTCCAAAGAACATTGTTGCACAAGTCGTGTGGTTTATTAAGATGCACCTTTGGAAACCTAAGCTGTGCTGTCATGTTCTTTAGAGCCATTCTCCTGGCAACCTTTCCAAACACCATATACTTGATCAGTCTTGTTCTAGTTGTACAGACATGTTAACATGCTAACTGAGGGCTGTAGATTCTAAGATGTAGCTCCGGGGTTATTTGTAGCTTCTCGGAGCATTGCAGTTTGACTTTGTCGTCCTGGGATCTCCAGTTTTTAGCTGGCTCTTTGTCCTGTGAATCATTTTTCTCAGAATAGAATGATGGCTTAAAGTTAGTCAAGAAAAAGGGACAAAAACTGTGCTCTCTGGTGTGAGTGACAAAATGATTATGTCACCATCAACCACTCTAGTGTTCAGCAGACTAGTGGACTGTTTCTGCCTTTGTCAAAACAGTCCATTGACCTCTAACGTTGGAAAAACTTCTCTTACTGTGCTCATGGACACAAATCAATTGCTAATATTAACACATTTGACAAAAACAGTTAAATTAAGTAATATAATGAGTTCCAGTTTCCCTCTTCCAGTAAGGCCTTTATGATGTAATTCACATGTGGCCACAGTATGAACACAACATCCGTTGACTGGAAATGTAAAATGTGTACCAAGTTCAAAAAAAGAAAAGTGTTAACCCTGTGACCTCATAAATCAGGGTCCCTAACCCGTGTGGACATCACCAGTCCCAGCACTGACTTAGAATGTCCCTGCTGATAGAGCACGTACGGCCACGAGTCCAGACAAACACACGCATATGTAGGATGTTCAGCAACAGCCAGCGATGCGCTCGGACAGCTGTTGAGCTGACGACTGCTGTCAGGTGCCAGTGGCCTGATTCAAGCTGGCCGACCTCTTCACATCACAACATGTGTCTGCACAGATACGGGAGGTGATGGGCAGACATTTGTTTGCGTATCTGGCGTGCATCTGGAGAACAACTGGCAGGTTGGGTGGGTCTGGTGTGTGTTTTGATTTGTGTCTATGCCGGTTTGCTTGACATACAGAAGTCTCGGGCATCTTGTACCAGAATGTAGAAAAGATGCAGATTAGCAGGTGTGTTTTTTCGTCACCTTCGGCAGCAAGGTGGAGATACCTTCTGGATGGATGTGCGCTCTTGTCTGATTAGTGAGCCGAAAAAAAAAGAAACAAAAAAACATTTCACTGTGCGCTATGTTAATCTGTTTCACATCTAGGGAAAGATGCAGCCTTCGTGGGTGTGTGTATACATGTGCATCTGATTAGAGGGCGCATGCAGGAAAGGATGCGGGCTGTGTGTGTGTGTGCGTAATGAGATTGCAGAGGGTCGATTTCCCATTTGTTTGTGTGTAAATGTGGGTCTCTGAGAGATACTGATCCTTAGATTATAGGGAATCTCACTGTGTGTGTGTGTGTGTTCATCTTCATCAGTGCGTTCTGTGTTTGGAGTAGGAAGTAATGTGCGTTTACATATTACAGCAGCTGTGCTTTCTACATGTATAATAGGAGCTGCCCACCTGATGCCAGGGCAGCTGCCACACAAACAGCCCACAGCACTTACACACACACACACACACACACACACACACACACACACACACACACACACACACACACACACAAATGGTGCCAGTGGAGATTTTTTTGTTGTCTCTTGAGTGTGTGCTCGCTGCAGAGGGGAAGAGAAAGGGGCAGCTGCAGTATAAAGCCTTTATCAACTGTTCCCCTAGACTATCCCATCTGTCTATCCATTAATACACACACACCCATACACTAATGCATACACACGGTCCTTCTGTTGTCTTATCAGTCACACATGGCGTACTTCACACTCAGCAGGGTCTGTCACGACAATAATGCTTGTTCTTGGATGTCTTCCGTGGGGAAAATGCGTGTTTTGGTCCACTATGTATGACACCATGAAGCACCGTGTGTCTCATTTTCTGTAGAAGTTGGCGTTAGAGATGGAGCCAAAGGAGTTAAAGTTTCTAGGTGCTGAACATATAAGCACCAAAAGATATGCCCTCATCAGGTTTTTGAACGGGACATAATTACCAGTTTGTTACCTATGCTGTCTGTGCAGATGGTTGCAATGGGCCAAAGTATAGCAGTATAATGCGGTTGTTTCTGTCCTGGATGCAGTTTGCACTTTACCATCACATCCCTGGCAGTAAAAATAAGTAAAAATCGATAAAAGTAATGTCCATATCTCTGCTCCTGAAAAGCTGTTTTGTGGTACCGCTCCACCAATTTCCTTCTCCCGCACACAAACTGAAATCAGCTGACTGTTGTGGAAGTGCACAGGAAGAAAAAAAAACATTTTTGCTGGATTTTTTCTTCTCTCTATCTGCCCAGCATTTACATAACTGAAGAACCTTCGTAACGCAAGTTACGACATAATTTAATTGTAATTTTTATAATTACCAAATTTAGTACAGTAACGTGTTAGTGAAAAATGTAAGTTGATCATGACACCTGGTTGGTAAATGTCCAATGCTCAAACCAAATCGAAAGAAAAGTCACAACAAAGTTTGTGACTCTTTGGCAGGAGTGGGCAAGTCGCTTAGATTGTTGGTCGAACCGGGAACCTCACCTGATTGGCCCGGATGGTATAGTGGGAGTTCCGAAGTTGGTTATGATCTAGAGGGCTCATAACTGATAATAAGAGGTCTCCATCGACACTCTAGCAGAGGCAGATACTGAGAAGGCGCTGAAGTACAGCAGATACTTGATGTCCCAAGACATCAAAGTCTTCGTTTTTTCAGTGGATGCAAGGGGCAAGTGATGGTCTGCTACTCTGCAGTCTGCAAGGCCAGGCAAAAGAGATTACAAAGACCTTGAGCTGGAAGGTTTTACTGCAAACAGTAGACCTAATTAAGGTCTGCAGGAGTCTGATCAGGTCTCCGTTCTCCAACGTGGGGTCTCACTTCCCAACGAATTCTGCTTAGTCGCCTAGATTGTGGATGGGCAGACATGAGAGGCGACTATAAGACCTGTATCTTAAAAGATGACCTTTTCATGGCTCTCGAAATGAGCAAACATTCATTCACACTTCCCCACGAAATCCACACCAACACTTGTCATGCCATATGGCTTTGTCTGTGATAATATTGAAATGAGTTTTATGTGATAGAAATGGCAGATTTGATATAGCCGTGCCATGTGTTTATATTCCCTATTGTGCACAATAATGATAGAAGCCCAAAAATGTCTGAGAGGGAGAGCCGTGGGTCAGTATCGGATCATGATTTAGTACCTAAAAGCAGAGCTACTTCAACAACCTCAACAAAGTAACCTAAATTTGAATTATGCTGTTTCATTCTACATAATGTTGTGTCACTACTATTGCACTATAAAGCTACTGCTACTGCTGCTGTTGGCACCTTGTATCAATAGATTCACCCTTTGAATTAGGTTGTCTGTCACCAATGACAGGAGCTCATTGGAAAAGAAGGATGTAAAATGCCCTTCATTTTTCATTTCACCAATAAATGCTGCCACCTGCACAAGCTGCATGCACTGATAAAACATTGTTCTCTGTATTGTCATAAATATCATTATGGCAAATCTCCTTGAAAGGTCTTCATATAATTTCACCCACCCTTGGTGTTGAGTGCTTGTGCGCTGTATGATTTTCCATTTAATTTCAAACTAAGAACTGTCTGTATGCATATGAACTATAGCTAAACCCATATTAGATTTTTTTTGAACCAATACCAATATTTAGGACAGGTTTACACATGCCAACATTCTTTATGTACTGGACACTGTTTTCACTATTTTCTTTGCATACGCCTAAAGAGTTCGTCTGGTAAATTGTGTGTGGTGCAGTAGCCAAGGTATACTGTAAAAATAGGCAAAATGTGCAAATCTAAAAACTACCTGAGCCGTCAAACTTTGTGGAATGCAAAAAAACAAAACACAAATTGAAGTAGATCCAGTGAGAAGGCTCCTGGGAAGACATTAAAGAGCATGTGGGAAGTAATGAAAATTGATTAGAAAGGCTGAATAGCTTCCATAAATTATGGAATAGTATTTTTACTCGAAATGGCCATTACGAGTTTATGTACGATTTGTTAATACTGTAGTATTATAAAAGGAAACTCAATCATAGTTTATTTGGTTGCATTTAACATGCAGTTAGCAATTTAAAATGAAGATCCTGCCTGACTCCGCACCACCGTCTCCTCAGCTGTAATGTGTACTCTGCTACATGTACTGCAGACAGTGGAACTGGGAATGAAAATGGACTGGCATTTAAAGAGCACTTTCCTAGAATTACTGACTACTCAAAGCACATTACTCTACAAGCAGTATTTACCCATACATTCATACAGCACGTTATTAAAAGCACTTTATCTGCCTCACACTGCTGAGAGTATTTAAATAATAGAGTTGGAGCTGCTCTGCTGGGTAATCTGTGTGGTGACATCACTTCTAAATTACCCCAAGCATCTTTTTTCTGCACTTTTTTCTGCAATAAAAGTTTTCAGATCAGCTCACATCAAACTGTATATGTACGCTGATACCTATTTATCTGTAACAGGCCAAAAAAGCATCAGTCAGGCTCTAAAAAGATTATATAGTATGAAATTATATCACACTGGCCAAGTTGTGTGTTATATTAGATTAGCTCTGCAGCTGTTCTTCCAGAAAGTCATAACACTCTGTTTCAGTGTGATTATCAAAATTCTTCCAAGTCTTGTTAAAAGGAGAGTCTGCCCGTTTTTATTTTCGGGTTCAGATCTGTTCCATTTTGCTGCGTGTTTAGTAGCTTGCTTTCACCAGTGTGTGAATGCGAGAGTGAATGAATAGTGGCATTGTAAAGCGCTTTGGGTGCCTTGAAAAGCGCTATATAAATCCAATCTATTATTATTATTATTATTTATTCAGTGCATTGTTTGTTTTTGCCCATTCGTTGTCCTACATTCTTGGTTTCCCTGCATGTTCTTTTTAGTCCAACTGGCTTGCCGGCCAGGCACAAGGACATCGGGTGGCTCTGCAAGCGTATGTTAATGAGGTAGAAAGAGACAGATGAAGAACCTTGAGAGTTGGTTGAGGTCAAGGGGATATAATGAAATAGAAAATAAGGTTGAGAGTGAGAGACAGAGACTCAGAGATCGGGAGTCGAGGGTTGTCCTTGATGGTGTTTATGATATTGATTGCCTGCTCTCCAGAAGCATCCTGATTTCTGATTTGGACACTTGTGAACAATGTGATTGCAGCAAGAACATCTAATGTCTCGAGTGGCCTCTGCAATCAAGAACAATGACCCTTAACTCTTTGCAAACTCTCCCTCTGTCTCCATCACTTCAGCTCTCACATGCACATGTGTGCTTGCGTGCCTATCTAAGGATGTGTCTCGGATCTAGCACATTTTACTTTGAAGTTGACATGATTGAAATGCGCATTCCTTGATATGAATACAACCTGCTGTTTTTGGAAAAACTAGTGTTAGATATATTTTGAACATGTAGAGATGAAGAGTGGTTTACTTTTTTAGAGAACAAAGAAAATTTGGTGCACCGCAATTTCAAAGTGTAAGGAATGTCTCGTCTTTGTCTAGTCTTTGTCCACTTGTGATGACAACGGCCATATTTCTAACTCTAACTTCTAATACAGAGTTAGGCAGGTTAATTTTTTTTCTTTTTTTCTTCAATAGCTGTCAAGAAAACTATAATTACTTTTTCTGACTCGCAATCACATCAAACGTTTCACAGTTTTTCATTTTAAAATCTTACATGAACTGTCATCACCTAATCCTGTTAAACATTGCAAATATGATTATATAATATGGTGTACGTGGAAGTTATAGATATATAAGTTTTCATGTTTTCTTGCTTCAAGGCAAGACAATGGTCACCGAAATGTTGTCTTCTTGTCCCTGCATTGTTGTTTTCTGCTCTGCTGTGCTATTTCTGGACTTTTTTTTATAATAGCTTATTTCGACAACTTGATCAGTAATCAGCAGGCATCAAGATTGGTCCATTCGTCTAGGAGTAGATGGGAGCATACAAACAGACGTGCATATGTTACAATCATTATAGAATGATTTACTGATCCACTGCACGAGCAAAAGCCCAAAGAATTTTCTTTTCTTTGTTTTCTTAATGTTTTCAAAGACTAATCTAATTATGAAGTCTTTGAAGTGTGGAAAAAGCCGACATTCAAACATTAAACAGAGAAAAGTAGACGAGCAGACAGGTTGATGGCGAGAGAATGGAGGACAAAGACCTGGTGTTGTTCAGCCATCTGGTGTGTGTTTGCGCACGTCTGTATGTGTTTGTGCGCTTGCGTCACTTGTATCTTGATACGGTGGAGAGAATGACTTAGATTACCAAGACTGATATCAAAGCCACACTCACGGACACGCTCCAACTGCCAGCCCTGCACACATGCTCACTGTCTCGCCCTGTCTCTCTGGAGCCTTTTGGTTTGCGCTGGGTAGCATACAAAGCCTTCAGCTAAAAGACAGCAGTCCATCGCTGGTTTGTGTGTGTGGAGGGCTCCCCTCTAATTGAGGTGTACAGTGAATTGGCAGCCTGCCTGATGTTACATAGTCATATGAAGGGACGTGAAAGAGAGAGAACGAGACAGAGAAAGAAAAGAGAGAGGGATGGGAGGGGGGTGTATTTAAAGGGAAGGGATGGATGATTTGTTGAAAGCACTGATGGGAGAGAAATTGAGGGAAAAACAAGATAGAATAATGGGTGGAGGTGGTGGAGGATAGAGGAGAATAAAAATGTGCAACAGCCAGCAGTGCAGTCAGTCTATCCTTGATGGAAAAACATTGGATATCACTTGGTATGTCTGGAGATGTACAGTATATCTGAATGGCTCAGGCATATATTTCAAAAGCTTTTATCTTTTTTATGAAAGCAAAATGAAATAATCATGAAGTCATCATGGGCATCGTCAAAGGCGTGGACCCCTCTGAAAAAAAATGAGGCAAAAAGGCATTCTCAACTAGCTTAGCAGTGTCAGTTCACGGTGCTCCCACAGGTGTGCGGATAAATGTCGCTGCGTTTCTTTGATACTAAACAAAACTTAAATATTTCATGATTTAGACAGGTTCTGCAGCTATTAGGGACATTTTTTCCCCTGTGATTTCTACAAGGGCTTATTCTCAATGGACAATTGACAATCTAAAATACATGTATTATTCATGTGTGTTCGGATTAGGCTTGCTTCTTAAAAGAGTAAGACTGTTGATGCAAATTGCGGCAATCAGGCTCTAAGTGCCTTTACCGTATCCATCAGTTATGTGTCGCACTTTTCCAACTGCTGACTTTTTTGCAGTGGTAAGGTGTGGACATGATGTCCGTCTTTGTTTCGGGTGTTCAGCGTAACACATGCACACGTGTACATACACAAATTAACACCCCATCTGTGTGTGTGTGTGTGTGTGTGTGTGTGTGTGTGTGTGTGCACGCAGGATTTGGTATTGTGCTCCTGATCACCTGCCGAGCTGAGTCAATTAGCCCTTTTGAAAGCATCAGGCATTCAGCTAGAATCTGCGTATGTGTGTGTCGTGAGCACCATTTACACTCATGCCAATACTCTTGAAACTGCTTGTTAGAGGTGTTAAAGTTACGTTGTATAATGAGGGTTTCCTTTGTGCTGTACATGCACAGCATTAAAAATAGAAGATAGGTAGTAGCACAAAATTCATGTTGTTCATTGTATAAGTTTTTTTCTTGGTTAGCCTAATGAGTTAATTTTTTTCTTTGTAATCTTTGGATTTAGTTTATTTTTCTGATATATTTAAGTTATCTTGTTTGGTGTCAGTTTGGGGTATTTTTTTTTCTTCTTATCATATCACTGTGTTTCATATATTCTACATCTCTGCAGTCATGGCCTTCATCTACCTCCTCTCCCTTTTATTTAGTTTACATTGCAGTGCTGTGCACACATATACAGATACAGGCATAAAAGCAGAACTGAGCAGTGATGGTTAAAGCCGCAGCATTGAACAGAACATCGGCTGATGAGCCAAAGCAGAAAGGTTAATCCATCAGATTACAGCAGATTACAATGCACCAGGGAAGGCTGAATGGGAGATTATAGCAAAGAGATGAGGACTAGAATAATGGGATGGGCGGGTGGCGAAGCGCGATAGAAGTTAAGGGATCAAGGACTGATAAAGTGGATTTAGCAATTTATTTATTTTTGGCTGTCTACTTGCCCGCTAGTTTCTCAGTAAAAATACACTAAACGCTGAGCAGGTTGGCCATGGCCAATTTTGTACTTGCAGGGACATGACTAAGATTAGTGGTTAAAAATTAAATGCCTCCAATATCCCTGTTTTTCCTCTGATGCATTTTCATTACACAGAAGGGCACAAACAAGTAATTTTGTGTGGGACCAAATGTAGAAAAAGTAGCTTGTGGGTAGCGTTATTGCTATAAAACATACATCTCAGTTTTAACACCGTATCATTTCAGTGAAATAGAGTAGGAGGATGTATTAGATAAGATAGGGCTTTATTGCAATAGCACACAAACACTACTACAGTGAAATATAGGTTTAACATCTAACCAGATAGTACAAACAGCAGGAAAAAGACACAGTGAGATAAAGTAGTACTGTGAGGATAAATTCATTTAAAGAATAAACACATATCAGTGGGCAGAGAAACAATAAATGGGTTGAAGTATCCAAAGTAAACAATGCAAGTTTAAAGGGGATCATGGAATCATGATGTATACTGGTTTTTGCTGTTATATTGCTGTATAATATATTTACTTATTTCAAATATTAGGTGCAGGTTTTTTTTACTCCTATATCTATATATAAGAGTGTATATATAAGTATAAAAGTTTTTCCTATAATCTTACATGTATGTTAGAATATGTTAGGGTGTTTTTTATATTTCACATTCTTAGATTTATCATAGTATTACAGCATTATAGTAGCATTACAGTAGTGGCTTAAATGACTTCAGAAATGCTTGCAAAGCAGAGACGAGTTTGACTATCATATGAAGATATGCTGTGCGTTTGGGGGGGGCAGTTTTATGTTTTGGATATAAAACTGTGTACTTACACATGTATTTTAAAATTTTCTGCAAGCATCTATGTCTGTTAGAGCCTTTTGAAATCAGGTGATTCTTTTTGACCTTCCCGGCACTTTATTTATTTGTTGTATTAAGTTGTATTAATCCAATAGCGAGTCAATGCACCAAAAACAAAGTCTGATCTACCTTCTGGAGGGTGCTGTTTCTATTTTATCCCCCTCCTTCTAATTGGGTGGCCTTTGCAAACAAAAAGTTTGAATAGCAGGTAATTTGTCTGCTGTGTTCACCTCCAGAACAGTTGGATTGCCTTGAAAAGTGTGTATTCGCATTTTAGCTTCAGTATTAATAAATGAAAGAATGAGGATTAATCAAAATGCCAAATCTGGTCTGTGCCCAGGGTAAAAACTGACCTGTTTGAGTTGTGAGAACTTGCACTGATGTTAAAGAACGTGCCACAGGTGGTGAAAGAAACTGTTAGAAATGTTAAGATTTAAAAAGATGTGAAAATACATAATTTAAAAAAAATTCTCTGGTGAGGCAGGTCTCTTTTAAATGGTAAGTGTTGACATTTTGGGCTGACCCCATGCTGTGACCTTTAAGCCATGAGCAAGTCACGCTAGCGCTAAATGGAGTCATGAGACCTTTGAGACTTCTAACCAGGTCCCTGGACCACACAGTGAATACCACACCATATGACTTAATCACACAGTAAGAAAAAAGAGCCCCCGATGGGACACCGGTTAAAGCGAGCTCCTGTTATTTTAACGATAACGGCACAAGATGTACTTATCTTACATTTCCCATACGGTTATACCATGAAGCATGTTCTTTTATTGATTTGGCCAGAGACTGTAGGGTTGGACTGTCTGGGTGGCCTACAGCAGAGATACTCTTGAGTAACAATATGGTCATAATTTATGCTCAGTTAAACAACATTATCCTTGGGGGTCTGCTAATGCACTTGCAGGGCCCCCGTTTATTGTCTCCAGTGTCCAGTTGAAAAGTCACTGGACAAGAGAGTGTATGACATCAGCAAAGTCTTCTCATTCTGTACATAAAGGCAGCAGATGTATCACTTAATTTTTAGTGTCAGCAAATTAGTTAATATTCTTGACTATTTAAAAAGGTATGTAAAGGTCTTTTGGACTTTCTATGGCTATTATTTTGGTTCTAAAGAAGAGTAACCAACATGCACTCATATCTGGTCTGTGTCACCCTAGATAGATGAGGTTTTGATTACTTCATTGAGTAGCATGAGAATTACAGATCTCATTAAAGCACAGCAACTAAGGAAGAAGTTGAGTTAGACCGGACTGATGGAAAGTGGTCGATGAGGGAATAGAGACGGAGGAGAAAAAAGTGGAGAGATTAGGGATGAGAGAGCTCTCCACATCCTCCTGTATCTGTCCAAACAGCTTGCAAGCCAGCCAAAAGTCTCGTCATCTCTCTCTCTTTCTCTCTCATTCTTTCTTTCTCCCCCTCTCTGCCAGACTGATGACAGAATGTGGAGAGAGGGATTAGAGAGGAGAGACTCATGGAGATGGAAGGATAACGGCTTCTGGAACGCCATCGCTTTGTTAACTTTTGGAGATTTTGGAGTTTTGTGCTGGTGTGTGTGTTTGTGGAACCCATCCCATTCCCGAATCTCATACGGACACTCGACCAGACCCCACTGGCTTTCCCTTAAGCATAGTTCAGAATTTCAGCATGCAGGTTGATGATTCACATCACCGACCCTGCAGGACCGAGGGCGAGAGATATGAGAATATTTAAGCATTATGCCAACTCAAAAAACGACAACAATATAAACCTTTTAGGTGGAAAACACACATGCTGTATTTTGCTGTGTAGAATTACAGAATTGTTACGGGCAATAGACCGATATGTATTGTTATATCCACATTCTGTACAGTAGCTTATGTTATTTTTGCATGAATGCAGACGTATGGCCTTTATCAGCAGTTATTTTGTTACCAGTGGGTGTAAAGTCCTAGACTGTCCTACTATACTGTCATTGTGATAGTGACCTTTAGTGGTAATTGTAATTAGGTGTTGGTAATTGAGGTGATGTGGCCACAGAGCCATAAAATCATTGGAGGGAGGAGATTGGGGTATATGGATGGGTAAAGGAAACACAGAAAACTGTTGTTTGTTTCCTGTTAGAATTCATCTTAGTCCTTAACTGAATTTTGATGTTTAATAGATGTAACGGAGCTGTTTGTCCGGAAAACTGTTAAAAAAGGTGAAATGTTCTAATATAGTACCATATCACACTCTGCACACAACACTGTGGGCTGTATTCACTGTGGTATCATGTAGTCATGGTTCTTACATAATCCCGATGGTGATATAAATGATACATTTCTTATTAAGGGGCAATTTTTAACGGTGAGCAGAAGCAGCTCACTAACCATGTTAATTATCTCTGAGATATGTTTTTGGACTAAAGCAAGACGTCTTACAAAGAAATGAATTATAGCTCACCATACTAATAACATAATGATAGTTATTGCTTCATGATAATTATGCTGATTTCCATTTTTTCATAATAGTTTGGTCATCATGAAGAAAAAGTGTCACTGTGGACAATGAATGTAATATATTTAATATTCACATTAGTATTTGAATAAAATAATAATATATCTTATTAGTCCTTTTATACTGTGCTACAGTTTTATGCCATGTATCACTGTAAACCCCTCTTATGGTTTTAGCTAGGAACAAAAAGTGCTCACGCTTTCACTTTAACTTTTAGAGCTAAATTGAAAAACCCATGTGAGTTAGGTGTTGTGAAGCAGGTAACCCAAACGGCGACAAAGCAGGCTTTACTTACTTTGTGCTAAAGGTCACATTTGTATTTACTTGTATATGGTTTGTGCACGGCTATTGCTATATTATTTTGTAAAAGTAAAGGACAAGACCAAAGGTGCATAGCGAGCTTGATTTGTAAGGCGGCAGCAAACTGCAGTTTTCCTCCTTGGTTGGTCGGCCATTGAGAATTGTTTACTTCTGGATGAAGAAGGAAAAAAAGGAGCGCTGTGAAACATTCTTAAATCATCAGTTTGCCTCAGGGCCAGAGCCTGTAAACTGGGTTCAAAAGGCGAAAAGCTTCACTTTTGGAGCTCGTGGAGAGCTGGGAACAGCCGGGTCAAAGGTCAACAGAAGGGAAGTTTAATAAAGAAAAGGAGGGTGAGATACGAATGGCGGGAAGACATTTGATTGATTGTTTCCTGTCTGTGTCCCAGTCTGCTCTCTCCATTCTCTCATCCCTTTCTACTGCTGGGCTACTCTGTCCATGTCACTGTCTTAAATGTTTATTAGAAAGTACGTTGCCATAGCAGTGTATAAAATAGAGAAAAAAAGACTCACAAGTCAGACCGTTTGATAAATTATCTGGCTTTAAGACTTTTATTCCACAGCAGTAAATAATCCCCAATATCAGAGTAATGTGAGGTGTTGTAAAACTCAGGATAGGTGTCAATAAAATCATTCAGAACACAGGAAAGGGCAAATCAGACAGAGTGGTTACAGTGTGTGTGTGTGTGTGTGTGTGTGTGTGTGTGTGTGTGTGTGTCGGGTCCATCTGTATCTCTCTATCCTTTTCTTTTTCTATCTCCGCGGGATAAAGCGGTTATTCAACACATTCCATTGTTGAACCTTCTAATTGGGAGACATTTAGCAGGAGCGCACAGTCCTTTATGGCATCACAAACCGGATCGCACTCACACTCACACACACACACACACACATACACACACATACACTACAGCGTAATCTCCCACCGTGACTGTGAGAAAGGAACAAAAAGAGAGAAGACAAAAAGATCAAATTATCAGCTACATTTAATTACCCACAACTAGACAGACACAATAACAGTGCTAAATCCAGATTTGTCTGGGCTCGAAGGAAAGAGAGGGCGGGAGAGAGAGAGTTTAGGCAGGCTCTCTCTCTCTCTCTTTCCTTTGCAGCAGGGATGGTTCTTGTGCTTTTTCCCTGCCGTTTTTGAAGGCATCGCTGCAGAGTGAAGTGATGACAGCTTATCGGATTAGGGATCGCCGGATAATAAATACCCTTGTTTGATTTCTCCACCCATACTCCTTAAACATGATTACTGCTTACTGTTACCGCCAACATCACATTATAGCGCACTGCACGGCAGCACAGACATTTGCATAATGTTTATAGAGACGGTAAGGAGTCATGGCTGCAGAGGGGATAGATGCTGAGGAATGCATTGACCTGTCACTCCTCCTCCATCTTCTTCCTTTTTTTTCTCCCCTCCATCTTTATTGTGTCACATCCTGGCTCAGAAACCATGGCGAAAGAGCGAGATGACAGGTGAAGGCCAATAAATCACAAATTCATTCGTCATGAAAAAAACACGAAAACACACCAAAAAAACAAAACAAAAAACAAAACCATGAAATGAACAGGAGGAAAAACAAATGTCACGGGACGCTGCAATCAGTATAATCAGTTGTTTGGAGTCACTTCAGTTCTATTATTATAGCGCCAACTCACAACAACAGTCATCTGAAAGCTCTTTGCATCATAAAGTCGTGACCCTACTATGCTGGGAGAATACTGGGCTGTTTGATGTGCCGCAAAGCAAACAGAGATGTGTGAGAGAGGGGCACTCCCATCAAACTTAATGGGGAAACACATGAGCCTCCAGTTATCCTCACTGGTTTTTCCCACTGCCTACAGAACTACAACATATATACACAAAGCTTTGCTTCTCTTCCTGCGATGAATCAATGGATCAATCAGATGTTTTACCCATGGAAACGCTGCTCTAATAAATAGGCAGTACACATCACTCAGATAACACGACGGTGGCCGTGTCCCGGAGAACTCAGTCCAGCTTTGAGCTCCGAGCTGAGTAAGTCTGAGACAGCGTGGGTTTCCACTTACTTCAGTCCACACTGAGTATATTCATGCTGAGTTAAATGTATGTGTGACTAATGATAAAAGCCATCATGAGTGGAACGTCAAGACTCAGCATAGCAATGGGTAAATAAAAAAACTGAATGTGCCAGTGTTCATCTTAAAACAAACAAATCAAAATGTAGCTTTTACATCACATATAGGGCTGGATAAGCTAACGCATTTGGCATTTACAAAGAAAGTGCCGTGACAAAATTTCCTCTAAGAAGTGGGATAAATAAGTTCTTTTCCTAAGATGCTTGATCCTGAAGTGAAATGACTGTACCACTAATTTTATAAATCACCTGTGACACTGCTGGGACCACTTGAAGGTGAGGAGAGGGACACGGGACAAAAGAAGCATTGTGGAAGCGACCCAGAGATGAATAATAACTCATAATTAAATGCAGAGCGATGTATGAACACAGAGAGCGGAACGAGATGAGCGAAGAAGAAACACACCCTGGGAAGCCACCAGCAGCTTAGGCATATAGGTTAGCTTCAACTGACTCAGAGTTTAAGTTAAATCTCTTTCCGGAACACAAAACCTGGAGCCTGGAACCAGGTTTAACAAACTCAGAGTTCTCACATAAAAACTGCTTTTAAGTTCAGTGGAGTGACATTTTGCAGGATTTTGTTGCAACTCAATACTTCTTTCGACTCTCTTTGAAAACACGTGAAGCTACGATCTTTGCCTTTGCACCCCACTGATATACATAAAGTATTTAAAGGTCATATATACTTAACTTTTTAGTAATTAAAAACATTTGGACATTTGAATTGTGGTCCAGTTTGGCAAAATGCCTGGACTTTTTCACTGGTGCTCATCATCATTTTCATCAATTCAAAAGACAAATGTCACCACTGGGAAATTAGAGAAGTGTCGCTTAGAAATGTTAAAGTCATTAAAGAACTTAGTCAAAGACCAAAAGAAAACTTTTTAAAAAATCTGGTCTTTATCCTCTTTGAACAATTGTGTCTGTCTACCCTGTGAAAGAGAACTGACATCGGGCAGCTGTGATCCACCTGAGATCAGTTTTATTTGACTCAGGGCAAAAAAGGTATTTGGACTTGGTAAGCGAAATACGTTACTGATGACCAAATTTTGTGTTTCTGTATAGGTGATGTAAACCAATGTACAGACCAGTGCTTCTGCTCAATACTTACTACAGGAAGTATACAGGGAGGCCAGTGTGAGACCACTTTGAGGAACAAAGGCCTTTAGTTGGCTATAAAGCTATCAGTGTTTCCATTCGCCTACAGTGACACTCTCCAGACACCCCAACTTTTTGTTTGTGTGTTACATGTATATGCATCGCAGGAAATGTGTACTATCAGTGTGAGTCTGTGTGCGTACGAACTGCATGTATGTGTCATTTATTCATGTATGAGGCACTTGGTGAACTTGTGACCTAGTGCTGAACTTGACTCCATTCTCATTCAGTGGGCATCACAGAAAGCCTGCTAGCACAACTAGCTAATTACAGCTGGGTTGCTTGTCGCCTTTCTTTCCCCATGGCCCTAGTGCACATGCATCGGAGCGCACGTGATGCCTGTCCCTCCCAGGCACGACTCCAAGGCAACAGTGTCTAGACAGACAGCACGATGCCACTTTCTCTTGAGGAACCTAAAAACATTTGTGACCAGACATTTGTGGCAGTGTTGGTGTCCAGACTCCCAGGTTTACTGACAGACGTTCAAAGTGCGCACCAAACTTTGGCTACTAAAACTACATCATTAAAACTTGAGATTTATTTGATTTTTGCTCCATTTAAAAAAAAAAAAAAAAGCACTTTGAAGACTCTTCTCAATAGGATGTCAAGTTCCAGTAGTGTAAAAGCTTTAGACTGACAGATACGGAGAGACAAAAAGAGCAGCGTGGATAATATTAGGTCCCTTAATACTGCGCTGCTTTGCCTTTCATGCCAGGCCAGCAAAGCAGTTCTGATTTTAGCTGAAGTGCACTGGAAGAAGGAAGAGAGAAGAGAACTAATGCAGAAACTGGAGAGGAAGAGAGAGGAGACAGATGCAGGCTGACAGAGAGAAAGTGTGAGACCGAGAGATGGGAGAGAGCTGTTATCAACATCCACCAGGGAGACAAAGGTCCCGATTGTAATTCAGTCGCCGTGCAGTATTTTGTTTTGATGTTCGGCGTTTTGGGCTCTTTGCCTGTGCCATATGCCATAAAATGCCTGTGTGTAGAGAACCTTCAAAGCGGTGTCTCGGTCCATTTCCAAACAAACTCTGTGCAAGTCAGATTCAAGTGAGTGAGAAAACAGGGCGACAGGCGGCTATGCTATACTGTGGGCGATTGATGTTATGTGAAAAGCTTTTAAATTTACTTACTGATCATTATTTTTCAAATACAAAAAATATCCTCCAATAAGGGCAATATATTCACTGTATCTGCCATTTTTACTTCTGTGTTGATGGATTGTTAGCCTTCCAAAACACTAGTTAGCGATAGTGTCGCTGTGCTTAGCTTCTGATTCTTTGTGCAATCAGTGTCAAGAGAGCTGGACTGATCGTTTTAGTAGCTGGCTCTGAAAAATGTCCAACAACTAATGTTAGTGTTATCAGGAAAACAAATCACACATTAGAAAAAGTCAGATCATCACAGAATCGGCCATATTCCAAGGCTGACTCCACTAACCGGGCGACCCATCAGCACTTGCATTTGTTCAAGTGCAGCTATGAAGATGTGAGGTGATGCAAAATGTATGATCAGTCAGCCCAGTGTTAGTTAGCTTGTGGGTGATGTGAGGAACAGAAGGGTTTAAACATGAACTAGAGGTGATTTTTACAGCTGGAGACAAAGCAGGGGAACGCGGGGGAACTATTATTCCTTTCTTCATTCTCTGCTGAATACATGTTGCTATAAAAGATGCCGTTTCAGACGGATTTTTTCTCTTCTTTGCTCTGGATGATGTCAGAGAGAAGGAATATTCCTGATACGGTCTCAGACACAACAACTGCTGTCAGCATCCATCTGCTTTTAAAGCCCTCTGTTTATTACAGCGAGCCAGTCGGACAAAAGTTGGGAGTGGGTGCAACGGCTTGTTTTGGACAGTATGAATCATGCAAAGCTGCTTTAGCACAGCTCAAGAATGAAAATAGGGAGCTGCAAATGAGCATAATAAGTCCCCTTGTGTAAAAAAAAAAAGTTTACTATTTTTTACAATAAAAAAAGCAAAGAAAACAACCACACAAATGCATTTTAGTTTCTATGACAAATCTGACAGACCACACACGTCTGTTACCTTCCTGGCGAAAAAAGCCGTCAGCTTTATTGACTCCCTTGCAGATCTCTCTCCTCTTTTCACTCTGCTGTGCTTACTGCCTCCTGATGCACAGATGCGTGCTTTTTTTCCCTTCCAAGTCTTTAAGTCAGATTCGCACTGGTCGAGTGAATCTGCTTGATGAATTAATATTTGATTTGCTGATATACCCTGACAGCATTACAAGCACTGCGAGAGTCACCGCCGCCCGATAAATCTTGAATCTGAACTAAAGGATGAAAAACAAGCCTTTAAGCATGCACCGCAAAGCTGAAAATGCCCCCACAACAATGAATTCTTTCTAAAGCCCTGAATAAGCATTCATTTGTGGGTTTTTTAAAAAAAAGGAAAAAAGTACTGGTGGAGTTTTTAGATGCGGTAAATTCTCTTTATGCTGAATAATAATCTGCATATAATATTTTTGACAAACAAAGACCCAGTAGCATTTTCATTATCCCATGTTTGGTCTAAAAAAATTGGTTGGTTGGTATTTAAATTAATTTAATGTATTTATTTTTTGTCATCTTGTATTCAGAGCCTGCTTCTTACTCCGCTGCGGTCTAATTTGATTGAGCGTTTTACTTGGAGGCAACGAATAAATCTCTTTAAGAACATTTCCTATTAAATCCATTTAAGGAAGTTCAGATGAGTGAACAGCGAGGGAAACGGGGCGATCTGGCCACAACATGTTTATGTATGTAAGTGTGTGTGTGTGCTTGGCGGACGTGAACTTATCAACCCAGTTGCTAACATGATTACCCTCTAGCCATGTGGCCTAGGAGTTAACACAAGCCCTCCCCGCACAGACACATACACAGTCGCACACATAGCTATATACACAAAAAAATAAACCAGGCCAGGCCACGCTGCCTGATACTGTGAGTGTCCTGGCTTGGAGACCCAACAGAATCCGACAGCACCAAAATATCACTGCAGGGTTCCCATGTCAACACTAGCAGATGCAACATTAATTCAATCAGCCACGGAAAGTCACCGAGCGGAATGGCTGCAAGAGGGCCAGCATCTGAGAGCTGTGGTGACAGTGTTTGGTGTGTGTGTGTGTGTGCGTGGGGGGTGTTTGTCTTGTTTTTTTCACTTGAATTTGAAGGATCACTTTGCTAACCCTGATTTAGGAACTTTATCCCAAAAATATAAACAGATTGAGACATTCCCTGGAGATCAAAGGAAAATGCCGTTCCTTCTGAGACTTGGAACCATTCCGTTAGTCACGAGTGAGTTTATAGCAACCTTAACAATTTTCTTAGTGGTTAAGCTTTTAATCTACCTGTGTCTTCCTGGATTTTCTTTTTTTTCACTCATTATCATTCTGTCACAACACAACGCCTTTGCCTTTTCCAGCCAAGGGCTTCCAACCTTCTTTTTGGCACCACAAAGTGTTTAATGTCGACAGTTTTAATGTTATGCAGATGGAGGAGCTGTGGTGGGTGATGACGAACTGATTACCTCCCGTATGGATGACCTACTTAAGTTCAAAATCTGCGCACTGTTGCTGTGGGTGTGTCGGGGAATGTGGAGAAATAGATGCGGTGCAGGCCAAGTTTGGGGGAATTAGTGCACAAAAATGGCATAAAGGGCAGTAAAGTTATGTCATTGTTATTCGCCCCTTTTCTAAAATCATGTTGTTTCCTCTGCGAGTGTTCTGTGTTCCAGTGCTGATCTTCAGCACAAACCACTGCTCAAATACTGGGCAGCAGTTCCCAATCCCTGTTGTTCGTAATTAAGCCAATCTTCCCTAATCTTGTTCCAGACCTATGAATTACCACCTGCATCGCTCATTTGCATAGAACGGTTGTTGCGCTGACTGCTGCTTTTTTTGCTGGTCGGAGAAACAATTCACCAATTAGTACATTGTGGGTGGGATTAAATGATCATCATCGTGGTTCCTGTAGGCTGTAACGCTGTATCCAGACAGCAGGCAGAGCTTGAGCAGCACTTTGGCAGAGATGCAACAGCTTCATCTGTATCTGAATGAGTTGCGTTCAGGCACACTTTTGAGTGTAGTTCACCTGGATTTGACAGCACTCAGAGATGAAAACAGTTTTTGTTTGCAAAAAAAAAAATCAATCAGGGTTTAAATATACACATGTAGTCGGTTTGATTGAATAAACTGAAACTCTGTTCGTTTCCTGAAGAGAGACTAAAAAACACAAGTGAAACCTTTTCTCTGCAGACGGGATCAGAAATAGCAACTCTTAAACGCTCATATTTAGTTTGAGTGTTATCAGCAATTACAATAAGAATGTTGCATTGTGTGCATGCAATCATAGCACTTTGTAGATGTGAAGAGGCTGACTAGCATGCAGCACACGACTCCCACTATATGTGGCAGTTAGAGCTAAAAATAATGTTTGATTCATATCTAATAATTTTTATGTTGTGAAAAAGATGAAAAAGGAAAAAGTGGCCATTTTCAGTGAGTACAGTTGCTCTTTAAAATGTTTTCTCTGTTCCTCAAGGTAGTATCTTGATCTATCATTCAACAGTCTATTTACCCATGTCATTTTGATTGTATAGAATCTATTACTGATTCGATACAATCAGTAATCGCTGCTGTTCACATAATGTCACTGTTAGCCTCTGTTAGCTGCTGTTAGCCATTAGCTGCTGCTAGACATTAGCCGCTGTTACTGAAAGTTTCTTCTAACTTTGTTAAACTCATATTTAAAAAATTCTATGCAAGTGTTTTTATCTGTATTTGCCAGGTGAGGAATTCACAGCAGGTTTATCTTTACTTCCGAATACTAACTTTTATTTTAAATGTGAAATGTCGCAGTTTTTCAAGACTTGTTTTTTGTCCTAAACTTCATTTTGAAAACGTCATCTAGTGCAGTACACCGTGCTTTGTTTTCAGTAGCACCAGCTGAATACATCCTACAGCTTAGCAGTTAGGAATAACTGAGCTTTGTGAACTCTTCAAAAGGAAATGCAAAGAAAAAAGATGTCAAAGTACAAGATAAACTCCTAGTCTCAGGGGCAAAGTAGAGTCCACAGCAACGAACGCTTATCACTAAAAAATAGAGAACCTGGAAAAAATGGCGAAAACATGCCAAGTCTCTCTTCCTCTCTGTCACCTCTTTATCTTCCGCAGCCTTTCAAACCTCTTGGTTTGTTTCCTCAGTGGAAGCTAAAGCAGATTTAATATTTGCAGAGGGAATATAGGATGACCCGTGTACGAGAAACACGGGGAGGTCCGTATTTGTCCGGCTAACCTGTGACACGGAGACAGACGTAGAAGGAGAAACAGACTAAACACAGCACGCAATGACATTTGTGTCTACAGCTAGTCACACTTGTAAAGGAAGGCTGAGAGCATGAAGCATCCATGGGTGTATTCATTCAAAGGAGAAAAAAAAGATGCTTTAAGTGTTGTTTATCCTCTGTGACATTTGCAGGGAAAACACGCCTGACAAAGAGTGTGATTTGTAGATGTGTTTAAAGGATGTTGGGTATTAGTGCAGAAAATTCGTGACTTTTAGAAGACTGCTTCGGTTAGCCGGTAACTCTTCTTGAGCATACTTCATGCTGTGTTCTCTAATCCGTCTTCATCCTTTTGGTGTCATTTGCCGTGAGAAGTGCTGCACTGTGCAATCTGGCTGACATTAAGCATATCCTGCCATTCAGCCTTCTTCTTTACCTCCTTGACTAGTAGCTTACTGTGACACAATCTGTCTCCTGCATTTTTTTATAGGTTTTTAGCCAGGAAATGTTTGCTGATCGCACATCTTCTATTATACAACAGCCCCCTGATTTTCTTCAGCAATGCCACGCTTGTATGTATGTGAACTACAGAACTTTAGTTGAAGTGGTTCAGTGCCTGGTTGGAGCTTAAATTGGAAACTTGGAAATTAAAACTTCAGAAGCACAAGATGGTTTACAGTGCAAATTAATTTAGTAAACATAATAAAGATGCTAGTCTATAGCCACTTATTATTTTATTTTATTTTAGAGGATTTTAAACTGGTTTTATTGTTTAAAAGACCTGAGTTTTGTCACTCTGTGGAGGTTACGTTGCAGCTGTGTGTAATGTTTTGCATTAGCTCCTGGCTCTTTAAAGCCTGCTGCCCAAAACCTCATTTTGCTTTGATTGCTCAGCTGGCATGGGGAAAAAAAGAGGCAAAAGAACCATGTTTACATATACTGTAAATCCAGGTTCTGGTTGAGAAAAAAGTGCTTTTTGCTTTGAAATGTTCCTAAAAGAGTGAACTAACCAAAAAGTTTTAACCGGGAAGCCATAATAAGAGCTGGTCAAAGTCTCTCAAAGCAAAATTATTTCATTTCTTCTTTTTTTTACCTCCTTTAGCAGAAGCTCTATATGCCCGTCATTTCCAAAAGGAAAGGCAATATTCCCGTCCCACAATTCAAAGAGACACGGACTGCTGATGCTTGAAACATGGCTGATGCAGATCGTCACTTGTGCCGTAATTTCCTAATGTGCTTAGGTTTCAAACCTTTAACCTCCTAGGACCTGGCGTCCACATATGTGGACATTACATTTTGGGTTATCTAGACCAAAATACTTAATTTTGCTCTACAAGGGCCTGATATCCCCTTACGAGAACATGAACACAGTGTACAGTCGAGTCTTAATAGCTTACTTACAGCTGGGCTCGTCAGGCACTCTTTTTGGCTGCGGTGGTTATTATTATATTTACATGCTTCCAGCTCCCGTTTCTGCTCGGTGACAACTTGTACTTTTCGACTCTCCTTTTTCTTCCTCCTTCGCACTCACAGACACATAACGGGTATGGCAGTCCATTCTCCCTGCAGCACTACACTGCCCATGAGGCTACATTCTTTAGGGCGATGCCTGTAACACTCTGCCTATTGCCTTCATATTAAATCATTTTAAAAAATATTTCTTCACGTCATTATGAGACACCAGATTGAGACACAGGCATTTGAGCTTCTTAATGTGTGTTTTGTTTGGGTTTCCACCGGCGTGGAATTACCAAAAATAGAGAGGGCATAGCCTAACACATGAAACAGGAAAAGACTGCAGTGTAATCCCTTTATTTCAAGAAAGTAACTGTATTCTGAATACCACCTTTTTAGACGGTAACTGTAACAGAATACAGTTACTCATATTTTGTATTTTAAATACGTAACGGCGGTACATGTATTCCGTTTGTCCATGTTCATGCAGCGCGATGACTGCACATCTTGTGTGACTTTGTAGCTTCAACACAAAAGACTGGCATCAGTAAAATTTTCCAGGTACAAAGTTCAAATTCTTATAAACTTCAATGAGAAACAGGAAATAGGAAACAGCAGAGGAAGTAAATTTCAACAGCCTGCCCTCCATAGATGAGATTAGGGGCCAGATTGAATAATGCGCTGAACCAGCGCGAGCTGGGATTTGTCGTATTTACGGCTTATTTAAACCAAGCACACAAACTGATTTGTTAGCATTTGGAACATTTACTGCTAATTGTGCCGATATACACGTACAATTTACGGAATACAAATACTGAAAATGAGTTGTTGTACTCCCAAATTTACCTGACATATTTTATTTTACCAAACAAAAGCAGGTGCAACAGGTTTACGTAACAAAACAAGTGCAGGATACTTTAATTCATAACAGGACCACGCCTTTTCTTTTTTTTCCCACTTTTCTCTGTAATTTTCTTCGTAACTGCTTTGATCCTTTGCTCATACCGAGGCTGCTGGCTTGAGGCTGCTAGTGTGTGGCTGTGAGTACATGTGCAACTATTTGTGTGCCCTGCCGTGCGCCTGTTATGCATGCTCACAATCTGACATCTGACGTGACTATGAGCTATGTTCCAGCTCGCTGTAGTACAGCCATTATGGGATGAGTTCGTCCATTAACTCCATATTAGAGACATTTCATTGAAACTGACTCATGGTAAAAAAAAAAAAAAACTTTACGTGAGGACATTGTAACGGTAAACTAAAAAGGTGCTTAAATGCAACAGCTTTTCTGTATTCTGGTAGAGTAGAATCCAGTAGAATGACTTAAACAGTAATTAAAAGTAATGTACACAGTGACCACAAATTGGGTAAAGTTCATTTGATGTCTTGAAGGTAGTTTGAGGTTTTGGAAAGTTTTAGTCAAACAAAACTTGAAGGACCCGTCCCATCCTGGCAACAAACTGTTCCAACTTCTGCAATCTGGTAGAAGGTTCCGCATCTTCCGGGCAAGGACAGAGAGACTCAAGAGGAGCTTCTATCCCCAAGCCATCCGTGCCCTAAACACACACACCCGCCCGCTCACATCATCTATAATTGACTGAGACAGGACTCTCTTCCAGACACTCTAAACCAAGGCACAATGTACATTTCAATTCCTTTAACTTAAATATGTTTATATTGTCTATCCTGTAAAATAGTCAGATGTCTACTCATATTAATGTACAGAATTCACCTGTTAGCTGCTACTACTGCACATTCACCCAGTGTATATACTATATGTATGTATATATATATATATATATATATATATATATATATATATAATGTTCTTCCTCTACACCCCCCCCCCCAATTTTTGCACATGTCGAGGAGCGTGTCAGACTACATTTCACTGTGTGTTATACTTGTATAACTATGCATGTGACAAATAAAGAACCTTGAACCTTGAACCTTGAACTTGTGGAATTGATTGGAAGCTGTGAGCTGAAGCCTGTCGTGCTTGAGAGCAATCGTGACTTCACCACGTTCCTCCTCTGTCCTGGCTCTTCTTTTGCTCAGTCTGTGAGGGATTCGGATGTAACCACGGGGTGCCAGAGAGCGGGGCAAATGAACATGTGCTGTGGTAACAGAAGGTGTGTGTGTCTGCTTTTTGTGTGTATGTGTGTGCATGTGTACAGGCGCTAATCTGCTACTAGGGGGGTCCACCAAGATTAGTATAATCAGGGGCTTCTGAGCCCCCCCCCCTCATGCCCCTGTTGTGTCTCACCTCATCCCATCATCACTCTGCTTCTCGGCCCACTATACTCCTCCTCATCCTTCCTTCTCCTCAGCCTCCTTTAGCCCCCTTGAACTCTCAAGCTTTCCCCCTTATCCCTCTGTCCTTCCCTCAATCTCTTTACCGCCGCTCAGTTCCCCGTTCTCACCCTGCACTTCCATTCATCCCCCTGACCTCATCCTCTTACACTTATCCTTATCATTACCCTCTGCATTGTAGGCATTTAACTCAGCAGCTTGGAATTACAAGCTACTGCCTGGGTGGACTACAGTTCTGAGATACAGAGCATATCAACGTTTAGACATCCTGTCTGTGCATGTGTGTGTGTAGGTGTGTGTGTAGGTGGGTGCGTGTGTCTCAGAAAAGTTTGATATCCCTATGAAAACTGACCAACCAGATAAAGGCAAAGTACCTGGAAAAGCAATTAAGAGCAAGAAAGGGTTTTGGGTGTAGGGCAGTACTACAGCTTTAAGGTGTGGAGGTTTACAGTGTTGATGTCCTAATAGCAGAAGTGCATACAAAGTGGTGTTCACTTAGGCTTTTGTTATTTATACTCCATGCCAGCAACTGTTAACCCCCTTTTGATGTCAAATGTCACCCATCCAAATGATTGAATTCAGGTGTTCCCATCACTTCTATGGCCACAGGTGAATAAAATCAAGCACCTGGGCATGCAGACTGCTTCTACAAACTAGAATGGGTCACTCTCAGCTCAGTGAATTCCAGTGTGGTACCGTGATTGGATGCCGACTGTCCGATCCAGTTGTGAAATTTCCTCACTTGAGGTTGCCAACTTTCTGGAGAGTCAATCACTACAGATCTCCAAACTTCATGTGGCCTTTAGATTAGCTCAAGAACAGTGTGTAGAGAACTGGAATGGGTTTCCATGGCCCAGCTGCAACCAAGCCTTACATGACCAAGCGCAATACAAAGCATTGGGCACAGTGGTGTAAAGCAAGCCGCCACTGGATTCTAGAGCAGTAGAGACGTGTTCTCTGGAGTGATGAATCATGCTTCTCTGTCTGGGTTCAGCAGTTACAACTTGTCTGACTGCAAGTGTAAAGTTTGGTGGAGGGAGGATTATGTTGTGGAGTTGCTTTTCAGGAGTTGGCCCCTTGGTTCCAGTGAAAGGAACTGTTAATGCTTGAGAATACCGAGACAACCTCCCGACTTTGTGGGAACAGTTTGGGTATGGCTCCTTCCTGTTCCAACATGACTGCACACCAGTGCACAGAGCACAGTGCATATGTCATGGCATTTTGAGTTTCTTATGTTTTGGTTTGATTTTGCATTATGGGTTATTCTTAATCTCTGGTTGTGTCTTGTTGATGATTATTATTATTATCGTTATTCATAGTCTATGGTTCTGTTAAGGGTTTTGTTCTGGTACCCTCATGTTTAGTATGGCTTTAGTTCTGTGTAAGTCCGTGTTTCTTAGTCTGCGTCTTTGTGAATGGTTTCCTGTTTTATTTTGAAGGGTTATGTCTTATGTCAGTATGTCTAACTTCGCTCACCCTGTGTGTTTCTGTGTTCAGTATCATTGCTCAGTTCATGTTTTGTTTTTTGAGTTGCAATTCAGGATGAGCGAGTTTGGTGTGGAAGAACTTGACTGGCCTGCACAGAGTCCTGACCTCAACCCAACAGAACACCTGTGGGATGAATAAGATTCAACATCAGTATCATCCTCTGGAGCTTTAGTGAAGTCAGTGTAGAAGTACATGAACCAGTTCTTTATGTGCTGCAGGGTCTTCATCTTGTTACTGTAAATAAGGACTATCATTGCCAGTGTAGTCCACAGTGGTGGAGTTTGAGTTCATCAGCTACAGTGGAGCAGAATGACACAGCTTCAAAATGGTGATCAGGTCAGGCCCACCCAAGTAAAGTCTGTGTGGGGGGAGAACTGTCTTTCTCTGGCTGCTGGAAAATTTCAGCAGCAGTATTGTGGCTGTTACTCTGATAAGGGGTATAACCCTTGATGAAAAGTGTTTCACTCAGGTTTTCATAGCAGTAAAAGTTTAGCTGACTGAGACGTCAGCTACAGTAATATAAACTTTTTCAGAAATGCAGCCAGTTGCATGAAGATGTGGAAGTGTAGGTTTGGATCCCTTTGGTTTAAGATTCAAGTGTCATTCCCCAATTTCCCAGCCCTCTGTCTGCACACATCTCCTTAAATGCTCCACTTTTATCCCTTCCCCTCATCCATTTATCTTCCTCCCTCTGTCATCCGGCCCCTTATTTCAGCCCTGGCTCTTCTATACAGTAACTCAACACTCCACACAGTCAGCCTCATCTACTTATCTTCACCCTTTCTAAAGGTCATTACATGCACAGGCTGTTTTGGAAGATTAAAACAGAGGCCTAAGAAAAAAGGAAGATGAGGTGTGTCATATCTGCCAGCCTTCCACCTTATCAAACGCACACACGTGCATGCACGAAGACGCAGACGCGTGCGTATATTGATGCAGACGCCAATGCATGCTGCATGCACACATTTACTCGCACATTTTCTACCTGCACAAATGACACACAAACGTCTGACACTCCCCAGACGCCTGCTTGGCCTCACACTTTCTAGACGTGCAGGGAGCGGTGTGCGTATTCTCTCCCACACATGCCAGCATCACACACATACTGCTCACATATAATATTTAAATGAGAAAAGTGTATACATATATACATTTACACATTAAATACAATGAAGAGATGAGGCGAGGGGTGGTAATGGTAATCAACAGAAGCTGTGAGGAAAGAGCATTTACTGAAAAAAAGAAATGAGGAAGATTCTGAGACAAAACCAACAGAAAGATATAAACTGAGAATTTACATTAATGTTAATATTATTATTTTATTGTTTAAGGAACAATAGAAGGGCAGCGGGTGAATTTCTTTATTTCCTTTTAAAAAAATTTTTGGTGAAAGAGCTGGAGGGCGTTGAGAGGGAACACCACAGGAGTAGGATTTGGCTGCGAGAGCTACCGCAGCCTCGGCGAATACAGATGAGTTTGAATTTGCAGATGTAAAAAAAGACCAGTGCCATTCTGTTAAAGAAAAAAAAAACACATACACACACAATAATAGTAGCAGTCTCTATCAGTAGCGCTCTGGCTGGTGCAACAACAGAGAACAAAAATTGGGATTCTATGGTCGCACAAGTCTCCCTCGCTGTTTATTGTGGTCCTTGATGCCGTAGGTGGTCCGCTTTTCTTTTTTTTAAATCCTGGTGCACTGCATAAATTGCATAAATTGTCAAGACCTGCAAAAAGCATGAACTATGAGCACATTAATTTCATTAATTTGAAACCTTGGATTGAAAATCAATAAGAGAGCTAGCGTGTAATGTTGCCAAACCCTCAATGAATACAATTATCTTTCTTTCTTGTTTTTTTGGGGGGGTTTTTTCATCGTGGGCCAGCGCTCGCCTTCCCTTCGCTCCTCGCCTCCCTTTGCTCTTGTTTGCTGTTCGAGTGCCTGTGTGTGCGTTTGTGCGTGCATGGGCTGAATTCATTTCTCTGAGAGGGTCAAAGCCTTGTATTATGCATATGTGAAGCCCTCATGTTTTTCACATGCAGATCAGCCATATAAGCCTCTTCAGACAGGCTTTCACATCGGACCTGCTATAGTCTTCAAACTAGCCAACAAAACCCACTTGTCCTGTATAGTCAGCTGATTGGCCACCAGCTCCTTTCTGTCAATACAATGTTCACTGGCTTCTGTGGCTGTTGACTCGGCTGACAAGTTGAGGGCCCCCATTTAATCTAGTTGAGTGAAAGCTGTAAAGAAACCGTCTGAGGTTTCTGCAGTCAGGTTTGGACATTTTGTTAAAATTAGGATTACTATTTTGTTTCTGTGGATCTTAAAAATGTCCATTTTTAAGCCGTAAAACTAACGTTCACTCTGAGAGGGACGTTGCTGATTGGAAAATTTTTATTCAATGATTTTTTTAATTTCTGCAGTTATTTTCTTGATATTAGATGGTTAGTGTAATGATAACATGTTGTAAGGCTGTCAGTCATTCCACCAAAAAACCAAACAGTTCCTGCAGTTGAGAAGTGACATGTTTAATATGAAAACGCAACACAAACTTGCTAGTCCGGATCTATTATTACATTAGAAGTGACACATACCAGTCCAACAATCAGAAAACTTTGAAGGTTAAAAAGTTTCAGTTATTCTAGTAGGTAAAATTTATTTATATGGCCAGATTATAATGAACCAAGTAAGACAGTGCAGAGTACAAAAACATTAACCAATCGCCTTTCAGAAAAATTATGCTTCAAGGTGTTTTTTCAAAGGATCCTAAAGAGTCAAGGGCTTGAAGACAGAGTTAAGCTGCTCCACAGTTACAGTTTGGAATACGCAATCCCTTTAATTTTAGTTTTCATGCACGTGAGATCACAAGAAGAACTCTAAATGCGGACGTGAGGATCCGGTGTAGAGAATGGCAATGGAACAGATTAACGACGTAAGTGTGCCCATGAAAGTAAACTGATACCTAAACCTGACTGGGACCCAGTGCAGACACTTTAGTCCTTGGCCAGCATGTAAAAGATCGTTGATTGTGGTGCATGCGAGTCCCTTCCTTCGAAACTGTTGTGATATCCCACACTCATTGTCCAAGTGTGATCACAAACAATATAACGTATTTCAGTTTCTGAATCTGGAAGTCAGCATCTGTGTCGCAGTTCTGGGTCATTTTGGCTCAGCATTTTGAGTTTCCTATGTTTTGGTATGATTCTGTATTATGGGTTAGGTTCTGATTATTTTGCTGTGCTGTGTTCCCTCACTTGTCCGCGATGCCAAAGTCTGTGTCTGTAAAGTTCAGTGTACTTCCTGTTTTATTTTGGTAGTCTTCGGTCTGTGTGCGTAATGTTCTGTTTGCTCTTCCTCCGTCTTGTCTGTGTAATCAGTGTGAGCCGTGTCTCCCAGCTGTTTCCTCTTGGTCCCGTTCACCTCTTGTATTTAGTGTCTGCGTCTCCCCCTGCTCATCGTGGCGTCGTCCCTCATAGCTCTGTGCCTCCTTGTATTTTTAGTTTATATCTTCCCCAGTCTAGTTTTGTTTTGTATCACCATACAGCAAATAAAGCTGGTTTTTGAGTTTACATGCTGTTTCCGGGGGTCTGCCTTTGGCTTCTATACCTGCTTGCCACTACTAGCCATGGCAGTCTGCTATGCAAAGTACAGGCGACTGTTGCAGTGTGCTAGTGAACAAAGCTATGGCGAGGTTTGCAATCCAACACTGCATACTTTTTTCATTCTGTTTCACTTATGCGACTGCCAGCAACCAGGAATTGCTTGCCAATCAGTCACGGAAAAGACTCTTTTACTTAGGTGGTTGCTAGAGGGTCACGGACCAGTTTCTAGACCTGCATGAATGGGGATTTAGCAATCTATTTCATGGCAACTGACAACTGATTTCACAGGCATTCAGGGACTATATATGCTCGCCAGATGGTCCCTAACTGGTCTCTAGGGCTGTGTGACTGAGGCTTGAGTTAATCAACTAATTGCTACAGCTGAAGTGATAACTGTGAGAGAGGTGTAGTAAAAGGCCTTACTGTTTCCAGCTATGTTCACATGCTGATTGCTTCCTCAAGTACACTAAGTACCATGTTAGTGGTTCAGCAGGTTTATCAGTTTCATGAGGAATAACAGTGCATCCATGCTAGACTGCAGAATACAACACTGTACCTTTTCACACAACAGATTTATAATCTTGGATTGTTAGAAATTGTATAAATGATTATGCCAGTACAAAGCAAAAGAAAATAAAACCTCAGCGACATTCTGGTTGCTGAGGGTTTTAAGCCTTATCACACTCAGATGTTTTAGAATATATTCAAGCCTCCAGTATTTTAAGTTATACGTCCTGGAGTAAAGGTTCTTCAGCAGTGCCAAAAACTAGCATTTTACTGCCAGGAGTTGAATCTGTTGCCTAGCAACATGAGCCCATTGACCATCAGCTCCTGCGTGTGTGTGTGTGTGTGTGTGTGTGTGTGTGTGTGTGTGTGTGTGTGTGCGTGCGTGCGCGCGTGCGCGTGTGTGTGTGTGTTTTTGCTGGGACTTGTTGTAATCTGCATTGTGTAAAGGGAGTCTTAGGCTTAACCTCAGCTCATTCTACTTTATTGTGCTGCATCCCTATAGGGGGACATGATAACAGACACCACAGCGGTACACAGTGCTGATTACAGGAAAACACACACATAGATATACATAATTAATCTGAATGGGTGGATAAAACCGCTCGCTGCGTTTTATTTAGTTGCCGTTTTTTGCTCTGTGTGTTAGAGACAGCAACAACAAACAGCAGATTCTCCAGACAAAGGCAGAAACCACTGACACAAGAAATGAAATAATAATCATAATAACCTTAACAGCAACTACAGTGAAAGGAAAATTAGAATTTCCCAAATGTGTTGCCCTGTTGTCTTAATTCCGAAAATGTCCATAAATGCACCGCTCTCTCTCCCTCTCCCTTTTTTTCATCTCTCCTCATTAAGGCGCTGTGCCCGAACTGTCCTTCCAGAAATATAATTGAAAGCGGGGAGAAAGGCAAATGTTGCTTTAATCTCATTTGCAGGCGAACAATGGGCCTGGGACTACGCTAAATTCATAAAAGTGGCTTTAATGCAATGAAATTTAATGAGGTAATTTGTGACGGAGCGAGATGGTGAAAATGCCCTGCCGTGCGCAAGGATATGTACACTTGCACACGTGCAGGAGGGAAGAGAATAAACCTGTCGCTGTATCAATTTATGACACGGGTGAAAGCAAGTGTATTCAGTCAGACATGACTTTTTGGAGTGGAGTGAGACTGAGCGTTGGTTTATGTGTGTTATCTGTGTCACTCTGGCAGAGAGCTGACTCATACTGTGTCATAAAGCTAGGGGCCTATGTCAGCATCTACAACCTAATGTAGCCAACAGAGAGTTTGAAAGGAGCATAATTTCTCTGCTAAGGCGAGAGGTGAGGTAGATTCAAACCACATCTTTTATGCTTCAAGTTTTATGACCGACGTCTATTGTCTCCAACAACTGACGATTCCCGACATATTCATGGAGCATATAACCCATTTGTACCAGCATCCACACACATCCCCTATTTGGGATTGATTTTGTTTCCTACTGTATAAAGCAAGCAGTTTGAAGGACCTAAATGAAGCAATCATATCAAAGATCCGTTATAGTGAACAAATGCAGAACATAAGCTATTGAGTAATCAGGATGAACTACTAGTGGTGGGTTCAGAAGTGCAAACATAGGTAAACATAGGTACCTAGCACAAGCATTGGAAAAACATGCCAGCTCAAAACCCTGGGGTTTCAAAAGGAGGGACATGATTAGACATTCAATTCAGTTCAATTCAATTTCATTTATACAGCGCCAAATCACAACAACAGTCGCCTCAAGGCGCTTTATATTGCAGGGTAGACCCTACAATAATACATTCAGAGAAGAAACCCAACAATCATATGACCCACTGGGAGCAAGCACTTTGGCAACAGTGGGAAGGAAAAACTCCCTTTTAACAGGAAGAAACATCCGGTAGAACCAGGCTCAGGGAGGGGCGGTCATCTGCTACGACCGGTTGGGGTGACATGAGTATATCAGAGGGACAGCTCAGTTTGCGTGATTTGGAGAGAGATAAGGCTAAGGACATGTGCTGAGGAGGGATAGTGGAAGCTGCCAGGCAAGAGGCAAAGAGGAAGACCACAGAGAAAGTTTATGGATGTGGTCATGGAGGACATGCTGAGGGATAGAGTGAGATGAAGGCAAATGGGCCCTTTTGGCAACCCTCAAGGAAGCAGTCAAAAGAAGAAGTTTCACTATTGCTCAGCAAACAGTTGGCAAGTGTTTGCAGACTTGTGTCTTCCATGCAGACTAGGCAAAACCTGCTATAACCTGTTACTGACTACTCCCTACTCAGGGAATGCACAATCTTACCATAGGTTGCTATGGGGACTTATTTATTTCAGAAACAGCCAGCTTGCCAACTGATTGGGAAATACATATTTTTTCCTAGCCACGGGTTTGCCAACTGGTCTCTAGGCCTTTGTGACTTTGGTCTAAATAAGCACTGATAGAGACATGGATGGAAAAGCTTCTCTTTTAGTTTTTTGTGACTCAAAAGCAACACAGTCAGACTAGAAAAGCATCAGCTATGGAACTATCACCCAACCAGATTGATTAGTAGGGACAACTGCGATGACTTCCTCTTTGTGGCTATTTACCAGCTGTCTAAAAGTGAAGCTGAAATTTCTGTGAAATCACCGAATCTTTGAAGCTGCTTTGCAGTCATTCTGACATTCAAAGTCGTGGGAGACTGAAAGCGAGTATACTTCAGCATTCTTTCATGTGTCAATTTTCCTAACAGCGGTATTGTATTCTGTTGAATTTAACAAGAAGTGGTTAGGAGGGTGTATGAGATATACTGTAATATATTGTAACAAGATGTGTTAAATTACCGGTTTTATTGAAATAGGTAAATTGGGGTAAAAAAAAAGTCTTTTTAATATCAGCTAACTTCTCTCTTTGCTTTATTGTTGGGTATGGATTTAATTTTCACATATTGGTATCATTTCCAGGCAGTCTGTTAGTCTACACAAGCCAGGGTACTTAATTGCAATATTACATCCTGGCTACAGCCAAAGACAACTATTTCATGATGAAATGAAACAGAACATTTAGGGAACATTTCACTACTGGGGGTCAGTAACCTACAAAGTGTTTGTTAAGCTGCAGAGCTGGACTGAAAACAGTACATTTGTATTCTTCTGTGTGTAATTACTGAGTG
This sequence comes from Copadichromis virginalis, assembly GCF_057382275.1. Lineage (NCBI taxonomy): Eukaryota > Metazoa > Chordata > Actinopteri > Cichliformes > Cichlidae > Copadichromis > Copadichromis virginalis. The sequence continues at coordinate 13,176,840 of NC_140637.1, forward strand.
ATGCTATCGCTCTGTAATAACATTGCTGTATGCTGTATTTTCATTGGAGCCCCTTATATTTTTCTTTTGCTCCCCACCCCACTCTAACCACCTTCCTTAAAACTTTTTCAGCGTTCAGAGGTAACCGCGTTGAACCGTATGCTTTCATATTCGACTTTGCAACAGCACATACAAACACACTTGCCTCTCTTTGTGCCGCTGCTTTGCTTCCTCTGCAGAAGCCAATAACAGTTTAACTGCGCTGTCACTCAACAGCACCGAGCGAGAGAGAGGGATGAAAGTGAGCTGGGAGGAGAGCAGAAGACATGGGGAGAGGGAGAGATTAAAAGCAGACAGATGGATGAGACAGAGAGAGGAAGTGAGGATGGTGGAGCCAGGAGAGAGGAAGGGAACGGTGGATGCCGGAGCTAGGGAGAAGATGAGAAATGTGACAGAGGGACACTGGCAAGAGAGAAGGAGAGAGAGAGAGAGAAAGTGTGGAATGAAAGGAGCGATGAGAGCAGAGGGGTGGTCTGTGCTAGCAGCTTTAAAACAGCAGCGTTAACGGCTAAAACTCTGCCAGGTCTCCATCGATCACAGGTCACCACAGGCTAAAAGGACCCAGTGCTCGCCCTGATAGAAAACTCCAACTCCCACAATCCATTTAGAGCATCAACTAATGACAGGAGCAACCTTAGGTCATAAAATGAGCTCCATTATATCTTATATTTAAATTCTAAGAGCATATAAAGTATAGTTATGGAGTTAAAATATATTTAATGCAGTTATTTCCAATAATCTTTTTATTTCACACATAAATGCAAATGTAGCTTTGTGGTTTAGATATCAAAATATATACAGAGACATTAGCAGCATAACATGCATATTATTTAATTTATGAAACACAACTGGACATAAAAAAAGTCTTTCTTGAATTTTTAAATAACTCGTTTCTTTCCTTTTTCTAATTTCTAACGATGAGTAATTTTGTCCCAAGATTAAATATCCACACCGCCCAACTCAACCAGCCCTCCAGGCTCCATTAGCCAACAGATGAGGTGAGGATGGGTGACATTATCGTAAAGGAGGTGAATCACCTTCCCGCCGGTTCCATAGGGGTTAATAATACTCTCATCTAGGGAATGAGATGGGAAGAGAGAAGAGGAGAAAAAGAGAGCCTTGTACTGGATCATTGTCGTCTCAGGTCAAGGTGGGTGGGTGTGGCGACAGCTCATAATGAAACACAGGCAAACGGGGGCCATGGTCACCGTCTTTGGAGTGTATCATTGGGTACACATGTGGTGTGTGTGTGTATTTGTGTTCATTCATGCATGTTGTCTTGTATTCAGATGTGACATAAAGGAGCAGCCAGGCAGCTAATGAACACCACCCACTCAATATCCATTCTTCTGTGGGATGGCCAGCCAATTAAGTCCATTTTATTTGAATGGTCGAAATCCAAAATTTGTATTCTAGAAAAATTCACAGGAACTATGTAGTAGTATGAATAGTGTCCACCTGCTACATATGGAAATATTGAGATTGTTGGCATTTAGTGAATTCTCTTGGCAACCAAACCACTAACAGCTTAATTCGGTGCATTTGGCTCAGAAAATAGTGTTTTTTTTTTATCTTGTCCTTCAGTACTTTTATTTGTGACCAAATAGATACGAAACTAATGGCCATTGATTCAATTTTACTTTGTGTTTAATACCAAGGCTAGCTTTATAACACACACAAAATTGTACATTGTCAGTCTACGAATTGATAGTCTTAACATTGCAATTGTTATCACATGTTATGTAATAACATTACCCCAGGAAGCCATTAGCACAGCTCTGCTATTATAAGGCACGGACCATAATCAAAAACTGGTGCTAAAACGCTACACCTTAAATCTTAGCTTAAGGTCAAAATCACACAGGCCTAGAGACCTGTCTGCAACCCCGAGGCTCCAGTCAGTGATTGCTGGCTGTCGCTTGGTCAGATTGGTCAAGGTGCAGCATGAAAAATCTCCTTGTGATTGCAAATTGCTGGAGTTGCATGGAAAATGTAAGTTTGTCTGCAAGCAGTCGCTAGCTACACTTAAAGTTAGTCAAACTGCAAAAAGTGTGACGCAAAATGAAAAATGGTGACTGTTCTACTTGACAAGAAAAGTTGCCCCTTTTGGAAAACGTTGGTTCCAGTGGTAAAGGCAGAACTTTTACTTTGTCTTGCATTCTTCACAGTTTCACAACCGCTTTGCAAGTAGTTTGCAAGTGTTTGCAGACAAGTTTGCAGACAATCCTTTATGCAAACTATGGGTGCCCATGATCAACTGGTGGTGATCAAAGCAACTGCAAAGAGGCTTTAAGTGCAGCACTGTGTACGTCATTGTGACCAATTTTATCAAGAAACAGCAGTTAAGCTCCCGCAGTCACTCACCAATAAACTGGAAAATACATTTTCCCAAAAAACTGCTGATTACCAAGGATTACCGACTGCTTTTTAGGGATTTACAGTATAACTGGGGCTGGGGAACGACACACAATCGGTCAGGGAATGCATACTTTTTCACGGCGATGGTCGCCAGGCGACCCCCAACCAATCTTTTGGCCTGTGTGACTGTGGACACAAAGTTAAGACTTAGCCCCTTATTGTTAGTCAGTGATTGTTACAGTAGTACCATGAGGTTTGACGGTGAGTTAAAGGTAAAGTTTGTGTTTTTCATTAAAATTAGTCTTAATTGTTGTCAAATGGTCTAAATTCCGTTAGATTGATCCTTAAGTAAAATTGGTCGTAACACCAATATAAAATAAATCCAGTCCGAAAGGTTGAGTTGCTACAAAAGTACAAATTTAACATGTGTTATATCTACACATCACATTAAATGTTAATTTTGCATTGGCTTAAAATATCTCGGATTCATATTCTGATGGCTTTCGTGCCAATAGATTATGCTGCAGATAACCTTTAAGAATCCATACTGCCTCCACTACAATCAGAGACAAGTGCCAGGTTGTTCCAGACACCTCATCTTCTCCTGCGCAACCCCGTGTGCTGCAGACACACACATCTTGCCCGCCTATATGAGGTGACACTAATGGAGCGTTTCGTAATCTGCTTCATCCATCTATCAGTAATGGGCTGCGCTATCAATCCAACTTGGATGGTGGTGGGGATGAGGGTGCGTGTGGGGAGGGGCCGTCTCTGTAGTTACCCTCGTCGTAGCAATCCCTCATATGGTGTGTAATAGCCACTCGCTGGGATAATCTCCGTGATGAGACAGGTTCCAGCCAGCCTTGACCCCAGCGACACCACGGGCTGATGATGATGTCATTTCCTCAAATAGGGCCGTTGTCTTGAAATGTGTGTGTGTGTGTGTGTGTGTGTGTGTGTGTGTTTTTCTGAGATGACTGCTCATGAGTAGAGGTCAAAGCTCTGATCTCATCTGTCTCTCTCAGCACGTTGATTGAATCGAATGACCAGAGAGAGATACGGAGGGACGCTGAGCGAGCTGGCAACTGAGTATTTCTCATTACTCCGTTGAGAATATGAAGCAGGTGTTCGGCTGGTTCTCTTGTTTGTTAGCACAAAGTAGCAGGAGGTTTCAACTCACTCGAGCTTCCTGCATTAATGAGCGTGTTCCTGTGAGGAGTGCCGGCATCGGTCGGTGGACAGCTCTGCTGTAGCTTTTTCATCTTCAGAATAATGGGAAAATACAAAGACTGCCTCACTCGCTCTGTCTATCTTTTTTTTTTCCACATGAATTCACCGGGAGCTTTATTGGCATGACGCTGCGAGTCCACGCTTTGCTGACACAGACTATGACACAGACAGACTATGAAATTGCATTCATTACAAAGGACCATATCAAAACCACAATGATTACTGCTTCACTTTGTCTCCTTCATCCACCTTCCAACCACACTGCATCTCTATAAACCGGCTTGGACACTCTTTCAACACATTCTCACTACCAACCCGAGCGGGAACCCTTTGCTGTCATATTTTAATGAACAGTGTCATTTTCCCCTTTAGTTGTTTTCCAGCGCACCAGTAGAATCATTTCACAGCATGAGAAGGAATTAAAACCTTGACAAAGGAAAGGGTGGCAGACTTTTGGGTGACACAATCACACGACTGCCTCAAGTTCAAGTACTTTTTTCTTATTTTTGGTTATTGGCTTTGGGGGTTTTTGTTGCTCTTTAGTTTGGTTTAGGCACTAAGACTGTCTGGTTAGGTTCAGTGTAATAAATCATAGTTTGGGTTGAAATACAGTCTTTCACAGTGTGAGAAACATGTTAAAAGGCAAACTTCTTCTAGTTAAGACAGTAAAGCTCGCCTGGTTATCAGGAAGATATGACAACAGAGGCAGAACACCTTGGCCTGCAGTCTCATGACTCCTACTGAAACTATGACAATTCCAATGTGACACCTATAGTACTGTGCAAAAGTCTTGATCTATTTCTTTATATTTTGCTTCCAGGGAACCAGACTTTCTTCTCATTTTCTAAAGTCTTGAACGGTGCTCTTGAGCAATAGTTCTCCAGGCTTTCTAAAGGCCTGCCAAAGTTTATCTTTGGACATTGGATGTTTTTTCATTCATCTTCAATCCAGAGGTTTTCCATTTACAACACTGGATGAAACAGTATCAATGGAAGTCAATGGAAGATTGACTGCCTCTTATATAATGCTTTTCTACTCAACCTGAGCACTCAAAGTGCTTTATAAAACTTTAGCGATGTGCCTCCCCATTAGCAAAGAACCAGTTTTGTCAGGCGTAAAATTGCATGTTTACGCCAACAAGATGATTGCCAAAAGGCAATTAGCCCAAAGAATTTGACATATCTCGGCGTGGTGTGCAGTGTGTCCTTAAAAAACTGAGGAAACTGGACCACAAGTGGAGGACAATAGAAGAAGTGGCAGCTCTCTAACTCTCTACTGTATCTGAAAGTCATGTTTTTAGGAAATAGGGAAAAGAAATCCAGCAACAACCTGACACAACACCTGAGAGATGCATCTGGCCCTTCAGCCGATCCGTCTGTTGTTCACTAAAGTCTCATCAGAAATGATCTCAGTGGATGGGTGGCTGTCAAGAAGACATTCTCAAGGAAGGAAAACAGAAAATGCTGAGGCATGCCAAATCACACAAGAACTGGACTGACCTCTGAGTGTTGTTGTAATTTGGCGCTATATAAATAAACTTGAAATGAATTGGATTAATATGTTCTAATGAGTCTGTACAGAGGATGGTGTCTACAACCATCTGTAAAACGTGTCATTTTTGGGGCCACGCTATCTGAGCACTCAAGGTGCTTTACACAACTTGCATCATTCACCCATTCACACCCATTTGAACAAGCATATTTTTTCTATGCTCTTTGCAATACAAAGCATCTGATTGGCAACAACTTCATTTTCAGCATGACTGCCAATAAAATAGTAAACCTGCAGCTGGATGGGACAACACACAATGGAACACGGTCAGTCATAGATTGGCCTCATAAAGACTTATTGGCTTATATGCATATATTTTTCTTGCATATGTTTGACTGAATCACTGCATCATTCTTCTAGCAAAATATAAAGAAATGAGAGATGAGTCAAGATTTTGCACAGGACTGTTGGTGACAAACATCAGTCTGCGACGAGTAGGGAGTGAGAATGGGTCACTGGGATGTTACGGACCTTCCATCTAAACATAGCAGCGGGCTATGCTACCGTTTCATTTTTGTCTGTAATTTCAAAAAGAGTTTCTCTTCCTCAGGCTGCTCATCATGCTGGATTTCATTTGTTTCTCCAGATTGAGGGTCAGTACATGTTTCCGGTCTGCTGTCTTTTTCTCTGTCAGCTGTCTTAATGAGCATGTGCTGCTGCGAGAGCACCACTGATCCGTGACCTGTTTACACACCTTTCACTCCGCACAGCAGAGTTTACCAGACTTTTAAAACCTGCATCAATCTCCATAAACGCAACTTTACAGCAGGCGTCGAGTTAAGTAGCATCTAATTGATGTAGGGCTCGGTTTTATCAAAACAGGCCATTTTATTAGAGAAATACAGAAACATTAAGAGCTTTAATGAAAGGCAAATGTGATGCAAATTTCAGTGTATTTGGGTTTTTTCTCTCCTCTTTGCAGCCAGAATAAAAAAAGAAGCCGCATCTGTTAACTCCCACTAAAAAATGCACACTGATGCAAACATCTGACAGACTCCTCATTGACACAGCATATTAGAAAATGAGAATATGCTTTTAACACAAAAGCAATTTTGATGCAAATGGCTTGCTCTTCCCCTCGGCTGCTTTTATTTAATTCTCAGGGAATTCATGCTTTTAACAAAATGTGCTAAAGTTCGGGTCCATCAGATACTTTGCCCCCCACGGCCCCGATACACAAATGCGCATGTGGTTCTCTTTTGCAGGGTAACAAAAGACCATGTGCACTAACAAGCATTAAAATCAGATCTAAAGAGGATGGGGGGAGTCACGGCGTGTTGGGCGAACCTGCGGTCGGGTGCCTCGACAAAACGTATGGTTTTGATACGGGAATCCCGTTGTCGGTTTCTTTTTAGCCGTGACCGCCATTGTTCTCTAACGAAGCGGCATTTTACACGAAACCACCATTTACAAATGATGCTTGTTGCAAAACAGCATTTCTGAGAATGTGAGGATGGTGAACTTGGAAGCGCATTAAAGCCCGTGCCGAAGCGGACTTCAGCAGCTGAGGAAATTCATGTGATAAAGATCATGTGGTTATGACAATCCTTCATGCGGTCTTCTAATAGTACTCATGCTTTTGCAGCTTGCATGGCTAACCAAATTGATACAAGTTGTTTCTCTTTTCACCAGAGACGCTTGCAGAATGTTTTCCACCACTTTTCAAGCCCCCCACTCCCGTAATCCTCCTCATTTCTCCTTCGCTTTTCATCCACCCCCTCTCCATAATTGATCTTTAATGAGTTAACTTGTCCTTCTTTAGTTACGAGCGTCAGCCCGTTAGCTCGTGTTTAGTCTTCCCACCCACATAGCTTGTTTTCTCTCTTCTCGGCGAGTCCCACGGGGCTGAGAAAATACCTCATTCAGAGCCGCCAGTTTTGGCTTTAATCAGCATGCGTAGTATTTCTGCAGGATTAATAATAGAATGGAAAAAGTGCGCTGAAACCTGACTCAGGCTTTTAGTTAATGTGTTGCATACAAAGAAAATTAATCCTTTGTAGTATTTTGACCTGTAAATCTGTCCAGAAGATCACATCATTACAGCATTAAACCAGTTTATGACAGCGCTATGTTCAGGTGATGTAAGATGTAGATCTTTTCCACTTTTCCAAAAGTATTTTACTCACCGGAGCTTTCAATGGTTTTGCCAACGAGCATCACAATTTGGAAGGATTTGAAGTATCAGAATGTTTCAGTACTGATCCGCTCTGTGTGTGTGTGTGTGCAAGCACATAAAGAAGTTAAAGTATGACAATGGCTGCATTGTTTCTAGCAGCAGCTGTGATCGGTTAGAGACAGAGAAGTGTGTGTGTTTCCACTAGTGTCCATGTGGTGCCAATGTGACTGCAGGATGGTCGCACCTCACCAATCATGACATCATGGTTTCCACTGGGTCGCTTCCATCTCTCCTCACTCTGTCTTCTGCCCGCGCTTTCTGTATCTCCGTTCAGCTCTGCTGGCGCTTAACTTCCTGTCTCCATAGGGCAAAACTTCCCTCATTCACACACTGAATTCTTTTTTTCTGTTCTTTGTTTCTTTTTGCCAATTTCACTCTTGCAGTAGGAACGTGCACACAGACAAAATGAGAGCCAGAAAAATAAAAGATCTGGTGAAGAAGAAATATTGGCAGGATGGAAGGATTAGAGACCTCTGACCTGGATTGGCATTTAACCACAGTTACCATAGGCATGCACAGTGTTTAACAAATGTGTTGTTCTCCCTGTATAACCATGCATAGATTCAAACACATGTGACCGCTTTTCAGAACCAGTTACGCACTTGCTTCATATTGAAATTAAAGATTATGCACATAACTTATACAATGTTGAAAAAAGATCCCCAAATTCCAGTAAATCTGAAGGGTCTGTGGTTTGTTCCAAACAATAAGCACATGTGGAGCTTCTGATCAGATAGCAGTGGGGAGAATGTCTGTACTGCGCTGTATTTGCACAGTAATTCATGCACTAAATTGTCGTCATTGTGCCCCAGTGTCTTTAGTCTCAAGGACCCGAAAGAAACAACTACAAACCGTCCTTTTGAAGCATATACAGTTCCACAGCCAGTTGAGAGCATGGTCAGAAATCAAACAGAGAAACAATGCTTCATTTTAATTTTCTCATTCCGAAGTCCTATACAAGTCCACATGATTTAAAAGCTGCCGTCTGGGTATTGTCAGCAAAGGACCACCTGGGTAGCGCATATTGACAGACATATTGTTACACTAGCATGTATGCAAACAGCCAATGCAGTGTAAACAGAGACACCTACACATCCTCTGTCTGCATCCTTTATCTGGCCTGTACCTGCCTGTTTAGGAGCATGAGCTGACAGAAAGCAGCAAAACAGACGTCAGCATTAGATACTGATGCTAGGAGCAGATTGAACACATAGTATTAACGAAAAAAGCAGAATATTTGATTGAAGTGGATAGATGGAATGAGCCAAACATATATTTGACTTATACTGCTAGTTACAGTGCACAAGGATACTGGTTAATACCAAATTACAATAACTATTATCTCAAGAATTGTAAAGCCTCTTTAACAAGAGTACGATCCCCCTATGAGCAAGCACTTGGTACAGGGGGGAAGGAAGACCTTCCTTTTTATCACCTTCAGTAATGACCTTAACCTTGTATCTGCAGAAATCCTTTTTCATTGACTCTAAAACATAGGGATATGTTTAGTGTTTGGAGCTAGAGTCAGGGTCATCACTAACAATGACTTAGACCTCATACGGTTACTGGTAAAACACACTGGATCTAGTTCAAGCAGTCAACTCATGCTGCATTGTGTCATTCACACATAGCATACCTTACCATCCTCATATAATATACCAATTCACTATTTGGCACTGTATTTACACTGCATAATTTCCCATGCCTCCCTGTAACAGTGCCATTGCTGCCCTTCCCTGGGGATATTTACTCATCACTCCCTAAATTTATAATGTATAGGGAGGGAGTGATGTGCTCAGAAGATATTCCCCTGCTGTAAAAAAAAAAAATCACTCATTTCAACGGTGAGCCATCTGACGGAGCTATACTCGAGTTTGACTTGAAGTTTTTCTTTTGGTTCAAAGTGAGGTTAAACCTGTCAAAGTAGTTTTAAAGGCGCTTTTTTTTTATTGCTGGCTGCAGTTCTGCAGTTTACACAAACAGAGAAACTTGTCTCCTTGAAAACACAAATGTACTCCCACGAGCACACAAATGACTATTGACAGACCCCACATTTGAGGCTGACAGTTTTCTGCCCCGCACCCCCCACACAACCTAACGCTCTCGTACTGCCGGTTGGGCCCTTAGGTCACATTCAAATGATGATGCTGTCATTTCTACAGCATTTTCTACAACATTTGAAGTGACACCTTTTTATTCCCAACCCAGAACTGAAAAGGAATTAGAGGTTTGGGGGTGTGACGGGAGATCAGCCCCGGGATAGTGCTCTGTCAGCAGGCATGATGCAGACAGCACCCTGGCTTTTTTCTGATTTGATTCTCTTTTGTTCCATTCACTTAACTTCCCTTCAGAAAGCAAGCATACACTCTCTGTTAATATCTAATAGTAATAAAGTATTTCAGCTTCTCTACTGACATGTTTACTAGAGCCTGACTGATATCAGCTGTTTGCTGATCATTCAGGTATGTGTATTATAATGCCTGATAAATGAAAATGTAAAACATAAAGAAAAGATGGGAGTTGATCATGTTTGTCCACCAGAGGGCGCTCTGCAAATTGCCTGTTGGCAATACATACCGTATTTTTTCGCATTATAAGACGTGCTTAAAATTCTTTAATTTTCTCAAAAATCGACAGTGCGCCTTATGTATGAATTCTGGTTGTGCCTACTGACCTTGAACTGATTCCATGTGGTACACGGCGCTAAAAATCTGTCAGAAAATGTTTTAGTACGTTAGTATGTTTAAGCTACAAAGCCGCACCACTTGATGGATTGTCGGAGCATTATGTCTACCGTAGTCAGGAGCCTCGCATCTGCATCTGTATTGGTCATAAAGATCCTGTATCAGTTATGCTATAAACATTATTACTGCTAATAATAATTCAGTTTTTGTTCCTGTGCAGATATTACAGTAAAAAAAACCCGTCTCTCCTTCCTCTTTTGCCTCATGCCATCATCCATTTATTCATCCAGATCTCATTAGTACATAATGGAAGATCAAATTGGTGCTGTCGCCACCTCCGTAATTGGTGGCTAGAAATATATTGGTTGATTGACAGAAGATACTCCAAACTCTTGGTTACACACATCTCACGTTTCTCCTTATTCTTCTGTTAAGTCTAATTGTTGAATGTTGCCATTGTGTTTCTTAAATTTGTACAGTCTTAGTTTAAGCAGTAGGATCAAAGCCATTCCTTTGATCCTGACCACCTCTCCAGCCACTCTGTGCTGGGGGAGGTTTTATTGTAGATACATCCTATCTGAAAGATCTGTTTCTTTTGATGTAAGCTTCCTGGGTTTATGACCCTTTGGTCAGCAGGAGGTCACACACACACACACACACACACACACACACACACACACACACACACACACACACACACACACACACAGTGTATACATTTACATACAGTGCCTTGTCTTTGTAACCAAAGGGGGGTTGCAAGGGGAGGTGCTTTGTAAACGGGGTTTGTGGAAACACAGACCCAACACTTCTCTCATCATTACATCGTTTTGTCTTTCAGAACCACATCTCTGCTTTTAAAGCTATTTAGTTGCCTTTCCATCCAAAGACAAACAGAGGTAAGAAGAGACACAGAGAGCTGTAACCAAGGATAGATGAGCAGTACACTAAAAAAGTACAATGACAGGTTGTCATTGGGAGGGGGGAGGATAGCTAGCTAGCTAGCTAGCTAGATAGATGATGTGGTTTGGTAGAGTTGGTTTTGTAATGGGTGTACACTGGGTGGCTGTTTGTGGCTTTTGCTTTAACCACCAGCTCTCAACTGAGCCGTCTATAGAAGCAAAAGCCTATATCCATAAATACAGTTTGAGCGATAATGGGAAGGATGAGACCTTTCATAGCCTCTAGTCATGTGGCACAAGAGCTGAAATTTACAGCCACACATTATCTGCAGAGATGCTGTGGTTCATAAAAAGGTGAATAAACTAAGGCACGACCTAAAGGCATAATCAGCTATATAAACAAAAATCAATTACATTTGCACAAACCCATTGGTTTATATTTGGCCCTGAAACAAATCCCATCCTACAATAACTTCTTTCACTTTGATGCTGCTCACTATAATGTTCGCTATGAATTCACATCGTAAAAATCTTTATCATCTTGGAAAGGTTGTTAAAGGTTAGTAAACACTGTTCTGCACTCTTAAAAGTGGCACTTGGGGTTTAGTGTGGTTTTACACTTCAGAACTCTTTTGTTGTGGCTTGCCGTCCTGTTTGTTGTCTCGGTCCATAAAAGTTTTAATCGTTATGTAAGATGGAGATGGAAAGCCTGTGAGTTGTTGCTTAATTTAATAGTATAACTAGCAGCCGTGAAACATGAGGGCGAGGAGTCGGAAAGTTCAGTGGGCTGTGGCAGGTATGTGTACATGTTACTGCCAGGCACTGTAACGAGATTACCGGTCATGGGAAAAGCTCTCCTTGTGTATGGTGATGGAAGCGTGTGACTGTGTAGTCTTGTGAACCCGTTTTAGGCTTTTGGGCGACATATTTGGTTGGACAGACTGATTACTCAGGTGATTTTAAGCATCACAGTTCTGTGGGTGGAAGGGTCAGTTTATTGGTTGGTTGGCCACTTTAGTCCAGACTGAAATGCTTTAAGAACCTTAACTTTGGATTGTCATGAACTTTTTTACATTCATTCAGTCAGAAGAGAACCAAGGTCTACCGACTTTGGTCATCAGAGTAATGTTGAGTACAATGTCTAACTGGATTTCCATTGGCAGCTAATTCATGAAGTTAAAAGTTAAGACAGTTGATGGGCTTTCATCCATTTTTTATGCATACTTTAAATTTCGTAAAATTTCATAAAACCTATAAATGCAAGTTGTTCTACAAAAAAAGTCTCACAAAATAAACTAATAAAAGAGATATTTTGTTGCATGTATCTAAATGAATTGTGAGATGATACAGTACCTTATATTAGCAGTCAAATCTTGTTTTAAAAGCCTAAATGTTTGGTTAGAAAGGCCTAAATAAGTCCTTTGAGTTCTTTTTTGGTTCGTATGTCTTCTAGCAAAGCTGTTGATTGGGTCTTTGGTTACAGGGATGGGATAAGTTTCATCTTATGTAACTCTCACTGATTTGTATCCAGGGTTAGTACAGTGTCACACAAAAGTTATGACCATATTTGGGCAAAAGACTAAATTACTAGGTTGTCAGATAAGGCTAATGAACTAGATTAGCCAGCAACTACTTTAAGCCCGCAGGTTTGAGCCTTAAAAAAATCCAAAGAGATGAGGTGTGTACAGTTATTATGAAAGGGGACATTAGCCGTGGAGCCAAAGGGGTTTTGTTTATTTGTATTACGAGGTAAACATGTTCATTGCATCGCTGACGTTAGGCATTTTTAAATTGGAGCCTGTGTCATGCGGGCAGTGGAGAAACTTTAGCTTTTGGAGTTTCACTGTTGGATTCATCTTTCACCATAGCAGTTACTGCTTGTGTATTACTTTTATATTGCTTGGAAGTCCTCCAGGATATAGTCACAGACAAGCTATGGATTGGAAAATACTCTGATTTCTGGCGGCTGGGTTAGGGGGAAACGGGGGATGATCCACATGTGGCAACCCCCAAAGGGAGCGGCTGAAAGAAGAAGAAGAAAAAAAGGACAAAACCTTGAGCAACATTTGTTTGAAGACAAAATTGTGTGTTTTTGGGCGAGTTTCCATAATTCTTTATGTCAGTCACTGCAAACACGTAGTGGATAGCAGACCCAGTGCATCTGCCACTGATATCTGCCTGTGTCTAACCTGGTGTTAGTTACAGATAGGACCGGTGTCTGGTTACAGCTCTTCTTACACTCATTATGCTGATGGACTGTAACCCTAGCTCACATTCACACGAGCTGATAATTAATTGACACATGAGTTATGCTTTGTGTAAACCCAAGGGAGTGTTGTCAGAGAAGATGCCAATAAAGATTTCACATATGCACACCCGGGTCCACAGGAAGCCGTGATCTCATATAGATACTGTATATGTACAGAGCAAATGCATCTGCTCTCCCATTACACACACACACACACACACACACACACACACACACACACACACACACACACACACACACACACACACACACACACACACACTTTTAATAGTGTTCATAATGAACACAAATTGAATGATGACTCATTAGTGGTTTCTCATCTTATCCTGCTACAGTACCACCTGCAGGTATATTATCCATCTGTGCATGTGCGCCGCACATGCAGGAGCAAAGTAGAGTGTATTCACAAGTCTGTGTGTGTGTACATGAGCCCAAGTAATTGGAATATGCACACAAATTACTCCGTGCTATGCACATGCTTATAAGGAATGTACAGCACACGTATTTTTGCAAGGTCTCTTAATTTTTTGTGGCTTCACTGTTTATGTGGGTGAGAAAGAGCAAGAGAGGGTATGATGGGATTCCTGTGTGTGTGTGTGAAGAGGACGGCCACAGGCAAAGAGAGATTGTTTCATTTGTGTGCACGTGTGTGTGCATGTGTGTATTGGCAGTGTTCGTTTCCTCAAAGCGCATTCCACCGCAGACCACAAAATCCCTCCTTGTCCTTTCTCTAGCTTTCCTCGTTCTCTCTTTCCCTCTCTCCATTTTTCTCAACTGCAACTCTCAGCATCTTTCTTCTTTCTCTTTTCTATCTTTCCTTTCTTTTCTCTCGTGTTTTTTTTTCATACTAGTTTTTATATTGACTAAAGCCTAGAATTTGGTCTGTTTCGGACTCTTCCTCAGCTGAGTGGCTAGGGGTTTCTCTTGGCACAGTGCTGTATGGTTTAAAGTGGAAATCAGTGTGTTTGGTTATGGAGGCTTTGGAGCTGTTCACAGGTATTAAATGAATAAAAGAAAACAATAAAATGCAAGAAAGACACATGCCTGTTAAATGATCTTGACTTTATGGGCTTATCCTGCTCGTTGACCCCTTCAAATCAACCTGAATCACTCTTCCTAATCTGCCCCTACAGCTGCTTTTTACTGTAAAATTCACAGACTTCTTAGCTGCTAAAAAATGGCTTCCCGTTCAGGGAATCAGTCTTTTCCTTCCCAGCAGGGCTGTGGGGTGCTTTTTCTTTCTTTTTTTTCCTTCCCACCAACACTGCCAGTACTGCTATCTCTTCTTCTGAGATACCTCCATGCAGACACCACCGTGGGTGCGTGTTATTGTCTCCCACCGTATGGCTGTTTTAAATGGCAATTTGAAGCACCGCTGGCTCTATAATTAGCTGTGAGCTCCCACAGGAGAGGAAAAAAGTGGCTTATCGTCTCTCCTTTGTAATTACAGATCCGAGCAGGGCGACAGACACGCGCGCACACACAAGCAGACACAAGCGCAGACAGATGCGCAGACACGGGGAAGGCGCGCAAGCGTCGACGTGCACATTTGCCACCTGCGCTAACGCGCTAAAGCTCCTTTAGTGAGCTGACTTTCTGCCTGTTTGCCGGAGGAAGTGACTTTTACTTTTCATGTCAACAGCTGCAACAAATATGCAAAATTGGAGATAAATGACAGCGCGGCAGGAGAACAGACAGCCCAGAAATATGAGCGCCGCTGTTCCTTTGCCAGAGCTTCTCTCCCATGTGTCTCTTCCCAGTGCAGTCATGAGGCTCTCGCACAGCAGCAGATAGACATAAAGAGGAAGACTGAGTGTGTTAGAGGCCGAGGTCATTAATCTGACTGTCCACTTCTCTTCTCTGCTCCCAAGACAAGAAAGTGGGGAAAGAGGGGGGATGAAATGCAGGGAAACAGGAAGAACATAGCAATGAAATCATTCTGTAACCCTCACAGACACTATCTGTCTCAAACAAAGCTCGCTAGCTACAGCATCTCTTCGTTAGTGAGGAGCTTTTGTTTGAGTTCACTGATGAAAGTTAAGCTGTCTTCATGTGCAGCTAACTGTTCGCTTTCTTTGTGTTTTTGCTTTTTCAAAATGACTTTGATTTATCTTATTTTAAGTTTGCTAAATGTGATAAAACGAACTGTGATGAACAAACTGTGGCATAATTCCACTACTTTAAGCCTATGGAGAGTTCTAGATGTCCTGTGACCCTGATCTCACTCCCAAGCCGTAACATCCTGACGATTTGTCACGTCCCGCGGCGTTCCTGAGGAACACCAAAGGCGACCTTCGGTGTTCTCATGGTACTCACCGGGCCATGGGTTAAATACAGTGGAATGAGGGTCCCGTGGTAAAACACATTCCAGCCATGTATTCCAGCCCTAACCATAACCTTATCCCTATCCTTAACCAGCACTTTAACGACTTTAAATAGTGTTTTCCAAAGCAATTTGAGGAAAATGAACAAACATGTGTATTGATTCCAAACGGTTCTCATGTTTCCTCCTTTTTCCGATCTCGTCATTTGGGAATGTGTTGGGTGCCCGGAAGCGTGACATGTTGACGATTTGTCACCTAGCGTAAAATATTACGCCTCGGGAGTGAGAGTGTGTTGCAGCGACAGACCTCATAAGTCATTAACCTTGATGATGCCACAAGGGTCATCTCAAGGGGGCGGGGCATGGGCCAGGTAAAGGTGTTGGCTGTATGTAGACTGTGACCAATCGTTAATAACAGAAAAGCATAAACTCATGCTAGGCATGTGGATATGCCAGTAACCATCAAATGCATTGAATCTGTAGAGGTGGGAATCACCAGCCACCTATGATATTATCACAACACTTGAGTGCATTACTCAGTGCATTTTTACATTTTTAAAATAATACTCAGTGCATTACAGTTGTTAGAAAGTGATAACTTCCAACTTCCACAACATCAAATCCCAGGACTGTAACTCTCTTTGCTGTACTGTGTTATGCAGGAAGTGTTTGGCAGCAGGTTTTCTTCCAGCTGAGGTGGAAGGTCTGTTTTACTCTAAATGCTTCTGTAGTTTACAAAAGAACATTGCAGTATGATGAATAAAAATTGAACCTAGCAATTGAGAGGCTAAACACACCAGGGACGTATTTCTTCTTTTATATACAGTCTGTGTCCAGGACCTAAAAGCCACAGGGGGGAAGAAAATCTTGCAGCATATCAGAGAACTTCTCCAAAATGATTCTGCCAGCGCTTACAAGTCTCATTAAGCCAGTTTTCCCAGCGACAGCAGATGTGATCACTGGTGATCTGTGTGTCACTGCTGGTTTCCTACACCTCTTATCCTATTTAAGGCCAGCTAAAGTAAGTTTGATGATTCGCTGTCACTCCGAGTGAGGAAGGGAGAAGATGAGGACGGGGGGAAGGGAGATAGGAGGGAAAGCTTTGTATCAAAACTGAGTGTGAAAGCTGCTGTGTCAGAGATGGATTACAGAGTAGGAAAGAAGGTCACTTTGTTTTTGAATATTGTCCTGCATTTTTTATTATCTTACCGGCACAAATTAATAATTCACGCCTCTTCTTTCACTTTAATTGCTTCTTCTTAATGCACCGTCACCTCACAAGGAACCCCCTTTAAAAATTCCGAACAGACACACACCTTCACGTACACTCACCTGCAACTTTGGGTGTGGCTGCATGGGAATTCATGTACGTGTGTGTTTGTGTGTGAGACAGTGCTCGGGGGGTATTGGATTAATCGCACACAGTCTGTGTGTAGCTGCGATAAGCGTGATGCTTTTGAAGCAATGCCGTCCAAAATGTGTCATTCCCATCTCTCCTTCTTTCTCTCACTCTCTTTTTTCCGTGTGTGCGCATCCCAGAATTAATCGCCGTGGCAACAGGCCAGAAGAGGAGAGCAAACAGAACGAGAGAGACATTTATCATTTGTTCAGTAGACGTTCGCCCCGTGACCGCGCTGTGACATTGTTTTCTTTATTTAGTTCAATCGGGGCCAGAAGCTGATAATTTATACGCACTCCCCCTTTGATAATGAGGCGTCGCGTTCTCGAGGTGGGGCTTCTGTTTACACACGCACTCCAACGCACATAAAACACACCGTCAACAGTGAGGTCTTGACCGCTCTTTGTCAAAGTCAACATATGCACACACACACTGAAGGAATGGCAGTGATGAAGTGTCCCATCCTCCTGGTGTTTGCTCCAGTCAGCCTGATCCAAAGGAAACATAAATGTGTTTTTGTGTACGTAAAAAAAGTTTACATGTAGTTTCAGTTGGAATTTTTAGCCTTAAAATACTTTTCTTTTAAATCCGTACTCGTCTGTTTACCTTGCAGATGGTGGAGCAGCGGTCCTCAAGGCCCACACCCCTCTGCTCTTGACAAATTGATGTAGTTTAGCAGTAGTTTCACTACTCACTGCAGGGCAGCACACACACGCATATATGCGAACGTACACACAGTGGCACCTACACATACTGCTAGGCTGCGCTATACACCGGTGTGTTCTGCTTGGCTGCTCATGTGTGTCAGCTGAGCTGGTACATCAAGGGAGGGGAAGCAAAAGAGAGGGAGGGAGTGTGACAAGAGAGCGCGGGATGAGAGAGGGACAGATGGATAGAGAAAGGCAGAGGGAAACAAAAAAAAGGAAGAGAAATGCAATTGTTTCTAAAGCTCTGAGGAGAGAGCGAGAGGGACGGTGGCGCCAAATCAGAAGTGAAACGCTGCGTCGATGCAAATACAGACTCACAAACACACATCACCGATGGAGCTGTGGAGAGATGAAGGTTTGTCCTCACTTGTCCTCATCTCGGAGCTGTCAAGATAAAACTATTATGGTGGGAGTGTGAAAACAATAGCTCAGGGCCAGCAGTTATATTTGGTGCAAGAATGCATTCTCTGGCCTCATCGTCCTCCTCTCCATCGACCCGAGCTCTTGGTTTCACCTTGAAGTCCTCAGTCTCACATGCTTATGTGGAGGGCATCCCCAGACGGGTAGAAATACTAGGAGCTATCCTTTGTATCAACTACACTCCAAACGTTTCCTTAGTGACAGTCAAAAGGTACTGAAGATGCCACTCATATCACTTGTTAAGTCATGTTATTGTATGAACTGTTGGGTAGTGGCATTCGAGGCAGCATTAGGTGGCGTATGTAAGCTGACGGCATTCAGTTCACTCACTTCTGTTGGAACTCAGGCAACGTGAATACGCTGGTTCAACTCCATCCAGCCGTGCCAGATGGATGCTGGGAGTTTACTGTTAAAAGGGAGTTTTTCCTTCCCACTGTTGACAAGTGCTTGCTCATACTGGGTTTTCTAAGTGTTGGCTTTCTCTGTATTATTATAGGGTCTTTCCCTTACAGTATAAATCACCCTGAGGTTACTTTTGTGATTTGGCATGATATGAATATTTAGCATTGTATAAATGCATTTCTACTCACATACAGAAAGCATATGAGACAGTCTGTCTTACCCACATTTCAGCAGTGGGTCCAAAGCACACCGTTACAAGCCGGCCACAGCCAGACCCAGTGATGTCAGAAGCCCTTCCAGAGGTGCCATGGCACAGAGGGGATGGGAGCGGTGAGGGAAGAGAAATCTCCCAAAAACAGTCCTAGCAAGTCACTTAATTTGTCTTAAAGTGCCATCGTCAAGGTGATTCCACGCGATTTCAATGCAAATCGAGTCATATTGACAGTCTAAGTCAATATGCTGTCTTTTTTCATGCCAGTTGAGTGATTTGCATTATTCCACCTTGTTTCATAATAATGACACTCATTCCTGAATTAAGGGCTCTTTTATAGACCCCCACTAGCAGAATTGTTCACTTATTTTAAAGAAATTAGGCTTAATATGAGGCTAGATTACGTTCAGTTACAGGTGATTTCTTTTTTTTTTTGTTGGGTTTATAATTTATTTGCTTATTTCTGCCTCGCTACAGGAGCAGGCAGATGATGTTATTGAGGGAGGAAGTTTAAAATGAAGTCAAGACAGCAGACAAAAAAGTCTTCTTATCTATGTGGTCCTTGAATGGAAAGAGACATCTCCTCTTAGTGTCTCCTGGTCATAAAGTGTCACTTTATCGCACGCGATCCCCATCTGGGATGTAAGTCAAAGGGATATGGTGACATTTTGACGCTCCCAGTGGCCTGCAGTCTTCATGATAAATCCTCACAGTGCTATAAGTGCTAATAACCCGTGCCAAGTTTTTGGGGAGGAACCGTAAACTCAGTATAATTCAAACTGTTGTCAGGTTAAAACCTTTGAGAATTTTTAGTGTGACAGTATCTAATTGGTCTTGCTTACTTAGCCACCCCTGTCAACTTCTGGCAAATAGTGGCAGATTAAAGCGAAAATGCTACCCCGCTGCTCAAAACAAGTGCCAGCGCAGAGCAGGACCAACATGTCAGGTGCTCCGAATCAGCTCTAATTTTGGAGTTGTTGCGTGATTTCATTTGTTCCAAACTTTTTTTCTTTCTTTATGAGATGGATCGCACTTTTTTGGATTTAGTCACCAAGCTAATGAGTTCTGGAGCCATCACGGTATTGACAAAGGTGAATTTTGACAGACAAACCTTAACTGTCACATGAAGGTTAGGGAACGTATTACAAAAACTGGGTCTCAAATTAAGACGGAATTTTCCCAATCTGGTTTTCCAGGTATAGTACCTATTTTTAGAAATACTATTTTACTTCAGTCTCACTTATCTCAGTCAGGATTTCCTAATTACTCAATTAAACAATTCAGCTTTTATGTCCCTAACCTACTTTTCTTCTCTTTTCTTTCAAGCGAAACAACTTTGTAACCATTTGTTTTTTCTCTTTGTGCTTTCTATGTAAAGATGGTCTTTATGGGAACTTTACAATAACACTAAGAAAGTAAAGAGAGACTGCTAAGAAACAGAACCTTTGCCATATCTAGAGTCTAATAGATTCTGAGCTTATGAAGCTGATTCTTGTTCTGTTGTAGTCTGCCATTGGACCCCTAAATGGAAAAGTTCCCGAAGGTTAGATGTCTGTGTAACATGCTGTGTAGCATTAACTAGAACTGTTAGAACTAGAACTGTCCAGATGACTGGAACAAGCAACGTTTTAACAAATGTTAAAACTACACAGCTATGCATAAGCATAGCTATACACACACAATACACACATAATAGAGAAATTTAGCCACAGTTATAAAGTTTTTTCCCCTGTAAAACTATCTGCACAGATGATAAAAAAAAACAACCTGTGTTTTGTTTCAAGACACATGAGGGTCCCAAAGTTTGACCTACACAGGCCCGTCTGCTCTCTGCCTTTAACAAAATGAGTGTTTGATTTTTTTCATTATCAAACGGTATTAGTTTGACTTGAAGTAATATATCAGTACAATTCATGACACTGATTTCAATGGGGCTGTCCATAATGCCTTAGCGGACTCCAATCAAAAGCACTTAGTGCTGCATATGCTGCTTTAATACATGGAAATAGTTATTCAGCAAATGTTTACCATGGGTCCCAACTTTACACATCACATGGTATCCAGGAATTCTCTGTCAGTCTCTGACAGGTTAAAGTCTCTGGTATTGTATTATATACAGATTTAGATATTGTACTGATGTCAGCTCTCTCTTGGAAATTAGATTTTTAATCTAATACTTTTGTCCATGTAGTGTATCTGGACCCAGGACACTCCCAAAATAGATTCTGCATCTTAACAGTGTCACTTCCTGGTTAAACGTTAACGTTAACACACTTTTTGGTTTCTGTAACACACTTTTTTCTTTTTTTTTAGAGTGAGAAGTAATTTTACATTTAGAGATTTAAAATTTTAGAAGCTTCGCCTTTGATCTGGATTAAAATAATGCAACTATCACAGGCAGGAAGAGAATGCTCAGTTCAATATTAGCTGAAACGGTGGGCATTTAGAAAAAAAAAAGGGCCGATGGAGTGTCTGGGTTGAGCCACTTTTTGGAAATGCCTGGGCTTTAAAGATGAAACAAGAGAAAGCAGACAGAGGTTTAAGGGGGCTCTTCACCATTTTAAAGGAATCCATTAAAAGGCATTTAAAATAATCTTCTCTGAGATTTTTCGGGGAGTTTTCTCCAAAGTTGAAAGCATCAAAAGAGAGAAAAACGTGTGTCCGTTATTTTGAAGCAACAAACGTTTCTGTTCTTGCTAGTGTTCAAGGAAGCACGATCGGCCTCCAAAACTTTTTATCCAGCCACAATTTAAAGTTACGCGTGATCATTTGGCCTTTGTTCTAATTTAAAGTGATTTGACAGTACATTAATATTTTTTTTAAAAAAATCATTAAAAAAATTGTGTATTGGACTGAAATCAAGACGCTCGGTGTGTACTGTACGTTCTCTTGACCGCACCTCGGCACTGCTTGTTCTCTTTTAACCAGAGCCAACTAATGTTAGCTGTTAGCAAAACAGCTTCATAGTGGCATGCTGTCACCAACCAGCTGTCTGGCTGTCACTCTTTGTGTGTGTGGCTGTGTGTGCGTGCACGTGTGTGTGTGTCACCTGGGGCCCGGACTCCTGTTGTGAGAGCAGTGGTGCGACAAAAGAACGATGATTAATTTCACTCCGAGTAACCTGTTTCGCTTATGTGACTCTACCAAGCTGTGTGCACACTCGTGTGTGTGTGTGTGTGTGTGTGTGGGAGAGAGAGCGCGAGAGAGACCTAGACGTAGACTGTTTAGTCAGCAGGTGTGCTGTGATATGTTGAATGCCCTCCAGCCAGGGTCAGACACACACAGACACGCACACACAGACAGACGCATACGTACTCCATAACTGAGACAACTGCTGTATGCATCCGTCCCGCCAGCTCGAGTTCATCCCTCATTTTCTTACTTTTTTTGTATTTTTTTGACAGTATTTTCTCAAACTCTCACTGACTGCTGGCAGTTCTTTTGCAAAGAGAACCTTGGTGTCAGAGTTATTAGTGTGCTTGTGTGTCTTTCTGTGTGTGTGTGTGTGTGTGTGTGTGTGTGTAGGCCAACCTCTCAGCAGATGAGCCTAAAATCAATTTCATTAGGGATCATGAATACAATGAGGAGCTGTTTCACACATACACACACGTTCACTGCTGTAGATTTCATTAAGGAAATGCCTTTTACTCTTCTCTCTGTTCCCTGCGCCATCAAAGGGAGACTTAAACATTTAGGACAGTGGGTTACGGCTTGTCCTCGCCGCACCGTTGTGACTTCGGTTTCAGCGAGAAATGCTAACAGTGTTACTGAGCTCTTTTCGCCCCCTCCGCCCCCATCTCTGATTCCCTTTCTTCCTTTTCTTCCTCTTCCTTTGCCTTTGTCCAACCATATAATTAGCTAGATGTTTAACAGCTGAGGTTGGACAGGGCACTGCCATGTCTGGACACAAACCGGCGCCTGCAGAGTCACACAGTTGAAAGAGAGAGGTCTGTGTCTGTGGGGGAAGCGAAAGGACAAGGGGAAGGCCTGAATCAGAGAAAAGAAGAAGAGGAGAAATCTCAAAAAGCAGCGGGGAAGGGAGCTGAAGGAAGCAGGGTGAGGAGGGAGAGATATATGGGAATGAAATGAAGTGAAGAAATGAATGACAGGGTATGGTGAACGAAGAAAGAAGCGAGGCAAGGAAAAATATTAGCAGGAATAAGTAAGTAATGGAGGAGAAAGGAATGGAAGATGGAGGAAAGGAAGTGGCTGGAAGAAAAAAAGAAGAGTAAAGGAAGTTTTAAATAAATGAAAGATGGGTCAGAGAACAGGAAGACAGGAATAATTGATAGCGTGTGATTGTGTTCTCCCAGCCAACCTGACCCAAAGGTGTGACCGGTGTTTGAACCCAGCATGGTATTAATCACTGCAGTACTCCAGCCAAACCTCATTACTCCCCTTTGTTCACTTTTATTACCTTGTCCTCCTCTACACACTCCTGACACACTTGCATGCGCACACACTGAGCGTCCCTCTCTCTGTTGTGCTACACCTCCCACCTTCACCCTGCGCTATCTGTCTCCATCACATCTCAAACCGAAGCCAGTCTGTGGGTGCATCTCCTCTTGTGCTACAAAACGGTAACGTGAAGGAGCTTGCCAAATTTGGGTGATTACAGTTTTGATGGCTATTAAAAAAATATTAACAGGTAGAACAGTTTGTTGATTGATCGAACCTTGGTGCTAATCAATCAAATATTTAACCCTTATGGTATGGTGGCCCTGTGAGGCCAAATGCACTGCAACTTAAGAAAACATCAGGAAATAGAAAAACACTGCAAAAGCACAGAACACAATAGAGATGGACTCACAAACTCACAAAACACAACAGAAGTATTTTTGGAGAGACAATAATGTGATGGAACAGCTGCACAGAAGTGACAGAAGCCAAAGTGTGCAAGGACTGCACTAAGACACGCTTTAAAGAAGCAGAGGATTTATCGCTTTTGTCAGGGAGAATATTTGTATAATACTGTCAATAAATGTTTGCTATTGATGCTAACAAATGGCTTCCCCTCCCTGGTTCTGCTGGAGGTTTCTTCCTGCTAAAAAGAAGTTTTTCCTTCCCACTGTCGCCAAGTGCTTGCTCATAGGGGGACATTTGATTGTTGTTGTTGTTGCTGTATTATTGCAGGTTCTCTACCTTACAATATAAAGCACCTTGAGGTTACTGCTCTTGTGATTTGGTGCTATATGTAAATACAATTGAATTGAATTAAATTAGAATTTTATATCACTTCCTTTGTGTTTTGAGTGCTTTTGCTGCCTTTTTCTGTTTGCTGGTGTTTTCTCAAGTTTAATGCATTTGACCTCTCAAAGCTGCAGTATGACAGTGTTATCTGTGAAAAGGACCGACGTCACAAGCACGTTAAATAATTGACAAATGGTTCACAGATCAAAATATGCAGGAAAACGTTGCCAGCTAGTTGTCTTTATTTCAGCTAATGATATGACATCAGGCTTAATCTGCCTGTAAGAGAGAACAACAAAAAACAAACTCTCAGGATTTTGTGGACTTGCAACCTTTACTGTTTCAGTTCACTCTCGCTGCCCTCACAGTGTCGTCTTACAACTGCAGGCATCTAGTTTCAATGAAAACCTTCTGAAAAAGCAGACCAGAAAACATAAAGCAATTAAACATATTTCCCTTTAGAGCTGATTATACAATATGAAATGAAAGATTGTACTTACATTCACCTGGTCCAAGCAACCTAAATTACAAACGCTTTGAATGTTAGGAGCCTGTTAACACTCCCGTAGCTATGGGTAGTTGAAGCTTTAGGTGGTGTCGGATGCCGAAAGCTTTAAAGTTCTGCATTCAGTGAAATCGTTTGCTGTACGCTCACTCAGAAGACTGTTGAATATATTTGTTGAACAAACGTCCATTACCACACCTTTGCGAAGCAAAATGTGACACTGACAAATTATTGTGGAGTGGAACATGTAGTGGTGTTGTGATATCTCCCGCTCTGCAGGCAGAGTGTATTAAAGGCAAGGCACTGAAAATGTGACAGTGCAGCAGCAGGTCTGTTGTCACGCTTTGGCATGACACTGTGCTGGACAACACCAACAAAGACTGTACGGATCCATGACTGCAAGAAGTCCCCTATATTAGAATCATCAATTAGCATAACACCACTAGATACCCACTTCTTGCTGTGAGGGAGCAGTGCTAACGGTATCGCCCGTATAACAGATATTTCTACACTTGCATTTTAACTATTAGCTAAATATTTAAAATGTAAGACTTTGATACTTTTCCTACGAGACTCTTTGTCTGCCACATCTGGCTATAGGTTGTTACACAAATTGAGACGGAGATCTTCAAGGAGAGGACCTTTGTTAGCAATTGGATTTTTTTTTTGTCTCCCGCTGAAATTGAACATTGAGAAAAGTATGACACTGTTATAGAAGACAAAACCTTGTGGATCAGTCAGGGTGCATAACGGGTCACAAAAGCATGAGGCTTTGACATTTTCATACCATGTTTCAAAGAGTCACGTTTGTTTTCCTGTAGCAGAAACCAAAAAGGTTGTTCAGCCTGAACCCAAATGAGGCTTAACATTCCCCTTCAGGCTTGTTTGAAGATCATACCAAGGTAAAGATCCTACAATAATACAGAGCAAACCCAACAATCAGAGTGAGCACTTGGTGACAGTGAGAAGGAAAAACTCCCTTTTAACAGGAAGAACCAGGTTCAGTTTTCAAATTTGCACATCTCAGCTCTGTAAATCTTTCATTAGCTCGTGACATCATAAATCCGCGTCACACGTTCAGGCCTTGTAAGCTGAGGTGAGCTCAGTAAAACAATCCGCTTTGAAGCCAAAGAAACTCTTTTATCAAACTCTGAACACGCATCATTTTTCACAGTGAAGATGTTGTGAGTGACAGGTACTTTAACCATAGCAGCAGCTGCTGGAATCTGATCATGAATCACTTTCACTTGTAATGGCCTCAGATGGCACTGACAACTGCCGCTGACATTCTCTTGCATGCTCTAAATATTAGTTTGTGTATTTTTTGTCTACCTGAGCAGTGTTTGTGTGCATTTAAGGGTTACAATGTCCTTAATATCGCCATTGGTTTGGTAATGAGTCTAATCCCAGGAGGACAGAGAGAGACACTGAGGTCTGAGAGTGGAACACGATGGGATGGAAAAGTAGCGGATGTGCCACCAAAGTCAGCACGTGGGCTGCAAACTCATCAGGAAAAGTCACCTTTAACTTCCATTCAGAACCCAAAATAAAGAGACCATCCCTCATCGGAAAGGTCGAAGACATGATGTATGTCTTATTGCGCTGTCCTTAACCGCGACGCGCAACCTGTTCCTGCTTCTTCAATGTACATCACCTGAGAAAAGAGCATTAACTGCATGCTTGGAATATAAATGGACCTCTGTGCAGTGCAGCAATCCCCGCTCCGCACGACCCTTCAGCTACACTTTGAGTCGCCGCATTGATATGCCACTTTATTCTTTCTTTTTTTAATGCATTAAAACAAATTGATTACTGGATAATTAGAATGCAAATAGCAGCAATTAATGTTCAGCGCGCTCGTCGGTGAATGGCACCGCTGAGCAAGATTTTTAAAAATATGTATGATTGTCTCGTTCTAATCAGTAAAAAACCACACAGACACACTTACACAGTCTGTTTTAATGACTCATAAGCTGTCAGTAACATCAAAGCAGTAGGCTTTATGGGATGCTTTTTTTTATAATCATCCTGGGAGTGGTTGTAAAAGCATATTTAATAAGTGCCTTTGAAAACAGGTAGGAGCTTTTTCTTTTTTTTCCAAGAGGAGAGCTGCTTTTATCTTATAGCTGGGGCTTGCTGTTATAATAAGTTCCAGAAAGTGAGAAACTGGACAAAACAGGACCATAAAGGAACTCCAGATGCCCCCCGGTGTTGCTTTTCTTTTCCCTTTTATGACTTTTAATTTAGTAGAGCACAGATGACACTGAAAAGAGAATTTATGTGTATGTAGGTATGCACATGCCATGTTAGAGAAGCTTCTGTAAAATAGCTCGCCACTCTTATCAATTCTACATGAACCTGTGCAGCAGAGTGATCCATGTAATGTGCAGAGGAAGATTATTGTAGGGTTTTAAGTGCTGCCACTTCATCAGCATGGAGTCTCTGTTTGGACACAGTAACTTCCCGAGTGCAAAGGTCACGGAAGGAGAGCAAAAGAACCTGCGGGCTGGTAGACTCGATGAGAATCTACAGTCACTTGTTTCCGTTTGCGGTCTCCTCTGTGCCAGCTGACCTGAATCCCACTCCAACTGCCCTCTGCCCCGAGCTGTAGGGCAGAGCACGCTCTTTGCTCTTGCCCCCTCCCCGTTCCGCCACGGTTCTTTGCTCATCAGGAATGATCCCGCAGCCTAGGACGAGTAGCAGTTTTAGAATCATCAAATAAGCTCTCTCTCTCTTTTCCTTACCGTGTCTGCGTGCAAATGTGCGAGTGTGCGACTGTGTGCTTTTCCGCTGTTGTTGACACACAGAAAGAGACAGGGAGAGAGAGCAAAATCATCAGAGCCAGAAAAACAAGCGGACGAAAGGCCACGCTCGCTCGATGTCAATAAAAGTTACGGTTTGTGTGTCTGTTTGTGTTAGTGCGTTATCGTGTGGGTGCGACGCAGGGGCGGTGGGGGCTGCTGAAACAAATGACCTTTGCACAGTAACTAGTGCGATGCACCTCCTTCACACAGAACAACAATAGCACGAGCGGGGAAAAGGCTCTTTAAAAGTCAACAAAAGTTATGCAATTTGCAATTTCTCTGATCAGATCACAACGCTCAGACACAGTCTGCTACACAGGTCGCTTCTTATGCAGATAGCATTCCACTTCCTTCGCCAAAATTAGGCAAGAAAACAGTTTCTCACTGCTGTAGACTTACCTCTTATTTCCCGTTTCAGTCTACTTTTATCCCACTGAGTATCTCCTCAAAGCTGATTTGCCAGAGCACTTGACTTTTAACCAAAGCCGCTTCCTCCTCTTAAGCATCAAAAGCACATACAGCGATGACAGCCTGTCTGTTAATGAACCTTCTGTTCAGAGAAAGATTAAGGAAACTCTGGTAGTGATTTGGCAGATAATAATCACAGAGACTGTTGAGACTGAGGAGGAGGAGGAGAAAGAAATCAAAAAAAAAAAGAGGGAGAAAGAGCTGGTGGAGCGAGTGGAGAGAAACAGAAAAAGTTTCAGCAGACTATACTTCTGTCAGGTGATGGATGAGCAGATGGAGGGTCGGAAATTAGAAAGAGAAAGATCCAGACATAGAAGGAAAGAGGGAAGCTGAAAAAGATTTACTTGCTGCTGCAGGAGGAGTGACCCTCATAACTCTGTAATTTTGTTAGGAGACTAAACACCGGCAACCAAAGAACCATCATATAGCTGCATGTTGTTGGTACACCCTGAGTACCGTGGCAACATAACAAATATTAGAATTGCAAGTTTGAAATAAAGATACTTCAATTGTAATCTGTCGCTTTTAGTAGCATTTTTTCGCCTGATGGCAACATTTTAAGGAAACCTCTGAAGTGTTTCACTAGATGAAAAGGCTGCGGTTACATGAGGTGGAAGTGAATGCATCATTTTAATTTCCACGTATTGGATGAGAAAATGAATGATAGTGTTGCACGATATAGTCAAATAGTCAGATTGTCAAAACCATCCTGAACATGACGTCTTCTTCAAGGTCATTTGTCTGGGCGGGGTTGCACTACTCTTAGATTGCCCCCAGTCTGACCACTTATACTTCTTCTTCTTTGACGCTCATTGGAGCTCGGCATTTGTCAAAACAGCAAACATCAGGGAGTCATATCAGGATGGTACGGTATATGTCTACATTAATGATTTGACCCTGGGGGATAATTTGATGTTAATGTTGAGGAGAAAAAACATGGTCCTGGTTGCACTTTTCAATTCAATTCAATTCAATTTTATTTATATAGCGCCAAATCACAACAAAAGTCGCCTCAAGGCGCTTCATAACTTCGAACCTGATGTGCCTACTTTTGGGTTTGACTTTGTGGACTTTTGAACTGTTGTTAGGTCTCATCGATGGTGATGCTTCTCAACATGAACATTGGGTCAGTTTGAGGCAGGAGTTTATGTTTGGAGTTTGGGGTACTTGGTGGGGTCACATATGTTCCATAGATCAACTTAGAAATAGCAGCTGGAAGCTGGAAGCACTCTATAGATGTGCAAAGGCACATCCTTTAACTCCATCAGGTCTAACTTATCATTGCTGAGGCCTACACCAACCCTATATTATGGAGAAAGGCTTAGAAACTTGGATGAACCAAAGATTGCCAAGCGTAATTAAGGGTTGTCCTCAGTAATGACTCACAGGCCTAATCCTGTGAGGTCAAAGTGATCATTTGTGACAACTCCAATCGTAACCCTAGAGGCACGTAAACATTCGTTCATTGCATTGGAGCTGTCAGCTGATTGCGAGCAGACATTCTTGGCTCCATTTGCCGAGGTGTTCTTCTAATGACCACGGTTTCAGGTCATACGTCAATCAACAGTATTCACCACTGTCACTGGTAGTCTCTTCAGTCGTTCATTGCCAAAAGTTATTTCTCCCGTAGTCTCTTAAAGTTGCAAAGTATTATTTACTTTCTAAGGTTTCTGAGCGCCACCTCGCCATGAATAGCTTCCGTTGCATCTAATCAGACAGACACATCAGAATGTGCAACTTTGATGGAGATGCTGAACTTTTTATTTCTACACTTGACTAAAAACTGTGAGCTCTTTGGATTCATTTTTGTAGCAACAAAGACGAGCATCGCGGCTTCTCTTTTTCACACAGTTGTAAAACGATCATCTATGACTGCATTATAAGCGTGGCTTTACCGTTTTCCTCTGTTCTCTTACAGATACTGGTGAACTCCATTTCCCAGCCTGCCGTGTTGTATGAAAATGTTGTGGTGAGCAACGGGAGCCCGATCCTGCGAGATTTGCTCTTCAGCCCAGATCATCAGTACTTATATGCCCTCACTGATAAACAGGTAGGAGAAGTGCGCGCACACACGCACATACACAAACACTCCAGATGACCACGTCTAAACTAGAGATGAGCCTTTTAATGTACAGTTTCACAGCTGTTTTTATGTACATGTACACTTGCTGGCATACTGAAAGACACACACACACATACACGAACACACAAACGCCCTCATTGCAAATAAGTGAAGGCTGGGAAGAGAGAGGGAGAGGAAGAAAATGGAGACACTTGAAGAGCACCATTAAGAGCTGATGAGGAAAAATATATTAAAAATATACACGGGGGGAGTGAGCAATCAAGGTAATTACTCACATATAGTACCACATACTGGGCATGAACACATTTGCAGCTTAAGCAGCGTTCCACACACATGCACAGTTTTAGGTGCTAATTAATGTCATGAATTTTAAAATGCACCATATAGGATGAAGCCGTGCATACCTTCCTTCCACCGGGGATACACATTACACGCAACCCTTGAATGTTTACTTCAGGATATTCCTCACAAAAATCCTTGGTTCTCCATCTAAAAAACACCTGATCAACAACAGAAAATTACAGTTTAGCCATTGCACCAAGCGACCACAGAACTGAAAAGATGATAAGTATTATTATACACAGGCATGTGACGTTAAATTGGTTAAACTCCGTGGCCTCTCATTTTCCCACACTGACCTCATCTGCACAGCATTATGATATGCACGATCAAATCCTGGCGTATACGTGTCATTATCTCGAAATGCCTTTATCCATGAGAGTTTGATACAGCAGTCGCCACTCTCCCGCTCATCCCTTCTTTACCTGCACGACTCTTATCTCATAATGGTTAATGACCTTGATGTGATAACCTTCAACGAGACTTCCTCGCTACGTAGACGGTAACCGGCGTGTAAGTGCTGTGTAATTTACCAGCGATTAGACTTAATTGACTTCCACGTGTCTGAATAAGCACGCGGAGGAAGTGGAGTGTAACTGATACAAATGGATGTCGTAGTTGTTGACGTGACGGAGAGAATAAGAATCTGATCGGTCCAGGAAGCTGAAATGTACTCTAAAGAGAAAATGCCTAAATGCATATTGAATTACACTGAGTCGGGGACACACGTGCTGATTTTGGAAACTCGCGCTGAATTATGTATGCACACGAAGATAGAGTTGATTCATAATGTAATTTCAGTGCCCAAATTATTTATAGTTATGCTCCAGGTCCAGTTACAACATTAACACAATTAAATGCAGCAGAATGTGTGTGACCGCCTACATTTTTAACACTGCACACAGGAAAAGGACGAATTTCTTTTGAAATCTAAGCAGCTTGTAAAGTAACCATGTATCAACCCTGTGTCTGGGCCCTGTTCTGTTAAGATGACTCACATGCTTTTTAGTATTTCATTTTTTTCTGAATAGACACAAGTCCTTAAAAAATAATTCACTCATTATTCTATATATGTATTTATTAGTGCTGTTCAAGTAGAGCACATCTTTAGGCTAACTCTCTAAAAAAGAATAACATGTTAGTGTAGAAAGAAGAGTCAAGAGCATACTTTTTTGATAGAAAATAAAACAAAACATGCAGCAACATAATCATTATTAATGTCTGCCTCTTATTTTCTCATCCGATTACGTGTGCTCTCCATCTGATTATAACGTTTGCAGCACTTAGACCATAGCGGATTGATTGATTGTGATACTGCTATAATAATCCAGTGGCACATTATTATGTTCCAAGCATCGTTTGTTTTTTGCTTGGCTTGATCTGTCTAAAGCATTTTGGTACATTTATGGTTTTTAATAACCTCAGCCAGAATAATTTTAGATGTTCACTTTCTACCTTGCTCGCTAACTGCTAACAGTTTATACCAGTCTACCTCTTTTTTTCTCGATGGAAGGGATGCAGACATCTGTCAGAAAATGTATACTGATGACCTTATTGCAGTTAAAAGAATTTGAACTGTTTTTAACCTTCAGCTTGGTGCTTGTTTGGTTTTGGTAACTGAGGGTGCCTTACGAAATAGCTGATTAAGTCGACTGTTGGAGTCGTTATTCAAAAAAAGGCAATGTATTACACATTGCTTGTTACTTTCTTTGAATCGAATGCAATATGTTACTTAATTACCCGGAGAAAGTTATTATGTTGCACTAATCGTTACATTGCGTTCTTGTTACTTTGTAAAATGACCTGAAATGTGTTGTCTAATAATTACCAGTTAACAATTGAAACCTTAAGCTACAGTCCGACACACCAACACAAGTGTCATCATCCCAAAGAGGACACATAGAGGATCTTTCTTTTAGTGCTTACATATGAATACAAAGCTGACAACACAAGGAAAAATGGACAAAAAGAATTCAAAGTGATCGACACAAAAACATGAACCGGCAGAGAGAATTCAAGCTTCAACCCTGACTTCTCAGGGTCGGGACACTCGGCTTTAATATCACTCTGGGTTCTTGGCGAGCTTTGTGTTAGCATGCTGTCTGTACAGACGCTTGCAAAAGCCTAAGTTCTGTTAACAGTATAATATGTTCTTTTTCTCTTCTGGGTTCAGTCTGTACTTTACCATCGTGGTCTTGTCCTTTCATGCAATAAAATAAAAATAAAATGTTTGATTCTTCAAAAGCTGTACAGCATCTGCCTGAAATTATATGAATGTAGCACGAGGGCGCAGGGAGAAAAGAAAACTGTATTGCTGCTGTATTTCTTTTCTATCTACCCAGCATTCAGATAACTAAAGAGCCTTTGTAACACAAGTACAGTAGGTCAGGTCTCAGCCCAGCTATGTAATTTATGAGGGCAAAATGATATAATAACGTTCACTGGAAACTATAATCCTCAACCCTTTGAAGACTGGATTCAAAATCCCACCAAACGTCACAAAAGTCAAAGTTAAAAAATTGCTCAAGTGTTCCCTTAATTTTTTTAGCACTATATATTGCTCTGGGTTACCTTGAGGATTACAAAGAATATTCATCTGTGAAAAGACACTCTAAATGATATCAAATACAACTTTAGGCCTCTGTCCAACAACTCACTGCTTCAGCCAGCAGTGCTTAGCAGCTGCTCAGCAGGATGAAGAAAGTTCATGCTGAGAGCATTTGCAGATTTTCCCTTCTAATTCCTTTCATCTGCAACTGCTATTGCTACCAGAAAGTAATTTTCAATTATTAAAGGTAGTGTTTTATTTTTGATGAGCACTGATATGTCTGCTGCACGTTAGTGCAGTGACAGTAGGAGGTCAGCTGCTAGAAGAGAAGCCTTGTTGAATTCACAATGCTTCTTCTTTGACACGATCCAAGTTGATCCGTTACATTTTACTAATGTAGCCAGTGAAGAAGTACAGGCATTCACATGGAGGATTCTTTTTGCTGCACTTTAAAGAGGAATTGTTTTAAAACCCGAGGAGCAGATTATTATTACGAATCCAGGGTCGGGTAAAGTAAAAATAATGACTAGTGCCGCTCCAATATCAAATATTAAGAGCTAGCAAGCGCAAGCTAGCTTTAGGAAATCTGAAAGGTACATTATGTTTCAATTTTTGTAATCACCATGTTATATTTTGCTCATGAAATCCACACAGAAACGCAAAAACAACAAGGTGCAGTTTTACAAGAGGTTTCTGGAACACAGTGACTTCCTGGAGAGTTTGTTGAATGAGGGTTAACTTCATAGTAAGAACAACAGTCAAGGAATGCTAATTTGTGACCTTCAATGGTGCTGGTAGGGAGACACACTTGTTGTTTTCCTCTGTTTAAACCTTAGCTAATTTCCTGTTGATGTTGCATTCAGTTATACTGAGCGCCATCCATCTCCATCTGTCAACATTTTGAATGTTGACAGAATTACATGACGCATAACCATGTAAGCTCATTTTTGCTAGAGACCGATGCCGCAGTGGAAATTTGTTTGTTTTTTTTAAATTGCATATTCTCTGCCTGTGTAATTTTGTTCCTATGAAAGTCAGAATCACACTAATTGACAGAGAAGACAAAATGGATTGACCAACTCCTAGGAGAGCAGATAATGGCCTTTCACTTCCAGAGCTTCACCACTGACCAAATTTACAGTCCAGCCAGAGAATGAAGCAGAAAAGGAGGGAGCGAGCATGGGTGAGAGCTGAGAAGGTGGGAAAATATAATTGGTTTGGAGAATATGCTCTGTTCCTTTGTCTAACTCTTCCTGCTTCGTATTTGCAATATTCTTTTAGGGTTCGCATGTCAGTCTCTCTCAGTCAGAGTGAGTTTGTGTGGTAACTGCTCTCCCACTGGTGGCTTCACAGAGCATAGAGAGTAGAATGAGGATTGCCCCTCACCGCTGCATGTGAACTTGTGTTCCAGACAATAAAGGATCAGAGTGTGTGCATAGCCTTCTTGGCCTGCCGATGACGAGTCTCTTCCTAGCCAGAGGGTGCTTGGACACTAGTTAATGTGTTAGGGTTTAAGGTTGCTCGCCAAGCCTTGGGATGTATAAACTTCTGCAGTTTTTTCAAGCCAAGAAAAACTGTATTTTTTTCCGGGGCTCTGAATAGAACTGTTACTCAAAGATTGAGTAACAGGTTAGAATTCACTTAGAGTTCTGGCATCTCGAAAATTACTCAGAAACTCCCAGACGGTAGTCCATGTCCAGTAGGTAAGGTGGGGAATCACACTGTAACGACTTTATTGTGCCAGACATAAACTGTATTTGTTAATTATTTTAACAAACACTTGTTTCATATATAATATGCAGTATGATTTGGCGCAGATTTTTATGGTGGATGCCCTTCCTGATGCAGCCGTCCTATTTATACGGTTTGGGCCAAAACTAGGGGGAAATCTACACCATAGTTATATCATAACTGCAAGCTCCTCTGAGACCCTATGACAGGGGTGGGCAACTCCAGGGCCGGTGTTGTGCAGGTTATAGATGTGTCTTTGATCCAACACAGCTGATTTAAATGGCTAAATGACCTCCTCAACATGACTTGTAGTTCTCCAGAAGCCTGGTAATGAACTGATCATTTGATTCAGATGTGGTGACCCAGAGTGAGATCTAAAACCTGCAGGACACCAACCCTCATGGCCTGGAGTTGCCCACCCCTGCCCTATAATGAAACCTAACCTACCCAAACGCAACAGCTTGCAGCTATTGCGTTTGGCCTGTCAATTCTTCCTGTGCATTTCCAGCTACTTTTTTCCCTACAGTTTTTGAATTTATCAGTGAGAAAATACGAATAATCATCTCAATATAAGGAATAATAATCATATCATCATCATAAGGATTCCCAAATGTCAGTATATTCCTGGACGGAGACCGTATGAGACTGTATAAGAAGTAGAAAGACTTCTATCATGGCTCGCACTGCCGATATAACAAAGATTCACGGCAGAAGTCCAAGTCAGCCTGAGGATGTAAATATGTCTCAGCATTGTTTTACTTTGGCGTTTTCGGCCTCTCGAGGGGAGCAGGACATGCTGAAAACAAATTACTGACATCATCAATGTGTAAAGTCGTTATATGTTGGCAGCCAGTCGCCTTTATATTGAAACATGGTGTGTTTTTGATTGGATGAAAGTTTTTTTCACTTATTTAAACCAAACATGGGAGTGCTTTTGCAATATAGGGTGCGCTTGATCTGCATCAATGAGAGACAACTTCCCGCTACAAGATGATCAGCGATACTCCACCCTACTGGCTGATGTGCATGCACACTCTGTGACAGTCACATTCAGGAGTGAGGTGTACCTTGGTGTTGTTTGTCCTCTCCTCCTCCTCTCTTCCTCCTCTTCATCCCTTCATTTTTCTCTCCTTGTTGAATAATAGAAATGCCAAGTGATGAGAGCTCAAACATCAAAAAGCCCATTTCCCAGCTTGACAGAGCAATTTACCTTTTCCCATATTCACTCGCACATAATTAAAAGTAGTGGATTGGACTGCAGCGTATAGACCGCATATCTGTATAGCAGCAGTGAGTCACATATAAGAAGGCTCGCGAATGTAGAGTGCAAAAACATAAAACTGATTCACCGCGAGAGGAGAGTTTTCGATTAGCGAGCGATGGATTTACACACGGCTCCTTTTGTGTCTTTGTGAGACACACACTCCTACACGCACACACACACACAGCCTCACGGTGTTCTTTCACTCCATGTATCTTTGTCTGCCTCCAGCTTTGGGTCCGTCTCTGTCTTTTCAGTGATATCGCATCATTTTTGTGCTCATAAAAACAAGCAGCGGCACTAAATCAATTTTATCATTGCTGTTGTTTCCTCGTTACATGTTCAAATTGTTCTGATCTAATAAAAGCCGCGCGCTAAAGGGAGATTTTTCATACTGTCATCACCCTCTGTCGATGACGTCACCAAGACAGATATTTCTTTTTCCTTGCGTGTCCCTATGGATGACATCACCTAACTGCTTGAAAGTAAGTGACTAAGTGGATTACAGCTCATAATCTATTGATTTCTGCTGTACCTTTGCACCAAAGGACTTACTTATCATATGATTATCCGCCCTGATTCTAACGTCCAGCTTCCTCTTCATTAATTCCCCTTCATAATGAGCTATTCTTTTATTTTCAGCTGGACTAATACAGCCTGAGGATTTTTGATCTACTTCTAGTATTGATGCAGACAGCACCCAGTCTCTGATCTTTGCTATGTAGTAACATCATGACCAGATTTGCACTATTGAACTCAAAGGGCAAGGTCACGCCACTGCGCTTGTAAAACAGCTTCATTAGGTCGCAAGTTAGCAGCGAATGGCCTCGCCCCCTCCTTCCCCTGCGAAGCCTCTCAGACAGTGGCATAACGGTCCAATGATGTACATCCGTGTATCGATTTTGCTACAGTACAGAAATGTACTGAGCTGTACTGGACTGCACAGTACAGAAACTCTACCCCTGGCTCCACATCAGACAAGGTTCATATTCAATTCACTCAGCATTTACTGTACTTGGAGGTCATGCAGAAAAGAGTGCTGTGTGCTTCTTTTATGACACTTTCCCTGGTGTTTTTCCAACTTTCAAGTGGCTAAAAAAGTATTATTGGAGACATGTACAGGATAAATAATGAGATGAGGATACAGAAATCTACTAGAAATGCCCTTGGCCCTGTCAGCTAATTGGTTGAGTTGAGTTTCGGAGCATGCCTTTGCATTTGTTTGCATGGGCGTATTGAAATTGGTGACAAGGAGGTTTATTTATTTTTTTAATGCTGAATATTATTTAAATGTTGTCTCTGAGTGTGACATCGAAGCCCTTCTGGCGTGCTGGGCTCTCAAGTTCAAGTGTAATGCTTCAATTAAACTATGAATTGCTTCAGGATTTATCCATGAAAAACACCCTTTTTAAAAAAATATTTTTTTGTCATATACTTTTCACAGCGTTTCACAGCTGAAAAAAAGTGTTTCCAGCCTTTTCTGAAAGACTGTTTCTAAAGTTGACAACAAGAGAGGAAGTGCTGCTTGAAGTGTTGATGGCGGTTGCTCCTGTGCTCATTAACAATCTGCGTGAAGCCCACTGGATATGTTATAGGTTGGACATGTAATGAAACTAGAAACTAGAAAGTACACGTCACTATCAAAATGAAATCTCCAAACCCTGTTTTATAAATGTGCGAAAGAAGAGAAAATGCATGGAAATACAGTGTTTTAAAGAGTTTGAAAGTCAGTATGAAAGTAGTATTTAGTCTTTCTTGTCATTTCATTAAGTAGTCTTCATGAATAGTTCTTCAGGCTTCTTAAAGGTCATTCAAAGCTCTTGTTCTTGGATGTTGGCTGCCTTTTGTTCAGTTCAAGAAGCTTCAACATTGATTCGTTAACGTTAAGTTCTGGCTTCTGGGGAGGCCAATCCATGACATAGTGTTGTTCCATTATATGTCTTCCAGATATGCTTTCACTCCATTGGCACTGTGCTTCCAGATCATTGCCATGCCGAAAAATGAAGCTATTGCTGATCAGATGTTTTCCAGATGATATTGTGTGGTGGATCAAAATGTGAGGGTAGCTTTTTGCAAATCTAGTGGCATCACTTTTGGCAAGATCCCCAACACCACTTGCTGAAACGCAGCCCACATCACGATAGAGCTTCCACCATGTTTTGCAGATGGCCGTGGACACTTACAGCTGTACCTCTGTTAAGACCTCCACTCCTCCACTCATTTTCAGTCCAGTTCTTGTGTAATTTAGCATATCTCACTCTTTTCTCCCTGTTTCCCTTCCTTGGGAAAGAATGGCTTCTTGACAGCGACCCTTCTACAGAGACCATTTCTGGTAAGACTTTAGCAAATGGTAGATAGATCAACTGAAGGGCCAGATATATCTCTCAGGTCCTTATGTCAGGTCTCCTGTTTCTCAAGGACATGACTTTCAGACATTGTTCATCTGCTGTAGATAGTATTTTAGTCCTGCTGCTTTTTCTTTCGAAATTCACCCTTCCTGTTTAATCACATTTTATAAGGACGTGATGCACACTGTGCTGAGATATGCCAAGGTTTTAGCTGTTAGCAAGTTTTTGAAATCAAACTGTTGCTGCAAAAAAAAGCTTTTTTGTGCTTGTCAAATGGTGTTATGTTTGGTAATTGATTCAAAACAAGAAATGGGAACAATTTATGTAATTATGCGACCGGCGGCTAGTAAAAAAAAAAAGTGCTTTAAAATTGGTTCAACACTGGTTCATCCTGCGAGTTAGGGGCCTTTTTTACATTGGCCAGAGTTAAATGGTTTAACAAACAAAAAAATTCTACTTTCAAATTTTTCAGGCATGAAGACTGGACTAAAATTAATGAATAAGCTGCAAATGTCCATAAAAAAGCTTTGAAAGACCTTCGGAAATCCTATTTCTCAAGAACACTATAGAAATGGAAATAAAGTCAAGCTCCTTGGAAGGAAAATATAAAAATAAGAGGTGTGGCTCAAGACTTTTGAACACTGATGGCACTACTGATGTCTAAAACGTTTAAAAAACGAATGAGAACTTTTGAAATCTTGAATTTAATTGTATTTCTGAAAGACTTGACGGCGTGCATTTACATATTTAAAAAAAAATTGCACTGGCATCTTTTCAGATGACATATCTTTCTCCTCACCGACACACAAACACGGATGCGCACAAATCCTTGCTGTCTGTCAGCGAAGGCAGAGAGATGACTGATCGGCTGATCAGAATGTGATTTGTGAAACAGTCAAAGAGACAGACAGTGAAACGGAGAGCGATGGAGAAGTCTTAATGTGGTTGGGAGCAACAGCGTGACTTGGGTTTAAAAAAAAAAAGAAACAGGCTGAAGCTGATTTGTAAAATCTCAGTGACTGAGAGCGTGAGATAAAGAGACAGGAAGTCAAGAAGGACTTAGGAGGCCATCCTAGATCATTTTGGTTTCATTGCTCGTGCAGATTTCTGGTGCCATGAATCATGCATATCTGTGGCTAAGAAGACAATATATGTAAAATAATATGTTTGTTTTATAGGTTTATTTATATAGATCTTTTCATCTCTTTCATCTTGCACATGCTAACGCTGTACTGCAAATAGTAAATAATCAACTTAGCTTAGCATAAATACTGGAAACAGGGTGTACAAACAGTAGGGTGTTGAGTTTCTCAACACAGACTCAACCCAGTGTTTCCCTTTATTGTCATCTTGGGAATGTGAGTACTACGTGAACTTATGCAAGGAAGAATGCACTTTTAAAGGGTTGACTCTACAAGAGTTTGTTTTCTTGCTAAGCTCTGTATTGTTCCCCTCTCTGCCTGTTTCTGCCCAAGTTTGTGTCTCGCAGTGGCTACTTGTGATCTATGGCCTCATTTGGTGTGTTTTTGGTCTGTCCAGCCAAATTCATGACAGATGAGGGCATATCAGAAAGATAGAAAGGCAGAGAACAGGGGAATGGATATGAGACTTTATTTATTTTTCTTAAACAAGCACTACTGAAACTGATATTCGGACTGTCCATTATTTTTGTGTGTTTATAAGTCATCCAGCATCGTTTCAGTGTATCCTTTGCACATAATTTAAAGTGTAAGTTGTGCATTCAAACATTGCACCTCAGCGTGCTTACATTACCACAGATAGCATATTTGCATGCACTTAGTTGCTGGTAACGTGTGCATTTGTGCAGTAGTCTTAGAATTGGGCTCATCCATCAGCCTATTGTGTAGTGATAGCGCCTTATATTCCTCGCCATATTATACAGATGGGACAATTACAGCTAGGCCTATAGCGGCAGCTAGCTTGGGACCAAAAGGGCCCCATATGTGGAATGAAACATCAGTCGCAATTACATTTGTGTGTCTTTCTCATCTATCCTTCCCTGTATTCCTCATTTCCACCCTCCTCCATCTAATCCACCTCCCCCACCCCACAACCGCCACCCTCCTCCTTCCTCTCATCTGCCACTAGGCAAATTAAGAGGCTCTCTATCATGACCCAAATGAGAGAGGCTCATTTGTAGCAGTTATTTATTTGTAATAAACTCTACCCCCAGTCATCTCCTCAGCTCTGCTCTCTCTCTACCCTCCACTCTGGAAACATGGCAAAAAAGAAAGAGAAAAAGCATCTGAATGCTGCTGGGGATACACCCCCCCCCCCCCCCCCCCATTCAAACACTGTCCATTATCATTTGAAGACTAAAATGAATGTTTAAAATGGACATTTTCCCTCCGTGATCTCATTCTTTCTGTCTTCCACTACCTCTTCTCCTAATTCCCCTGTCCTCCCCCAGCCTCACCTCCCGCCACTGTCCACAGATGAATGTGTTTCCCCTCGGCAGCAGCAAATAGGCCACGGATGAAAATGCCATATTTAATATAAATAGGTGGTGCTCACTTATGTACTGTCTCGCTCACACACACACACACACACACACACACACACACACACACACACACACACACACACACACACACACACACACACGCCAATGCTCCCCAGCCACCTCAGTAAGACAAAGAGTCTTTGGCTGAGCATCTCCCGTTTCCCATCCCATTATCTGTTTTCTAAAACTCAATAATTGAACTGTTCCAATGGAATACATCATCTGGCCCACTATCACAAAATCCCATTGAATAAACTTCTCTCCCTGGCTATTGTGCTTGAGCATGACATGTTTTTTCTTTCCGTCCTCCCTTTATCAGATAGGCTGTATAACTAGCGTGGTATTTGTCCAGGCGCAAGTAATGACTGCAATTTGCTGCTATTTGATGTCCTGTAAGGGGCCTGGGCCTTGTAATGGTAGCATTATAATAGTTACCAGGCACAGGTTACTATTACCATGTTATGAATCTGCCATAAGCTATTGTGTCCAACTGTACATTAGAGTGACACAGGAGGAGGATATGTACAGACTGCGAAAGAGATGCTGGGATTACTGACATCTAGTTGCGGTATTTGCTGTTTGTATTAAAGCTGTCTTGGGATGTAATGGGCAATTGGCTCATATAAGGAACGGAGTTTACCATTATACTTTAATCCAGTCCTGCATTTATAAGTTAGACTGCAATTATTTGCAAACCTTCACCAATCTGTCTGACAGTGGTTGCAGTGAGTTTGAGTCATGCAGGAATTATTTAGACAGATCTTTTTGCCAAGATCACCGGTCGCCCAGAGGTGAAGGGTGTTGTATGGTGAACCTCTGGGTGACCGGTTGGTTGCTTCAAATACTCGCAGTTGGTCACCAAATGTGAAAAATTTCAGTGCAGTCACCTGGCAACCACAGATTTTTTCTCCAGTTTGCAAGGAGGTTATCGTCCCATTTTTACTGTAGTATGACTGAGCCATGAAAATATTAAAGGATAGACCTGACACTCATGTAGGGTTCATCAAAGCAGATTGAGTTCATTGTTAAGTTGAGACAGACACACTGTTTTCCCCATACTATCTACAACTTGAGCAGCTCCTACCCAAATGCTCTTCTGGTGGTCATCAGAGGCTGCTTTGGGAGGTGAGAATCATGTGAATGGGGAAGATTTTGAGCAGCGGAAGGTGCTGTAAGCAGAGCAACAGAGAGTACAGGAAATTGGGATTTTTAAAAAAAAGTATGTTGACATTAAAACCAACATATGCAATCATGTCTGATCAATCATGTGGCAGCTGTTCAAGAATAAGACATTAAAAGAGCATGATTCAACATTTGAAGTTTAATAAGTTGAAAAACGGTACGGTGAAGGTAGGGTTTCTTCTTTGAAGCTTTTTCCACTGCTGCGTCTGCAGCTGCCATTAGAATTCATCCTCACCACCTTCCAGCTCACCTGGTGTGCCTCCTGCCTCTGCAGTGTTATTGATGTCGTACCTCGCCTATCTGAGGAAGCAGGAGGTGTGCATGCACGTTCTCGTGTGTGAATGCATCCTGGGTGGTCAGTGATGTATTTAAGAATTTAACAACTGCCCCAGAAAACTTGTCTCAAACTCTCAATTTAGTCCAGAGAGTAACTTTCTCACTGGCGTGTGCTTGTGTGTGTGTGCTTGCCTGAGGCAGTTTCCTGTCTGCCAATCTACCTGTCACTGCCAAACAGCATCCAGTAAGTTCAGATAAAATACACAGATTCTGATACGCTGCAGATTACGGATTTATAAAAGAAAAAGATTAAACCTGAATGTGCACAGGTGTGATTAAAGCATTTTGCAAGGGATAATTAGTCAACTTCTTCTACACTTTGGGTATAATCCAGTGTAACTTGTCCTTCCCGATTATCTTGCAAACAGAAGGTGAAGGCAGCAGTATACAACATGCATGTTCAATAATAATTGCAGCCATCTGTTGACTTCTCAATGCTAATTTCTGCAAGTTTCACCGTGGCCTGATGTTCAGATACATCTTCAGTTGCGCTTTAAGAGACTGATACATTTGGACAATGTTGTTTGATGTCCTTGTTGATAGAGAGGTTCCCCAGTTCCTATGCAAGAGATCAAGTTTCATCTTAGTGCAGTCATGCAGAGACACAAATGGCAGCTACGACAGATTTAGGAGACAAAAGGAGTAATCCTCGATGTTTATCTTAATGGTGTTAAGTACAGTACCACAGTATCATGCATTTGATTATTGCTTATTTTTCACTGGAGTGCTGCACAAAGCTGGTTTATGTAGTTTTTGGAGTAAGTGACAGACAGCCTAATAAAAATGTAGCTGCAGAAAAGGCCTTACAGCTTTACGCTAGCTAATTTTGAATGTCTGTGAAGGTTCTCAGTCATCCAGGTCATCGTAGTCAAAGGAGCTTGCAAAGAAAAGCGTCTGGACTTCTTTAAGTTCCTTGAAGAAGTTTTAACCTCTCATCTCTCTAGGAGTGAAAGAAGCCATCTATGTCCACTGTGGAGCGACCATCTTTGAACAGAGGCGGGGGTTTACGACACCAACTCTCTGCCATCTATAATCCAGTTTTGAGATCTCTTCCCAGACGCCTTAACGCCCACTCACATCCTGGGCCATCTGATCTCAGGAATTCGCATGATAAGGTGGGGCCAGGTTTCACAATGAACTCACCCGAAACTCTGGCTGATTGGGACCCACACCCAGTTTCACACCTTGGCTCAGGCGATTAGAGGATCATCAGGGGGTCCTTTTGTCCCTCTGTGGGGGGATACTCCCACTAGGTTTATATCTGGGACTCTCCACCATTTGACCTTAGAACTGAAGAAGCTTCTCGGATGAGAGGTGAAACATCTTCAAGCAACTTAAAGAAGTCCAGACGCTTTTCTTTGCAAGCTTCTTTGACTAATTTTGAATGTACACCCATTAGTTTGGGAGAGTTGTAAGGGACTCGATAAGAAAAGAATCGTCAAAATTAACATAGTAAAGACAAAGACAGACAGACTTAATGTGGGTCAAGGCAAAAAAAGGCTGCAACCTACACTAATTCACCATGATTGCTTCT
The DNA here is from genome assembly GCF_057382275.1 of Copadichromis virginalis. Taxonomy (NCBI): domain Eukaryota; kingdom Metazoa; phylum Chordata; class Actinopteri; order Cichliformes; family Cichlidae; genus Copadichromis; species Copadichromis virginalis. Next base: position 13,220,364 of record NC_140637.1, read on the forward strand.
TTGCTTTAAACACACTAAAACTCTGTAGCTCCCATTTAAGTCTAGAGCACTATAGCCAAAAGAGGATTGCTCTCTACTGCAGTAATTCATATTTGGTGGAATGAAGCCTGGATTATACTCAGCTGCAGACACGGACAGCTCGAGCCCCGATGACCGAGTAGTCATTACCGTTGCACTTCTTTGAAGTCTGCTGCCTGGACATATGCATAGTTGGTGCATTGTAAAGTGAATTCTCTGCGGATGTGTGCGTGGACCTCGCACTCACTGTCTGATCTTGAAATTTACATCACATGAACCCAAGAGGACCCTAGCGGACTCAGAAAATATAAAACCTGCTTGTTTTTTTATTCTGGGACTTTCCTGCCTTTCCATACCCAGATAGGAAAGAGCATAATGCAGGAAAGGCCCACCTCACTGCCCTTCTAGAGCAGTGGCAACATGTGTCATACAAGCTTGATTGAGTTAGATACAGTATGATAAGGAAGGGTGAGGTGGATGTGGTTTGCAAAGTGCTTGCACAGCAACTGTAGGCAGGCGAGTACCTAGTGCACCCTATATGAAACTTGTCAACTGGCAATTTCGAATATTTTTAGCTGAGATAATCCTAGTTGAAGCCAAAAAAATGAAACTCTTGGTCAGGCTAGAGGAATTCTTATGCGATTGCCACATCAGCAGGTTGATTTCGACCCTTTAGCATCAAATTCCACAACAATCCATCGGGTATTGATCCACCACTACCCAACCAAACGACGACTACACTGACGATTGCACAAAGCAATGTGCCTAAACTTGCTATATGTGTCTAGTTATAGCTCGTCATCATAGGCTGAACAGCAGTCTTTATGGGGAGTGTGAATCTGATCTTGATGATCAGATTAGCACCTCTAATCCTGAGGGGCTAAGCTGATTTTTGATGCATACAATCTGCGCAGTGCTCTTAGATCTTTTTGCTTTGAATAAATTGCAACTGAGTTTTATTCTTCGGCGCGCGACAAGGAGAAATTATCAATGCCTAAAAATACACAAATTGTTTGCTTGCATCAGAACTGTGGGCAGCACAGAGTATATGTATTATAGAGATAAGTTCTTCAGAGGGTCTGTTTACATGTTTGTAGACCTCTACTTTTCTCCCTCTAGCTACCTTTATATGCAGCAGTATGGAGTTGTAAGCAGCACTTTCAGAGCTGTTTATCTGTGATAGTCACAGTGGGCTTGTTCCTTTAATCTCATGTTCCAGACGCAGGACACCTCCAGTAGATCCTGTTTATACCAACCCTATATAGTACAAGCTGTTTGAAGGTGGTGTAAACAGGGTTTCTGTGCAGCTTTAACCAAGTGTGTTTGCCGAATGCGTGCTTATGTGCGTGTTTTTTTTTCTCTGTCTTCTTCCTAGGTCACCCGTGTACCAGTGGAGAGCTGTGAGCAGTACACTTCCTGTGGAGCCTGTCTGGGATCAGGAGACCCTCACTGTGGCTGGTGTGTGCTGCATAATGTGTAAGTGCATACTCTTTACTGCGTCGTATGTAGTTGTTCCGGTGGTTGCTCAGTGGGTGTTCTGCACTTAATTACAGTCTGTCACTTCAACAGAGTTGTGAGTTCTGCCTGTTTATGCTCATGGTAACCACATTATGTGAACCTGTTTTGGCACTGCATTTGTCAGTGTGTTCTAACACAACAAATGCCGTGATTTAACACCTTATATAATGACTTTCTTTTGAAAATTGTATTTAGATAAGTGTATCTGTTTTTCTTGGATCAATAATTGACAAAAAATGTGTCACTCAGTGTCACCTACACTGAGGCTTAGACCTGTGACTTACTCATAAACATGGTCTGAATGCTCTCATTTTACTATTTTACTATAAAGCAACACTTTGAAAGCACATCAGATCTCGGTGGGGAATGTGTTATCAACCTACAGGTAATGGTAAATACTGAACAATATTACAAATTACAACATTCTCCAGACCCTGTCACGTCTGTCACATGTGCTCAGGGTGAAACTGCTCTCATCTGTGAACAGCACAGGGCCCAATAGAGGATGTGGGGCCCTCAGGCCACCCTCATGAAGTCTGTTTCTGATTGTTTGTTCAGAGACTTTCACACCAGTGTCCTATTAGAGGTCATTTTTAGAGCCTTGGCAGTGCTCATCCTGTTCCTCCTTGCACAAAGGAGCAGACACTGGTCCTGCTGATGGGTTAAGGATCTTCTACGGTCCTGCCCAGCTCTCCTAGATTAACTGTCTGTCTTGTGGAGTCTCCTCCACAATCTTGACACTGTCTTGGGAGACACAGCAAACCTCCTGGCAATGCCATGTATTGATGTGCCATCCTGGAGGAGTTGGACTACCTGTGCATCCTCTGTAATGTCCAGGTATCGCCTCACACTACCAGTACTAACGCTGACCCTAGTGAGATGAGGAAGGAAGAATGTCGAAGAATGAAGGAAGAATTTGTTAATGAAATTAACACCAAAGCAGCTGAAACTGATTAGCAACCCTCTCGTCTACTTAACTGACCAGATCAATATCCCAGAAATTTAATTGACTTGATGCTAAACTCTTGATTAAATGTGTCCCTTTAATATTTTTTGAACAGTCTATAATGTGTTGAAGGAAAAAGTTATTGTAGCTTTGAAGAGTCTCTCCTTCCATTCACTCCTGGTAGAGTGAATGGCAAAGGAAGTCAAAATCTGACTACTTTCTCACCTTTCCCCATCTGGCTAGTCAAAAACAGACCTTTAGATTCCAGCATCCTCAAACTGGCCCCCCACAGCCTACATTAGCTTCAATATTAAACTCATTTTCTGAGGATATAATTGCAGCCCAAGGAAATTGGCCTTTTCTCTTCAGTAGCCACTTTCTAAAAACTTGTTCTGCTAATTTGGTCGGAAACACTTGCATATAGGAATTGACCATTTATAGCTAATTATATTGTTTGATTTAGTGGAAAAGGTTCTGCTCTCTAAGAGAGCACTAAAAGAATGCAAAAGGCAGCGAGGATTCGGTTGGGAGATCCAATTCCCCTTCACAAATACGTGCAGTAATTCGACATTAAAGCTTAATTAAGGCAACATTACCAAATGTTTAGCACATAAGGAGGACGCTGGGGTGAAAAAACAACCAAAAAAAAAAGCTGTGCCACATCTGACATCCAGGTTTCAGCGGAGCAACAGTGAGAAGTGTTAAGTTGTAAAGGACAGCATGTACACCAGTGTTAATATGATTGGGAATTTCTGGTCAGCTGGTAGCCAAGCAGCTGATGAATGAGTCACTGATGGTGAAGCATGAATGAGCAGCTGGTGCCAGTCAGTGAATGCAAGTACATTCAGTGCCCGAACTAATGCCTTGCTCTACGTGTTTATTGCTCTTTTGGACTTTATGTTTGACTCTTATGCATGGTCAGTCTTCACGGTAATCAGTCCTCGTAGACTTTGCTAAACCATAGCTCTGATTAACTCAATGCTTGCTTTATAAGTACAAATAGGCATACTGATGACCACACTATGGTTCTGTTGCTATTAAGAAAGTGCTGAATGTGTGGTTGCCATGTTATCATTAACGCATACTCCTGTTTCTCCTGTGTTAAACTTGTAACTGCATAGGTTGTTTATATGCACCCTTGCAATTTAATTCTAATTTCCATGCATCTATGCACTCACTAATGAACAGAGTCGGTGTCTGAAACTCAGCATCCTGTGGGTTATCCAATAAATCAGTGATCTCGCTGTTTTTTCTCTTCCCAACTGAGAAGTGCTTAAAAGCCACATTTGGACCAAATGCCTTTAGCTGTGATACTTAGTAAAATGTACTCTACATATACAAGCACAACAAGGAATCAAGACTGGTGTGGATTTCATGTAAAACACAGGTATTTATTGCTCATTTATTGCTTATGTGAGCATATTTTTTGTCTCTAGATGTTCGAGGAAGGATCGCTGCAAACGAGCAGAAGAGCCTCAGCGTTTCACCACCAGAGTCGAACAGTGTGTCCGACTTTCCATCCAGCCAGACACCGTCTCCGTCACCATGTCAGAAGTGCAGGTACAGCACGCTGTCTGACCTTGTGTATCTGTTCAGCTACTCTATAGAGGCTTCGTGAATTTGTACGTGGTCCTTTATAAGACGAGTGGGGTAAAGATTAATGGCTGGGAAAAATGAATAAGGCAGATGTGAAATGAGACTAAATAAAGCTTGTTTTGTGTTGTAGCTAACAGTCATTTTGAGTATGAGCTGAAAAGTGCGTTTTGAGCCACACGTCTGAGCAGCATTTTCTGCTTTGGGCCATTGCTAATGAAGTGTATTGATTTAAATTTCTGCTGTGTCTCATCTTTCTGCTTTCTGTCTTTTTTTCTCGCTAGCTTGTGCTTCAGACACAGAATGTGCCGAGTCTTTCTGCTGGAGTGAACTGCTCCTTTGAGGACTACGTAGAAACGGAAGGGCGCATCTACGGTGGACGCATCTATTGCCTGTCTCCTTCGACGAAAGAAATCGCCCCCATCACGCGAGACCAAGGTAGACAATAAGTCAGAAAAGATATGACGTTGGAGTTAACGTAGACTTCACAAATGTCTGGCTTTTGCTTTCAAAATGAAAGCCCAGATCATTTAAACAATAATCTTATTTATCTGTTAAAGTGAAAAAGAAATGTCATTTCATATCATAATTATCACATGAAGAAAACTGAGAACTTTTTAAAAGTAGATTCATTATTGGTGTCTGAGTCCAGCTATTTTTTTTGTAATGGAAAATGCCAGCTGGGAGTAGCTGCCTTAGGGTTTTTTTTCTTCCGCTGATGTACTTTGACACAGAATCTGGGCAGCAACACAAAAAAGGCTTTTATTCAGATGAAAAACAGACCTAGTTGTCACATTTCTTATCTTTTCAGCAAACCGCATCATGAAAATACAGCACTTGCATTTGAAACATAACAAATTTTTTGTCCCTCAGTGGTGACAGCAACATTCACGACCTCCTCCTCTTACAGCCAACCATATACTGTAAGCTAGCAAATTCAAAAACTGCTACTATTTTGACACTAGCTCCTGTTAGCTTGGGTTACAACTGTGTTAAACTATTCTGAGGCTACGTACGGGATTCATAGTAATAAAGTGCCCGTGTGAGCAGCTCTTGGCTTAACGTTTAACAAATGTAGCCTGGACATCCTTCCAAGCGAAAGGTTTTACTCTATTAAAAAAAGCTTTTTTATCAATATTTTTTTATCAGTAAGTGTAGAATTACATACAATATTCTGAACTGAAACAATGAGATGAAAAAATGCCACCCATCTTCTTCCGCTTTATCCGGGGCCGGGTCGCAGGGGCAGCAGCCTAAGCAGAGAGGCCCAGACCTCCCTCTCCCCAGCCACCTCCTTCAGCTTATCCGGGGGAACACCAAGGCGTTCCCAGGCCAGCCAAGAGATATAATCTCTCCAGCGTGTCCAGGGTCTGCCCCGGGGCCTCCTTTCGGTGGGACATGCCCAGAACACCTCACCCAGGAGGCATCCTTGTCAGATGCCTGAACCACCTCAGCTGGCTCCTTTCGATGTGGAGGAGCAGCGGCTCTACTCTGAGCCCCTTCCAGATGGCTGAACTTCTCACCCTATCTCTAAGGGCCAGCCACCCTTTGGAGGAAGCTCATTACCACCGCTTGTATCCGCGATCTCGTTCTTTCGGTCACTACCCACAGCTCGTGGCCATAGGTGAGGGTAGGGGCGTAGATCGACCGGTGAATTGAGAGCTTCGCTTTTACACTCAGCTCTCTCTTCACCACGACGGACCGGTGCAGCGTCCGCATCACTGTGGCCGCAGTGCCCAATCCGTCTGTCGATCACCGGCTCCCTTCTCCCATCACTCGCGAACAAGACCCCGAGATACTTGAACTCCTCCACTTGGGGCAGGAACTCATCCCCGACCCGGAGTGGGCACTCCACCCTTTTCCGGCTGAGAACCATGGCCTCAGATTTGGAGGTGCTGATCCTCATTCCCGCTGCTTCACACTCGGCTGCAAACTGTTCCAGTGCGAGCTGTAGGCCTTCACCCGTTGAAGCCAACAGAACCACATCATCCACGAAAAGCAGAGATGAGATTCTGAGGCCACCAAAGCGAAAGCCCTCCGCCACTTGGCTGCGGAATTAAAAAATGCACCCAGGTATTTTCTCAAACTTGTGATCTCAGCCTTTTGGGACCATTTGTACTGATCTGCTCTGAAGCAGTTGCATCTCTGGATGTGTGATGCTAACATCATAGGTAGAAAGCCAACGCATGTACAGTAGCTTTCTGACAAATTCACTTCACAGTGCAACAAATGAGACAGTCTTTAAAGTATTGGTCCGGTAATACTAGTCTAGAAGAGGTGTGGCCATCTATTCATAGCCATGCATTAACCAGATTAGTTGTCCTTGTTTCAGAAAAGCTATGTTAGGAAGATATCGTGAGGCGATCTTGGCTCAAGAGTTGGCAGTTCGTATTGTAATCGGAAGGTTGCCGGTTCCAGCCCCGGCTCGGACAGTCTCAGTCGTTGTGTCCTTGGGCAAGACACTTCGCCTACTGGTGATGGCCAGAGGGGCCGATGGCGCGATATGGCAGCCTCGCTTCTGTCAGTCTGCCCCAGGGCAGCTGTGGCTACAACTGTAGCTTGCCTCCACCAGTGTGTGAATGTGAGAGTGAATGAATAGTGGAATTGTAAAGCACTTTGAGGGTCTCGAAAAGCGCTATATAAATGCAATCCATTATTATTATTATTATTATTATATGAAGATATGTTTTTAATTTCTCCATTGCAATAGTCTGATCTATATTTATCACTTTCTAAGAAATGGTCTGACTAGACCTCTGTTCTCCATGAAAGCAATATCAACATCTGTCTGTCTATAGTTCAGTTCTTGCGGTCGAATGGTAACCAGTTTTGACCAGAAAAATGATATCAGGATTTCAGTCATGTTCACTGTGTGAAGCTTTCTCAAATCTGCTGCAGTAATTTAGTCCTGCTTTCAGTTGGACATACATTATTAGATCACACAGTGTCACTTTTTGCATTTTTACATTTCAGCCGTCTAACAAACTTTTGTTTGGGGAGACGATGACGGGCTTTTCAGCTGAACAGTTTTGCTCGATGCTAAATATGAATTGTTTGCTTAATTTGACAGTTTATTCAGCTGTGTGAGACACAAGACATTTTTCTCTTCGGCTTCACCCACTGCTTCTCGATTATCAAAATTAGAATGAGCACATTTATAAACATACCGCTGAAAGCCCATGAATGTATATAGACAGCTGTAAGTGTTTTCGCCACTGAGTAACTCTAATAAATAGATTTTGCTCAGAGCTCTTTTTACTCTCCAGCAGAAGTGCTGTCTCCAAATCTGCAGATTTACAGGAACAGTGAAAGTGTATACATTGACTAGGACCAGGTTGCTCCTGGGGTCATGAAACATTTTCCATATACGAACTGTTATAGATGGACTATGGAAATATAGAGTGGAGTATAGAGTAGGGTGTCATACATAAAGGCCGGGAGGTCAGAACTGTCTCAGCAGAGGGTCCAATCACGCCCACTGATGTGAAGATTGCAGAAAAGGCGTTAATAATTCAAATTTACCAGTACAATGCATTGCTGCTCCTAGTGTGATGATACCAGTGTTGTTGTATGAAAGAGTACCTTTTGATCCTGTTCAAAGAACTAAAATGTAAAACACTGTTGTTGAGTTTGTGCCTGTAAAGCTCCACAGATCTAAACGTTAATGCACACCTTCGTAATATTTAAAGAATGTGGATTCATTTATTTGGATCGGTTATTATGCAGTGGGTTTTACTCGTCTTTGCTACTTGACATTCTTTGTAAAGAAAAACACTAATAAAACACAATGTGTTTGTTATGTTTGACTTTGTAGGTGACCGACGCATAATAAAGTTGTATCTAAAGTCGAAGGAAACTGGGAAGAAGTTTGCCAGTGTGGATTTTGTCTTCTACAACTGCAGCGTCCACCAATCGTAAGTTGAGAGCTTGTTGCTAAGTAGGATGGGGCGAAAGGAGAAAAATATCAGTTTATGTTTAGTTTCTCTGTTAAATTGCTTTAACACTCTTTTAAATAGCTATTGAGGTTTCTCAATGACATCATTCATTGCTCAAGAGTTGTCATCCATATTGGATGTTGGTTGCTAGGGAAAAATGCATATTTCTTTACTGATTGACGGTGCTTTTTGAATGTTCCCGGTTCAGAACCTGTCCAGAAATACAGAATTCAGATTGCTGGGTGCCAGATGGTCCTGGCCTGTGTAACTGGACCTTTATTTACTTGATCTTTCATTGTCACCATGATTGTCACACATCCAAAAAGTTAACATCACACAGTTACTTGACAGATGTCTCCAAAACCTCAATACAAAGATCATACTGCTGGTCAGATGCAAGATGAAAATCAACAGGTGGCTGAAGTTTTAAAAGAAAAAAGTGCTAAAATACTGCTACTTACCTGCAGGTGTAAATAACTGGTTTAATGCAGGAATCAAGAGAAAACCATGCAGGCGTTTCTAATTCAGTATTCAATCTGTTCAAGCTTTTTACAAATCAATTAGTTAATTAAATCTAAAGCAATGAAGGGACTACTGGTGAGTGAAATAATAAATCGATTCTTAACCATGGAAGACTTAGAAGAGCAGCCAAGCTTGGGAGGAAAAAGACGTCACTCATGTTCCCGGGAAACATATTATCCCTAATTTAAGTATAGGAATACTGGTAGACTTTTCAACAGTGTTCTGAAAGCAGGATTTTATATGCATGTCTGTGTCTGTTGCTTAAAAAGAAGGTGCAAGACAGGAAACAAGGAGAGGTAAACAGTCTTTTCAATTAAATTCTATTGTATTTTACTTATACAGCGCCAAATCACAACAGCAGTCGCCTCAAGGTGCTTTATATTGTAAGGTAAAGACTCTACAATAATACAGTGAAAACCCCCAAAATCACTGACTTACTTTAAGCAAGCACTTGGCGACAGTGGGAAGGAAAAACTTTTTCTTTTGTCACTAAATTTCTATCAAAAACAATTTCTACATGACACTCTTCTTTTTTTTGTCTTTCTGTGCATACACAGGAAGGGGGGGACTAGGGGGTATTAGAGAGAGTGACAGAGTACTGAGATCATCCTGATAATGAAGGAAAGAATGTGTTCCTGCCTTGTTAAATAAAGGTTAAATGAAAATAAATAAAATGTCATTTGCTAAATGAGTCTTGGCTGCTCCCCCTGAAGTCAGTGCTCGGACTTCGCACACACTTTTCCTCTCTTTCTCGCATTCGATTCACTTCCACCTGGCACAGACTCCCAGTTGCATCAATACACCTGAAATGGAAAAAGCATGTGTAGTATAACTAAAGTAGATTTATTGTTTCTCTTGGCAAGCATTGACTGAAGAATCACTTCCTCTTTCAGTGTTTACACCTGTTTTATATCTTAAAAGAATTAGGGGCATCCTGAAAATGATTCTTATATGTAAACATGTGCAGAATTGTCATTTTTTTTACTGTATGTGGGCTGTATGAGGGGTTAATATGTTAAGTCATGACAGTAGCTTTTAATTACTGATTCACCAGCATTATAAGTGTCTTTGTCCCGCTACCATCCGATCCTCACTCCCTGCAGCCTACAGCTCTCTTTTCCTTTCCTGCTGTCCCACTGTCCTCTTGTCTGCCTGTTGACTTCTCCTCTCCCATTCATCACTTTGCCCATCTCTCTGTCGCCTGGCCCCAACCCGTCTCTGCCCCTGCACACCTCCCATTCCTTGCCTCTCTCTCGTTCATCAAGCCCATTTATTGCTCGCGCTCTGCTCTCGGCCCTGCATATATCTGCATAGTAATAGGCCGTTAATTAGCTCTAGCTGAGGTGCCTGTGTGGAGATGGTCATAATGGAGTGGGCTTGGAGAGAGCGCTCACCTGGGCCACTTCTCGGGGCCTCCAGGCCTACTTGAATGGCTTTGATTCTTTTTTTTTTTGTGAATATGTGTGTGTGTAGTTTTCTGTTTGTTAAAGAGCATGCAGGATGTGTCAAAGTAACTCCAGAGTGCCTATTTATTCATATTTGTATGCATGCAGGACATGTTTACTAATGTGTGTGTGGGTGTGTGTTTATGCTGCGTACCCCTGATTAACTAGCCCGCCTAGTCGCGCTCTCTTTGCAGCATAAACAGGCATGCTGTTGTTTAAGCCTTTGATGTTGGCTTTGCAGGGCCCCCTCAGGACTCTGTTGGACTGTTAAAAAAATAAATAATAATACAGCGCTGTTACTGCCACTGCAGCTGTAACACAAACCCGCGTGTCATGCAATACTCTTCACCTTTCACCTCAAAATCTTTGACCCGCCCAACAACCACCTCCGCCTGCAGGGAGCGGAGTAAAGAAGTCGCTGCTTTCAGGGGACGGTAATTGAGTCATCCTCGTGGGCGTGATGGGCGGATGAAAGCCCAGCGTAGAAGCACAACAGCAAACGCACAACAGTGGTACTGTATCAGCACAGATGCACAAGCAGAGCGGGCCTGCAGGCGAGCGCCCAGACGGGCTCAAAGTTGGATGCGGGCACCAGCATCACCAGCAGTGCACACGCTCGTGCAAACACACAAAACAGGTGCACGCACAGTCAGAGGGAGCGCACGCAGACAGAAGCCACAGTACTTGGTGCGGGTGAATTGCGCTGTGAGCTGTTTACATATACAATATCCGAAATTTGCATTAAAAAAAGAGGTTTGGAATAGTTTAATTGAGCGTGCGGGAGGAGGAATAATATATAGAGAGGCATAGAAACAAACAGGTGGCAGGGTGCTGGAGGGGGAAGGAAATTCACATTCTGGGAGAGCTGGAGACGGGAAAAGACGAGCGAGAAAGAAGTCTTCAAGAGGAAGAAAGAGAGAGATAAAGCCGAGTGTTGCCGAACGAAACAGAAATTGTGCCCATTGTGTCGGGAATAATGCGTCCCACACAGCTAAAAGGTTAGCGCCACAGCCTCAGGCCACCATGACCATTACAATATGAAAGGGCTGAAATCTATGCAGTGAAAAGAAGCACTCCAGGGAGGGGGACCGGCTCACACTCCAGCCCCTGGAAAAGGCTCTTATTTTGAGGCCCGTCATTCCCCGTCGCCCCACTCTTTATCCACTGCTAGAAAAAAAAAGTTTATAGTCAAACTTTTCTGTCATTACATCATTACTTGTTGATATTAAGACAATAAGTTGTTGGTCTGGGTTTTAAGTGAATGTGACCTGGTTTAATTAAACTGAGGGTTGAGACTCGCAGACTTACTGCTTTTGGACATTGCCGTGACAAGATGCAATAATACCGTATAATGAGTCTGAGTCCCCTGGTGAGAATCTAAACTTCTCATTTGGCTGCCGTGCTGCTGTATAACTTAATGATGTATGCATCATTTTATTGCCGCTCACTTTGGAGCTTTATTGGATAAAACACAAAGAGGCCTATTTATAGACCACATAGCAGAGCCAGCCTACCCCAGGTTCCAAGCAGCACCGTGCACATGAAGCACAGGCAGATATCTGCGAGATACATTATCAAACCAATCAGAGGTTCTAAATCAAAATCACGCTGCGCTTATAGCTGCTTCAAGTACTGATTACAGCGTTAAAAGCTTTCAGCTTCATGCCTCAAATGGGTCACTTTTGGGCCCACCACATGCTGACATGTTTGTTTGAGCTGCAGATAAAAGCATAGCCTGCAAATTAAGACAGAATTGCAGTTTTATCCGTGACTTTATCCTCATTGACCAGATTTAAATGAGGATATGATCGTTCCCTCCTTTCATATATGCTTGAGCGGGGCCGTTGCACGCACATCAACAGCTTTGTTCCATCGATCCATCCTCCCTCGAACAAAAGCTTGGAGAAGATGAAAAGGCGTTCGACCCGGAGCTGTTGCTGGGCCTTGTTAAATAGCAGCGGACTTTATTGACTGCACTGCAGCAGTGCCGCCACTTACCCAAGCCGGTTGTCCAGGCATTGACAGCTCTACTGTAGGACAAGTCTCCACTGCCCAGGTGACCCAGGAGGAATGCCTCGATGTCAGCACGGGTGATGACTTGCGTGCATAAGTTTGCCTTAGCTCGATGTTGTAGTCTGAGCTCTCACGCTCGTTGCTTGTGAATGTGCGCGCGCACTGCCCTGCAACGGGAAATCGATCAAGCCTGGAGTTAATAGTGAGGAGGAACTGGCTCACCAGCTCTGTTAACAAACATCAGACTGTTAGCATAACCTCAGTCCACCCTTCCCTCCATGGAAATCCACTGGCATTGATTAAAAACCTCACGCTGCAGTTCAGTCTAGTCTCACCAGCTTAACTCTGGCTATATGAAGCCTTTGCCGTTGCTTTGGTACTCCGGCGTGGGCGATTTAACAGTTAACCCTCGAAAATCAAAAAAACCAAGGACATAGACCCGAAGACAGAAAGAGGATTAGGCTGAGATCCAATTTAAAGTCAGTGTTTCCGGCAGCAGGGTGGCATTGTCAGCTGAGCAATTGTCCTTCAGCTTGGTGGACCTGGTTTGCGTTACTGTGGTGTTCTTGAACTAGACTTATCAGAGATTGCTTGTCAGTCAAACTAAGAAGGTGGTGGCTGAGGTTTTTATATCTCTTGAATCTTTTTTCCCAACTAAGTACGAGCTCTTTTTCACTTTCCTGTCCAATCCTTTAAAGCCCCGGCGAATTTGGCTTCAAGGGTGCCATAAAATACTTGTTTTAATTATGTTTTACTTTTTATTTCTTGTTTTGTTTATTGGTTTTGGTCTTTTAGCTCAAGATATTCCTGAGCAGAAAATCTTGGTTCTATATAACGAACAACCACAACAGGAAAGTAACACAGGCTTAGAAAGACAGCGCTATCAAGAAACGATGAAGTTGGAGGTGGCAGTAATAACCAGATGCTGGTTAAAAATAAAAAAAAACAATAATGAAAAAAAGACCCCGCAGGTTCTCAGTCAGTTCCTCTGGTGGGTGTGGGTGTTATCGGAGGTCTGATTGAGTACAGTGACAGCATATGGGAGTGAGGACTGACAGGACATGTAATTAGAGCTTGCTTTTCTCAAGCCAGTTAAGTGACATTTAGTTTAGAAGCGGTGTAAAGACTGCATAGCTATGACTTGTTTTAATTGTAAGATTTTTTGGGGGGGATTTACTGAACATTTCTACTTCTGTCACTGTATTTTTTAATTTTTGTATTTTTCCTTGACAGCGAGCTTGAATTTAAGCGTTCTCTCTGCAACATGTTTATGAAGTGAACACTTTCTCTTTGCTCCTGTGGGTGTCAGATGATTGACAGAAAGCAGAGTGTAATTTAATACACCGCTGATGTGAAATCACTTGAGGAAAGTGATCAAGTAGAGACTCCAGAGCCAAAAAGTAATTGAACAACTTTGAAACTTCTCATATTAACAGCATTACTAGCCATGGCATTTTCCCTTCCGCTGCTTCTTTGTAGTGACCATGATAGCCTTGTCTTTGTCTGGTAATCCATGTTTGAATGTGTATGCATTCTTTTTTTTTTTTTTTCTTCCTCAAGTTATAGAAAAACTGGCTTATCTTGGTCTGCCAGCTTAGTTTAACTTTAAGCCTCCAAGCATGGAGAATACGAAGGGAGGAGTGGATCACCAAGGATTCCTTCCTGCTCTCTCCTCCTGGCTGTTCAGTAACCCGCCCTCTGGCCTTGCTGACAGCTCAAATAAAGTCTTAATGAAGGAAGCTGCAGTTGTGCTTCTTGAAAATTTTGTGCTACTATGTTGATGCAAGTCAGTGCTGGGCTGCCACGGTGCGATAAGTCGTGTTGATATTTCAAATGCACCTACACATGTCCATAATCTGCAAAGAATGCAGGTCATAGTAGCTGGACTTCCTTCAGTGCATTTTATGCTTAGAATTCTGCAGTATAGAAATTTTGGATTGTCTCTTTGGCTCAAATGTTGCTAAATTCAGTTGTGCAAAAGTCTTAAGACACCCCACATTTTATTTTTCCTTTCAAAGACTTTCTTCTCAGTTTTTAAAAAATGGTCTTGATCAATAGTTTGTGAAGGTGTTTTAAAGTTTTTCTTTAGACATTACATTTCAGTCCAGTCATTGTACCTGACTAGAGAATGTTTTTTGTTTTCTTTTTCATGTTTGTTTGTTTTTGCTTGTTAAGCCTCTTAACAGTGATCTATGAATTAAGGCATTAAAAATGCACCTAACCAGGGTTGTGTCTACACCTAACAGAAAACATAGCAAAGAACCAGTTTTAAATGATATCTTTAGGCACTTTGTTGCTAACCACCTCTCTCATTATCACATAGTTTGTCCCACATTTTGTTTTGTTTATTTGAATCCATAAAAAATGCCATAAAATCATTTTGTGCCAGCAATGTGATTCCCAAAGAGCTATTAGCTGATAAGCTGAAAAACCTGATACTGGGGCTGATAGATGCATCTAGCTCTCATGCTGATCCATCAATGGTTCACTCTGAAGCTTCATCAGAAATGGTCTCAGTGGAAAGGTGGCTGTCAAGACACCATTTTTAAGGAAGGAAAACATGGATAAAAGGTTGAGATATGCCAAACTAGACATGAACTAGACTCAAAATCAGTAGCTTATTTGAACTTCATTTATAATTGTCAGTCTGTATATAAGACATCATTGCAGTGGAGGCTCTGACATGGTGTCAAAAGTCATTGAATCAAAATGTACCCTCGCATTTTGATCCACCATGCATTGCCATGTGGAAAGCATGTGATTGGTCCCAATCACCCTGCCAGTGCAGTCAAAGCACACCTGGAAAACGTACAGAACAAACGGAGGAATGCTATCAGTCATGGATTGGCCTCCCCAGAGCCCAGACCTCAACATTATTGAAGCATCTTTACAGAAAACAGAACAAAAGGCAGCCAACATTCAAAGAAGAGCTTTGAATGTCCTTCAAGAAACCTGGAAAACTATTACTGAAGACTACTGAACGAAATTAAAAGAAGAGAGTTCAGGCTGTGTGAAAGAATAAAGGTGGTCATGCCAAATATTGGCTTTCAAGCTTCTTAGAATTCCAGGTTTCAAGAAATCACTGGATCTACTCTATAACAGTTTTTCTAGCAAAATATAAAGAAATGAAAGTGACTCAATCCTTTTGCATCAGCGTTGCCTACAACCAGTAACAATAAGGATGAATTATTGACATTAAGGACAATAACTGGCTGGTATATGATACATAAAACATGTAGCTGCTTAAGAAGAATGAAATACATTATGTTATCATTTTTGATCTTCATTACATTATGCCTTCAATTTTCAGGAAACATAGATTTATGCTCTATTGCCTTGGTATGCTTTTGGCACTTGAAATAATGAGAGACTTCAGTATCTGAAACGACCAACAAAGTCAGCTCTATTTCTTTGCCTTTCACTCTCTCATTAAGGGAAAGCTGTGATTGTAGTAAGGAACTAGCATCTATCTGTCAGTGCAAATCTTCTTATGCATCTTTAGAGCCTATAGCATAAAAGTGTAATTCGTCTTTCTGGTGGTGTACAATTATCCTTAAATGTAAACTGGATGTTGTGACAAAGCAAAGTATAATGTATATACTTGTTTTTCCACTGGTTTTCCTCACATCCAAATAACTCACCGCTGGCCACAGTTTCTCCTAGTTTCTGCCTGTTTCCATTTCCTTGGGCATCATGGGAGCTCACAATTATGAGACCGAGGTCTGCCACATGCCTGCAAATATTCATTTTGAGCATTACATTAGCAGACAGAGCAATGTTGAGTCTGTCACGGGGCAGCAACCTGTAAATTAAAATGCCATAAAACCTATGTTCAGTTTTCTTTTTTACAGTTACACTTTTTTATGTTCTTCATTGTAGCTTGTCACTGGAAGCCACTGTGGCAGGATCAGGAAACTCAAACTCCATTAAAGGACATTCAAGGATGTAGACACAAAAAGTCACGAGTGAAATAAATGCATAAATCATGGAAACCTCATCCTTTCTTTCTCCTGTTCTGGCTTGCTGCAGGTGCCTGTCCTGTGTCAACGGAAACTTCCCCTGCCACTGGTGCAAATATCGCCACATGTGCACACAGGATGCCAGCGACTGCTCCTTCCAGGAGGGACGAGTCAACACCTCAGAGGTACGGCTTTGAGCATGTGCACACACACAAGTGCTGCTGAGCACACGTAGTTATACATCCTCTATAAAAGACAGATTCAGAAGATGGCCTATCAATGCAACACATGGATACATTAATGAGTATCAATGGATTTGCATACGCACAAACACACACACACACACAAGGAAGTGGTGGCATAGTAATGCCAAGGGTGCAGCTGTGGCCTGTATGCCATCTGAGTGTGTGTATATGAGTATATGAATGAGGGCTGCTGAGAGTGGCCCAGCAGCAGCTGTTGTACTCTAAGCAGCACTGGATTTATTCACTTATAAACAAGTCAGGGTGAATGGGTATGCAAATGGCAGAGCGCGCTAACGTCCCAAATGTTATATTTGCATGAAAACCCTCATCTATCCATGAGCCGACTTGCTCTCGCAGTCCCCGTGTCTCTGTCAAGCTCCTCTAATTCTAACCGGCTCGCTCGCAAATGCAGAAATTCACTCTGACAAACACAAACACACAAAAAAAAGAAACTTCAGTGCCTTCAGAAAGTTGTACTTAACACCCAGACACATTCGCTCTAACTTTGCCTCTATTTCAGGCAAAGAGTTTTGATGTGCACCCCTCCCCCCACACACACTCTTTTCCTCTCATTCTTGTTTGTAACCTTTTCCCTCTTTTTTTCTTCTTTCTTTGCTCGTTTCTTTACTCTGAGTAACTGCGTGCTGGAAGCAAGCATGCTCAGCCTTTTATTTGATCTCTCGCTCCTCTCTTCATCACTCTCTCCATCCTCTCATAAAGCCTCAGTTGTTGAAAGGATATCATATCAAAACTAAAACATTCAGCTGGGCGTGCGCAGCGTAGATGGGTATAATGCGCATTCACATATTTAGATATACACAGGTTTACACACCTGTTTGTTGTGTGAATTTTTCCCTGCATATTGGTGTGTCTTTAACTTAAGACAGTGAGGTAATCGTGTATTAGAATTTTAAGTGTATGAACGGTGCTGCAGTTTCAGGCATTTGGTGTGAGTGGAAAGGGAGACGGGGGTGTGGGTGCGGAGAGGATAACACTTGACTCCACACAGCCTGCCATCACAAGTTACGCCCTCCTGTAAATACCAGCCTGACATCCAACCTTATCTACTTCACAGAGCTACACCAATTCAGCTTTTATTTTTTCTTCTCTTCCTATTTTTTTTTCTTTTGATATACTCTTTTTTCCCTTTTTTTTTAATTCGGTGCAGGCATCGCCATGGTTACCAAGCCCTTTGAATGTCAGGAGGGGTTTGTTGAATTTTGATAGACACAAAAACACACATGCACACACATTTGTGCCAACCCCACATCCTGACATGGGTTTTTGTTGTCATTAACAGCACATAGAGTGCAGATACATCTTAGTTATTTTTATTGTGAGGGATGCATGTGTGCTGGTGTCCACTGTAAGGAAATCTTACCTAACCCTGTTAAATAAAACACTAGCAGCTAAATTTGCCAATTTTACAGTACGCCTATGCCTTCTTACTGCAGATGTTGACTTATATTACTATCACACAAGTGATAACGTTGGTTGGAGACCAGCACCGCCATGCACCCATCATGACTTGAGTGATGAACTTGCGATCTTGTTGCTTTTTAAAGGGTTGCTTGGAGGACCGAGGGAAGAGTCAGTCTGCTGTGAGTCTGCAACTGAATGTGGTCAAGTTGGCAATTTAAAATTACATTTAATCTTTGATCATGGCCTGCATTTGTATAGCGCTTTTCTAGTCCTTAAGGACCCCAAAGCGCTTCACACTACATTCAGTCATCCACCCATTCACACTCACATTCACACACTGGCGATGGCAAGCTACATTGTAGCCACAGCTGCCCTGGGGCGCACTGACAGAGGCGAGGCTGCCGGACACTGGCGCCACCGGGCCCTCTGACCAATCATGTTTAAACGTCAACAATGTCTTGCAATCTGTTACCATCTACATATGTAGAAATTCACATTAGCTACTTACATTCAGAGTCCAGCCAGAACCTCATAGATCTGAAACAGCAATTCCTCCACAAATAGTGACGTAGCTGCTGCAGGACAGTGTTTGCACTGAAAAATGACATAGGTGATCTTTAACCTTTCTTTTATATAGGAATATAGCCTGAATACCACCAGTTAGCAACCAGTTGAGTCGAGTTCCCTATTGCAAATTGATGCATTGCTCTCAGACTGACTCATCAGTCGCAGTCAATCAGTCAGACTGATTGATTGCAACATGTTGGCATTCTGTCTGTGTTTAGAAATGAGACAGGAGTCATTTGTAAACTTTGAGCAGTCAGTCTGAGAGTGATTGCAGTCAGTCTGAGTCGGACGTGATTATTTGGTGAGAGGCAACTTGTGCGGTCCCACTGCAATAAAACGTGGTTGACCAGACTACTAGCTATAAGTTGCCTAATGTGGAAAAAATTCATCGCGCTCATTGGGCAACCATTAGTTTTTACTGGTTGTGAGGAGCTTGCAGTCCTTAGCTATTAACTAGCTATCATTAGTCACATCCCTGACAATTAAAGTTTAAATGTGTCATACACGTATGTTTTAGTACCATGACTAAAGAGAGAAAAAAATAGGTGAATAGATCGTAAAAGTTTAGAAAATGGTCAGTAAAGATTCACAAAGATGATACATTACTATGAAAAATCCTATATATTTAAATCAGTTTGTTACCACGTAGCCTTATGTTTCCTCTCTCTGGCTCTCTCTCGTGGATCGGTAACAATTTGAAGTAATGCATAGGCTCATTTGGGCCAACAGCGCCTTTTTTTTTCAGTCGTTAAGCGTTTATCTCTTCTAGCCACGATTTTGTTCCAATTTGCCAGTTCGTAGCCCCTGCTAAAAGCAATATTGCCCATCACCGCTGCCTGGAAAAGTTTCCCCCTGTGTCATTAGCAGTCAGTTGCCAAAGTGATTGAATTCACACTACACTGGTTATCTTCCCAAAGGCATTTGTCATATTTCTTGAGGCTGACTTGACTTCATATCTGATAAAAGTCATAGCATGTGTTATGTGAAGCTGCGGCATAGGTAAATCACACACGCGCGCACACACACACACACAAAAATTCACATTCACAACAGATAACCACTAATGTATAATTTCCTTTAAAGTAAGTATAATTCTCTGCTGTCACTTCCTGGATTTGTAAATATATATAAATCAGCTGTGTTGTGACAGCAGATAAACAGAGAGGCACATTAGGGGCGACCAGGCAGAAAATTGCCAGAGTTGGAGAAACACTTGAGAAGGCCATCAACAGAAATGCATATAAACACAAACAATGAGAGAAACAAACACCAGTACAAACAAACACAGAGACAAACAAATTTGCTCTGCTCCGATGAATCCCAGCATCGGTCCGGTTGAGCCGACTGGGTCGACGCCGGGCCCCAGGGTTTAGGTTGAAATGACTTCATTTCAATTCAAGAAAACAGGAAAAATAAGACAATAATAAAAAATGAACATGGAAAAAATGTAATAGAAAAACAGGTTTGTTTGCATTTATTTTCCTGTCTACATGCTTGCCTTCTTATTCATTTATTGATTGCAATTCGCCCGCTTGTTAATTAAGCCATTCATTCATGTCCCACAAATGAATTAATGCAGTACATGACTGGCAGCAAAGACAGAAAATAGCTGCCAAATAACATCCCCTGATGGGAGCTTTGACAGGAAGAGACTTATCTTTCTCTTGTGTGTGTGTGTAAAATGCTCCATGCAACAACAGTTTCATCCTTAGCCGTGACCCGAGGTACTCGTTATTGATTATACCTTTTTATTGGCTTTGTGGTGTTGGATTCGTCAGAAATGTGTGCAGTGCACGCACCACTGGGGTAACAAATGAGTAAACTCATATTGAACTTATAAAGGCACTTTTTTTTTTTATGTCTAATCAGGCTGTTTTTGAATTTGCAAGTATTGTGGCCACGTGCAGCCTTATCATGTATGTTGGAAGGTTTTCATAATACATCGCACAATATACGCCGATCAGCATATCATTCTTACCACTGACAGGCAAACTGAATCAGACTGATTATCTCTTCATCATGACTCCTGTTAGTGGGTGGGGTATATTAGGAAGTAAGTGATCATTTTGTCCTCAAAGTTGATGAGTTTGAAGCAGGAAAAATGGGCTAGCGTAAGGATTTGAGCGAGTCGGACAAGAGCTAAATTGTGATGCTAGACGGCTGGAACAGAGCATGTGCAAAACTGCACCTCTTGTGAGCTGATAGCTACTGCAGTGGTCAGTATCTATCAAAAGGTGGGGAACCAGCCACAGGGTCGTGGGTGGGCGGTCGGATCCAGCAAACAAGCTGCTGTAGCTCATATTGATGATAAAGTTATGCTTGTCCTGACAGTTTTGCTAGAAAACATTGGGTCCTGCCATCTATGTGGATGTTAATTTATAACATACCACCAACCTAAGCATTATTGTATTCCCTGCTGGTTGTGGGGCTCTCTCAGCAGGATAATGCACCACAAAGCATCACCTCCTCGCAACTTCCATGACTTAAAGGATCTGTCCACAGCACCGTCAGAGGTATAGTGGACTCCATGCCTGATCCATTTAGTAAATAAACCACTATGCAGGGGATCTTTACACTCGTCTTCCTTTATATCTCACCAGTACCTTGAACACACGTCCACAACTGCAGACACTTACCTTTATTACCATGCAGTGTTTTGCTTTTTTTGTCCTCTCTCTTTTTGAAGGTGCCTGTGGTTTAGTTTTGGCGTGCAGGCTGTATGCCAAACTTTCCTTAGCCAAGATACCAAACCCAGAGTCGTTCCTGGTGTATTTTTCAGAGTGTGAGTACAAATGTTAGATAGAAAGCAGTTAGACATATAAAAAAACGCTTGTATGAATGAGTGAATGAGACAAGCTGTATAAGGTGCTGTAATAGGTGCTTTGGGTGCAAGTAGAGTAGAAAAGCACTATGTAAGAACCAGTCTGTTTATCATTATTTTGTTGTATTTATATGTATTTATATTTATATCTATTTTATAAGTCAAAAATCTACAGTTTTCACCGGGACAGTGATCCTGTCAAAACCTATGGTAATAAAAGGTAATGGTATGGTAATGGAAGATGACCCTAATATACGTGGGTTGGAGATGTTTTCTCTGCAGGGTGGAAAGGCTTACTCTCCCAGATGTGGTGAGAAGATTGGAAAGAGAAGAAGAACTCAAAGTAGACCCGCTGCTTCCCCCACACTGAAATGAAACAATCTAAGTAGTTCAGGCACTTGCAAAGGACGCCCCCTGGTTGCCTCCCTTTACAGCTCTGCCAGGTACAGCCAGCTGGGCACAAGATGCTGGAGGGATTCTGTCTTCCAGCTGACCTGGGAGTGTCTGTGGATTCCCCCAGGAGGAGCCAGAGGAAGTCTGAGCAACCAGGACATCTCTGTTCCACCTGCTACTGGAAATGTGAACCAGAGAACAAACACTTTGTGTAGCTTCTAGTCTATTTTAATTTAAGATGCTACCTGAGTGATGTCATGTGCTGCATCAGTCACTCTGTAACTGGAACTCACAACCTTTGCCTGTTCGTATATATTTTTTTCTTTTTCTTTCATCCCTTATCTCTCGTGTCTTCTCCTCTTCCTGGAAGCCTGACCGCCTTTAGCTTAGTGAAACACAGTAAGTCTACGATGCTTCGCTGTCTCCCAGGGGAGTGCACCAGTGGGGTTTTTTTTTAGCCTGGTTGATAATTATTCACGAGTTGTTTTAGGCTCCAGATGTAGGAAAAGTTTATAGATATGTGGATCAGCGTTGGCCTTCGTGCCGGTAATGAGCGGATGCATCAACATGATGAGTGAATTGGTCAGATGGTCGAATGTTTCTGTCAAGTTTCCACGTTGCTGCAGAAAGCACACCAATAGGGATGAATGCATGAAGGTTCATATGGTGCATATAGCCATAAGCCAGCCGTTCTGTGCATGTATTCCCATAGCATTCCTGCATAAAAAATGCATCTCGGCAGCCATCTCCATACAAGTATCCCTCTTTGATCTCTAAGCTCTTTTCTCTTGTTCACCCACTCCCTCATTCCCTCAACAAGTCAATTAGCAGGATGCAGACACCCATCTCTTTTTGTCTCGCAGCTAAGGGTGTCACGGTTACAGCTGTCTTTCCTTTGTTTCTGCTTGCTCAAACTCAGGCTGGTGCACAGCTCTGAGCTGCCCAGCTCGAAGGTTCTGAAGCTGGCACTGAGTAAGCCTCCCTACTCCCTCTGGGTCTCTCTCTGGCTGAGGGGAGCTGCCTGCCACTGATAGACTCGACTCCGTGTGTGTGTGCGTGTGTGTGTGCGTGTAGAATTAGAATAGAATAGAATAGAATTCAACTTTATTGTCATTGCACATGCACAGGTACAGGGCAACGAAATGCAGTTTGCATCCATCCAGAAGTGCTTTAGTGATATAGATATATTACAATATATATTAGCAATAATATAGA
Organism: Copadichromis virginalis; assembly: GCF_057382275.1. Taxonomy (NCBI): domain Eukaryota; kingdom Metazoa; phylum Chordata; class Actinopteri; order Cichliformes; family Cichlidae; genus Copadichromis; species Copadichromis virginalis. The sequence goes on from NC_140637.1 coordinate 13,242,976, forward strand.
TATGTGAGTATATTACAGAAATGGGTCTATTATGGTATGTTATAATGTACACGGTATGAAGTATGTTGTGAATATTCTATAACTGTGTGCGTGTGCGTGTGTGTGTACATGTACACATGTGTTAATTATTCAAAGTGTATTAAAGCTTAAAGATGCATCTCCAGATGCCTCTCTGATCGGTGGCGTGTTTAATGGAGAGAGACAGATGAGATGAGAAGCGAAAGGTGGAGCATCCACAATAAAACATAAGTGGGGGAGTGTTGCTGTGGCCTAGTTGTGAGAAAGGAAGATGCTTTCTAATCCAACCAAGCACCACATTTAAGAAATTATGTGCACACTTGACAAAAAATGCAAACTAAAACTACTCCTGAAATTATGAATTTACCCTCCTTAGTGCTAGATTCTATTAGCCTGTTCACAGCACATACTAGTTATTGCATATAAATGGAATACACTGCTTCTGGCCATGCCTCTGAAAGCTGTGTGAGGATGTCCCTCAAGCATAAGTGAACTAAACAGAATACGAAAGAAAGAGAAATCCTCAAAATATGGACTGATGTAGAAGAAGAGGTCAGAAGTTAGACTGAGATTCACTTTTAATTAGGTTGTTATGGTATTTGCTCGTTTTAACTGTCTTGATATGCCTGAAAAATGACAGATTGGAAATCCCATTTGTCCATATTGCTCAAGGCGAAACTGTCGACAAGCTTGTGGGATTTTGGGCTGTTTTTCGGTTGGGTTGCAAAAGGCGAAAAGACGGACAGTGGAAGTGGAAGGTTAAAGATATGCACAGGGAAGGTAAATGAAAAAGACACAAATGGCGGACGTTGCTGAAGGAGCAGCATTAGCATTCGATGAAAGCACGAGAAACACAGTGGAGTGGGAGCAGGACGACGCGAGAGATGCTTAACCATTCAGGAGATGAAAGGATACGTGAGGGTCGTGACACCACCCGTGGCTTGTGTCTCCTTAGTATCTACTCAATAATTCTATGTCATTTATCTCTCTGGCCTACTTTAATCTTTGCTTGAAGCTGGGCTGCTTAAAATGACTTGATTGAGTTAGAACTTTACAGCGTTTGCTTACGTTCGTCTTCAAAGCTTGAGCGGGAAATGCTGAGATGTCACTGATTAAGTCACGGAGGATTCATAGCTACTTAGGCACATGTCTGACGTCTGCTCATGGTTTTTCTCGAGTTAAATTTTGTGTTTTTGTTTAATGAACTAAGCCTGACAAATCCACAGGGGTACCAAGCGAGAGAAGTAGATAAACAGTTTGCAGCACTCATTTATTTTGCAGTCCAAACCAAACTGAACTGCTTTCCTGTGTTATTTTTTTTTCTCATCTGACCTCACTACTCCTTCATGCCAAAGGCTTAATGAACCTCACTCCACTATTGTTTTGAAGGCACCCGAGTAATCACATGTGCGAAATTGGTTGTGAAAGAATTTTGACAGTGCCCAGTCTCAGTGGGTAAATTTAATGGCCATCAGACTGTTGAATGGTGCAATGAGGAGTAGAAAGAGAGCAATTAACAGGGGTATCGCTACTCTTCAGTCCCATTATTCTATACTAACCGACGTTTTTAGCTATGAGCAAGAAAAAAAGATTCTTTTAAAACATTCTTCAAAATGAGGCTTTAGCCTAGGGGAGCCACATGTTTAATGTAGAAGCAGTCCAGTTTACAGCAGGTAGCCTGTGGTTATATTGATTTCACCTTTGACAGATCTGCCAAAGTGGACCAAACATAGTCCAAAGAAACTTGATTCAGCTCAGTTTTATTTATATAGCACCAAATCACAGCAATAGTCACCTCAAGGCTCTCTCTGCCGAATCACACTTCTTATTAATCTCTGTCTCTCTTCCACAGCATGGCTTTTGTCCTGTCTTCCTTCTCTCGCCCCAACCGGTCGCAGCAGATGGCCCCGCCACTCCCTGAGCCTGGTTATGCTGAAGGTTTCATCCTGTTAAAAGGGAGTTTTTCCTTCCCAGTGTCGCCAAAGTGCTTGCTCATATAATTGTTGGTTTTTGTCTCTGTATGTATTATTGTAGGATCTACCTTACAATATAAAGCGCCTTGAGGTGACTGTTGTGATTTAACGCTATATAAATAAAACTGAATTGAATTGAATTGGCACTTCATATTGTACAATGATACAGATAGTCGAAGGAGCTTGCAAAGAAAAGCGTCTGGACTTCTTTAAGTTACTTGAAGTCCAGACGCTTTTCTTTGCAAGCTCCTTCGACTACGATGACCTAGATGACTGAGAACCTTCACAGACAATGATACAGATAAAACCCCAACAATCGGATGACCCCCTTTGAGCAAGCACTTTGTAACAGTGGAAAGGAAAAACTCCCTTTTAACAGGAAGAAACCTCTGGCAGAACAAGGCTCAGGCAGGGACAGCCATCTGCTGTGATTGGTTTAGGGTGAAGGGTCTGTGGAAGAGAGCCAGAGATGAATAATAACTAAAGATTAAATGCAGAGTGCTGTGTAAACACATAATGTATGAAAAGAAGTGAGTGAAGAAGAAACGGAGTGCATCATGGGAAGTCCCCAGTAGTCGAAGGCTCTGCTTCCCATTCTACTCTGAAATACTCTAGGAACCACAAGCAGAACAATGTGCTTTATTTGGGTGATACAGTACTGTGAGGTCTTCATCATTCACTAAAAAACCTCTGATGAACACATTCTTGGTCTTGAATGGTAATGCTAATCACACCCGAGGGCACTCAAGTTCAACCAGTTCAGAGCAGTCTGTCTTTTAATCTTGTAAGATGGATGTAAGGTTCTGCTGTGGTGTGTCGCATTGTGCAGCAAAACTACACGGGATTTGCTGTTAGGACCTGCTGTTAGTGTCTGACTGCAGGTTTCCCTTGAGGTGAGAAGAGAGAGGTAATAAGTTGGTTTGATTAAAGGTAAAGGGGGTAATACAGCTGGATTTCGGGTTTTTGGTGGGAAAGTAAAATTAGGAAATTCCTCATTGATGGAGCCGTAATGAACCCAAGGTGTGACTTATGTTCATGCATTTAATTTAAGTATCTGCATTTCACTTCATAACAGTGAAGTCGATCTCTTTCTTTTTACCTCTTCCCGTACATGCCCCCATATCCCCTGTAGTAAAGGGCTGCGAGTGGGTGGACACACCAAAAGGCTTCCAACACAGTTCAAAGTGTCTTTTATTGAACAGAAGAGCTCCTAGACTGGTGCGATGGAGTGCCTGCCCTCCTTCCACCTGAGACTACGTCTGAGGAACTCGGTTCATTTGAGCAAAATAGATGAAAAGTTTTCCTGTTGAAATGAAGCACAGGGGGATGAGTCGCAAATCCAGAATAAAAGATGAAACGGGTCTGGCAAAGAGGAGCGATCGCTTTTAAAACTTTTTCTGGCCCCAGTGAATTTGCATACGAGATACCGCAGTATCTTTTATTGCGAAGTTTGCTGCGTTGTCTATTGCTCGACTCGGGACCTTGGGGGACCTGAGAAACGCATTCCCTCGTCCAAAGACTAGCGGAGGAAATCAACTCTCAGGAAGGTTTGCATCACGGGCTTTTCTGGTGACCTTGAAAGGTTTGGATGATTCTCAGATGGGTCACAGAAATCACTTATTATTCACTGGGTCACAGTCTAAAAAAAGGGGTTGTAAGTCAGTTTTTGGTTGGTTCCCACATGGCATGGAGCACTTTGTCATTTTCTTTTCACAAGATGAAACAAAATTCATCAAATTTTGATCCTGAGGGCTAAGAGAGAGAGACAGCGAGGGAGAGAGAACACAAGGCTGTACTTAGTGAGGCCATCCTGATCACTTCTTGTTATCTGTCATGTATCCACTGTGTCACCCACACACACACACGCAAACACTCAAACAGAGAGTGTGTGGGTCTTTTTTTTACAGGCTCCTATTGATCCACTAGCTGATGCTTATCATCTACATCCTCCTCTTTGACCATCCGGACTTGATAGCATCCTGATAGACACACAATCACACTTGGTCATCAGAGATAGCACACAGGACACTGCTATTCTAATGGAGACATGTGAGGAAGAGCCTTGTGCAGTTACTGGGGTAGAGCTCTTTTACAAGCAAACTCAGTATGCTGCAATATCTGCAGCTTGTTTTTTGTTTTCTGAAGAAAAAAAACAAGCTGGAGTTTAAAAAATGATATGTGTACATATATATATATGAATACAGAGGCACCAATCATGGCAGCAGAGGAACAAGCTCTAAGCAGATCCATAGAGGCTGCTGTCTACCACACGAGGCCAGACCCCAGTTGTAGGCTGTGCAAAGATGCCCCGAGACAGTCCAGCACAAAAACAATACAGTGGCTTGCAAAAGTATTCGGCCCCCTTGAACTTTTCCACATTTTGTCACATTACAGCCACAAACATGAATCAATTTTATTGGAATTCCACATGAAAGGCCAACACAAAGTGGTGTACACGTGAGAAGTGGAATGAAAATCATACATGATTCCGAATATTTTTTACAAATAAATAAGTGAAAAGTGTGCGTAATTATTCTTAATTATCGTAATTATCCCATTCTTCTTTGCAAAACAGCTCCAGCTCAGTCAGATTAGATGGACAGCGTTTGTGAACAGCAGTTTTCAGATCTTGCCACAGATTCTCGATTGGATTTAGATCTGACTGGGCCGTTCTAACACATGGATATGTTTTGTTTTAAACCATTCCATTGTTGCCCTGGCTTTATGTTTAGGGTCGTTGTCCTGCTGGAAGGTGAACCTCCGCCCCAGTCTCAAGTCTTTTGCAGACTCCAAGAGGTTTTCTTCCAAGATTGCCCTGTATTTGGCTCCATCCATCTTCCCATCAACTCTGACCAGCTTCCCTGTCCCTGCTGAAGAGAAGCACCCCCAGATGCTGCCACCACCATATTTGACAGTGGGGATGGTGTGTTCAGAGTGATGTGCAGTGTTAGTTTTCTGCCACACAGCGTTTTGCATTTTGGCCAAAAAGTTCCATTTTGGTCTCATCTGACCAGAGCACCTTCTTCCACATGTTTGCTGTGTGCCCCACATGGCTTGTGGCAAACTGCAAACGGGACTTTTTATGGTTTGCTGTTAACAATGGCTTTCTTCTTGCCACTTCCATAAAGGCCAACTTTGTGCAGTGCACGACTAATAGTTGTCCTATGGACAGATTCCCCCACCTGAGCTGTAGATCTCTGCAGCTCGTCCAGAGTCACCATGGGCCTCTTGGCTGCATTTCTGATCAGCGCTCTCCTTGTTCGGCCTGTGAGTTTAGGTGGACGGCCTTGTCTTGGTAGGTTCACAGTTGTGCCATACTCCTTCCATTTCTGAATGTGCTCCGTGGGATGTTCAAGGCTTGAGAAATCTTGTAGCCTAAGCCTGCTTTAAATTTCTCAATAACTTTATTCCTGACCTGTCTGGTGTCTAAATCCAATCGAGAATCTGTGGCAAGATCTGACAACTGCTGTTCACAAACGCTGTCCATCTAATCTGACTGAGCTGGAGCTGTTTTGCAAAGAAGAATGGGCAAGGATTTCAGTCTCTAGATGTGCAAAGCTGGTAGAGACAGACCCTAAAAGACTAGCAGCTGTAATTGCAGCAAAAGGTGGTTCTACAAAGTATTGACTCAGGGGGCTGAATAATTACGCACACCCCGCTTTGCAGTTATTTATTTGTAAAACATGTTTGGAATCATGTATGATTTTCATTCCACTTCTCACGTGTGCACCACTTTGTGTTGGTCTTTCATGTGGAATTCCAATAAAATTGATTCATGTTTGTGGCTGTAATGTGACAAAATGTGGAAAAGTTCAAGGGGGCCGAATACTTTTGCAAGCCACTGTATAACCAAGCGGCTGGTGTAGTATATAGGAATATCTGTAAATGGTAAATGAACTGGTTCTTATGTAGCCGAGCATTCAGAGCACTTTATGCAACTTGCCTTATTCACCCATTCACACATGAACTTAGATGAACTTGACTAAAACTATTTGCAAACCTTCAAAAGTTTATGTGTGAGTGATTGCAGTCAAACCAAGTTGGACCACAACTGTTTGGAGAAAGGTTGCCTCCCACCAGGTGACCTGTGCACACTCAAACTCTTGGCAACTACTTTTATACAAAAAAAAACTCCATACAGTCTCCAGCAACCACTTATTTAATAATCTCAAGGAAGTTCCTGCCCTACTTCTTCTCTAGTGTGACTTATAAGGGATAATAATCACTAGGTGTTACAACGATATAATAGACTAATAAGATTATTTGTGTTTTGCTGCTTCTTTCTTCTTAACGACAGCTTCCTGATGCTTCCTGCCAGGTTAGCACAAGTTAATGCGAGCTTCAGTAGCTGCACACTCTTGCCTGCGTCCTTTCCAGGGAAACAACTATTGTTTGGAACAGCAGAGCAAGAAGTGGTTCTGTAAGGGTTAAGGTGACTAGTGACAAGGAAGTGCAGTGCAAAAAAAAAGAAACATCATCTTCAAAATTAATTAGCCAAATATTTCCCAGATACCACTGCTGAATAAAGCAGACAGTAAAAGTCCAAGTGTTACATTGCTGAAAAATGCAGGTGCTGCACATATCAGAATACACACTAAATCAAATTGCCTGCTCCATCTGCACAGCATACGTTATTATTCTGGAGTGACAAAGCCCATGAATGGTATTGTAGAGCAGCTGTGCTGATAGATGTGTCCATAGATATCACTTTGTTTCTGGCCTTTGTTTCACCTTCGTCTTTGGTTTTTTACAAAAGAAGAGCTTCAGCATTCTGTGCACATGTGGCCTCAGGTTGTCTTAGTATATCGTGTGCTCTATGAATACATTTTGATCTGTCTTTTTGATAGAGATACATTAAAAAAAGCTTTGTTAATAGTGAGAAAGTGGCAGTTTCAAAATGAGGCCTCATGAACTGTTTGTGCATCTGTGGGATAGAAAAAGATCTGTTGAGATTACAAACAGGATCCATTGCACAGCTGGTGAGCAAGTGTGTTACTTTGTGTTACTCTCTAAGGACTTAACTATATTGGTGTCTAAAACTGAGACATTGCTCAACAGATGACTCTTCCTCTCCCTCCCCTGGGACATGCGGTCATCATATCAGGTCCTTTTTCTTTCTTTCCGTATGTGTGTGTAAGAGCGCTGGTCGATGGGGTCTCGCCCCTTCCTTTCTGAAATGGTTCATTGGACTGTAACGCTAATCCGCTGGGACCCTCTACACCACGATGACCCCCTCCCAACACTCACACACATAGACAAACACACGGGCTCCCTCATCCATCATACTCGGTGGCTGTCTGCGCCTCCGAGAGGTGACCTCATTGGTGACAGCCAGCAGCCAATCGGGGCTCTCGCCTCATCTCTGACATCACTGTAGATGTTTCCATCCTGATAAAACCAATTAGAAGTGAGGAAAAAAGGAAGTTTACGAAATACACTATATTGTTAGGGCTGAATATAGTAAAACAAATATCACCTTTATTACGGGTTTCATCCCTTCTTTGTTCTTTTAGTTTTACTATTTCTAAAGCAACAGGGTTATAAATACGTGCTTGGTGTTTCTCATTCTTCTCTGTATCCACATCACCGTGTTTGTTTTGGGAGCCTGCGCGATCTTCCAAGTGTTTCACCCTTAAGACATCTTACCCCAGCAGCCAATGAGGAGTGCGAGAGACAGATCGAGGATAACAGAGTATATAGAGAACGAGCAAAGGAAGGCTGCGGAGAAGAGGAAAAGTCAATAGGAAAATGCAGCGAAGCATCGTAGACAGCTGGAGTTCATGACTGCAGGCATCATCGTGTTTCAATAAACCACAGAGCAGGTAGAAAGTGGCGGGTGGGTGGATCAGTTCCTTGGAAGATATCAGGAGCAGAAGAGGAAAGTGAGGTTGAAAGAGACTAGGAGACAACAGTGGGGTTGGGATTGAAAGAGAAAATGATGTGTGACTAAGCCACTGGGAAATAAACACGACCTTGGATAAAACAAGTGCATCTAAACCCTTGTGGCTTTAATTATACAGGGCCTAGAGCTAAATCCCAAGAAACAATGGTGATATCTTAAGACTCTGCAGAATCTATAGTTCCAACTCAGACCAAAACTACGAATATTTTCTGTATTTTATGCATTTACACTCGTTACACCAGGTAAGTTGTGGGGTTTTCTGTATGTTCATTATTCTTAAGCACGATTTCTAAAGAACGTGTTCAGGGATTTTATTCAAATTTAGCACAAACAGTCACATTGACTGGAGTAGAATTTAGTGGTCAAAGGTCAAGGTCATTTGACCACCAAATTGGTCGATTCTACATTGATTGAAGTTTTAGTATTTCCTCTCAAATGACAGATCACCACGTATCTTATTTGGCTTATGTCAGCCTTACCTGCCTTCTCATGCTCTGTGATCACACTGCATGAATCTGTCTCTAAGCTCTTTAGCATTTGCTAATTATACACCTTTTTAGTTTGCAGGCTAATACTTTGCAGTCTTTGCACATTTTTAAAGTTTTAAAATGTTTACATTACGTGTAAAAAGATCTGGTTTAGTAACACTTTTTAATAAGGATTATTAATAAATTGTAACTTGGTAGTTGATTAAACTTTGCTTAATAGTTTTAGAGTCAACAGTTAATTAATAAAGCTGTGAACATGGTTTGTCCTTGTTTGTCCTTAGTTTGCAGGCTAACACTTTGCAGTCTTTGCACAATTTAAAAGTTTTAAAATGTTGCTATTTTTCATTGCAGTTTAATTGAAAGTGTTTGTGGAAGTTGTTAATTTTCTACTTAATGGATAAATATATTATGTGTGACTAAGTATAGTATGTTGACATATGCATTTTGTGAAGTGTGTCTCTTGTCCAGCTTCCTTCTCTTCACCCCTCAACCAATCACAGTAGATGACCGGTTCAGGGAGGAGGGGTTTCTTCCTGTTAAAAGGGAGTTTTTCCTTCCTACTGTTGCCAAGTGCTTGCTCAAAATGGGTCGTTTGATTGTTGGAGTTTTCTTCGGATTTGGGTCTTTGCCTTAAAATATAAAGCACCTTGAGTGAGTTGGTGTTATGTGAATAAAATTGATGGACTGAATTGAATCAAAGTACGTTGAGACAATCTTACTTTAGTTTGGACTATATAACTGAACTGAGTTATAACAACATGACAGTTCCCGGACTGTTATAGCTTTCTAATTCTCATGGAAATGTTTATTGATGGCTCTCCTTTATTCATGATTTTCAGCCACGATTTTTTTTATCTTGAATGCCGAAATAAACTGTGCTAAAATGATGGCAGACATTAATATCGTCATTATTTACAGCAGTACGTTTGCTGCTGTGGCAGTAAAATGTAGGCAGTGATGTCATTGGTGGTTTTTGTCCTTTAATAAGGACAAATTTCAACTTCTGCTAGTTTTTATCTATATACATCCTCCCATATGTCTACCTGTTAAATCAAATATATTTAAAAACTTGGTTAATGTTCTTCCTAAAATAAGTTTTGCAACTTAAAAAAAAAAAGGTTAAAGTCTGTGGGCCTACAGATGCAGCTGACAGAGACGTAATAGAGATTTCACACTGTTGATATGGAAGAGGAACTCCGATTAATTTCTTTCTGAAGACTTACCTTCCCACCTTTGATCACAGTATCTGTGTATTTGGCCCCAAGGCTACTGTAAGACACTCCACGGGCCGAAGCACTAGCTTACTGAACAGAGCCAGAGGGCAAGATTTAGCTTTGGATCAGTTTGTGCGTGCGTGTGAGAGAGTGAGTGAGATGATAAATGTGTGTGTATGTGTGTATTTAGTGCATATTCATCTAGATGTAACGCAGCCTGTGTCTCTGTGTGTCTGTATTACCAGTCTGGGAATTAGTTTGGAAAGATATAAGCGCTGTGTACAGCTCCCATGTTGCAGAGCTCCTCCCCTGCCTCGCTCTGCTGGGAACTTGACCTCCTTGACTCTCATCCCCCACTTTAATAAACGAGTGTATGGCTCCCAAGACCTCGTCTCGCCTCCATATCTCCTCCCCTCCTTCCTTTTAACTTCACCTCCCTCACCCTTTCTCATCCAGTGGTTTATCACTGCTCGTCCTCTGCATCACCGTTCTTCTCCGGCTTTTGGTGCAGTAAATTTGGATCTCAACAAGGCATTTCTCTAGTTGTTTTTTTTAGTACTGATACGCAGTTTTATGAATATTCTAAAAAAAATAATAACACTTTCTTTAAGTGTTAAATATTTGACATTTTCATTCATGTTTTTTTTAAATCATTATTTATTTTCTTGATCCTTTCAAGTATCCATCAACACTACACTGATGGTCATTGTAATGCTTTTTTAGCCCATTATATTATCATTATTAACATGTACTAATCGTCTAGTAAGTACTTCACATTCCTTTTAGTGTTCATCTGTTTCTTGTTCTTAGTGTGCATTACGTGTAAAAAGATCTAGTTTAGTAACACTTTTTAGTAAGGATTATTAATAAATTGTAACTGGGTAGTTGATTAAACTTTGCTTAATAGTTTTAGAGTCAACAGTTAATTAATAAAGCTTGTCTAATTGGCTTTGTTTAATTAGTTTTATCATTTATTGGGGTGTAACTGTAAAGATTAAACTGTTTATAGAAAAAAAAAGTGTAAATGGTTATGAACTAGTTTATCATAGCCCTGTGTTACACACCGGCCCGAAGCCGGGGTGCAACACAACAAAAAAATAAACCCGATACATAATAACGACAAACAAAAAAACACACCACGGCAGAATGACGAGTTTGGTTAATTTATTCACTGAACAGGTAGCGAGCTTCAGGGTGGGCGATGCCAAAACAACAAACAAAACACACTAGAAAGAAAAACAGAGCTAACTTACCTCCCACGATTCCAAAACAAAATACAATTCTCTAACCTGTCTCCCTACCCGAAACAGGAAAAAAGAGGGGAATAAAAGAAAACGGCTTCCCACCCCTACAGCTACCAAGCCCAGGTACAACCCTTTTTCAACATTAATATTGCAGCCCCGTGCAGTCACACGCCACGACGGTCCCCAGCCACACAGCTCACGGGGAACCAGGAAAAGTCTCCTCACTGGCCCAGTCCAACCCCTTTTGTAGCTGGCCTCTTTCCTTCCTCCACCAATGGGCGGCCTCCACCTGGAAACAAGCATCGCTGAATACAAATACAAACAATAACAACCCCGTACCACAAATAATGACCCTGGGTCATAACACCTGATAAGACGCATGTGTAAAAGCTGTTTTAAAGAGCGTATATGGACACAGGTGATTGGTGAGTCCATCAGACTGTGAACATGGTTTGTCCTCGTCCTTACCTGCCTTCTCATGCTCTGTGATCACACTGCATGAACCTGTCTCTAAGCTCTTTAGCATTTGCTAATTATACACCTTTTTAGTTTGCTGGCTAACACTTTGCAGTCTTTGCACATTTTTAAAGTTTTAAAATGTTTACATTACGTGTAAAAAGATCTAGTTTAGTAACACTTTTTAATAAGGATTATTAATAAATTGTAACTTGGTAGTTGATTAAACTTTGCTTAATAGTTTTAGAGTCAACAGTTAATTAATAAAGCTGTGAACATGGTTTGTCCTTTTCCTTTCATCTTTCACCATTCAGTCAGATTTAGGCAAAATAAGTTGCTTAGGGTTTAGAAAAAGATGCAGGCTGCTTGTGTGAATGAGATTGTTTGACTCTTGCTGCTCCACGTGCATCATGGAACCAACGCCAAAGCAATAATAACAGCAATATTTAGGAATGAGGACTGAATCACTGATCAGTAATGAACTTTAATAACTAAATCATGATATTATTTAGAAATCCTTAGGAACAAGAACCTCTGACACAGTGCGAACCTCTGCCAAGGCAGCTCACTCTCTGGGCAGCATTTACTGTTAAAGGAACAGTTTTGTATTTTGTATATATTCATTTTATTTCCTTTGTTCTTTTCAAACATAGTTACATACAGTAAAAGCACATGGAAAGTGAAGGCTTTTGTTATTTGTCAATTTTAATTGACAACACTGATCATGCACTTTGGGGTCAGCTTGAAGGAAAGACTTGTGTTAAATGTAAAAGTGAGGTCAAAGGTCAAATATGACATGATATTTGGATACAAGCTATGACGTGATATTGAGAATCCCCACATGCCGGTATCATTTCTGAAATGTTGCCAATACAACCAAAGGTAGTAGAATTTAAACCACAGTTGTAAAGATAAAAGACATCTTATTTGACCGTTTGACCTTATTTGAGGTCAGAGGTCAAATGTGAGATGATATTGACAACACGCACCACACTTGTGAGAATCATAGTTTTTATGTTAAGGCTTTTAGTCAATTTTCAACCAGTAAATCAGTGAGTTGACCTTGAAGACCTCGGTGGACGTAAGCCAAATTTTTAATAGATTAAGATGAGCTCACTCTACACCCCTGCAAGGCTTTATCAGAATTCATTCAAAACTTTTCTGAGTTATCGTGTTTGATAGCACGTATGCAAACTGGGGGAGGTAACAGTTGCACGTTGTATTATCTAAAATTTTAGGTGTATAATTGTCCTCAGAATATATATAGCTGTTGTTGTGTTTTATCAGTGCTGAGTGTCCCAAAGTGACCCATTATTGTAAATCACGTTCGATTTTTCTGTAGTGCTGATGGGAGGATGGATGAAAAATCATCAAACGTGCCTATTTCCTGCACAGCAATCAGCCAACCATTTTTCAGACACGTAGCAGATCGATCTGCAACTTTAGATGAGTGGTGACATGAACATCACTTTCATTTTGTTATTTGTTGGGGATAAAAGGACACCAGCGTGGGGTCCACATTAGAGTAGCACATTTGTGTCAGTGTAGAACTGTAGCATGAAACATTTCTTGCTGACTGGTAATAAAGTATCACAGTGTCTTACTTGATACATTACACTGGCTATGATAGGTTGCGTATAATTCCTGAAGTAATTATTTTTATCACGCAAACTACTGATCTAAACTTCGATGCTTGTTAACAGTAAATTGCTGCCGTCTAAAGCTTAATTTACTGATACTTTCCAGTCTGTTTGCAGCACCTATTATAGGCTGTTAGGCCTAGTTTTCTGATCCATTTATGCCTCCAATTTTTGTCTGAAAATTGCATTTGTGATTGGTTTAAATAAAGATTGCCTGATGGATGTACAGTTCAACCGTTTCACAAGCAACACAATCAAAGACTGAGAAACAAAGCAACAAAGGGAGAGAGAGCGCTACAGAGAACCTAAAGATCAAGTGTGAGCGACAGGAAGAAAGAAAAGGGAGGAGAGAAGGAGAGGGATTAGAGGAATCCCCCAGGTAGAGAGATTGTTGTGTCTCATTGTGTAGAACCGCTCCGCTATCTGATGCAGACTCAGCTCTGACACCTGTCACCACTCCTAATGAAACAGCTCCCACAATCCTCTGCTCTCCAATCTTTTGTTCATTCCCGCCCTCCTTTGTGCATGTTTCCCTCTCTTTTTTTTCTTTATTGGTTTGTGGAATTGTGCGTCTTTGTATTCTATATGTAGACCCTATGTGGGGAATGCCTTTGTATGTTTGCTGAGGGATGTGTGTGCATATCTGTTCCTCAGAGAAATGTTGCGCTGTGCTTTTTAGTCTGACTCTGGTGCATCAGCAATAAGGAACAGACCTCAAGAGAGAGAGAGAGAGAGAGAGAGAGAGAGAGTGTGTGTGTGTGTGTGTTGCTGAAGCAATAGGGACCAGTGAGGGCAGCAGGGAGGCACAGATGTGAAGTGGCATGCATTTGTGTGTGTGGGTATGTGTGTGTTTGTAAAGATTGGAACAGATGCCTGATTGTGGTCCTTATGATGATGACAATGACTCTTGTTTCATCTTGTCCAACCCCAAAATACACTACTTCCCTTTTCTCTTTTTAAGTTTTATTAGATTGGAGCAGGAGTTCATTAGGAGCCAGTCACTATGTATGAATGCTTAAAATTACAACTGTCAGCCTGACTAAATGACAGCCTGCTTTACCGGGCTCCATGGCATCGGCTTGAGCAGTTCTCTGTCTTCTCCCTTTCTGATTTCTTTCCCAATGTTCCCTGTCTGAAGGGGGAAAAAAACCCGTTTGTCCCCGTCTCCTGCAAGGCTTTCAGTAGTATATCCTGTTTGAACCAGCCACACCAAGATGGGGATACTGTGGCCATAAAATGACCACAAATGGTCAGCAGCAATTCATAGTTTACACATGACATCTGAACTACTGGGCAAAAACAGTACTGGAGTCCTTTGCTCTCCAGCCATCATTTGAAGATCTTCAAATTTAACAGATAGTTAAAATGCCAGATAGTTACTGTGCATGATGCATTAATCAACATTTATTTACAGCTGCCAGAAGGCTGTAGAGTATGGCACCAAACTGTGAGCACAATTCTTCGAACCTTGCCTTACAGACCAAATCACACCAGTCCCTGCTTCTCCACAGCATCCCAGGCTGTCAGTGGTGGCTCAGTTATTCTGACATTGGAAAACTACTTGGTCAACTTTACTGTTATCACAAGACAATGTGACAAATTAATGCTACCGGAGCTTATGCTCTACACTCTAAATGTCCCAGTCAACAAAACGTAACATTTCCGTGTGGTAGTTTGTGTAATCTAGCTACGTAACACTTGCGTTTGCTTTAACGATGAACAATTTCTTGTTCTTTACCTCCCACATGGCGGCGTTATTTACCCATCCAGATCAAATGTATCTGTCATGTAGCCGTGTATGGTGAGGAGTTCTCTACAAATACGTAGATGTCACCAAACTGGAGCTTTGGGAAAGACGTCACCAGTTTCAAGGATTTCAATAAAGCTGTCAGGGCAGAATATGACTCACAGTCAGCAAAATTCATAGTTTCTTGTCTTGCAGTACTACCAACTGTCCACTATTGGTCATTATGGAGTGATGTTTTGCCCCTTGGGTAGGGAGTCAGTGACATGACTGAAAACTATGGATACTATCCATTAAACAGATAGGCTTTGATGTTTAAGTCATGGTCTCTTGGTACTAAAGGGACCCACAATATGCCCCTTTGAATCCCCCCGACTCTATTATACCAGTACCAGCAACTGAACTATTGATCCAAGGCAGGACGGATCCATGATTTCATGTTATTTACAACAAATTGTCACCCTGCCATCCAAAAATCGTAGTGGAAAATAACAACTGTCTATTGTTAAGTTCAGGTGAAGTTTCCTGTTCTTACCTGATACATGTGGCACCTGGTGGTGTTCCCTTGCTGTAGCCCACCTGCTTTAAGGTCAGATGTGCTGTGTGTTCAGAGACACTCTTCTACATACCTTGGTTGCAACAAGTGGTTCTTTGAGTCACTATTACCTTTCTTTTTGTTCAGTTCTCATTTGGACTCGAGGATTTTTTTGCCGAGAGAACTGCTGCTAGATATTGCTATATTTTCGGTTCATTTTCTGTAAACCCTAGAGATGGTTGCACAGGTAAATCCCAGTTTTTGAAATACTCAGACCAGCCAACAACCAAAGTCATTTAAATCACCTTTAAATCGCCTTTCTTCCTCATTCTGCCAATCAGCAGGTAGTCTTGACCATGTCTCCATGCCTAAATGTTGCTGCCATGTGATAGGCTGATAAGATATCTCCAAGAAGTAGTTGAATAAGTGTACCTAATATTGTGGCCAGTCAGTGTAAATTATCTTCAGTAAGAACATGTAGCAGACACAGATAATAGAGGTTTGTGCTTAAAATGGCTACTTGTTGTAGTTTGAGAAAGATGTATATGATAACAACCTTGAGTTTACCGGGTGACATTTTTCTTTAAGTAAATATTTAGATGATAGAGTGTGCAAAAAGCCCTAACACCATCTGAAAGGAGCACCATAGTCATCACAATCTCCTAGTTCAGTTGTGATGAGTGGGGAACTTAGTTGTAAAAACCGTTGGAAATGTTGACATGTGTTTGTGTGACTAACCTTTAGAGCCAGTCTAAAAGAACTGCAGTTTTTGGCACTTCTGTGGTGGCTTCATTTTTCAGTCACTGGAGATGACGTTGATTAGAAAGTAATTTACAGTACGGGAGAAAAACCAAAACAATTAGCTCCAGCCTGCTAAAAGCTCAGCGCATTTGAATGTAAACACACTTTCTTGCTGTGCGTGACGTTCCCAATAGCACCTAGTCATTTCATTCACTGCAAAATAAATTTTACGGCAGCTTTAAGAGCGTTATTAACGACACAACATAATGCCTTTCAGAGTTACACTGGGAAGCAGTACAGCAGGTCATAATTACTTTATGCTTTCCTCGTTTCTTGTCATCTTCTTTTCTGCATCGTGCAGCTTTCTTGTTCGCTTCTGAGTGTTTTATCCGCTCTTTGGACTCAGGCCATAGAATTTTGAACTACATGTGCGATGAATGCGCTGTAGATTCACTCAGCATAAGCCCGTATGGAGTTGGCGCGAGTCACCTCTGGCTTTGAGTGTGCGCCATATTTTTGTGAAGGGAGCTGAAGAGTCTCTTGGTGCCATTATGTCCAAATTTCTCTCCTCTTTCAGCATCCTCTCTGCCGTTCCCAGGCCAATCTGCAAGTCATTACTGGTGTTCCATTAGACAGTGCCCCAGCACAGAGCAAACTCATTCCGAGATTACTCTACAGACATTGAGGCTGCCAGTGTGCTTTCACTTCGACTATTCATCCCTGGTTTAAAATAGCATGCAGCTCCCACTGATTTATCAGCGCACATATAAACGTTTGCCATCCTAATAGAAAAATTATAGCTCGCTCGATGGCGCTTAAACTGGAATAAAATTTCATTTAGACATTGTAGTTGGGTTTTTGGATGGCCTTATTATTGTTTACCCCGATCGCCAGATGAATACCGAACACATACTTTAAATGTAATTACAGACTTTATGATTTTGCAAAAGCACTTTTTTTAGCCTTTCACACTGCACACAGTGTCTTAACAAGTCAGAGCTTTTTCAGCATGTTAGAACAGTATATTATAGTTGAATCACTTTAGCGTTTTTAGCAAGCTGCTTTCATCGGGAAGGAAAGTGTCCTAGTGATGGAGCACGTGGCTTAGAAGCAAATGAAGTGGCACCGGTCCTCAAATTTGGATATGATGACATAACTGGATCTCATTTAAACTCAAACTGATAAAAACTAATTGAAATACATACATACAGCCTCACAGTCATGTCCCCTCTGTAATCTGTTAGACCTTCGTGTGTTTTACAGTGCAGCATGGTGGAATTAGTAATGTCCGTGTTCCTGGGAGACGCTGCCTCCGGCTCTCAATTTTGTCCACACAGAAAGAATTAGAATATCCTTTGGTGGATTCTTTTTCCGGCAAAAACACATGCCTAATATCCATAAAAGCCTCATTAATATGGGGAAGGGGGTTGGTTCCAAAATGGTACTCTTTATGACAAGTAACTGCTACGTTCAATATTCCGTGTTTCATAAATGGTGTGGTGGTGGTGGTGGTGGGAGGAGTTGGATCCTCAGGAGTGTTGGTAATTTGTAAGCGGAGATTTTAGGCTGGTGAATTTTCAGTGAGAACAAAGGAGGCCGGGCTGCATGTGGAATCCTGTCTAATGGGGTTGGGTGCTCTTAGGGAGAAAAAGAAAAGGTTTCATAATTACGGTCATCAGGGAGTTGTGACAGATCCTGATGCCATTTCTAATTCATAGTTTTGATTGCAATAAAGAGTCATTTTCCATATCGTGGATCATGTTCAGTATGTCGTTTTTGGGGAGTTTTTTGCCATTACTTAACAGCTTTTTTTTCTCTGGATCTGTGCAGCAGCAAGGTGTTTCGCCCAGATCTGCAATTTAACTAAAATGTTCTGTCACATTCTCTGCTTATTATTGTCTTTGTAACTCCTTTTTTCCTCACCTCCAGGAGTGCCCTCAGATCCTGCCCTCCACCCAGATCTACATCCCTGCTGGAGTTATGAGGCCGATCACCCTGCTGGCTCAGAACCTGCCCCAGCCTCAGTCTGGACAGAGAAATTACGAGTGCATCTTTCACATCCAGGGCAACACGCACAGCGTCCCGGCTCTGAGGTTTAACAGCACGAGCATACAGTGTCAGAAGACCACGGTAAGCATTGAAGCACACGCATATTCGCATGTGGGGAGGCGAAGTTTCCCAACACTCATTTCTGGACAGCCGTGCTGCTGTAAACCAGCGATGTGGGGCAGGAAGACTGGCAGTAATAGACTGGTAGAGCAGAGAGCTGAACTGAGGCATATGGCCACAGGGACTGACTGTCGCAAAAACCACTCTCTCTTCATTCCCACTCCTCACTCCAGCCTCTTAGCCTTCAGTCAAACTGTCAGCACTAAAAGGGGAGCGACCGCTCCGGCGCTTTTAATTTCCCAGGCTCCAATCAGGGCAGGAGGCAGAGGGGAGGCGTTTTTAACGACACCAATTATGACTTAACTTAACGAGACATATGATTAACATGCAAAGCGCGCGCCGCGGCACTCACTCACTCACGCTGATAGGTCCAATAGCGAGTCCTCTCAGTTAAAAAGGCAGCAGGAGCGGCCGTGTGGCGCTGGCAGCTTTGCGGGGCTGCCTTTTTTTTAGCCTGTCACACACTTGTCAGCGGCTGCGGGTCATTTGCCGACTTCTGCATCGCCACTGGGCTCGAAACACGACGCTGATTTGCGGTCGCTTGCTGTTTTTGAACTATACAGCATCGCCCACTTTCTCTCCACAAAAGGAAGAAATTGAGCTTCAGTGCTGTGATCCTGGAAATCGGTCTGCCTCTGATGTTGGATGGTGACACAAAAAATAGTTCTGGGGTATAGTATTGAAGTTGATTTGCAGATCGTAATGATGCCTCCTACAGTTCTTTTGTGCTGTGGAAAGGTAATTTGCGCTTATATAGTCACTTGTGTCTCTATAATTGCTTCATGCAAGTGAGGTTCTTTTAGATTTGGCTTTTTGAGTCGTTATTACTGGTTTCTGGCAGATTTGTCCTCGGTGACCCGATAGTTGAAAGCCTATTGAATAGAGCATGAGCAAAAATACTAATTGCTGTGTGTCTGCTTGAATATTTAAATGACCTGGTCAATGTCACAAGCTTTCTTTTGGATTCAAATTCATTTCGAAATTACTTTTACATTTCTTGGAATGAGTTGAGACTTCAATTGTTGACATTATAAGACATTTATATCTAAAAATGTGTTATATGTATAATGGTGATTATTTTTACTTTTCATGTTCAGCTAAATAATAAATATTACCCCACAAAATTCTGTCATCAATATATTAATGAAAAATAAAAAGTAAAATTATTTATTTTTACAGCAGTAATTTGTTTTCAGAGGATTAATGATACAAGATTCAACATCGAGCTAGGGTAGCTAAGCCAGACATTTGGTTGGTATCAAAATCTGCATTTGTAACTCCATCATTTAAAAAAAAAAATCCCAACACCAACAACTGAAATTCATCACAAACCAGGACAGAGCTATCACTGTGCTTTACAGATGCTCACTGTTGGACCTCTGTCCTGAACTCCTCCGTTTATTTCTGGATTAACTACCACTTGCCACTCATTTTCAGTTCAGTTCTGTGATTAAAGAAAACAAAAGAAAGAAACTGAAGAAAATGAAAGAAAAAGCAGGCAGTGTCCAAAGAAAACATTCAAAGGACCTTCAGAGAATCTGGAGAACTATTGATCAAAACATCTTTAAAAATTACACAAAAAAGTCCGGCTCCAAGGAAGGAAAGGAAATGAGGCGTGGCTCAAGATTTTACACAGCACCAAATACATTTTACATTACCTTTTTTATTGAACATAATATTTCTATCAAATGCAGTGGATACAGATTGTTTACAGCCTGTTTCATGGTTATTAAATGTAAGTATTTAGCATATATAAACATGTAATTTAGGCCTTGTAGTTTATATATTTTCAAACGTTTAAGTATTCTCGCATAACGATTATGACTTTTGATGTTTGAGTTTATCTGCTGTCACCATGAAATTACTTGGCTGGTTGGTGTGTAACATCCTGTTGCTAAACAGGTTTGCCTTATTAGTATCTTTAAATTTGTTTCCCTGTTATCACCGTGTGTTACTGGCCATTTGTCCATAAATTTCAGTCTAATATTACCTTTACCTAATGTCCCGAGCTATTACTTGGTTAGTACTTGGGTAATTGCCTGGTACACACTTCAACTTTTGACCCCACTATTTTCACATTTTTAGCTCTAATAAACATCGCTGCTCTTTGTTGTTCAAATAGGATGGATATCTGTTATGGTTTTTCTGTTCACTCTGTGTTCTGAAAGCCTCCCACACCTCTGAAACCAGCACTTACTCCAGGAAATAGCAGTTTGCATCCCTAGTGTTTGATAGACTTGGATACGTTCATTACTACACCACTACTGCTGCTGCTGAGAGTTGCTGATTCTGGAGGACAGAGACCTTTCCTCAGCAAAACTATGATTCACTGGCAAAACCACATGGATATACACACACACGCGCAAACATACACACAAGTAGCGCTTATCCGCATGCATTTATTTTTTCACTCCTCGGTGCACTTTAATGTGTTGTAAAAATCTCAATGGTATCTCTGGAAGAGTCAGGAAGCATAGTAAAATACAGGTCTCAACACAACTTTGCAGCTGTTGATGAAGCTAGACATAGGAGGCCGAAATGTGTGTGTGTGTGTGTGTGTGTGTGTGTGTGTGTGTGTGTGTGTGTGTGTGTGTGTGCGCGCGCGCCTAGTGAGGAATCCTCCATTTCTCCACCTCCCCCCCGCCTCTCAGCTCGTCAGGTGGGACTGTGATAGGATCCAATTAAGGGAGCTGTAGATAAAATGATGATGAATTGCAGTGGTGCGGTAGACTGACGGACACAAACATACGCACACACTCAAACACACATGCGCCGGCCCGGCAAATGGAAAAAGAAGGAAGCAAAAAGACAAAGAATGAGGGAGCCAAAGAGGAGGTGAGGGAATTAGGGGGAGACAATGACGATGCAACAAATTGATGGAGGAAGTGAAAAGAGGGGAGCGAGAAGAATAAAGAGAGACAGAGGACTAAGCTCAGCACGCAGACTAAAGGGAAACAAACAAATGAGGGAGAAACAGATGGAGACAGGATGTATTTGGAATATAAAAGATGTGCATGTTTGAGAAAGTAATTCTGAAAGAAAAGGAAATCATGAGGCGTGAAAAAGTGAAACTGCTGAGAGTAACTAGAACAGCAGAAGGTGGAAGGACATTTGGGACAATAGGGATTGGTTACAAAGTTGTTCAGCCATGCAGGGCTGGTTTTCAGACATATCTATTCAGCTCAACAGTACTGTACTCACACAGCTGTGTTAACTGTTTAAGGAGCTGTGGCAGTTTAAATGTCGCAAACTCGCTTTGACAAAATAAGTCATTGCAAAACTGGTATGGCAAACTATATATAGCCTTAGTAAAATATCTGCATGCTTACACTCTTAGATATAGGGATAAAGGACAGCCTTCAGTCTTCCTGATCCTTTTGTTCTCCAGTTGCCCGCTGGGTTTTCTCCAGCTTCCTCCTACAGTCCAAAGACATGCATGTTAGGTTAGTTATTGATTTGAAGTTGACTGTAGCTCCAGATTTAAGATACAGAGAGCTCTGAGTTGTTTTTAAGGCTAGAATAGCTTTACAAAATCCAGTCTATTCCCATGTGAGTATAGATTGAATTGATCAGTTGTTCTACGATGATATTCAATTTACAAACTGCAATTACAATTGCAAAGCAAAAGCAGTGCCAATACCCTCTGTTAGTGTTACAATGGCAGTACCAGCATGGCAATCACTGATTTTTCTTAGTCGCAAAGAAGTTGCTGTCCTGTTTTTCTTGTGTGACTGAGGAGTTTCAGGGTACTGCACCAGTGGCAAGCCATCTCATTACTAAA
This sequence comes from Copadichromis virginalis, assembly GCF_057382275.1. Lineage (NCBI taxonomy): Eukaryota > Metazoa > Chordata > Actinopteri > Cichliformes > Cichlidae > Copadichromis > Copadichromis virginalis. The sequence continues at coordinate 13,264,881 of NC_140637.1, forward strand.
GGTACAGCTGATTAATGCACAGGGGCTGAACCAAAACAGAAGCGTTCCCCAGCATAGAACTAAAACAACATGCTGAAAGACAGTAAAAAGGCTCAGCTAAAGTGCACATAACTGGGGAGATCTGTGGCTTTTCCTTCACAACACATAAAGTCATTTGATATATTTTAATAATGAAATATGTCGTGGTACAACTTTCATGAAATTTATAACTTTTAAACACACAGGTGTTGTCTTTGTTCCAGGTGTAAATGTGTGTGGGGTTTGCTTTACTGTGATTGCATAGAAAAAAATGAGAATGGAAACATAAATAGAGAGAATCACCAAACAGAAGATCTATCTGTGATTGAGAACCTGCACTCCGGCTAGCATTGTCTCCAGTATTCTCTGTAGGGATTTTGTGTATATGTATCACAGCTGGCTGTGACTGGGGTAGTAGAGGGTAATAAATCACAGAGAAAATTAGCCAGCAGTAGATGTACACTCATCCATTCAATCTTACTGTCTCTTTGTGCATTATTTAGCCCCTCACCAAACACTGAAACATTGAACTTGCATACTCAAATACATGAGGGACCTGCAGTATGCGTTGGTGCACACTGAAATATTCACAGGAAAACACATGGTAGCGTGCACATTCGCACACAGGTGCAATGCATGCAGGCTGCGAGGATACCTACTGGTTTGTTCATGGGCAAACACACACACACCCACGCATGCACACACAGAGCCTCCCCAGGGGTTTGCAAGCCTAACGTGAAGCAGACATATGGAGATTCTCCACATGATCCTCTTCCTAATCATGTGGAGCAGACAGAGACTGTAGCATCAGCAACAACCAGCAACCTGCTTTACATGATTTATTACACTGACACACATAGGCTATCAAATGTTGTGTGTGTATAGCTGTGTGTATTATCTTCCTGCTATAAGTATATGCATCTGGCACAGTTCTGAGCAGCACAGTAAATTTTGGGAGGATGACAGACTGTGTTCAACTGAATGTTCACGGTCCACAAATTGGGCTAGCCGTAAGAGAGGGGGAGACTTTTCCTAACTTTCACAAACCTGTTATAGAGTGCACAGCTAATACCTTTGCAGTGCAATGTAGTGTAATGATTTCGTCCTGCAGTGGTTTATCGTAAAAATATTTTTGAAATGCAACTAATTTGCTAAGCTAATCACATTTTGGAAAAGTAATGGGTGTGTCCTTCATTCACAGAGGACTGTAAGGAGTGGCAGAGTAGGTGTTTTAGTAGTAGTGATACTGCAGTATGGAAATAAACTGTTTCAACCTAAAAACTTGCGCTGAATATCTCACACAGGTAAAATAGTAAAATATGCTTAAATCAAAAATAAAAGTCCTATATGAGAAAAATTGTCTCGTGATTGCTAATACCATTATATCACTCCATATTACCGTAGTACTTATTGCTTTATATACAGTAGTCAATTTTTCGACAAGTAGTGCCTGGTCTAATCAATAACAATACATGCTATGTTTTAAGTAAGAATATACATGCATATATGTATATGGAATATAATAAAAGATTTTTAAACACTACCTCCTATTTAAAACTGATAAGTATAAAGCACTCCAAAATAAAGTATTTGTATGTAATTAACTTACTGCTTACTTAGTTTGTTCATTTTTGCAGATTATATATTGTTATTTAGATCTCTATATTATTTTAAACCACTTTGGAGGGGTTCAGTAAAAAGAAATGCAAGTAAAGTTTTATTTTTAATCTTTTTCTGATTATTTTTTTGGAGTTAGATCTACTTCACTTACAAAAGTTTCAAATTTAACAAACACCTACTTCTTAATTTTCACATAACTTTAAGTGAGATCCATAATTGGCAGTTGCAGCTCAAGTTATTGTGCTGGATGCAGTGAAAAACAAATTGGATCACTTCTGACTTTCAACTTGAATGAAAACAATAAAGAGGAGAGTTACACTAGACAAAGTTCAGTAAGATGGCAGGGCTTTGTGTAAAACCCCCACTTCAGTAATGAGTAAACCAACAATCTGTAAACCTACTGCACCCATATTGTCACAGGTAAAATAATCTAACATTAAAACACCCAATTGTCCACGCTTAACTAAGAGTAAAGCACTGTGTCATTAAACAAACGGTGCAGTTTAACTGAAAAACACAGCTCCATGGGACTGGCTACTCAACCTCCACAAACCTCCTTGATATGCACCCCTCAGGATCCTACAATAACTATTGTAAACTCCAGGCTATAACAGTTGTCAGCAGGGCATTACTATGATTCTGTGCTCAGTAATATTGTTTTTATTGTAAAAGGTAATGTTCCAAGCAGTGAAAATATTCATCTAGTTGGCAGTTCCTCCCACTTATTATGTTGCTACAAAATAAATTAAACAACATATTGTTTGTTGCCCGAGTATGCCTAAAAAGCTTAGTTTGGCTACATAAAAACACCTTGATAAAGAAAAAATGCACAATGTCTTGTGTTTTGAGGAGAAATACTTTTTAAATAAAGATGACAACTAAACAATTCACTGTACGGATACAAACTTGATTTTATATTGGTAATAGCTATTTTAACCTCAATATATATACAGTACCTCACATATATATATATGCGCACACACACACACACACACATATATATATGAACATACACACATATACCCGTTTTGTTCAGTAATCACACTTTAGTTACAATTATGTCGTTACTTGCAAGACAGTTACCTACACGGCAAGTGGGTCGGAAGAAACCAAAAACATCAAAAGTGTCTTTTCCTTCCTGCACACTTGGGCTACAACAAGCTGATTTCAGTTTATGTGGAGGGAGGACAACAATGGTGGAGGGGTGTTAAACGTTTTGGGAGTGGCTATTTAGATGTTGCTGTTGTTGTTGTTGTTGTTTTTTTATTGCATGAAAAAACAAGCAAACTATGAAAAAAAAGTGCAAACTGGCTCAATGACAGAAAGGACCACGTTATCCTGCTATCACAACAGCAACTATTAGCAAGCATCTGCACAGGTAGCATGCTAACACAAAGCTAGCAAAGAACCCAGCATGATGTTAAACCAATAGTTGTGCCATGAAGTGATTTTCAGTAATTGCCAAAAAACTGTTGGCCATATTTAACCTTTTGTAAATGACTTGTTGGCCGTTAATCTGTCAAACGTATCTTAAAAATATCTCATGAATGATTTAAAGTAATTTTGAGCCAGAAAGAACATTACCACAACATGGACATGGGTAGCCCGACAGCCAGAGCCTTAAAAGTGGACAAAGGCAGTGATGAGCAGTCTTCACTTTCAAGGTCTAAGATATTATCCCTAGTTTCTGTTATAATCCTTAGCTTTTTTCTCCCTTTGAGTTACTGTTTTGGTTACTTTTTCTCAGTGCCTTCTGTGACCTCACTATCTGCATTCAACGGTTTGTCTAAAATGACTTTGTCATTCAGTTTCTTCCTGTTTTATTTTGAAGGTGGCTCTCTTTGCTTTTACATACCTGCTTAGTTCCTTTCCCCACCCTCATTATGGTCTTGACTGAGTTCTCCTGTGCCTTATTATCCATCTTCCTTTAGTGATTATTTAGTCTGTTTTTTCTGCTTCGCTCTTTGTCAGGTTGCTGGGTATAACTGTTGTTCCTGTGTATTCTCTCTCTCTTAAGTAGCCTACATTTACTTTGTTCTTGTTCTGCATGTAATTAGGTCACCATTACATTTGTGATAAAACGTGTTTGCTGACGCTAATTAACTGCACTTCCATGCACACAGTGTTTACAGTAGCCTGTATACCATACGTTCTCTGTGATCTTAATACTGGGGAAATTAGTTGTATCATCCATTAAAGGGGATGCGGTATCTATTTTCTTCAGTGCAAAAGCCAAAATTAAACATATGCAGTTTATTATTATTTGATAATCCCGTATTAAATTGGGTAGAACTGTAAAGGAGGACTTGCTGAGTGTATATGTGTCTGTGTGTGTGTGTGCACTAGTAGTATATTTTTAACACATACTCAGGTATCCTTCAACATGACTAATTACATGAGTGTGACCTGCACATGGACACAGACACACACACATAAATGTGTGCATGTCTTGCTTTTTCTAGCTCTGCCCCTCTCTCCAGCCAGCTGCTCTGTTTCGTTAACATCGGCACTTTTCGGTTCCTCAGACGCTCGCATGCTCCCTTGGTCTCCCTCTCTCTCTCATGCACACACACACACACACACACACACACACACACACACACACACACACACACACACACACACACACACACACACACACAGCCCATATCTATTCATACAATCCATAGAGACATGCAATCCATGGAGACGATTCATGTAGCAAGAGAATAAATGAGTGCAGAAGCAGATAACGAATGAACCTGAGCCAGGCTGGTGTGTTACTGTAATGAGGCCAGGGACGGCTTTGTGCTCACCTTGTACTTTTTACACCTCCTCCCCTTCCCTCTTCTTTTTTCTCCTCTTGTCACCTCCCCTCCCTCCCTTGTCCCCTCTCATCGCCCATCCTCCTCTCTATGCCTCTCTTGTCCCTTATCTCCTCCATGGTTAAACTTCTCTTCCTACCACTGTCCTCTACTAATTTTTTTCTTTTTGCCCCTGTTCTCTCCCTCTTACTCCCCCACCTGTTCTTCTTTTCCTCTACTTGTCAACCCATACTGACTCTCATCGCCTTTCCTCTCTTTATTCTTTGCCTCTACATTGCTGCCCTTGTGTCCTTGTTAATCCCTGCTCTCCGTTGCTAATACCACTCCTCTCACTTTCCCCTTATCTGCTCTTTAGCTTCTCTCCATCCACCTAACTTTCATCTACCACATCCTCTTTTTTCCTCCTCTCCTCTGCTCTCCTCCCTAGGGGGACCTACACTGAGAGTTGTCTCAGGTAGATTAATTACATGCAGTGACATGAAGGAGCTGGCCAGAGGCTTTAGTAATGAGTCTGATTACTCATCTCCAGCAGCTCTGTGCACTCAGGGGAGGAAAGGCGGGACAGTAGGCCAGCAGAGGGGCCTCTCAGTAGGGAAAGAGCAACTTTCACATATGGGGTTCCACCAGTACACCAGTGTTTCTGGCAGCAGCAGTACCACCAATCTGAGATGGAAGAGTCAGCTACATGCTTAAACCTTATCTCATGTTACTTAAATAATCTGACTGTGTACATTTCTTCACATTCCTCGTGAAGCCAAGAATGTGGTTTTGATTTTTTTTTGTAAGAATTATGATCAAATTAATGTGATGTTTTGCCAACAAGTAAAAAACAGTCATTTGGAGGGCAGGTTAACTTCTGACATTCTTTTTTTTTGTTAATCAAGCATTTTGATTTATCTGAGGAAAAACATGTTTATTAGGTTATAAAACCAATTTCTTATTAAGTTATTCTTTTTACTGGTTTTCACTGTGGTGCAGGTTGGTTGCCAGTTCTTCCTTGATGGCAGCCTGCATATAGACAGTGACAATCAAACATTATGTGGCAATAAATTTTGTAGACGAGCCAAGGCGATGTAGTATATTACAACTGATATTGATATTTGGTGATTTAAGTATTTGATATTTTGATGGAGGCATTTTTTAAAAAATTGATTACCTTTAACATTTGATATGTGCAATTATTCATGAGTCTTCTTGTATTACTCATTTACTTTCTGCCCAGCTCAGCTGCTTGTTGCATTTGTGGTGTTCGAAAATGAAATGCATGTTAGCACCAAGGAAGTTGCATTGTGCCCTCTGGTGGATAAACTATGCAACATTCATAACAAAGTTGAAGGGTGTTTCTCACATCTCTTCTGTCCTTTTTAAAAATATATTTTATCGGCTATTATAAATGTTGCTACTGATATATCAGCAAATAGCTAACACAGGCTGATGCATCACCCGGCTTGTATTCTACAGGAAGAACATCATGAAGGATAGAACAAGCATCAGTTTCTGTTGTAGCCCCTCCCATAACCACTGACATCACTGGTTCCAACTTTGATCCCAGTAGTATCGTGACGCAGTGGCAGTTTGTCAGGTTAGGCCACGTAACCACAGAGAAAAGCTGTGACCAGCGTAGCATTGATTTGATTTGATTTACATTCCTCTAACAATGAATCCTAACAACTCCCCTGATTAACGATCTAGTCCAATCAGCAGGCCAAAATATAACTGGTCCACTTATTTTCCATTGTAACACATGTGTCTGTGTACCTGATGACAGTCCCATCAAATTCAGCTCTACTTTATCTTCAGTGTCTAACGAGTAAATATCATTATTTATTTGAGCATGATAACCTCATATTGTAAACATCATATCAGGATTGACATTAGCTTTACAGTGTGGGTGTGTGAGTAATGCTAAATTGCAGTTTTTAAAATGGCAAAATGTGCATAATCGCATTTTGATTTACTAAATTTTATGAACTTCAGCTTTGCAGGCCCTTGGCATACCTGTTGTTTAATGACTTTATTTCTAAAGTGGTTTTAGCTTCCTCCTCTGCTGCTTCTGTCTCTTTGTGTTTCCTCTTCTCCCCTGGCTTCCATCTCCCCTCCTGTCTTATTTTTTCAGCGTTAAATCAGCTTACCATTTTTCTGGGACTCCGGAGCGTCCCCCAGGAAGCGAGTTAGACAGTGGGTGATGCTCAGTGTGACTGGGTGGCACGGTGTCACAATGTGGTTTGTGTCAGCATTTTAAACCATGTGACAGCATGAATAAAGCATGATGTGGCAGGCAGCGGGGTGGGCAGAGACTGACAAGGGAACAAGCCTGCCCAGTGTTTTGGGGAAGGCGGACAAGTCGAAACTCTTAAAGTTTAATGGGGGCCACGCCGCAGAGAGAAGAAAGGTAGTGTGTGGGGATGTGTGTGCGAGTGGGTCGTGTGGTTTCATTGGGTTTCCATAGACAGTCCTTCAACCAGTGGGATGTAATAGTGTTACTAATAAAGTCAACAGCCTACTTCATGCATGGTGCGTCAGGGTCACATTGAACTAGTGGGAAGGGAATATGTTCAGTCAGCCTTTTCTTTGTGACAGAAGTGCTTCTGGTTGAAGCTCTCCTCTCTGGAGCTGTTGACCTCCCAGAATCCTGTGGTTTCATTGGTTCATTGTTCATCACATCATCGTATTGTCTCAATAAAGATCCAGGAATCCCACATTTTTTCTTCTCTGGCTGCTTACAATGTTCCCTTTGATTTTTTTTCCCCCCGTGTTTGTGTTTTTCTTTTTCCTCAACTTGTCCATGTATTTCATCTTTTTCATTAGAAGCATAACTGAAGCTGTGACTACTCTATCAAAGCAAATCTGTTTATTTCAAAGGTTAGTATGTTTGTATGTTATTGATCTTACTCTTTATAAAAGATTGTCTTTGAGAGGTAAATGTAAAGCAGTCATATAACCCCAAAATTCAGTCTTTAGCCTGCCTTAAATGGACACTAGGGAAGTTTGTATCATTGATTGTACAATGTAGTGTTGTGGCCATAGAACAAGGGCGCATTCGCATTTAGTTTGGTTCCCCATAAGCTTTTAATTGCTTTCACTCTGCAGTTCTGTCAGCCTCGGGATGCAAATGTGAATAGTGGGTTGTACAACCAAATCTGGAAAAAGACTAGTGACTTCTGGCAGCTTTCCCCAAGTAGATGAAGTCATAGACAGCGGAACAACTGGAGTAACTGTCTATAAGTGAGCAGAAGAAAAGGAATCTTGTGGCCAGAGATGGAGAAGAAGGACACTAGATATCAAGATCAAGAGCGAAGCCTGGACAAGTGTTTCCTTGATGGAGAGAATTTTGGGGATTAAGAAGGTTTAAAAATGACACTAGCAAAAAAACCTGCTCTTCGCGACAAAACAGCATTTTTATTCTTATTTTAAAACACTCAAGTATCACATTATTATTTCCTTCAACCTCCTCCCCACAGCAAGTATGAGGTCCTGAATTGGAATAAAACAGATGCTAAGAGTAATCCCGGCAGCAATCGCAATTCCAATTGGGGGGGGGGGGGGTTAAGAAAAAGGAGTTTATTAACTTTGTCCAGCAGATGTGAACAACAACAGCAGATCAACTCCACAGTAGTGGAGAAAAGTTCAGTTTGTATCACAAGTTTGTGTGTGTGTGTGTGTGCGCATGTCTCAGGCCCCATTGCCCATACAGCATGCCTGAGCTCCATCTACCAAATCCAGTGTGTCAGTGAGCAAATTGGAAATGCCAATTTCACTTTACACCGCTCCGTATCTTATCTTTCGCTTACCCTCATCCCACCACTTAGCTCATGTGTAAATGAATAAGGTCCTCTCACACACATAGCACTCTTTGATTTCTGGCTGCCTTGCCGTCTTTGACCACCTCTCCTTTTCCGCATCGCCTCTCTCCCTCCCCTCGTCCGCCTGCATTCTTCCATGCCCGTTCAACTGTAACCCATCTGTTTTTTGTTTTTCTCTACGTGCATCCATGAAATATGTCTGTTTTGGCGGATATGGAATTCCGCTCGCGTGCGTTCTTTCGCTCTTTCCCTGCCTGCAACGAGCAAGTCTGGCTGAATCACTATGCAGATGACACTATATCCCACACAATTCTCAATTTGCATTCAATCCATTATAGAAGAACAATTTCTCACGCGTTCCTGGTCTTGTTTTTCTCTTCCCTGCAGTACGACTACGAGGGCAGCGACATCAGCGACCTGCCGGTTGACCTGTCTGTGGTGTGGAATGGAAACTTTGTCATCGACAACCCGTTCAACATTCAAGGTAGAGAGCTTTCTCTTCTCTGTGCTTCTCTGACGCCTCCTCCTTTATTGTCATCTCCCCTTGGGGAAGCATGTAAGCATTGTTACTGCAAGAAAAAAGAAAGAAGACGAATCGGCCCCGCTTGTTTAAGGGCTTGTAATGATTTTCTGCGAAGCAACAACAAGCGTGCGCAGCTGTCCTCCTCCGTAAGAAATCTGCAATTTCATTTTTGACAGACCGTCAGGGAGAAAGGTGAAAGTGTACCAGTGGTTTGGCAAAACACTGTTCACGAATTAGGGATTTAAAAGAAGAAAAGAGGGGCAGAGGGAGTGATTGATGGATAGCGATGATAACAAACAAACATCCCAACGCAGAAATTAATAGGGATGGATGTTAGAGAGGAAGATAAACAAATGGAGAACGCAATAGGCAGAAGAAAGGATGAAGAGGAAGAGCGATGGGTGGATGACAGGTTGATAAATGCGCTACGTAATGGCGGGGTGTGGGTGTGGGGGTGTAGATGTGAGTAAAGGGATTGATAAAGAAAAACAGAAAGCGACATGGAGGGATGGGATTTATTATTTTTAATCGCTATTTGTGCATGAAGTGGAAAACAATTACCAATTCTAAATTCTTTATCAAGTGTAATATATTGGGTGGTAGAGGCTAATGATTTTAGACGTCCCATTACACAAGATAATAAAAGTCTTGCTCTCAAGTGTGTCATACAGTCTTTGGCTGCGGATGCACGTGCAGCCTCAGATGAACGAACCCTCTCTGCTGCTTTCTGTCTCGCGTTTTGTTTTCGCTCTTAAAAAACTGACACCCTTGCACATTTTAATCTGGCAGCCTTTGTGCTGTATCTGACCTCTTTTTGACAGATGTTAGACGTGCCATTCACTTTCAGATGGCTCGGAAATTAGCTGCATATTGGTCACGACCTAATTCTCCTGCCTGTGCCGTGTTTTTTTGTTTAAAATTTCCTCTTTTAAGGTTTTCCGCCTGTGCCGAGACATCCTCCTCGGGGATTAAACCTGCTGCGTTTGGCACGTGCGGCGCAATATTGTAGCTGTCGCGATGAACTAAATGATCGCATTTTTATCCAATCAGCTTGATGGAGTCATTGCTGTAATTTTTAACTGTAGATTTAATGACTTTTTAACTGTGAAGAGTGTCAAGGAAGCAATACAGACCCACATTTATCAGAGAATCTGCAGGTGCTGCTCTTTGAGCAATGAGCTACTCCATCAAATAATAAAGATTGTTGAGACATCCATATTCTGAAGAAACAATGTAATAATGACATTTGCTACCACTAACAGTCACTACAGCAATAAAATTAAGATGAGGTCTCAAACACAGTAGGAGTTTGGACCATATAGTATTAACCGATGTATGTTTATGCCAAATCTGACCTAAATTAACTGTACTGGTAATCACCAAAATAATTTGTTATGTTTGTATCGTGGTTAATCCACCAGTATGAGCACACTCTTTAACTGAAATTACATTTTGAATGCTAAAATATAATTACTGTTGTTATCCATGGATTTTCAAATTTCACCGTTTTACAACAAAGCGGGGAAAAAAATTGTAAAATAGTAAAGCACATTATTATTTTTTTTTTAATTGCGATGCCAAATTACAGTTTTTTACTTCCATTCCTGAATGAAAATTTAGTTTTAGTTGTTGAACACTATGCTTGATTAATTTCTTTTTTACTTCGCTGTGCCGGCTCAAATTTTGGGTATAAATTCAGATTATTTGCTTAATGACTTTTAGTTTTACACAAGTTTTTGACATTTTTAAGCATTGGACATGAGTTTTTTTTAGGAATTTACAGTAATATATGTATCCTAAAGGCTGATAGTAAATCCAGCATTGAATAGGTAACAGGTAACACAAAACTCTGATGGTTCTGTGTTTGTGCAAGGCCACAGTGTTAGCATGTTTGTGTGTATTTAAGATTTGTCAAACTATCAAAGTTTTGTGTTTGTGTTACCTGTTACCTTTGGGTATTCACCGCTGGAGTTGCATGATTTTGGGAAGGTTATAGGTGAAATATTTGATTGCGTGTGCTGCCTGACATTTGACTCTTAATGTATTGTAAATGTTTTTAAGCCACAATTATATAATTGCATAGATGCTAAAATGGATCTGGTATGCTTTTTGTTGTTTCTGTCATATACTAGTGCATTTGTATATTAATATGAATATTTGTATATTAATATGAAGTTTACTGGAAGTGAAAAGTGTGATGTGATCCAAGCAAGGTATTGAAGCAACAGGGAGGGCTGCAGCCTTCTTTCCAATAAAGTCTATTCAAGAACTTAGAAGAAGGTAGGAGTGCACTGAGGCTCCAACCAAGTACAGAAACATACTTTTCAGGAGATGGACATCGTTGTAAGGCCTTTTTTAATAATAATGCATACTTTATTGATCCCAGTGGGGAAAATACTCTCTCTGCATCTAACCCATTCACTGAAGAAGTGAGCAGCCACCAATCAGGCGCCTGGGGGGCAGTGTGTAGGGACGGTACCTTGCTCAGGGGTACATCAGGGTAGCCGTTTAGTGGATTCAAACCCTCGACTTTCCGATCATGGGGTGACCACACGACCTACTGAGCTATCCCTGCCCCATATTGATTGATCTTGGGAATTATTCGTATAACATATACTGTGATAATTGAAGCTACAGGATTTCTGATTGTCACAAGCCTGAATTTGATTAGTTATAAAGTAGACTACAGAATTTAGTGGGTTTTTTTTGTTTTTTTTTACTTTTTGAATTAAATTACAAAACAATGAACTTCACCATGTTCTAATTGTTTCAGATGTGTTAGTACAGCATATGCTTACACTGGTAGATGCTCACGTGGATTTAAAGCCGGTTGGCTTTACATGAGCATGAGTTGAGGGGCTCTGGTAAAGCTCACTGTAACACAAAGATAATTAGAACTGTGCCTCATGCAAAGCAACTCTAGTTGAGTCTAAGAGTAAATGGACTGGTTATTATTTTTCAACTCTGCTTAACAGCTTTACACAGCGTCTCTCATTCACACAAGCACTTTTTTACCCCAAGGATACTTTGGCATGCAGACTGGAGCTGCCAGGGAACAAACTACTAACCTCCTGATTAGATGCCCTACTCTTCCTCCTGAGCCAGCCTCAGCCACCCACAGTAAAAAGATGATGCTGGAAATTAGTATGACAGATCCTCTCTTAGAAATATTGTTTTATTCCATTTTTTTTTTCTAGGCAGCTGTTGCTGTTTGGATTTGAAAGGCCTCGGTAATAAACTGTGGAGAGATTAAAATACTTGCAGGTTCTTTGGTACACAGTGTTTCTGTTGTCTTAAATCAAATCTGCTTGTGTGTTTCCTTTCACTGCATCATTCAGCAGTGGATGACAATGAAGAAGTCCAGCTTCACATAAACCAGCGTGTGCGGTTAAATTCAGTGGGTAACAAGGCCAGCGGGCAAGTAGCCGGATGGAGATCCCTAATGCAGTTAGCAAAAAGTCCATTTCTCGAAGGCTAAATTCTGTTTTCTGTCAGTCAAAAGACAAACTTTTAAAGATGATTAATATAATGTAATATAACTTCTTAGAGTGCTGCAGGGAGCTGGTGCTTTTTTTAGCCCTGGTTTACAGTTTTCAACTGAGGTCTATAGTGCAAAAAGCATGATCCACAACGCCACAGCAAGAGGAAGAAATACACAAGTTTGAAATCAACTAGAGTGGTGGGAAATATATACAATTATAGAAAGGACTGAAATGTAACATTGCTTTTACTATTTAAGGGTTAGAATCTCTGCTTTTGTTACATAATCCATTATTAGCTTTAATTCCCACATTTCCTCACAGCTCATGGTTGATTCTTTGAAAATAAACACTTCACAGGTGTAAGCTGTGAAGAATTTGGAGGGGGGAGGGGGTCATTTTTGCAAATTATGAACATAGCACATTTTTTCTCTTTTTTTTTTTAACAAGTTTCTACAGGTTTAACCTGGAATAAAACTCATAATAGGGTTTCTGACATCCAATTATTCAGCTTTGACGATATGGCAAACATTATCCAGGTAACTCTTGTGAATCGGGCCCCAGGGACTGTGTGCCACAGCGAGTACTTTGCATAACACGGAGTGGCGTTTTTCTCCGAGAGTGTGAAATCCAAGGATCTGCGACGCGGTGTATATGTCAGTGTGAACTCGACACAAATGTTCCTGTTGTTGCGACTTCGAGGTGGTGGTGCCTGGCGAGAATCCGTGCAGGCAGGCATCCAAAGGTAGCGGTTTGCTCTTCAAACACAACACAAACATCAGCACGCTTCTTAAAAGCGTGCTTTCTAAATCCGTCCTCATTCATGCAGTCTTCATAAAGGCGTTCTCCTCCTTTTTTTCCCTTCTTCTTCTCTCCATCCTCTAATAATCCCTCCCAGTTCCATCCCCGTCTCCCTCTTCCTGAATCAGAGCCGTGTCATTCGTCTGAGGCAGAGCCGCTCGGCGCCGGCCCAGATTTGCCCCGGTGTAAAGTGGAGATGTTAATGTTAATTAAATCATTCATTTGGTTCAGATTAATTAGCGTCGCGCTACTTTTAAGACGAGCCGTAGCTAATCAGATTAGGCCGAGCCGAGGGCCGAGGCGGGCAGATGGATACGGAAGAGGCTCGCTTTGAAGTCCGGCTGCTGTCTGTCTGACAGAGAGTAGAAGGCGGGAAGAGCTTGTTACATGTTCTCGTGCTCCCCCCCCCCCCCCCCCATCTCTGTTTTTCCACTTCATCTGTTTAACTGGTGTGACGGCAAACAAACCTGCCGGCAGGTTTTGACAATGTTGCAGCGACTGAGATAATTATGATGCTGATAAGCAGATGACAAAACAGAAGTAAAAGAAAACCAAAAAAACATTTCTGGTACGTTCAGCTGTCTTGTTTGCATGGACTCTCACACTCTCTGTTGAATAAGGTCTCTCTCTGTCTCTCATTTCCTCTCCCTTTTTTGGCTCGCTGTGTTCTCTCTGATTCTCTCGGCCTCGCGGGGCCCCACACCATCTTTAAATTCATAACAATCCTTGTTGCTGTTTTGTTAACAAGCACAGCTAAAATTTATCCTCCTCCCTGCTTCCTTTCATCTCCCTCTCCTCCAACTTCTTAGGTGTTTGAGGTTTTAATTTATTTATTTATCTATTTATTTATTCAGTTTTACTTTTAATGACTTTTTTCCCCACTCTGCAGAGTTTGGGGAGGAATGTGTTGTTGTTTTTTTTAACACAACAAATTATCAATTCCCTATTGGCGTTTGAAGACATTACCTGTTGAATTAATTTCTGTGATATCCCTCTTGGTGGCTTGTTAATTTTTTTCCCTCCATTTATCTGCGGAAACAGTTATTTTCTCATTGGCACAGCCTCGGAGTGGTAATAATCACCTACTGAAGGTTTTAGGTGTTGTGTGGGTGATTAACATTCATTTATGCTGTTCCTTTGCTCTTTCTCTTCCTCATACACAGAAACTCCTGATTGCTTTTTTTTTTCTTGCCACTGCTGCTTTCTTTCAAATGAACAACTTAAAAAACTTTCTGTTCATCAAATATTTCATGAACATCATGCTGAATATAACGTTTCTCAAAATTTGAAACATGACAGATAGCCTGCTCAATAAGATAAATGTAGGGTCCTGGAATACATAAACGAAGCATTTATTTATTGTTTTTGGAAGTCTGCTGGAGTGCTTTCTCCTTAAATTAAAAAATTAGGTAAAGACTGCCTTTGCTAAATGAAAAATTTGGCAGTGGTTAGTTAGCTTAGCCTAGCATAAAAGCCTGTAAATCGGGCTGTGAGCTAGCTTGGCGCTAAAAGATATTTTTCTATTAATTTAAACAAGCTAAAATTGTTAGTCAATGCTTTTTGTTTTTTTTAGCCACATGGTGCAAATCACAAGTGTTACACACCAGCCTGGGGGGGGGGGGGCTGGAGTGCAACACAAGAAAAATAATAAAAAGTAGTAAATCACACAGCCACAGCTTTACAATGACTAGTCATTTTATTAACTTGACAGGTAGCGAGCATCAGGGTGGGCATGGCCAAAACAACAAACAAAATACACTGGAAATGAATCAGAACTAACTTGCCTATAGTGAATCAACCCGATTCGGGTTGATTCAAAAGTTTCGGGTAGAAGGTTGTAAAAGAAACGGCTTCCCACCCCTACAGCTACCATGTCCAGATACGACTCTCTAAACTGTTTTTACTGCAGCTCAGCTCTGTCACACGCCACAAGGGCCCCAAACGCGCAGCTCACTGGAAACAGGAAGTAGTAGGAGAGGCTGCCGGCCCAGTCAGGTCCCAATTTGTAGCTGGCCTCATTCCCTCTTCCAGTAACAGCACCACACAGCACCAATGACCTGGGTCATAACACAAGCAACTGTATGTTAAAAATAAAAAGGAGTTTTGGCAGTTTGCTGGTCTGGAGCATTGTGGTGTGCGTTACCATCAGCAATCATCTGAAAGAAGCAATTGTTGCTGCAGTCTGAAAAGGGTTATGCGTTCATTCATCAAACATTGTAAACATCCAAGAAAAATGTCCAAAATCCCAAATCCACCTCCCATGCAGTGCGCAGCTCAGAGAAACTAAAAAAAAAAATATCTCAGACTATACAGGCCTTAGAATTTAGATTTTAATATCCAAGACAGCACAATTAGAAAAAGAACTAAAAGTCTAGCTTTTCTGGAGGGTTTCCAAGATAAAGACCATGTCACCATGGCTTAACTTTGCAAAATTGCATTTGAAAAAGCCAAAGGCCTTTTAGAACAACGTCCATTGGACAGGCGAGAGCAAAGTGGAGATATTTGGCCTGAATACTCAAACACAGCACATCAGCACAAACAGCTCATACCCTCTGTCAAGCTCGGTGGTGTTCTGCAGCCACAGAACCTGGGCACCTTGCAGCTGCTGAGTTGACCATAAACCCTCTGTTCACAGTATTCTCGTGTCAGATGTTAAGCCATCTGTCTGACAGTTACACTTACCTAAAGTAGGTCATGCAACAGGATAATGATCTCAAACACATGAGCAAAAATGACAACAGAACATCATTTTCACACTGATTTTGGAAACGGGGTGACTAGCATGCCATTTGTGTAAACCTTTACATGCCATAGCCATAAATTAATTCCTACCAAGCAAAGGTAGCCATTATTATGACTGTTGTTCACCCCTTTGACCATAATTTTATCCTTCACAGCAACTGCTTTACAATAATGTTTGATTACAGCTCAAATCCTATTGCATATGTTTCTGTCTCTCCACCAGCTCACCTGTACAAGTGCAGGGCATTGCGGGACAGCTGTGGTATGTGCCTGAAGGCCAACCCCAGGTTTGAGTGCGGTTGGTGTGTTCAGGACAGGAAGTGTTCCCTCAGGCAGGAGTGCACCGGAGGAGGCAATTCCCACCTCCCCCTCCAGCTGGCAGAAGGTGGAGGGTGGATGCACGCCACATCTGGAAACAGCCGCTGCACCCACCCCAAGATCACCAAGGTAAGTAAGTGTGTCTGCCTGTTAAGGCTGCACACTTAAAAGTTGGTACCACCCACTGTGAACATGACCGGCTTTGAGATATACAGATAGTGTATGTGTGAGAGAGCATGCTAGGATACTTTCAGATGCTTGTACGGCTGTTCTGTGTGTAGCTGCTTTTTGACAGTTGTCACTTTGTACTTGACTGTGGAGTACTGGGTCATTTAGCATTTTGTAGTGTAGAATGTGAGAGTAAATGGCATCTATTACTCTACAGGTGTCTGATCCACTCTGTGTGAGTAACACACATAATTAAAAACATTCAGCCTTTTTTTTTTTTTGACACCCTCCCACACAAATGCATCAAAACTGAAATAAAATGCAACACACTCAGACTCATTGGTCACATTTTCTACAGTTAATGTGAAAAAGTTTCCAGGTTCATGGAAAGACAGGAATGAGCTTGGTGACCTTTCACATGAGTCTGAGTGTGCTCCAAATAACAGAAACATTTTTAATATAACTAACTAACAATGATGCTGCATTGGAAATTAATAGAAACCACCTCTGATGATTTTTTTCCTTAATAAAGAAGTGAGTTCTTTAAACTGGTTGAGTTGTGGTCTCGTATCACAGCACCTTAATTGAGGAGAATTTTAAGCGTGATAAAATGATTTAGCCCTCATTTTTGAATTTTCATTGTGTAGCAGTGTTTTAATGAATCTAATATATAAATAATACATTATAGCTTAAAAAGGACGCAAGTTTGTGTTTTTTAAATAATCTTTGAACTCACCTGTTTTTGCAGCTGTTTTTGGATTAAATGGACAAATTTGCTGCGTTTATTTTTTTTTCAAAAAAGCTTGATTTTTCCGATTTTTCCGATCTGAATAAACAGATCTGACCAGTCAGACCGCTGCAATTTACAGGTGTGCTGTGGCTCAAGACATTCCCGTGCTAAATATACAATGATATGGCAATAGTAAAATAATACTAGTTTAGATACAGAGGTAGACGTCGCTCTGGGTCTCTGAAAGGATCTCTCCACTTCCTGAGATGTGGTCTCTCAGCACGTTCTCACTCCCGAGGCGTAATACAGTGACATTTTGTCAAGTCCCGCGGCGTTCCTGAGGAACGCGAAAGGTGACCGTCCACGTTCTTATGCCACACGCCGGGTTATGGGACTATGGGACATCTAGTTTTTTTCTTCTTTTCTAGAACTCTGATTTTTTTCTCAGAATTCTGTAAAAGAAGAAAAAAAAAAAGACGTTCCCACTTTTATTTCCAGTGACCCTAATCCTCTTCTGTATTCATTCCAAGCAGTTTCCTGTTTCCTGATTTTTCTGATTTCGTAATATATGAACGTGTCAGGTGCCCAGAAGTGTAACATATCAACGGTTTGTCACTTAGCGTAAAATGTTTTACGCTTTGGGAGTGAGAAAGTGTTGGGTCCCTGCCTCAAACTAATTTTTTCACCCTGTGTTTCTTGGGGATGATATTATTCAGAAAAAAAAAACCCCACAACGTTTTTGATGTGTGTATACGTTACACAACAAGTTTGCATTGGAAAAATCCAGAATTTTGTGTTGTTTGCAACGCACTCGGTCTTTAATGATCTTCAATCCATTAGAATTACAAGTACTTATTTCACTTTTTTTTAAAATAAAGTTATAGAATTAAAGACAAAAGCTTCTGAGGGGAGGAACTGTGGAAACTACACTTTTGACTCATTGATGGTCATAATGCTTTTTGTCAAAGCAGCAGCAGAGAGATCTGTATTTTCTCACGTTATTTCCTGAGGTGTACAGTAGGCGAAAAAACATTTACTAAAACTTTTATCTTTCACTTGCTGTTTGAACTGAAATGTAACTCTGCTCTGAAGATAATTAAGTCCACTGATTCCACCGATGCAAATGTGAGACTTCAAAGTAAGTAAGGATAAGCACATGCAGTGCTGCACGAGACATCACTGGAAAGACAAAGGGTGAGAAGCCTCCAATGCCAACCAGCCGCAACCAGCGACAGCCAAAAGAAAGTCTTCTGATCGAAACTGCCTCCAAGTGATATACAGTTTCTAAAATCGCCTGCGAAGAAAAGCAGCGCGGCTTCTTTGAGCATAATCTTGTCAACTCGTGAAGACAGTCGTGTCACCTGTGGAGATCCAAGGCACGGCAAACTTTGATAGGCCGTTGCGTCAGCTCCCTTTGTTGAAGCCCCTGTGGTCACGAAAGCCCTACGTGTCCTGAACCCAGAATGAAAGCTGCTCCATTTTAATGTGTTGCTATTAAAACGCACACATGATGGGACCTTGCGCCTGCCCTTGGCACAGAAATGGTGTTATTACTCACTATTACATCAAACCGCTACTCCAGGAAGAGAGAGCGCGAGAGAGCCACGTAAAACTTTGTTTGGCTTTTCTATTTTTTTCTTTTTTTTCTTTTTTTAAACAGTCTTTTAGTTATGGTGCTTTTTGTATGCCGCTGTCGTTACATGTAGTATTGAGGAGGTCTGGTTAATATGCGTCTTATCTTTTAATTTTGACAAAAGTCATGAATTTTCTGTGCGAAACTCAAATGGCTATGAAGTACAAATGAAACTGGTGACACTTTCTTGATATCAGTTGTTAAATCTTTGTCCCCTAACTCATTATCATCCATTATCTATGTGCATATGTTTTCAGAGACGTGAGGCTTATTAAAGTCTCAGTTCGCGGAACGTTTCAGTTTTTATAGTATGATTCATTCACAACTCGGTCTGACTTTAATAGTAACAATTGGTGTGTTCAGACATCATTAGTGCTGTGTGGATGTATTCTTCCGTCTGTATTTGAGTCAGCCTGTTTGTGAATGCGGACGCTTACAGCATGTTTGTTTTATGTTGCCATAAATGTGAAGGAGAGGGTGTGTGAGTGATGTGTTTTCATATTATGGTAATGGTCCAGGTTGTGTGAAACAGACTAATGAATGTCTAACAAGATATAAAAGTAGAAACTTTTATATCTCGCTGTTATTTCTGTGATAAGGAAAGAGAGGGAGACAATATCAGATGTCTTTATTTCTCTTCACTCACACAAGCTTTCTGCCTGTAGCAGATATTACTTTTAACATGGGTGATAACTTTAGAGTCTCTGTTTTTTTTGTTTTGTTTTTTTTTCAGGTGTATCTGTTATTGTAATTCCTACTTCTGCTCAGTGAAAGTCATTTTGTTGACTTGAATAGTGTAATTAACACATTGGCAAAAAGTGGCTCACTAGCTAAACCGTGCAGTGTTGAATATATGACAGTTGATTGTTACATTTGTCAGTGAAAATAGGCTATGTGGACAGGCCGTTCTTACTTGAAGCTTCAATAAATAGAGGATTTAAGTTTTTGGTCATAATAATTTTAATGTCAAACAGGTTCATTGGTCTCTACTCAGTTCAATTCAGTTTTATTTATACAGCACCGAATCACAACAACATTTGCCTCAAGGCGCTTTATATTGTAGACCCTACAATAATACATACAGGGAGTGCAGAATTATTAGGCAAATGAGTATTTTGTCCACATCATCCTCTTCATGCATGTTGTCTTACTCCAAGCTGTATAGGCTCGAAAGCCTACTACCAATTAAGCATATTAGGTGATGTGCATCCCTGTAATGAGAAGGGGTGTGGTCTAATGACATCAACACCCTATATCAGGTGTGCATAATTATTAGGCAACGTCCTTTCCTTTGGCAAAATGGGTCAAAAGAAGGACTTGACAGGCACAGAAAAGTCAAAAATAGTGAGATATCTTGCAGAGGGATGCAGCAGTCTCAAAATTGCAAAGCTTCTGAAGAGTGATCATCGAACAATCAAGCGTTTCATTCAAAATAGTCAACAGGGTCGCAAGGAGCGTGTGGAAAAACCAAGGCACAAAATAACTGCCCATGAACTGAGAAAAGTCAAGCGTGCAGCTGCCAAGATGCCACTTGCCACCAGTTTGGCCATATTTCAGAGCTGCAACATCACTGGAGTGCCCAAAAGCACAAGGTGTGCAATACTCAGAGACATGGCCAAGGTAAGAAAGGCTGAAAGACGACCACCACTGAACAAGACACACAAGCTGAAACGTCAAGACTGGGCCAAGAAATATCTCAAGACTGATTTTTCTAAGATTTTATGGACTGATGAAATGAGAGTGAGTCTTGATGGGCCAGATGGATGGGCCCGTGGCTGGATTGGTAAAGGGCAGAGAGCTCCAGTCCGACTCAGACGCCAGCAATGTGGAGGTGGAGTACTGGTTTGGGCTGGTATCATCAAAGATGAGCTTGTGGGGCCTTTTCGGGTTGAGGATGGAGTCAAGCTCAACTCCCAGTCCTACTTCCAGTTTCTGGAAGACACCTTCTTCAAGCAGTGGTACAGGAAGAAGTCTGCATCCTTCAAGAAAAACATGATTTTCATGCAGGACAATGCTGCATCACACGCGTCCAAGTACTCCACAGCGTGGCTGGCAAGAAAGGGTATAAAAGAAGAAAAACTAATGACATGGCCTCCTTGTTCACCTGATCTGAACCCCATTGAGAACCTGTGGTCCATCATCAAATGTGAGATTTACCAGGAGTGAAAACAGTACACCTCTCTGAACAGTGTCTGGGAGGCTGTGGTTGCTGCTGCACGCAATGTTGATGGTGAACAGATCAAAACACTGACAGAATCCATGGATGGCAGGCTTTTGAGTGTCCTTGCAAAGAAAGGTGGCTATATTGGTCGTTGATTTGTTTTTGTTTTGTTTTTGAATGTCAGAAATGTATATTTGTGAATGTGGAGATGTTATATTGGTTTCACTGGTAAAAATAAATAATTGAAATGGGTATATATTTGTTTTTTGTTAAGTTGCCTAATAATTATGCACAGTAATAGTCACCTGCACACACAGATATCCCCCTAAAATAGCTAAAACTAAAAACAAACTAAAAACTACTTCCAAAAACATTCAGCTTTGATATTAATGAGTTTTTTGGGTTCATTGAGAACATGGTTGTTGTTCAATAATAAAATTATTCCTCAAAAATACAACTTGCGTAATAATTCTGCACTCCCTATACAGAGAAAAACCCAACAATCCCAAAGATGAGCAACGACTTTGGCAACAGTAGGAAGGACAAACTCCCTTTTAACAGAAAGAAACCTCCGGCACAACCAGGCTCGGGGGGGTGGGGCAGCCATCTGCTACAACCGGTTGGGGTGAGAGAAGGAAGACAGAACAAAAGACATGCTGTGGAAGTATGATTCAATGGAGAGAGGTCTATTAACACATAGTGATTGAGAAAGGTGACTGAAGAAGAAATGCTCAGTGCATCATGAGAATCCCCCGGCAGCCTACACCTATTGCAGCATAACTAAGGATAACACTATGACGTTTTTGTGATCACTGTCCTTTTATTTAGCTGTTTTCAGCCGGAGGTGACAAGAAAAAATACATTAATAACATCAAAGTCAAAGTAAACTTCTTATTGTCATCTCTGCTATATCCAGTGCAGCATATAGAGAGACGAGACGACAAGGCTCCGGTTACATCAGTGCAACAAAACCTAATAAATAGACATAAAGGAAGTAAGAAAATATATATTTTCTTTGCAATACAACATGAAGCTCATTAGATTAGAACAGTGATGGTCTGTGCAAAAAGCCGTGCTTAGCTCCGTCTCTTGTTTTCTCTTCTGGTCTGGCAAAATACTTTGTTGCATCTGTTTACATTCTCTTGCTGGAACTGCAAGATCTCAAAAAAGACAACAAGCATGGCCGGCATGACAGCATGTATTCTGCGATGTCCCAGATCACCGAAGGGCGAGATTACACGGCAAACCCAATCTGATCCAATGACCCCGTAACAGTTAGTTAAGTCTAATCTTAAAATTAAGATTCGATTTTTGACTCAACAGTGGCTCAGTTTTGTATTTGTCGAGGTGGGAATTTCAAAAAATAGCCAAGATATTAAAGGGTTAAATTGGACACACAGCAAAAGCTGCGTTTTAAACTTTCAAAGCTTCACGAACTTCATGCAGTTGTGGGTTAAAAAGAGGTTTTTATATGTTTGCATTTTAATGCAAAGCAGTTTCTTAGTGTCTGTGATTATAAACACTAATGTTGTCACACTGTCATTTTAAAATAACACTTTATTGTCGAAATCAGTCTTTCCAAACCAACACTGCTTTCACTATTTACGGCAGGTGTTTTGGTGCATCTTCATAGTACCACCAGGTAAGTGTTCAAAGTCTCTCAATATAAAGGTGATGCCCCTGAAAATAAAAGCCTTTTAATGTTATTGTGATCTGAATCTGAACACAATTCATATTCTCTTTGAAAGCGCTGAACAATGATAAATGTTTCAATAACATTTGTCTCAGACAGTTTAGTTAGCAGAACTCTCGAACCATTTTCTGACCACATAAATACCTTTCCCAGTTTCTATCTGCCCTTCCATGGCTCCCATGTGCTATTGGTTACCATTCAGTCCACAGCAGGATTGTGCCCGCAAATAAAATGTTTGTAGATGCCGGATGACAGACTACGAGGAAACCACTGCTGTAATACTGATGATTTGATGTGGCTACACTGTGGTTAGGCCTGTAATATAAAAGGTCACATCACCACAGAGTGATGCCCCAGTACTTTACCACCAAGTGATTCCCGCTCAGTGGTACTTAAAAGAAGTGGCCAAGCAAAAGAAGAAAAATGTGCAATAAGATTTAGTAGATTGTTTTCCATCCATGTTACAGTATATAATATGTTATATGACCAACAGTGCAATATAATGGTCTAATGCAATGGTTCTTTACTAGCTGTGATGCTTTTCATCATTGTCAAAACTCAAATTCCACATTCCCATTCAAAGCTGCCACTCAGAGTCAGAGAAAATTCAAACAGTATGAAACAATGTCAGACTGCATAATGGGGACATAGCAAAGCTGTTCAGATTGAATGTTAGACTATTAGCTGACCAACTCCAGCATTCAGTGGTTAGTGGTTAGAAGCTGGCAGACTCTATGTTTTAGTAGTATGCATCCTCTAGTGTTTGTGTTCCTCGATCTCAGTCAAACCTCAGTCTGGTTTCTCATGTGGAACAATTACATCTGCTAGTCTTTTGCAGTTATGACTTAAGGCTTGTGTGTTACAGCACAAATGTAGTTCTGTTATATCAGATTACTTTCTTAAAGAATCCAAAACGCCTGAGGTCCGTTTTCAACTTCGGGGTGTCTGTGCTTTACATAACCCAGGGACCGGTGGTTATGTGCCTCTGAATGTAGTCGTGTTGTGTCAAATCACTGCAAACATGAGTCCAAATCTGCCTGAGGTCCCATTTCCACACTGTGGCGTCTCTGCATGCCCAGAGGCTCACTGAGCACTGGTTATCATTTTATGTGTTGCCACACTTTTATACTTTCAAGATATTTTCAGAGCTTCCAATAGAAATTCATTCTTCCATGTCAGAGGAAATTTTTATAAAAGTGGACAACTAAATAAATATAAGATCCACTGCATTCTTTCATTTATACTAGCTTAAAGGTATAGTACTCATATACATATCCTAATATAGTTCATCTGAGGCAAAACTCCTGAACTTACTGAAGTCTGTTCTATGAAGCACCTATGGTCCCAGTCACACAGCCGTAGAGACCAGTCGTGACCATCTGGCAACTACCAGTTGCTAGGGTAGAATCTCTTTTCCCAGAACGATTGGCAGGTGGTTACTGGCAATTGCTATGAATTAATGGCTAAAGACAGGCTTAGAGACCAGACTCTAAGTGACTCCACGGGAAGTGCAACTTGCAACTGATTTCACCTAGCAACAACCAGCAACGACTTGCCAACCAGTTGGGGAATATAGTTTTCCCTAACAGCGAGACTTTCCCAGCTTGTCGCCAAACCCTCTCTAGGCCGGTGCGACAGAGGCCTATGGTAGAATATAAGTCATGGAACAATCGGTCCAATATTGGTCCACTGCTTTACATACAGCTGGTTATACCAGTTTCGTGGCTTTGTTGATGTTTTCCTTTCTGAGGAACTCATCAAGCTCAGTGTATGCAGATTCCCTAACACTCTCTCCTAACTCCAAGACGAGTTGGGTTAAAGTTTCACTTAAGTTCTCGTCACTATCAGTGCCTTTACTAATAAAGCTACACATGGAAACATAGAAACATATATACATATTAGCCTCTACAAGATACAGCTACACTATTGTGGTTGCAAATTGTTCAGAATCGGTGCATAAGCTGCTGTGATTTGCTCTATCTCTAACCCCCTCTGCGTCTCTTACTCAAGTCCGTACTCTAGTACTGTGAATGTCTGTCCACCTTCACTTTAGGTGTTATTACATATAAAAGCTGTATTTTAGAGGAATTCAGACAAACAGATAGAAAATTCTGGGGGAACACCACTTTCTTGGATACTATTAGTTAAAATTATGTTCCCATGCAAGGTTTTTGCCATGGCCATTATGACCATTATGTGTGTTTACGGTGTCATAGTATATGGCCCCATAGTCATCACTGGTCCCTTTCTGAATACCACCCCCACATAATGGTGGAAATCCCTTTAAAAGCACTCTTCTTTCTTTCTCTCTGTTGCTTCTCTGTCTGTGGCCCTGCCAGTGTTTATATCCCAGGGCTGGGTGGCTAGCTGATATTGTGTTTTGTGGTATCATAGCTCCATTCTTCCAAAACCATCTGAAGGCCCATTTCCACACCCCGGCATCTGTTGTCCATATCATACCCTGGAGCTTGATGGCTACTCACTCTGGTCAGTGTTTACCAGCTCTCGTGTTTGTGGTGCCGAGGCTCCGCTGGCGCCTGAGGTTCCAGCATGAGTAAGCTTCCAAATAGTAAGCAGCGAGAATATTCTCTTTCTTACTCCCTCAGTTTACTTTTTTTTTCTTTCTCGCAGCATGTAGAGGATCCATTTACAAACCCAAACATGCAATCATCCCGTTTCTGGTCATCATAAAGATGCATTCTGTCAATGCAATGTTTATTTCTCTAAAACACGGGATCTCAGTTGCAACAAATGTATGTTTTTTGGTGATGGTGTGTTTACGCATTGTGAATATGTGTCTTTATATTATAGAATAACACTGCCAATGGTATTGTGATTTTTCCTTTTGGTTCCAAAGTGTGGCTTGCCTGCTTATCTTTCATCTGTTAGCTTTAATTTAAAAGAGTCAATAGGTAATTAAATTAGCTTAAAAAAAAAGATGAAAGGCTTTTAAAATGTTGGGGGAAAGCCAGAATGTGATAAGTTAAAAATCATATGCAAAACTTTAAATGTTTCTAGTTAAAAAAAGAGTATGTCAGATTTTAAAACTAAGAGATCGACACAAGCAACACATGTTAAAGAAAGAAACGATTAAAGAAAAACGATTACAGGTCACCAGAGAACTTCAATCTATACATCTAAA
This sequence comes from Copadichromis virginalis, assembly GCF_057382275.1. Lineage (NCBI taxonomy): Eukaryota > Metazoa > Chordata > Actinopteri > Cichliformes > Cichlidae > Copadichromis > Copadichromis virginalis. Next base: position 13,290,516 of record NC_140637.1, read on the forward strand.
AACCACAAACCAGGCGAGAAATTTGGGTGTAGTGATGATGCAGACCTAAACTTAGAAAAACACATTAAGACAATAACAAAGTCAGCTTACTATCACCTCAAGAATATATCAAGGATAAAAGATCTGATGTCTCAACAGGACCTGGAAAAACTAGTCCATGCATTCATCTTTAGTAGGCTTGATTACTGTAACAGCATCTTTACAGGTCTACCTAAAAAATCAGTCAGACAACTACAGCTCATTCAGAACTCTGCTGCTCGAGTCCTCACTAAGACCAAAAAAGTGGACCACATCAGTCCAGCTCTGAGGTCTTTACACTGGCTGCCTGTCCGTCAGAGGATAGACTTTAAAGTTCTGATGCTGGCCTATAAAGCTCTGAATGGTTTAGGACCAAAATACATCAATGACCTCCTGACCCAGTATGAACCATCCAGATCCCTCAGGTCATCTGGATCCGGTCTTTTATCAGTTCCCAGAGTCAGAACCAGACACGGAGAAGCTGCATTCAGCTTTTATGCTCCTTATATCTGGAACAAACTCCCAGAAAGCCTCAGATCAGCTGAAACACTCAGTTTATTTAAATCCAGGTTGAAGACTCACCTGTTCTCAGCTGCATTTGAATAAAGCACCAAATCCACACTTTAAGCTTAAATTTCAAAACTTACATTTAACTACTGATTTTATCTATTTCTGATTTTATCTGTTTTGATTTTATATACTGTTGTTTGTTTGTTTGTTAATTAGTTAGTTAGTTTATTTGCTAGTTTATCATGCTTTTTATTTGTTCTTGTTTCTAATGTCTCTGTAAAGCACTTTGAATCACCTTGTTGTTGAATTGTGCTATACAAATAAACTTGCCTTGCCTTGCCTTAAAAAGCTGCATCATCTCATTTAACAGCTATATGTACGTTTTTGGGAACTGTGGACACCAACCGTGGTAGTTTTAGACATGGAATGTATTTTTATATTCTTTCTTTGTGTAGGACATCAGCTCAGCTGCTCAACAGTTCAGTGCGCCCCATGTTTTATTTTTTTTATTTCATAATATGGAATGGATTTTATGCGGTGACAGGTCACAGGCACACAGGTTTGGCAGCGTCTTCATGAAATAACCCAGGCGTTTCCTGAACGAGATGTCTGGATGACAACATGTATTTTTTCAAATCGTGTAAATGTTGTGGAGCCCTCATGTTTACACTAATGCATTGCTATACCACAGAAATTTCACTTTTGAGTGGAAGATGACCACAGGCCAGTTTGATGACCACATTACCTCAGTCCATATTAAACAAGAAGCGTTCCAGGACTGCAGACCACTGCTAAGGCAACTCACTCTCTGGGTGTTGTTTAATGCAAGCCCTGAACAATTTAGTAACATTAACTGTACAGAATGTGAAAGAATTCCCTGCATCAATAATTAGAATGCTACCTTTGAGCAAGGCATTTAAACTCCAGCTGTTCTGCCTTTGATTTTCATTTGCTGATTTTTTTCTTTCTTTCTGAAGAACGGTGCGAGAAAGGATTTAGATCTCAGTTGATTTGCTCCATGTAAACATTTAGAATTAAATCTTAAATGTCTGGGAAGACAAATTGTTCATCCCCCACGCTGCTAAAATCTCCATTTGTCAAGGTCTGCTGTCGGCTACTGTATGTAGTATAATAATGCCGTGCAGCCATGACGTACCCTGAGTTTGCTTTTCCACACCGCGCTATGTGCTCAGCCAAGCACTGCAGGAGAACCGGGCAATGGACAGATTACACATAATTACCTCGTGATGCTTGTTAGGGATTAGGTTTGCGTGTGCGTGTCTGCTACTGATGTGTGTGAGTGTGTGTGTCGGTGACAACTGCCGTCCATCAGTCACCATATTTGTTTTGTCACACCACACCTGTCCCCGTTACGCGCCATAATCTGGCTAGATAAATCACATTACGGTTCGTCTATGCGACTGAGCGTTACACTGCCGCAGCCCCGTGGACGCAGCCAAGCAGCCATAATAAGTTTCAATTAAGCAGAGATGATGCTGGTTTGCTTCTGTATACCGGTGTTTATGGGTTTTATGCCCTCTATTTAACAAATTTTCTGTGCTTTTCAAAGTCAAAAGGGTGATTCTTCTTCATCAAAACTAAATCCACAGATGTGGATGACTCAGTTTAAAGTGTGCACATATTTGTGGGGGAGTTTTTCATATCCACTTATGCCCTGATGTTGTCTTAGAGGACCATTTTAGGGACAAATGTAGAATAGAGAGAAACAAAAAAAGAATCACTTCATCCTTTCTGATATCTGTCCCCCATGGTCTTGTCTGTGCAGTTATTCCCTGAGACGGGGCCTCGACAAGGCGGAACCAGGGTGACCATCTGGGGGGAAAACCTGGGTCTGCAATTCAGAGACATCCAGACGGGCGTCAAATTGGGGAAGGTGCCCTGTGTTCCCGTTGAAGACGAGTACGTGAGTGCCGAAAGGTAAGTTGAGAGGCAGAATGCACACACACGGTAACCATGCATGCGCAATCAGACAAAAATAGGTGTAAAAAGGCATACATGTACAATATATTGCCAAAAGTATTCATGACCATAGTGTAAAATCAAGCACCAGGCATGCAGACTGCTTCTACAAACATGTGTGAAAGAATGGGTCGCTCTCAGGAGCTCAGTGAGCTCCAGCGTAGTACCATGAGGGGACGGCACCTGTGCAACAAGTCCAATCGTCAAATTTCTTCATTACTAACATATTCCAGCTGTTAGTGGTGGTGGATGTGACTGAGAATGACAGCAACTTAGCCACGTGCTAGGTCAGGTAAAATCACAGAACAGAGGCAGCAGATGCTGAGGAATGGAAGTCGCAAACTTTCTGCAGAGTCAATCACTATAGACCTCCAAACTTCATGTGGCCTTCAGATCAGCTCAGGAACAGCGCACACAGAGCTTCATGGAGTGGGTTTCCGGGGCTGTGCAGCAAGCAAAGCATCAGATGCAGTGGTGTAAAGCACGGCACCACTGAACTCTAGAGCACTGGCGACATGATGAATCACGCTTCTCTGTCTGGCAATCTGATGGATGATTCTGGGTTTGGTGGATGCCAGGAGAACAGTACTTGTCTGACTGCATTGTAGCAAGTGTAGAGTTTGATGGAAGGGGGGTTAGATTATGATGTGGGTTTGTTTTTCAGGAGTTAGGCTCTTCTCCTTAGTTCCAGTGAAAGGAACGCTTCATGCTTCAGCATACCAAGACATTTTGGACAATTTGATGCTCCCAACTTTGTGAGAACAGTTTGGGGATGGCCCTTTCTTGTTCCGACGTGACTGCTGCCAGCGCAAAAAGCAAAGGCCATAAAAACATGGATGAGCGAGTTTAGTGTGGAAGAACGTGACTGGCCTGCACAGACTCCTGACCTCAACTCAATGTAACATTTTTGGGATAAATTAGAGCGGAGACTGCAAGCCTTCCCAGACAACACAAAGCTGCTATAGCTGCAAATAGTGGGACAACATCATATTAAACCCTGTGGATTAAGAATGGAATGTAGCTCAAGTTCATATGTGTGCGAAAGCAGACCAGTGAATACTTTTGGCAATATAGTGCATCTAAGCTCACAAAGCCTACAAAGACAGATCAATACATTTGCAGCATGCGGATGACCTAAATGCCTCTCTCACAGAATCAAACATAATTCCAAGGACACGCACAAAGAGGAAGCTGCAGCTTGTGCCTCTCTGATCCTGCCCAATCAAAGGACAGGAAAAAATGTCAACCAGAACACGTTTGTGTATAGGTGCATCCGCGTTCAGCAGCTGAAAAGATAGTGACATCAGGCTTTCTTTTTTTGTGCGTTTGTAAATTCCATCTGTCGTTCCTCTCCATTACTCTCTACATATGCTTTTTCCTTTATTTTTCTCATCCCTCTATACTGACATTTACTCCTCTGCAGGGTCCTACACGGCTGAGGAATTGAGTTCACGCAGATCAAACAGTCTCTCTGAAGTGCAGTTAGTTGGGAAATGATGCATGTTGAGATAGAGGGCATCTCTATTCAAATATTACACACACATCAGTTATTCTACATATTATTCCTGACATCTCTGCACCACTCCCTAGTCAGATACATTTTTCCCTTTTTTTTTTTTTTTTTTACTGTCTTTCACCACTCCTGAACTGTAGATTGAGATCTATTGTCTGAAGCATTTTGGTGTCTGCATAAAGCCTACTGTGACCACGTGACTGACCATTCACTTGTTTTTGCACTGCACTGCACTACATACTGTAAATATGTGACAAAATGAGGAATAAAGAAGCATCTGCTTCAACTTCTCTCTCTGTGAACAGAATAGTGTGTCTGCTGAACGACGCAACCGGCTACAGGGTCCAAGAGGCTCAGGTGGAGGTGTGTGTGAGAGACTGCGTCAACGACTACAGAGCCCTGTCGCCGCGGCCGTTCACCTTTGTGGTAAGGATCCCGGCGAGGAGACTTCAATAACTCTTGTGTTATCTTAGCCGCTCCACGAGGGCCGTGACAAGTTAAGAGACGCTCCCACTGCTGAAACACAATTACATAGTGGACTAAATCATAACTAAGTTGATAAAAACTAGAATATTTATATAGATTTTTTTCCCTCTCTTCTTTGCAGACTCCCTTTTTCACACGTATCCAGCCGTCCCAGGGGCCCATTTCAGGGGGAACTCGTGTCACCATCGAGGGGAGCTACCTCAATGCGGGCAGCTACGTGTCTGTCAGCATAGGACCGCTGCCATGCCAGTTCAAAAAGTAAGACTCCTTTTTTTATTGTTGCTATAAATTTAAAATGTATTAAACTAACCCCCTAAGGAAAACTGAGTGATGCTTAACGTGGTAAAAATAAATTTACACTCAGAGCTGAAAATGCTGAGGATGATGGGAAAAACAAACAGATCAAGCTTAAAGGAAATATGTGCATAAATAAGGATTCTCTGTCTGAAGATTGGTTTTGTGGTGTATTGCAAAAGAAAAAAATAGCATTATCATAAAGATATTACATGCACGTGCAAACATGTAACCAGTATGTCAGACTGGGTTTATTTCTGTGTGTGTGTGTGTCTGTTGTATTAAGCGTGTGTGCATGCTTGTTGCTCGCAGACACTCAGCACCTCTTTGTCTGCTCTCACGCAGGCTTTCCTTAATCTACTGCATGGAGAGAAAAAAAAAAACATCCAAACTATCACCACAGTTGCTTGCATGTCAAATGTATGGATTAGCCTCAAATAGCTAATCTCTATTGAAGCGAGCGTACGCTAGCTTTGATGTCACACCAGTCGTTTCCGTCCTCACGGTAATCCCGCAGACTCCACTTCACCGCGACTGTTTGCTCACCTCAACTCTGTCTTTATCTGTCACACCCTAACTGTGGGACCGTGTTTGTGGCATCTTGTGAAGATTGCTGGGGCATGGGTTCTTTCTGAATGGGGTTGCTATGGTTACAGGCTGGGGGACTCAGGAGACTGGATATCGTAGATTCTCTATCCTTTTTTTTTCTTTCCTCATACTCTCTCTCCCTGTGTGGCTGCTGAGATATAAAGAGGCACAATAGATTCTGCAACACCAAACTGAAGTGCGCTCACATACTTTCTTATACACATGTACTGTACTGTACAAAAGCAGCCACCGCTTAACTGTGCTAAATACATATTAGATAATGTATCTACTGAGGACTGCACGAGGCTGCAATCCAAAATGTTATTTTGGCTTTAAAATAATATTTTGGATTGTAGTGTTTGTCATTGGTACTATTGATTGTTGAGATAATTTTTTAAATGTAAAAAAAGTAGGTGCTTTAGTTAGTCTTAAACATAATAATAATCATAATCTACTAATAATCTAGTAATAATAATCTAAATCTGGGTGTATCATCTGGATGAGGGAGGTGGTTGATCAGATTGCACCCAAGTACAAGTGCAGTCCACACAGAAGGAAGGAAAAAATCCCCCCCCGAATGGAGGCATTATCTGTGCTATCGTTTCCCTTGTCGCTTGAAGTCAACTGCACTTCCGCGAGCCACAAGATCTGATCGTATTTCCAACAGGACTAAAATAAAGCAGTGTAAATACCAAGGGTAAGGACTCAGAGTTGTTGCAGTTACCTAAATGCTGTCTTCAGACAGTCTGTATATAAAAGATGGACATACATAACATCACCGAATTTTGTAGTCATGTAGACAGTTTGAAACGTCAGTTGTAGTTTTTTGGGGGGGTTTAAATGACAAATGAGAATATTTAACGGCTCGGTCATATTAAAGTAAAAATAGGACAGCATCCTTCTTCTGACTATGAATATCAAATCTCACTTTCAGCTATTTATTTTGTCATGCCAACAACCATACCAACATTTTGGCCTTCTTGTTATGCTTTCATGAAGGTACATGTTTGCTGGCATGACAAAGTAAATTGGGGAAACTAAGAAGTTTTGTGCTACTGCTGCTTATTGACTTGGATAATTGACCCTGGAGTTTTGGTGTGGCACTACCGATAAATGTACCGGGAAGGCAGGTCCTTTTAAGACACTGGACTAAGAAAAATCCTTTGTTGCCTGGTAATTGCATTGATTTCTTTTTTTTATTCTGATTTTTTTTTCATTTGGCGATTGACTGCAAGTAGCTGCGGCAACCAGCTGATCAGCTGAGTGTGCAACACCTTTAACAGCACCTGACTGCGAGTGCTCATAGATCTGGTCCCAGTCTTTGGAGCAGCTGTTCTAAGTTAACAAGACCACAAGTTCATTGCACAAGTTTGGAATAATTTTGTTTACAGCCACTGTTTATCCTTTAGTGTAAATGTATCATAAATAAGAGGGTGGAGTGCTAAGTTAGCTAATGTTAGCAAGCTACATACAGAACATATGAATAAAACACTACAATTAGACACACTACAAAGTTTTCGACTGGGCTGTTAAAATAATAGACCACATCCTATGCCATGTTATTAGTTAAATAACTGCTCCAACAATACAAACACCTCAGATTAAGTGAGGTGAGGCCTAGCAGACAGTTAGCAGCTATAGCCTGACTCTTTCAGCAACCACTTATAACTCAGCCTGCCCACTCAGTCTGTTATTTGTATTAAAGTATAACTTTAATACCACCCCCACCAACCATGCAGTCTTTAGCAAATCAGCTAAAGAGACAAAGATTTTTATTCTATCCAGACTGTAGTTATTTAATTTCTGCTGTTAAGTTAGGCATTTTTGTAATGTGACTCTATGTGGATTGACCTGCTTTTTGAGCTTTTCTCAAGTGGCCATTCTCAAAGGAGCTGTCGTTTTTGACACTTAAGTGTTAGCTTTTTTTTTTAGCCCTGTAGGTTGCCACTTGATAGACTGACATAACGGTCTTTAATCCCAGTTGTGTAAGTGGCGACAGATAGTTCCAACTATACATTTGCTCTGTCTTGGCCTCACACATACAAGCTCAAGTTGTGAACTCTGATTCGTATGTTCCAGGAGGCCCTCAAGCTGATCAAACAGCAGGACTTGGCTTATTTTGTGAGCTGAAGTGCTCTAGTTATAAGCAGAATGATCTAATCAGGCAGTTTACAAGATGAGTTAAAGAGCATGAGATTAATTGGCTTCACAGGACAGACATTGGTAATTACAAGAAAAAGTCATTTAATATGTCATCTCTTCTGCTCGAACCTCGGTATGAAATAAATGTCCTGGCACAAGAAAGAAATCATTGCCTCTTCATTATTACAATTCTTTATTCTATAATTCTGAGTGATTAGGCTCCCCTAGCTGCTTGCTAGGGTGCTGCTAAGATTTTTCCTCTGTTAGATGTGAATACTTTCCTTCTCAAACCTAATTTTACTTCTCTTTTATTCCCTCTATATGTGTTCTTGTCCAATAATTCTTTATTAATTAGAAAATTCCTGCAATCGGAAACTTTATTCTGTCAGAAGAAGGGTTGCTACCTTTTCTGGTGAAATAGGTTTTATCTTTTCAGAGCCTGGCAAATGGAAATGTGAAAATACAGCCCTTGATTTGAGCATGTTAACATTAGTTATATAATTTGCTCTCTACTTTGCTGAGACTTGTCCTTGGGCTGGAATCGATTTCCGTCAGCTTTTCCTCCTTCTGTCTGTCCAGGAGGAATGCCCGTGAGATAGTATGCGTTACACCAGCTGGACTGGCCTCGGGCAGTGCCCCAGTCTTGGTGGACATCGATGACGCAGAGCTCAGAAACCCAGAAGTCAAGTTTAACTACACAGAAGACCCCACTGTTCTGAAGATTGAACCTGACTGGAGCATTGCCAGGTAAGCTAATGTGTTGTGTTTGTAAGTTTACAATTTGAGTAAGCAGCATTTTTTTTTTCAAGGGATAGAAACAAAGATGTTGCTCCTAGAATATATCCAAGTGGTTCTGAAGAGGTCCTGTGGGGACATTAATAATAATCAATCAATCAATCAATCAATCAATCAATCAATCAATCAATCTTTATTTATAAAGCACTTTTCATACAAAAAAAAAAAGTAGCACAAAGTGCTTTACATAGTTAAAAGCAGCCCACCCCACCCTCCAACTCACTCCCCACACTCTCATTAACATAAATGATGTGAATACACACATATCCCCCCCCCCCCCCCCCCCCACACACACACACACACACACACATACACACACGCGTACACTTAAAGAGTAAAAATTGGGCTGGGCTCGCATGAGCCAAGTGATGAAACACTATAACAGGGAGCCGTCTGCACCGGGAGCCGGTCACAGCTCACAAAACTGAACCTAAATATTTTTTCATGCTGGAATTTTGTCTAGTTCAGATCCCGAATAAATGTTGGCTGGATAATCTCAGCAGCTAGCAGCTGAGAGAAATTACAGTCTAGCTTTTTGCACTACTCCTGTGCTCCAGAAGCATCGCGCTGGCAAATTCGAGGAAGTGTTCTCGAAGCAGTCGGAGCAGAGTTAAATGCAGGATGAGAGCTCTGACAGCTAGTTTAGATGGAGGTAAATTGACAGTGCCTCCGGAGGTTTTTCATCTGGCTCGAGTGAGGCGTTTTCAGCAGAGGAAATGAGCAGCAGCAGAGGCGGCGGCAGCACGGTTTATCTAAAAACAGAAGAGTTTAAGCTCATCGTGTAAAGCGGGTCATTAATGGCTTGATTTTGATTGGTTGATTGAAGTGGCATCTAATACTGATCTGCTAACGATGAGTGAGAAGTAATGCAAACAATGCGCAGATTTCCACAGCCTTTCACACAGCGGCTAAATAAATAAACACTCTGCTCCACTACTCGGCACTGAACATGACAGCAGCATCACTGGGGAAGACGCACACAAGCAAACCATTTCACATTAAAGTAGATTTACTGTCAAACGGGGCAGACACATGCACTTATTGGGCTTTATGATGGATACTTAGGCTACTAGAAACAACTCACTCTCACCCTTGTGGTTTTTCTGGAGCTCCATTACAGCTAAGTAGGGCTGCCACAAATGATTATTTTGATAGTCGACTAGTCACCGATTATTTTTGCGATTAGTCGACTAATCAGATCATGCATCCATTGGACGTACAGCGTACAGCTTATTGCACCAGCAGGCATCTGCTCTTATATAACTATCATTAGCTTACAGCTTTAAGATTTTAAGGTATGTGCTAACTAAAAATAAAGACAAGATGATAGTTTATTAAATTTTAATGAAATTTGTAGATTGTTTCGGTGAAGTTTAATAAACTCCTTGCTATCTAAAATATAACAGGACACCGGAGTATATTCTCGAGCATCTCACACTTCTGATAGTGTCTTTTGTTTGGATCTTACAAAGCTTCAAACGACGCGTCGACTATTAAATCGGTCGTCGACGATTTTGATAGTCGACGTAATCGTGACTAGTCGACTAATCGTGGCAGCCCTACAGCTAAGATTTATTCCTCTGTGGGAGGTTGTTTGAGTTTGGTGTTACTTGGACTAATCGCAGGTTTTTAATCCTATGTGGGAAGCATATTGTGCCGATTTTTATCGCCAGCCGAAATACACACTGATGAATGGCTCCTACTGGGTTTTTGTGCGGTTTAACTCTGAGAGCTGTGTGGTTAAAACCAGTCAGTTAAAAATAACCTGTTGTTTGGCTGTGGTTAAACTTTATAAGGTAGTACTTTATTTCCTTTCACATATCCTGTCAAAGCCCTGTTCCTTTATGTCCAGAGCAACATTTTCTCATTCTCTTTGATTGAAATTCATTTCGATATTTAAATAGGCAGCAGTGATGCCTTTTTTCTTTTTTTACCCCTTGTTTTTTTTTACCTGTTCTTGCCTCTTGCTCCTTCTGTGCTCCTCCCTTCCCTGTTGTTACTCATCAGCAGATTGTAGGAGATAGATGCAGAGCTTGTTAGAGAAAAGTGTTGATGAATCCTGCCCAGTTCCCTTTTGCCCAGTAGGGCCAGCCAAGGAAGCAGCTGAGGCCCAATCACTGCCCTTCCCACCCACTGCGAGGGTGCCTCTGTGAATGTGTGTGTAAAAGCTCAAAACGGGGGTTCTACTTCAGCAAGCTCACTCAGGAGTGATGATCCCACGCAAACAAGAGGCGTGCGCGCACACATACACACAGACGCCCCGCTGATTCCCAGAGTCCCTGATGTTTGGCCCCAGATCCCTCCTCCATCTGGTTCAGAAAACCAGAAAACAACTCATGCTCCTCGGAAACAGCAAGCAAACTGCGATAGACAAAAGTGCGTGTGGCGCTTCCAACCAGTAGGAGCTTTAATTTGAATGATGAATTTCAGCCAGCGATCGGCATCACGTGTCGCTTTAGGTAGAAAGTAAAAAGAACCAGTAAGATGTGATAGTATATCCGTTCGTATCTGCCTTATTGTCTGCCTTTGTGCGGCTACATGCATGCCTGGGGAGCATTATCATTGTGCTTGGAAGATGATAGCGAGAGTGGATAAAAGAGAGTGAAAAGAGAAAGAGAGCAGGGGTGCAGAGAGAGAGAGTGCATTACCATTGTGCTTGGCTGATGATATTCCATTTAGGACAAAGACAGAGCACTTCAAAAATAAATCAATGAGGAGTACTCATCTGGGATACTGGGGGAGATTTATTTGGGTAGTGGTAGAGGTTAGAGAAGCAATTTTGGAACAAAATATTCAGATTTCTTTCTCAAACAGAGAGTAAATACAGCAGATGGCTCGGAGGCTTGCCACTCCTTCATTGAGTACTGCCAGTGTGCCTTTGAGCAAAACTGATTAGTACTTCTACTCCAATATAGCTGCTTCATGGTAACTGTGAAAAGTGGTAGCTGCCAAGGCTAAACGTGTGTGTGCTTAGTCAACAACTTAATTACGAGCAAAAAGGTCAGACCAGGAAGTAGCACGGCAAAGTTTGTCCATGCCAAGCCACCAGCACAGCAGCCGGGCTGCGAGGTGAGCATTTGTTAAATGTCACTTGTGTGTATAAAGTCAAGAAGAGCACTTGTTGGGAATTCTCAAAAGTGCAAGCGCTCAACTGTCTTGTTGGAAGGACTCAAAAATCAGAATCCTGAAAGCTACCTGAGGCTATTTTGCTATTTTCTACAAACTCTTGTAGGACTGATTGTGCACACTAACATACTAGTTAGGAGCAGTAGATCTTTAATTGCTTTTACTTTTTCTTCTTGGGTTTGTATGGTGTTTTAATCGGTCAGTAACATTTGCTACCAGTTGCAGTTTTTTCCAGCCACACAGAGACTGTTGGGCGACTTCCTGCAAACGACTGGTTGCTAGAGAAATGTGTATTTCTTAGCTGGTTGGCCAGTGTTTGCTGCAGGTTGCTAGCAATCACTAGGAGAAACTGGCAAAGAGCAGCAAAGAGGTATACAGTGCTGCACTGAAAATCTTGTGATTAGTCTGGTAACTAACAGATTTCCACAGTTTTCAGGGAAGAAGCAGGTTGATTTAGTGAATCTAAATTACCACTAAGCTGTAGTTTACTGAGAGGTGCATGCACGGTGCACAGAGGCGTATGTATACCATCGACTGCAGTCTGCTGTAAACGAACGCAACTTTTTCCAGGTACATTTACCCAACATACGAGGGTTAGCAAAAATGGATTGTTCAACACAATAAAATTCAGCAGATTTCTCTATTTGACTCTCTGTTAACTTACCGTTACAGAGTAGCTTGACTGAGCCTTACACGTGTGCTTCAGTGTTCAGTTTCAACTTGCAAACAAGTTTTTAATCATTTACTGCTCCACAAACAAAATCTTGAAAAACTGTTCCGATCCTCCTCTTACTGCCCGACAGTGACAGAAAATGCTAGAGAAAATGAGAAGTAGTCAAAAAGGAAAGGAGTCCAGAGAAAACAAGAGAAGGATGAAGAAAGAGAGAGAAAGACTAACCGCAGTAGCTGGATTTCCCAAGCTACCTGTGGGAGTTTATTCTGATTGTCTTGTTGTCTGTTCCCTGAAGCATGTACCTGAGCTAAAGAGACTCACTTAGACAAAGATAGGAGCAACAGGGACAGAAGGATTCAGAGCAAATACACATCAAGCTGAAGAGGACGGCAGCAGAGGAGAGGGGAGGACAGCCGGTGTTATAAGAAGTGCAGTCTGTCTGCTCCTGTGCTGCATTTGTAGCACAAACTTTAACAGCTAATTAAAAAAATCTGCTTCTTTGAATATCCTCTGGGCTCCTTTCTTAGGTGTCTTCATCTGCCTTGTAAATACCACAGTAATAATATGCCAGGTCACTTGTTCCTTCTGTTAGCTAAGCGTGGTCCATGTTATATATAATGTATACTGAAGGTACTGGGGCACTGCTTATGCAACAGTGTTTCAGAGCCTCAGATTATTATGATGCTTTGGACTATCTTGCATTCATGAGGTCTTAAGCTAAACATAAATAAATATATAATATAGAAAATATATTAATATATGACACAACAACATTAATCATTTAAATGTAAAGCAGTTGTCCAAACCAATATGCTGAGAGATCAGTCCGTGGCCGTGACACAGAAACTAATTTCTATTCAAAGTGGAATGAAGGAGATTAAAAAAATCATTAAAATAGGTTAGATGGAAGTTTCCTACTTAAATTTCTTCTGCTCAACAGAACAAACTTGATTTGTACAAAATTAATTTTTACTACACTGGCAGAGTTTCAGAGTTTCATGGCACCCATCCATAGTGAATTGAAGTGTCTCGCTTCCAGTTACTTAAACCGAATTTGGCTCTTGAAGAGTACAGCGCTGTAGAAGAAATGACACGAATACTGTATTACAAAAAAAAGAGTTAATGTGTATACTTTGTAAAAGTGTGAGCAATCAGAAAAATATTGGTACCTTTGTCAGCTGTCAAAATACAAGTCAGAGGCTTTATGCTTCCTATAACACCTATAATCGCGTATTAAACATGACAGTGTTATCCAAAGAATGGATGAGATCAGGTATCCTAAGCGAGTAATGGGCAACCTGCCAAAAAAGAAAAAAAGACTCTGAGAAGCTGAGAAGAATAGCCAGGCTCGAAGCCTTTTATATACCTACAATGCAAGAGATGGTACGTCTACCTTTATCATTTACTCCCTGTCTCACCCTATCATTAGCGTTTGCCGCTATTGTAAGTCTCGCTGGATTAGAGTGAGAGATGAATGTCTCTTGTTAGCCAGCCAGACTCTCTTCCTAAGATATTAACAGGTTCTGTCTCTGCTTCTTTTCACCGTGTTGTTCATTCTGCTGTTGGTGCTTGTACGCCAAGTCATTCTGGATAAGTGTCAGATTAATGCTGACTATGAAAAAGACACCTTGGTATTGCAGAAATCAATGTTAATATGTGGTAACCCACCAGATGAAATGTGCTCTGGCGCACGGTGGAGCGTCACAAAGGAGTACTTGAGGCGAGGGACTAAGGTTTGTCCAATGCCTCAGTGAATTCTGTAATACTATGACAGAATTTGTGTCTGCCTATATGGTATTTATTATATCCTGTGGATGTGCTGCCATGACCAATTGTCTAATCCTGCAGGAAGCCCTTAACTTCCCCTCACTGAACTGCTGTTCATACTAACATAGGAAGAGCCTGCCTTCAGAGCTTCACCTCTCATTCAAGAGACTTCTTCAGTTCTAAAACAACTGGTGGAGACTTCAGGGTAATAAAAACCTATTACCTTGTAGTAGGCATAGAAGAAAGTTCTAGGAGTCACGTTCCATCTAGTGGGAAATGTCTTAAAGCAAACAAAAAACTAAAGAAGTCCTGTTACATTCTCTTCAGGCTCTCAAAACTACCATGATTTAGATGGCTAAGAATCTAGATAGACAAGATCCTGCCTTAATGGGTACACAGGACATGGCACATGTTGCATGTTGTCTGGTTCAGAGACGGGAAAGATTGTCAGCTTAGCATGCACATAGAGTTTAAAGTTGCCGTCAAAAGCTAAAATTAGTGAATATATTCCTTCTCTTCTTGACAAATAATAAAAAGTCAAAAGGATATTTATTGTGAGAAATTCATCAGCTTGAGTACTCACAAAATCTTTGGATTTGTGAAAACCAACCGTTACCTTGGATCATGGAAGATTTGCAGTAAGATAGCAAGGGTAACGGGAGAAGGAACAGGGAAAGCCTTACAGTTTTATTGGCCATCTGCTGTTAAAACCCCAGGGCTTATAAGTCTGCAAAGGTGACTGATCAAGACACACCAAAATATCTTTGTTTCAAGTTGTTCTTTGGGTTAAATCTTTCCAAGATCGAAGAACAGGGGGAAAAGAGTGTAGGGGCAATGAAGCAAATCCCTTCCTCAGCAGTTTCCCCCGACAGAGTTGATACCACCAAATATTCCCAAGCAACAGAGAGTAAATCTGAAAAACACTTGTCTTTTAGGTGTAGATAGCAGAGGCAGCAGTCAGGCTTGGGAATCTCTGAGTGAGAGAATTAGGTGTATTAGATTCTGCATCAAGCCAGCCACACAAAAAGACCCTGAGAAGTTTTTACTTTTATCACTGGCTAGTTGAACTAGAGAATTCACCATGGTATAGAAATATCCTGTGGATATCTGTGTTTTTGGGTTTGCAAAAATACCTTAGCATCCAAGTGTGGTTAGGGAGGTATACGATGTTTGTGATTTCTTCAAAATACGTGGTTTTATTCCAGCCTTTTATTTCAGACAGCAGTGATAGGAACTACAATACAAACCCCTCTAGACTGTGAGAATCTTGTAGAAAGACACATGATAGTGGGTCTTAGAAACAATATCTCTCAGTGGCACAGATAGCCCAGCAGCGGTGAAAGCGCTGATCTTCTAGAGGAAGACAGCACACAGGTGCACAAACTGCAACTGCAAAACAAGGTGAGCGTTGAGAAGGTAAGAAAGGTTTGAAAAAACCTTCTAAATCCAATTTAAGCGTAGCTGTGAAAATGTAAGGCTAACTCCATTCCCTTTACAGGTGGCAAGAGCCCTCTGTGATAAAGGTTTTATATTTTCCATGAACTTCATGACTCTCTCGCATTGAGGGTCATCACGAGAAGACCACCAATCACTTTGGATAACAGCAAAAAGAGATGCAGTTGAATATTGGCCACCAGATAGACAAGCATCGTCAGACATGGCGAAAAATAAAGAATTTTTAAAATAACTTAAATAAACAAACAAAGATGGTCTGACCTGCACCGACAGTATCAAAAATTACGCCTGGCAGTTCAGCTAAATTCTGCCATGGCGATTTACTGTATTCGGTCCAGTACACCTGCTCAAGGCAAACACCGTGACTGTAGATAGATTTGTATTTATAGTACAGGGGTGGGGAACTCCAGGCCTCAAGGGCCGGTGTCCTGCAGGATTTAGATATCACCCTGGGTCAACACACCTGAATCAAATGATTAGTTTTGGCATTGCCAGGCCTCTGGAGAACCTCAAGACATGTTGAGGAGGTCATTTAGCCATTTAAATGAGCTGTGTTGGATCAAGGACACATCTAAAACCTGCAGGACACCGGCCCTCGAGGCCTTTAGTTCCCCACCCCTGCTATAGTGGATCTTACATTCTGTTTCTCCTTTTTTAATTTTGTGTTGTAAATTCCCCTATAAAGATGATTTTTAAAATCCTCCCTGGTGCCCATGGTACTCTACCCTAAGCTTGGAGCAAACTTCCTTTAATTAATAGAAAGTAGTCAAACTGTTCCAACATTTCATGAAAGCTTTCGAAGTGTTTAACAAAAAAGCTGGAAAGTGGTGCCGAACTGCACCGTTTTAAGAAGGGAGGAAAAAAATGTTCCTGCAAATGTCGGTATTAATTCTGCTCTTTAAAAATTTTTTCATGTTAATCAAATCTGCCTTGAAGGAATTAGACTAACATCATAGTAATAAGCGAAAATAAATATATTTTTGGATTAAGCAGTGTGTTGCCTGGGTTACACTTTCTTTGAACATCATGAAAAACATTTGTTGAATAATTTAAACTTCCAATTAGCAAAATACAGTCTTGCTGCACCGTGTCTCTGTAAAGTGTTCACTGTAATGTGTACCGTCATTAAACTAGTAAAGTCACAAACATTGACCAAGTAATGGTTTGGGCCCAATTCTTCAACACAGTGTGAACTCTCTTAGGCAAGCTTCCTTATCTTTTCTTTAAGTGGTTCGTCACGCTTCTCAAAGGACATTTCTTTGGATGTCAGCTGCCTTTTGTTCCATCTTCTGTAAAGATGATCCTACACTTCTTTAATAAAAATAAAGTCCAGGGTTCAACATTAGGTGGAGGTCAATTCATGAGTGATAGTGTTTTTCTGTTTAGGTGCATATGTTTGGGATCATTGTGGTGCTGAAACCAAAGCTGTTGCCAGTCAGACACTTTTCCAATTTTATTGTTTGGTGGATCAAAATCTGATGTTTTCTGCTTTTATAACTTAATTAATTTTGACAAGATGTCCAACACCATTGGCTGAAAGGCAGCCCCAAACCTGACAGAGCATCCACTGTGTTTTAAACACAGCTGTGGACCCTTGCTGTTGTTCCTGAGCTACAACAGCAAACAGTAGATAGAGCATCAGCTAAAGATATAATTTAAAAATTAAATTGCTCATTTTTATGTTTAGACACAAAGTTAGTTAATCCCTTGAGTTAGGTGCCTTTTTTATTCTTGAATTATTCATACAACAGAGTTAAATGGGTAAACTGATCAGTAGGGATGGGTATCGTTTAGGTTTTATCCAATACCGGTGCCAAATCGGTACTTTTGAAACGGTGCCGGTGCTTAAACGGTGCTCGAACCGGTGCTTAAAGCATGGAGAACACAAACTTTGTCCAAAAACCTCTCATGTTCAGCTGTTTTTTTGTAAAAAGATAACAATGTTAGCCTTTTCTGCAGCTATGGGGCATATATGGTATCACTCTTGGCTGGAAGCAGTGCTTAAACAATGGAAAAAAAACACAAACTTTGTCCAAAAACCTCTCATGTTTAACTGTTTCCCTCTTTTTCTTTGGTCATTTTAGCCTTTTTGTCCAGGGTGAAGGGAGTATCTGCCATCAAACAAGAAGACAGCCGCATGTAGCTATGATGATGTTTGCTAGTTCACCTTACATGCATTAATGTAATAACATGGTTAGCCTACTCAACGTAAATTATACTCGAACAACATTAAGCGACTCACGCAGAGAAGAACGGCTGCTGCTGCCATCATCATCCGTCATCATTTCTGCTACACTGGCAGGGCTAGGGGCCAGGACTCTATTCTTCGGGTTTTTGGGGGATGTTGCTCCGGGTCCGATAACTGGCAACCCACCCAACGTGCACAGTGTGAGGTCTCGCAGCAAGCTATCAAATACAGCGCATTTCTCGGCTTTTAAAAAAAACGCTATGCGTCGCCAGGTGTTTCATCGGATTCGAGGTGTTACCTCCTTTGACAGTATCACAGTATCAGCTTAAAGCACTTGTTGCAGGCTGCTGAGTTTGCATATTTTGCTGTGAAGTACAGCCAGACTTTTGACCGCTTCGCCTTGGACATTTTTAATCTGTAGCTCTGCTCTAACAGAACGTACGTACCTGGCCCCGCCTACTATCCTGGGAAACGTAAAATGATTGGCTAGAAGTGTATCACAGCTCAGGAAAAAAAAGCACCGAAATAAAGCACCGAAATGTGCGCTGCTTTTCGGTCTGGTTACTACCGTTTATGTCAGAACCGGACACCGGTACCCATCCCTACTGATCAGGTATACTATCAAGACCACTTTAAAAAATGACAAGATTTTTCTTTATATAGCAAAATATAAACAAATGAGCAGCTATTCAAAACAACATATTTGTAGTAGAAAACAGTTAAGGTTATGGATTGTGGTTGTGCTTTAAGAGAGCAGAAGTCACTTTAAGTTTCTCACTATTCAACCAGGAGAGTCTGTAGCTCAAGAGGTAGAGCAGGTCATCTGCTGAGAAGAAGGTTGGCGGTTTGATTTCTAGCTGCTCCAGTCTACATGCCAAATATCCTTAGGCAAGATACTAACCCTGGTTGCTCTGTGAATGTGATAGTAAGCACTTGCATTTAAAAAAAAGTGCGTTTTTGAATGAGGCAAGTTGTATAAAGTGCTTTGAGTGCTCGGATAGAATAGAAAAACGGCATGTAAGAACCTGTCCATTTAGCATTCTATCTGTTGTCTAAACCTCTGGGTGACTATCATCCATCTATCCAGCATATATCACTTCATTTCAATGAATCATATGAACATGACTGCTCACTGCAGTAATCTTCATGTGATTGAGGCAGATAATATATATCTGCTCGCTTCTTTTTTACAGTGGTGGAACTCTGCTGACAGTGAGCGGGACCAACCTCGCAACCATCCGAGAGCCAAAGATCAGGGCCAAGTATGGACAGGCAGAGTCCTTTCATGTGAGTACTGATGTGACTGACACAGCAGCTGCAGAGTGTTTACAGTATACATTATTCAGATATACACCTAGATACATACATTAACTGACAAATACTCTGAAACAGACCTCTCTGTGTACAACAGCACATTTCCAAAAAGCTTCTTCTATGTGCCGCTGAAGGTGGCAGACAGTTTGTCTCTGAGTGTTGCTCACGACTCCTCGTTCAGCAACTCCAGCTTCAGACATCTAACGCTACCCCGGGCCATAACGCTTTTCAAATGTCACCTCACTGTTCAGAGTTTTACAGAAAAAAAAGAGACAGCATCAGAGGCTACGCATGCT
Source organism: Copadichromis virginalis (assembly GCF_057382275.1). Classification (NCBI taxonomy): domain Eukaryota; kingdom Metazoa; phylum Chordata; class Actinopteri; order Cichliformes; family Cichlidae; genus Copadichromis; species Copadichromis virginalis. Next base: position 13,309,661 of record NC_140637.1, read on the forward strand.
TTATTTGAAGAGCTGAGGAATTTTGTCCCTTCTATTAACAATGTTGGCAAAGGACTTTGGTGATTGTCAATGTGAGCTGAGTCTTTGTAGTTGTCAGGGTTAAGGACTAAACCACAAACAACACTAATGCACTTCAATCTGCGGATAAAGCTGCCATTTATGGAGGAGAAACAGCCTACAGGATGCATCTCAAACAGCTCTTTATCGAAGCGCTACTTTGCACTTAAAGGACTTTTGAACAACAAATCACAGTTACATTTTTCTTACTTCCAGTCCAGGATTGGGTTGCTATTTGCAAGACTGCAGACATACGTATGATAGGCAATCCATTACAAGGAAAAAAGGCATCATTTAAACTTTGCTGTTACATTTAATAATAAAATGTGTTGCATCTAAGACCGTAGTAGCCAAGCAGTCTTATAAATTAATGCAAACACGGCCATGACATCATGTATTCATGTATTCTCCAAAGCAATGGTGTAAATACACTCTCAGGTACAAGCAAAGGCACGGAGCACATTGCCCGTTATTAACAGTTGATCATAAATTTGCAACCAATTTACATTTCCAATAGGCCTAACAGCATTGTAGTTTCACAGGGCATTGACTTTAAAAAGGATGGGTTATTATGCCCAACAGATCCATTTAAAAAGAAAATTATAGCCTGCGGGTTATTTCTAAAAGAGGCAATTCTGCCTTTTTTTACTCAGCATGTAACCACCTTGTAAATAAAACTAGAACAACATTAGTGTTTAAGTGTTTAGCAATTTAAGTGTTTGGGATTTGTCCCAATCTAGATTCGACTGTGTATGGTAGCTGCACAGCAGGACTAAAAACATTTCTCTTTCATGTCTCACTTTCAGAACTGCACAGTGTATAACAATTCAGTCATGGTGTGCCTCGCTCCGTCAGTGGCGGACTCGGAGCTTGGTTTTTCCGAGACTGGCACCGGTCCCGATGAGATTGGGTTCTACATGGACAACGTGAACGCTCTGGTGGTGGTCAACGAGACATTCAGCTACTACCCCGACCCGGTGTTTGAACCGTTGAGTCCCTCTGGGATACTGGAGCTCAAACCCACATCGCCACTTATTCTCAAGGTCAGAAAGGAACACTTCTCCAGCTGGCTGTACCATTCAGCTTATTTCCTCGGTCTGCTTGATCTGAGGTTTTTGTCTAACACTGTCTAGCATTGGCACAGTACTAGCAGGCTTCGTATATACTTTTTAACTTGTCAGGGACACATACACATACACATAATGCAGCTGTGAAGATAAAAGAGATTCAAGTACACATTAATGTTACCTTTGGACACCTTTTACTTACCTTTAAGTAGAATGGGAATAAGGCTTTTGACACCTACACAGAATTAAAAGTTGCCGCATTTACTACTTTCTTTGGTTGGAGGTGTATAAAGAGGTGTTTTTCTTTCACTTGACTCTTTATATGAAAGACTTTCATGCAGTGCAGTGGGAAGTAGAAAGAGAACATTTATTTAGTTCCCCCCCCCCCCCACCCCCATTGTGGAATCAACAGTTTTTATCTAGTATTGGCTGATAGGGACTAAAAGGTTTCCCCGAGCTTGTATCGATCGGTCAGGTCATGTCTGATTAAAAAAAGAATTTAATTACATTTTTGTTAGGCCATGCCTTTTTTATAACTGCTCCTACACTTGTAAGACATTCTTAATTTACCACTCAGATATCAGAGATCAGTCATTATTAGCTTTTATTTTTCTTTCACACCTTCATAGACAATATTCCTTCTCATTTCTAAGTAATGACTACTGATTAAATAAACACGAACCCATGGTTATTAGGCTTTTTTTAAAATCAGTTTTCATTTTTCAGTTGATTATGGAGTCATATATATTGTACTAAAAGATGAAAGGAAAAGCTACATTGCAAAGATAGTATTTGTTGTTCCATGTAGAATCTGATGAAAGAAACAGTGTTGCCTTATATGACATGTTACTGTACGTTACTTTGTATGTTACTCTGGTTTGTAAGTAAGATACTGAAAATTGTTAGATGGTTGTTGTTCTAAACCAGCCATTCCCGAGGTCAAGCGGCCCACTTAAAAATCATGAAATCCCAGCCAATCTTAAATATTTACTCCAATCAAAATAAAAGACAAAGTGATATGCTTCCTTGAAATTTGTATTAAAAAATCATAAACAACACGGGCTGTCAGTTATAAATTGCTAAAGCTACCCAGTCATATACAAAGTGTTAAGGCCAATGTGTGACCCACCCCATATGGAAAAGATATATATAAATCGTATAAAGTTTTTATCTGTCTTGTATGAAACTTGTATGAAAAGCATACAAGAGTGGAAACACATATAAGATCCCTTGAAAAATTATATAATGAAACTTGTATGTTTTGGATAACTTACTAAAAAAAAAAAATGAAAGTAATGAGAAAGTGGCCACTTTCATGAGTAAATCATGTAAGCCTTATATGATTTATATATAAATGAAAGTGGCCACTTTCATGAGTAAATCATGTAAGTTTTTACTATTTCTTTTCCATATGGGACCTGCCACTGGGAAACAAACTTCAGTGCAAGAACAATACATTTAAAAATAGTAATATCATAAACCAGCTACTTCCTGTTACCACTTTTAGGTTTTTTTTTTTTATATAAATAGATACATTTATATCACTATGTAACTATACATAGGCCTACTTATTTCTGTATAACAGAAATTTCAAACTCAAATCCTGTTATTTCTGTCCACCTTATGTACCTTTGTGGCCCACCACACTTTGGGCGTCACTGTTCTAAGCTATCACACAACTTACTTAAATATGATAATTGATTAGCTTTGATAAATATCACCATTTAGATCTAAATCCATGCAAATCTCCTTACAAGGTGACAGAGTGCAAGAGCCTCAAAATAATTAACTTCATTAAAATGACAGCATTTCAATTGGCACGTTATCGCATGTTAGCATGTTAAGAGAACAGGCTTTTAGAGCAATGATTAATCCATGTGTTTAGCCAAGTTCATGTCAACAATCACTCTGAGCCAAGGAGAAAAACTAAAATTTGTACTAAACCCTGACAGAAACTTTTAGGTATCTTTGTAAGTAGTAAGCTAACGAGCTAAAGCTAAATAGCTAACTAGGTTGTGTATGCTAAAGGTTGTGCTTTACATTAGACCAGATTAAAAAGGGCCTTTGCTTTACCCATATCTTACACTTCTGTGTTTATACTTTTGGTTTATGAAAGTCAACAAAGGACGGCACTCTCTAGGCTTGTTAAAGGTCAGCATATCTCCCAGAGGCTTGTGTGCAGGAATTTCAAAGCTTGACAGGCCTGCCATGGCTAGCTCAATTGCTTTGCTCTGATTTGACAACTGGCGTTGACGGAGGGTGTTATGAGTGACAGTTACTTTCTGTAAAGGAAGAACTCTGTAGAACACAAAAATAAACCAAAGAACTATATTTTTGTTTTTTAATTTAAACCATTCATTTCATTTTTTACCAAGGTTTTTTACTTTCATATTAACCACAAAAGTTTCAAACATACTGAACTCTTCTGTTTATAATGGCTAAACCAGCTTTGAGGGACACACATAAACACACTCTCACAAGCTGTTTTTCTTCTTACAGAAAAAAGAAAAAACTTTCAAGTGTGTAAAAATAATTAAAAAAAACCCTTCACAAATTCATAATTGACAGGTGAAAGCAAATGTCCACACACACCAAGGCCAGAAACCGTCCTTCAGTAAGTAAGAGCAGCTTCACTGACTACCGTCCTCGCCCACAGCCTCGAGGTCTGTTAAATAGCAGTTCTTTCAATTTGTGTAATTAATTCTTTGGAGCTGAAAGGCCAGTATGGAAATGCACAGGCCTAGAGGTTTGGATTACATTGGTTTTCAGTTATTTATTTATTTTTTTTCATTAACTGTGATTGGATATAAGTATGGGAAATTAATTGGGACTTTCTGAGTTGTGCGTATGCCTCACTGCATTATCTCACCCAGCTCACCTGAAATGTTTAGCCCGAGAGTAGCTGAAAAGGAATTAACGCGGCTGTTTCGGAGAGAATATATTTATTATATTAAAATAATCGGTGGAGAAAAAACTGAGCCAGGTTGAGACAAAAGGTGCACTCCGTCCTTTTAAATATGGGCTTTAAAGTGTAAGTAAGCTCTATGGAGAGCGCACATACTGTAAAGACACAAAGCAGAATACATTTCTTTAAAGATCAGTGTCACGCCGATGTGCTGTAGCTTTGGCTCGAATGTGCCTTGACTATCTCTTATGTTATCACAGAGAGTGCGCTACGCTGTTTATTTCCATAAAGAGATTGAAAGCGGCGTACCCGCCGTAATTTATTTCTTAAATGATAATTTATTATCAGTGAGCCTCTCAGTAATTGCCAAATCTCCTGCTTGGCTTGTTGGTGAAACTGCCTACCCACTGGAAGCACTGATGAGATGGACAAAAATGCAATTTGGCGAGATGGGATGTGGGGGTAGCGTTCCTCAGATGCGTGCACTGCGCCTGTCACGCAATTAATTTCTCATCTGTAGTGTCGGGTGTGTTTTTACTGAGGTAATGTTAGTGAGACGGAGAGAGAAAGAATAAGGAGGAGAAAGAGAAATAAAAAAATAAACATTCATCTGGTCTTGGTGAGTGCTTCGATGTGTGTGCTTGTGTGATTTTTGAGAGCGTGTCCCTGCATGATGCTTCTTGCCTGTTGTGTTTATGTGTGGCAACAGCTCTGTGTGTGGCTGCAACTCCAGTGCTTGTTTGGCATGAACTCAGCCTGTATGTGGCCAGGAAGCTGTGAGAGCACGTGTGTGTGTGTGTGTTTGCGAGATGGAATGGGATGCATGTTTACAGGGTTGCAGAGCGGGGCTGGGTGGCGGCCTGCAGAGACGATGGGATTGGAAAACGGAGTCTGTCTCTGTGACCCACTGCTAAGCCAGCGGGAGACGCCACAGCTATCTCCTCTCTCACTCCTGTCCTGTGTCTGTCTGACTCACTCGCTCTGTTTTCACGTTCGTTCCTTTTCTTTCTCATTTTCGAGCGCGCCCCTTTCATCTTTTCCTACCTCTCTCGAAATCTCTTTCTCCGCTTGTGCCTTTTCTCACCACATTTCCTATCAGCCTTGTTTTCTTTGTATTCGTCTCTCCCCCTGTATTTTTTTTTTCTTCCATGTTTTCTTGCTGTTAACGGTTCCTTCTTTTCACACCACTAACTGCCTCCTCCTTCCATCCCAGGCAGAGTGTATATCAAATCGCACTAGATATTGAAATGAAAGACTGGAACGGAAATTGACAAATGTTAGAATTTACACACCTTGAGGGTGCAGACTTTGTGTTGAGTACAGGACATAAGAAAAAAAACAATCTGTGTGGGTTTGTATGCCTCCCCAGTAATATTATTTCCTCTAGTATACATACAGTAGGGTTTGCTAAACTTATATCTCACTTATTTCCTGAGTGTTTGGCTTGAAAGTAATGTCCAAGTCCAAGAAAAACAGAATTAGAACTATCAAAAAAAAAAGCGCTGTATCTGGAGTATCTGTTACAAGCACCAACTGATGCTTGGAAACTGCTGCAGTAATCTGTGAGGCCTAAGATATTACTAATGATGAAAAGCCACTGTAACCCTGACCCTGTTTTTTTTTTTTTTTTTTTAGGATAATCAAAGGATTTGGGAGAAAAATGACTGGTTTTATGCAGTAATGTGCAAAGTCACTAAGCCATTCCTTTATTTCTTTGCATTTCGCTTCAAAATAGGAAAAGGTGCAGTGATTTAAGGCAGTATATAAGGCAAAAACAGACTTTTACAATTTTAAGGAAATTGAAAAGTCAACATTTGGTATGAGCACCTTTATTTTTCAACACTGAACTCTGATTGGCAAGCTTTCTAGTCTTCAGGATAGATCTCCAGGCTTCTTGAAGGACATCCAAAGCACTTCTTTGGATGTTGACTTCCTGTTTTTATTGTTCTCTGACAAGATGATCCCACACTTCTTCACTAATGGTGAATTCCGGGCTCTGGGGAGGCCAATCCATGACTCATAGTGTTTTTTTTTCTATCCAAGGATGCTTGTACGGCATGGCAGTGTGTGGGGGGGAATGATTTCAATCCTAAAAAATGAAGCCATTGCCAATCAGACACTTTCCAGATGGCCTCCACCATGTTTTACAGATGGCTGTAGACCCTCACTGTTGTACCTCTGTCCCGATGTCTTCCATACACATTCACAATGATTTGACCCAACTACTACATAAGACCTGTCACCACTGATTTTCAGCCCAGTTCTTGTGTAATTTGATACCTTTCCATACCTCAGCCTTTTCTCTCTGTTTTCCTTCCTTAAGAACAGCCATTCTTCCATTGACACTATGTCTAACGAGGCTTCGGAAAACTGTAAACAGATCAGGTGAAGGGTTTGATGCTTGCCCTTCAGCTGATGGTCCCATGTTGATAGTCCAGTTAATGGTTTTGTGTCAGGTCTTAAGGACATGACTTTCAGATGCTGTTCATCCGTTGCAGACAGCTTTTTAGTTCTGCCACTTATTCTTTTGTCTTCCACTTGACACCTTTCTTCTAATTCTTTAAGGACACACTGAATGACATGTCGAGATATGCCACGTTTTTGGCTAATAGCTCTTTGGGAATTTGTCAGTACAAGAAATACAATTTAATGTCTGTCCGACTGTTATCTTTGGTATATTTCACAGTCTTTGTGCTTTGCAAAAAATGTGTGTGTAACATTTTTTGCTAAGTTGTCTGTTATGTGTAGACAGAACACTGTTTCTTCCTTTGACTAATAGTGACTTTTTTTATGAATAATTCATAGGTAGGTCAGTGTTAAGTGTCTTAAAAATGAAAATGGTCAGATAAAAATGATTGATTGATTGAAAACAGCCAATGTCCAAAGAAAAACTTTGGGGTTGTGAGTTTTTCATAGTAACTTATGTTTATTAGATTTTTTTACCCCTTTCAATAATTGGAACAGCAATTTTAAATACTCAAAAGTCCCATATTAGCACAGCGTTGGGGTTTACTTGTCACTGATGATGAAGCTTCAAAAGGCTTCACATTGTCTGATGACAAAAACAACTATTTGATGATTTAATGATTCAAAATCCCATGAAACTCCCTCAGTCCACAGTTGATTTGTATTGTGAAATTAGAGGCGCCTATTTGACAGAAAATCAAATAGAAATAAAAGCCGAAATATCAACAACCTAACCCTTTATATGTCCCTTGGTAAAATGTTCCTTCACAGCGATAAAGACAAAAGAAACAGCTTCACACGTTTGCTTGATTTCAAGTAATAACGTCAAGAAATCGCAGGACCTAGCTGTCGTTGAAGATGAATGTTTTTTATGACATTGTAAATATTTGACCTTGTATAAGCGTCATGTTGTCAATGGCATTTGTTAGGTGAAGAGTATGGAGAACCACCAGTTTGATCCTTTAAGGGATATTAAATTAGCAAATTTATTGTCACTGACTTTCTTGTCAGTTATGCAGAAACTGGAAGTGATTTTCATCAAAGATGTGAAAATCATATCATTAGCAGAAAAATGTTCTGAACAAGTTCATTGTGAGCCGTCAAGAAAGGGTGGATAAATAAAAGTAATGTAAAAAGAAAAGCTCATGGTTACATTTTTCTCACGTTGGAGTTCAATGAAAGAAAGAAATATTGTCGGGCCTGCAAGTAAAGCGTCCTGACGATGAGCCGAGTGCCTGTCCTTATTACTTTTCTCCCTGTGTGTGTTTTTTAGGGACGTAACCTGATCCCAGCGGCTCCGGGCAACAGTCGCCTGAACTATACGGTGCTGATTGGAGAGACTCCCTGCATCCTCACCCTGTCTGAGAGCCAGCTGCTCTGCGAATGGCCCAACCTCACTGGACAGCACAAAGTCACGGTCAGATCACAGCTCCTGCCTCTTCATCTCTGTCCCCGCCAGGCACGATGACCTGACGCGACTTTGGTTTACTAAATTGCTTGACTTTTCTGTCCTGCATTATCAGCGCCATCGAAGGGGGGTGGTATATAAAAAGGGAAGTTGCTCAATAATATGGGCTGGGACCTTCATGGTAGACTTCTTTCCTAATATAATTACTGGGCCAGCTTTTGGTGTTGCAGGATTCTTTGACAAGAAGCAATTTTTTTTTTTTTAAAAAGGCCAGAAAATATAACAAGCTGTTCCTAGTGTGTCCACGCTGACCCAGTAATTCCTGTTGATGAATATGGAAATATTCTGGTCTGACAATCTCAGCCTGTAATGTCACTCTAACCTTGTTGTTGAGTTGTGTGAATAGCCCCTCGTGTCTTTTCTAAACAGTTTCCTCTGACAGATCCAGGATGTGCTTCAGTGAGCTTGCACAACAAGGCTGCTGTTAAATATGTTACGCTTAATTAACATGTTGATCTTTATTGGCCTTCATATCAGCTACACTGTTGATGGAAACAAAAAAAAAGGTGGTGGAAGTTTACTCTTTTTGTTTTTTAACCCCCCAAGAACCAGAACAGTGATAATCTAAAGCGTCGACCGGCACGCTTTCAGCCACTGCAGTGCTTTTACTCTTGAGTCAGATCCATTAAGTAGTGCTGCTCACAGGGAAGTCGTTCACTTGTTCACATAATGCACTCAACACAACCACGTTGAACCTTTAGACGTGTCTGCAGACGCAAAGCCGTGTTTCTTTCTCTCCGCCGAAGCGTATCCACATCAACAGCTGTGCAAGCATCAGCACTTCTCCGCTGCAGGCGCTGCTGGTTTTAGATTTGAGAGTCCCTCTGTGCCCTTTTTTCCATTTTTCATGTATTTTTTTTATTAGCTTCACTTTACTGTGATGGCATAGACATTTAATAGTACACGGAATATAATGTACCTAACCCACAGTAAATCCACAGCCAGCCAGTCCTCTGCCTACACTCATCTCTAATCAAAGCAACACTCATCTTTCCTGCGCCATACTCCTCATATCTTCGTGGATCCACACTTAGGTGAACAGAGAGCACCGGCTCTGTCACAGGTCTGTTTTTTCAACAGCAGACACTTTGGCCTTTAGCCTTTTACAATGAAGGTTCTCAGTCTATCAGTTGTTTAGTCTCAAAAAACTCCATTAACACTTGAAAAAACTCTGTGATTTCCCAAAGCCAACAAAAAAAGTCTTTATGCTTTTTTTTTATCCAAACATGATAATAACAATTGTCCCAGATCCAAACATGCTAATCAGATTGCCAGGATTATTGTCTACCTGTTGGCTAACTGAATAGTCATCACTGCACTGAAAAAGACTTGAAGTTAATTTCATAGTTTGCTGATTGACAGGTACTGTTAAAACTGCCTTTAAGCAACACTCATCAGCACGGTGTCAGCTTCAGTCATCTTTCTCACTTGAGTTTGCAGGCCTTGCTCAGGAGCTGTGAAAGCTTCACACTTTTTATGTAAAGGAAATTACTAATGCTAAAGTCACACTAGGAAAAACAGTCGCTGGAGATTGCAGCACGATCAAAATTACTGCGACTGTTTGCAATGAAACTGCAGTATCGTTGGCTTCGAAGTAGGGCTGCCACAAACGATTATTTTGATAGTCGACTAGTCACCGATTATTTTTGCAATTAGTCGACTAATCAGATCATGCCTCCATTGGGCGTAAAACGTACAGCTTACTGCACAAGCATGCATCTGCTCTTATATAACTATCATTAGCTTACAGCTTTAAGTGTTTAAGGTATGTGCTAACTAAAAATAAAAACAAGATGATAGTTTATTAAATTTTAATGAAATTTGTAGATTGTTTCGGTGAAGTTTAATAAACTCCTTGCTATCTAAAATATACCGGGACACCGGAGTATATTCTCGAGCATCTCACACTTCTGATAATCAGCTGTCTGCTTGACATTTATTCAGCTGTGTAAAAACTATAATTTTAATCTCAACCAAACCGATTTACTCAGGAACAAATAAAATACTAAAAAAAAGCCAAACAATAACAAGTGACTTATATATCATGTTTAACCTGAGTAGCGAAAGACTGCGGTGGGTGGGTTTGAAAACGATTTGTGGGAGTCCGGTGTTCTCACGGGCTCTAGTGACCTTGCCCCCGGCTAGCTATCGAGCTAGTGGGTAACTGACGTCTCCAAAAACATCAGAGCGCTTCTGAAAATATGTGGTGTCTTGATAAACTGAGCAGATATTTGAGGTTTACACAGCTACATTCTCGCCTGAAAATATGTTAAACGTTTATTTTGTGACCCAGAAAGAATAATAAGAGTAATATTAAAACTAACTAGCTGCCGCCATTGTTGGAAACTGAGCAAGGCTGCGCTATGAATTCTGGGACACAGCTTCTTCTTCTTCTTCAGGGTTTAACGGCAGCTGGCATCCTTGTACATGCAGTGCTGCCATCTTCTGTTTCAGTCCGTTATTACACTCTTAAATCCTGCTACTTATTCCTGCGTCTTTTATGATCTTACAAAGCTTCAAACGACGCGTCGACTATTAAATCAGTCGTCGACGATTTTGATAGTCGACGTAATCGTGACTAGTCGACTAATCGTGTCAGCCCTACTTCGAAGCGACTGTTTCAAAGACAAGGATCAGGTCTGCGACAATGCGCAGTCAATTGCAATTTTCAAATCAGCTTTGGTGCGTCAAGACAATGATAAAACAGCAGTAAGATGAAGTCAGTTTGCAATCACTTTGCAATTTATTGCGGTCAAGTTGCAATCAGTTCCAAATCTGTTGCCAACTACAAAGCTTTTAAGTCAGTCCCCTATTGCAAAGAGATGCATCACAGATGAGTTGCCAACACGTTGGCAACCTTTCTGGTGATTGCAGGCACTCAGAGTCAGACTGGAAATGTTTGAATAGAGGTTACCCTAAACCAGGCAATCTGTGCAATCACCTGTCATCCAAAAGTGGCTGCCCATCGGTTGCAACGGCTTGCAATCAGTTACCGAATGAGTATCCAAGAAGTCATGCTATGAAATATACACGACTGCAGATGGAAATAACAATCGTCCTTTAGTCAGCTCTTCATTGTTCATACTGACACTTCTTCAGCTGTTTCGGTTAGAGCCAGTTTTTACTGCTCTGTCAAGAAGCTAGCACACATTGTTGTACAAAGTAGTTTGGCGACTTCCTGCATGGACTTGCCTTCATTTCTCTGAAATTTATTTATTTATTTTAATAAAGTCTGATGCTCCAGACACATTAAGTTGTCCAAATGCATTGCTTCTTTAATCAGCAGAGCAGTTTTCAGCTGTGCCACCATAATTGAAAAAAATGGTTTTTGAATGCCCAATTAGCTTTTTAAGATGATAAACTCACATTAGATAGCACAGCGCTCCATTAAAACACACAACTGATGACTGCTGATGGACCTCTGTACGTCTATATAGGTATTTTGTGAGTTGCTCGCTGTCTTGGTCAGGTAACTGTCAGTTTGTCATCCTGCTCTGCTGAGCAGCCGAGAGGACTCCTGTTGTCTGAGCATCTGGTATTGGGAGAGGTTTTTTGTGTGACTAGAGGATGCAACAAAAAAACTAAACTAGAAGTGAAATATTAGGTAAGTTATGCAAGTTTGCTACAGTTTATATCCATGACAAGGCTCAGTCTCAGAGCCATGCCGAAAACATAAAAAGTAGTATTAAGAATAGAATTGTTTATCCAGGATGCTGCTGATATGAAGACATTAAGCTTGTCTCTAAGCTCTAATCCAGGAACCTCGTTTGTGTATAAACCTTTCTGATGTGCAAATTTTGGTGCAACAGGAAATCCAAGCAAAAGCAGCTTGTTTTTAAAAGTCACGGTCACGTCTCAAGCCGCAACTGTTTTTTTCTTCTCCACCAACAGCCGTGGTGTGAGTGCTGCTGATGTCACTTTCATTTCGAGTGTTTCGTATTTGCAGAAATAATGATACAGCAGAAAAGCAAGTGTCGGGAAAACTCTGAGAACGCGCCTCCAAGCGCGTCCTGCGGCAGTCATTGGCTTTACTTGTCCAAAGCGTTGAGCTGTCAGCAGACTCCAGACTGAAAGTCCTGATTCACTCTGACTGGAGCAGACTTTCAGAATCACAGCGCAGCTCCCGGAGCATCTGTGTGGAAGAAGGTCAAACGTCAACCAGGCGACGCAGCACTCACTGCGAATATATTTGGATGTTTGTCTGAATATCCCGACAGCGCACCCACTCAGAAGCCCTCCCCTCCTTCCACCCCTTTTTTAAACTTATCACCAATGTCCTTTCACAGTCATTTCACTATATCTTTATGACATTTACTCCCTGCTAGCTACAACCAATATACCTAGAAAGCCACTGACAGCACATCCATGTAATTCAATATGATAGCTCTCAATGGAACCAGTCAGCTCCAAGGTGGATCTCGCTTGGATTTTTCTTTTTCTTTTTTTATCCCTCCTTTTCTCTTTTTTGAACGAAATGTCATGTTGAATCTCGGAGCAATGCGACGTGTTGGCGGGGGTGGTGGAGTTAGTCCTTCGTCTGACAATAGCCGAAGAAAAAATAGAGCTGTCCGTTCCTATCTCTTCTCCCATGCACGCACGCACGTGTGTGTGTGTGAGTGACTACAGTGAGTGGCTTGTTTTTGGTGTGTTTATGTGCGCATCAACCCTTTTCCCCCCTTGTTGTTCTTGTGCGTGCCGCGCAGCGGAATGCTGCAGAGAAGGACACAGCTGTGGCACAATAATGTTCCCCATGTAGAATGACCTACATACAGAGGAACCCAGTCGGTGTCCAGACTTACCGGGCTTGTTGTGTGTTGTCGTGTGCGCGAGTGGGCATACTGTAAGGAAAGTCGTCCGCGTTCGTCAGTGTGTCTTTGTGTGTCCCCTCAGATGCTCATCTGTGTGTTGGCAGCTGTGTGCCTCCCTTGAGTTTTCGAAGAAACTTGTTTGTTGTTTTGGCCTTCAGCTTTCTAAGTTCCTCCCCCAGTCCTTCAGTCTGACAGGAGAATAAAAATAGACAAATGCCTCGCAAATGTGTCACCACCTTAATATTGCTTAAACTGATGCCACATTTGTGTCGTCTGAGGATACGCTCCCTCCTGGTTCATTCTTTTATACATACAAATGACCTCAGATTAGATAACACCAGCTGACGATTGGAAGGGTAACAGAGCAGCCGTTTCTTATGTATTTTTCATGCGTTTTGGATTCAAAGCATGATGTAAAATATATGAGCACATATTTCAGATTAGCTGTCATAGATTCTAAAAAGTCCTTGAAGTGGTGACACACGCACAGAATACTGGCATTCAATGCCGTTTTCCCAAAATAAACATGTGAAGAGTCATTAATATTTAAATTAAGTGTCCTGGAGGATTCAGTTTTATGTTAAGTCGCTGCATAAAATAACAGTTTCAAAGAGTTATGGGAATTTGTTATTGTGGTTAGAGGCCTTCTTCACAGCTGACGTTTGGACTTGTCATACTTGGGAAGCTGGCAATCGGATGCAGGGCTAACACATAGAAACAGACACCAACTAACCTATCCCCACTAACTGCATGTCTTTGGACTGTGAAAGGAAACCAGAGTAGCTGGACAGAACCCACGTAAACACAGGGAGAACATGCAAACTCCATGCAGAGTTGTGAAATTAGAAAAGAAAAGAAAACAGGCTTTGTTTTTGCACAAGAGCAAGGCAGAACCCTGCTCCTATAGCTAATCACAAACACACAGCATTGGCTGTATGGATTACAGATTTTACAGTTTTGCTACAGTTTACTTGCACTACCGTGTTGTGAAGTTACGGTTACAACTGCTGCTCTGACAGTCTAACTCCGGGGTAGTTAAAAATCCCATCTGTGAAGTCGGGGTTGAGTCCAACATTGAGAGTTCAAATCCTAATGTGAGGGGGCGTTCCAGTTGAAAATATTGAGCGGCAACACAAAAATTCCAACTTCCAATTTCAAATAACTGTAGAATTACAGCCTTTACCCATAACATTATGTTGACTTCATTTTGTCCAAGTACCCAAGTAAACTATTAGTTTTGCTCAGTTTTAGTAAGTATGATTACTCGCCCTTGGGTGGGCTCAAGTTAATAATATAGCAATTAACTGTGATAAATCGATGAAAATTGCACACCTTTTGCTGTCTACATACACAGAAATAGACATTAAAGAGAAATTCTCATTAACTGCTTATGTTCAGATTCCAGCCAGAACCTCACATGTTGGCAATCTGTGTTTATTGAGACGACAAATATTTGCATACCTTCACCAATTGGTCTAAGAGTGATTGCGGTCAGATTGCAGTTGAGAGTGTTGCATGCTCAGTTTCGGGATCAACACTTGGTCGCTGCGACTACTTGCAGATGTTCACTGACTAGCCACAAGGAGGTTTGTTTACTCTAGTGCTACTGACCCATAAAAGCAGTGTTTTAAGCTCTAGCGTTATCACTTTTGATTATGTGGAGCACAACTTTAAACTGCTGACTTAAAATACACAAAAAGCAAAATCGCCCCATTGCTACCTAATCGACTTGCATACAGCTGCTAAGAAAATAGGGCCTTATTGTTAGCCTTAGGTGCTGTATAGTCATACCTGTCTTTACAGGTGATAATTTCCAACCATTAAATGCTAAAGTTTATTTATTTATTTATTTTAATCTCACAGCCATGGTAATTGACCGCTAATGGCTAGTAGCGACATGTGAAAACATTGCTATTGCGCAATAAAAATTACATTCACACTCTCCATAGTGCGAGTTTGCTGTGTCCACCAGCTGGTTGCCAATTTAGCTGTCTGCTGTTTGGTGCTGGGCAGGTACATTAGAACTTGGCCACAGAAAAATGAATCCCCATCGTGCAGGAAAGCAGTTATGAGAGCTGCAGGAATCAAAATGTTAAAGAGAATTGGAAACAAGACAATAAATGCTCCATTGAACCAAAAGGGGAATAAATGCACATATGCACTATTAATTGTCTGTGTGTTCATTACTTTGACTAACTCCTGTCACACTGTGGAGCACATTGTTATTATCAAAAAAATTAATTCAGCATTTTTAAATATGTTTAAACTCCTCTCTCTCCCAGGTAACTAATCCCGACTCCTGCTTAAGTTAATTTAGCTCAGTCTCCTTTGCAAACCGATCGTGTCCACACAACTAATTGGGCCGCATAATCTTACACAAAGCCAGTCTAATTGTCTTTACTACTGCACATTTAATTTGTGGGTATTGACTATGCTGCTATTGATACAACAGCTTCTCTATTTTATTTTTTTTAATCACACTTTGATAATGTTAACATGAAAGTGCACTTACAAGAACTTCAAAGTGCATAATCGCACCTCATTTGAATCAGTTATCAACCCCCCTGGTGGATTGCTTGATTTGATGGATTCCAGTCCTGTGTGTGTATATGTATTTTTTTTTTCCAATGAGACACACTGTGCTTATGTAAATGTAGTTAGTCATAAAAGAAAAAGAAATGTTTGACTTCCCATAATTACCATGGTTCCTTGGGGAGGGATTTAAATGCTGGTGATTACTTTGTTTGATTACTTATACTGTGTGTGCGCGTACGCATGCAGTATATAAGTGTGTGGGCCCTGGAAGTGTGTTACGGTTGTTTTATGAGTGGATGTGTGTGACTTTGACACTGCATCGACCTCTACCGCGCTGCTTTAAAAGTCTCGGTGTATATATGCTCTAACCCCTATCAGCTTATTAAAGTTGATGGTGATAAACGAGGACATAAACAACAAAATATCTAACCCAAACATCGAGTCTGCGGATAACGCCGCATTAAAGCAAAGGAGCGAGCTAACTTGTGAGATCTTCATTATCAAAGCCCTCTGAATCTTCTCCCCTAAAGGCAAGAATCGAAAACCTTTCCTACACGAAATGTTCAGAGCAGCGATGGTGATGTAAGCCTCCACAGTAAAAGCCTATCAGAGATCTGACTGTTTAGTCCGAGTACAGAACGGATCAAACTTTAATGATCGTTGTTGAAGAAATTGGGTCAAGCAGCTTCTCTTTCATCAGACCAGCAACTTTTGATCTCTTCAGACCACCTCGTCTATTCTCAAGCCATCTGCTGCTGCAGAAATGACCGCCGGTTGTTTTCTCTCTTTCTCGCTCTCTGTGCTGAGGTGCTACGTGCAAATCCCCAGACTGTGTAGGGGAAAGCAAGTAAGTAGGAATTTCTCAGCTCTTAACAACTGCCTTGGCTCTACCTTTGAGCAATGCGCTAAACACTCGCCTCCAACAGTGCAGCTATTTGGTGGCCGCCAGAAGAACACAGGTTTTACCGAGCAGCTCTCTTGTGAACAAGCATCAATGTGTGGGAGGGAGTTGGGGGCATGGTGATGATTTCTGTTTCTTTCTCTGACCACTTATCACTTGTGTGTGTTCAGATCCGTGCGGGTGGGTTTGAGTACTCTCCCGGGACGCTTCACATCTACTCTGACAGCCTGCTAACGCTTCCCGCCATCATCGGCATCGGAGGGGGTGGCGGCTTGCTGCTGCTGGTCATCATTGCCGTGCTGATAGCCTATAAGAGGAAGTCGAGGGACGCTGACCGCACCCTGAAACGTCTACAGCTTCAAATGGACAACCTGGAGTCCAGAGTGGCCCTGGAGTGTAAAGAAGGTAGGCTGTAGAAGCAGTGTGGATCCAGCTTTTACCCTTGCACTATTGGAAAGTAACAAGACCAAAAAAAAAAGAAAAAAGATGGGGATCTTTCAGCAGAAATAGGATAAAATATAAAATAATCCACTACAGTTAAAAAGGTTTTTAAACTCCAATTTGAATAGAAATCAAATTTTATTACGGTAACTCAATGTGTTTCATCATTTTCAGAATGATAAATGAGTAGTATGATATTTTAGTTATATACAGCTTGCATTTATCTAAAGTGTATCTAATGAAACCTGCCTACATGCTCTCTAAACTTCACAAACGAACATTTCCTACCTTGTTTGTTCAGTAGCTCGAAGCTGTAGTACACAGATGAGATGTTTAATGGGGGTTTAATTTTCTTGCGTGACTACCATGGCTCGCTGGTTTCTCCGTTGGTTGCCTGGAAACTATACAGTGATCATAAAACAGGCAAAGTATACTGGTTAATGTTTTATATGTTACTAGTACTACTATTTAAAGCTAATTTCCTGCTTGTGTATTAGCATGTACAGTGTTTCCCAAACTGCATTTGGGTGAACTGTCCAGTGGTATTAGCAGCTGTCACAAGTATATTTATTGGTTTATTTTAGCTACTTACTTGTTATTATCAATATGTGAGGAAGATGACATCTATGGTCAATCAATGCTCCCTGCTTTCTTAGCTCTTAACTTAGACTCTCTTGTGTCTCCCCTACTGGTTGGATTGCTGGTCAGATTGCTGTTGTGGAGGATTTTATTCACCTACTTACCCAGAGAAGAGTTCATTCCACGGTGTCACATACTCTAATTTCAGCACCTTGGTTGCAGCTAGCTATGCTAGTCCCTTTGTTGCTCTGGATCTAGAGCTGAATACTGAGCTGAAGCAGTATTCTTCCCATATCCTGGAGCAGATGGAGAACTCCAAACTCCCTTTGACTGAAGCGTAGAACAAGGACTATCGTGGGCAGTCTAAAAAGATATTATTGAAGTTAATCTTCAAGCTGTGAGACTCGCTGGAGGTGAAGCTGCAGTTTGATTATTTGTATTTGCAGAGAATTATTACTGCAGAAAATTATCACATTTGCACAATATCTCTAAAACTAGAAACAGTAGCGGTTTTTGATACAGGCGACACGGGCGGTTGCCCGGGGCGGCATCACGGACATCGGCAAAAAATAAATAAATTGCTCGTACTCATGCTGCCCCGACAAGTAGACAAGTAAACAAACAATAAATATAAGAAGAGTAAGAAAATAAATGTACACTTTAGGACCAGGGGTAAAGAGATCAATAACAATTTAAATTTATAATTTACAGTTTGATGATTTAAAGTCTCACACGCAACCTGTCGAAAGGGGAGGGGGGTCGGCTGCTTCCAAATAGAGCGCATTTCATTCATAAAACAGGCTAGGACCGCCACTGACTAGAAACATCCTGTCTCAGAGTAAAGCTATAAATGATAAGAATTATTGAAAATTCTTTATTTATCACTTCTAGGCTGGAATGTTGTAATTCATTATTATCAGGCTATCTTAAATACTCCCTGAAAAGCCTTCAGTTGAATCAAAATGCTGCAGCGAGAGTACAGATGGGGACTAGAAAGAGAGAGCATATTTCTCCCATGTTGGCTTCTCTTCATTGGCTCCCTGTTAAATCCAGAACTGAATTTACAATCCTGCTCCTCATATACAAGGTCTTGAATAATCAGGCCCCATCTTATCTTATTGACCTCGTATTACCATATCGCCCCAATAGAGCACTTTGCTCTCAGATCACTGGCTTACTTATGGGTCCTACAATATTTAAAAGTAGAATGGGAGGCAGAGCTTCAGCTTTGAGCCTGAATTTGAAGGAGAGAGACACCCTCTCTACTTTTAAGATTAGGCTTAAAACGTTTCTTTTTGATGAAGCTTGAATTAAATTATGTAAACCCCTAAACACTGTCACAAAAAGAAACTAAATCAATGGGAGGCGAGAGAGGAATGATTTAGATTTTTTGTCTCCATATTTCTTCCAAGTATATAATAACCCGTTCATCTGGTTAAAGTAGATGGTCGTCACAGACTAGATAAATTACACATTTGCCACTCAAAGCACTTTAGACTTTCTTAATCTTTTTGCACCTGCTCACTGCCTGAGTAAACTTGTTTCAAAGGTCAGCAACTGGCAATGACATCGATCACAGTGTGGGAGTCTGCTGAGCTGAGTGAGTATACAACAACGCTTCCTGAAAATGGCTTTGAAGTTTAATAATAGGAAATGTGCATGCTGAGCAGTGTTAAAGGATATTTCTGCCAGGGTCAAAGCAAGATTGTTATTTTATCTATAGTCATTTATATTTGGTGGTATGACGGTGTTCTGGGAGAGATGAAATATGCCAATAGGAAGCACAGAAGGGCAACAGAAAATGATGATGCAATGTTCAGTATTTTACAGAACAATTAAGCAGAAGCAAATCGTGCTGTATGGATAGCACGAGGTGTTCGGCTCTACTGATACTCAAAGGTGAAACTGTAAACAGCACACAGATGCCTGTCAATTATAGGGAAACCACTGTAAAGCATCTCAGCAAGACGTTGTTCCACCACAAGCCTCACAGCACAGCTCCAGTGCTTCTCGGCAGGAATGGACACCTGTTTTGATAATGATGGTGGTGGAGAGCACAGTCTAACGTGTCAGTCATCTGTCCGTACCTCCGAGTGAAAACACAACTCAACAGCAAGACTGTCAGAAAGACGGAGAGCACACACACGGCTGGAAAGTAGATAGTGTGAGAGGCCTATCTGAGGTCAAGCTAACAAGGGGATTATTTGCAGAGGAGTGAGAAAATATTGTGAGTGAGAAACCGACACAAAGAAACTGGGTTAAAAGAGCGAGAGTCAGCAGCAGAGTGTGGATGACTGATGTGTGGACAATCCAGGTGTTTACACTCAATATAATAACACGGGCACACGCAGCCACGCTACAGAGTAATGATACGATTACACTGCGGTCATGACACAAAGTCGCAACACCTGCCAGGGAGCAGCTGTCAAACAAAACTACACGAGTGTTGTTTTTCAAAGTGCAACATTCTCAGGCCGATCGTTGCACGCGCAATCCTGACTGCGGTGACATTTCCAGGTACGTGTTTCTTCCTTGTCGCGTCGCCTCAGTTTAAGATGTTGTCATTTGTGTTTTTCACGAAACACGACTGGAGAAAGTTCCGCTATTTACAACAGTAGGCCGACAGGCGAGCGTTGAAGTCAACGGGAAGTCAACAGCGCTTGGTTTTCCTAGGAAGTGAAGCATGGCCTCGTTCCCACCCACCCTGAAAGCACCCCGCCCCGCCTGCTGCACTCCCAGCTGGCCTATAGAGGCAAGACAGCGCACATGGGCGGAGGAGCAGATGAAGTGGGCGGTCGGCTATCCCTGTGATTGCAAAAGGAAGTGTGTATGTGTGAGGCAGGGTTCTAACAGTCTTTAGGGGGGGACAGGACGTTTTGGATCAGTCATCTGTAAGAGGTGGATATCACACTGTACACAGCTATAGTGTACTGTATTAGCCATCATGCATACACACATTACAAACCCAACTGCTGACCGGGAAGCATCACTTCTATGGGTTAAAAGACCTGTTAAAGAGTCCCGTATAAAGTATATAGGCAAGAAAATGCAAATGAACTTTCAA
Organism: Copadichromis virginalis; assembly: GCF_057382275.1. NCBI lineage: Eukaryota > Metazoa > Chordata > Actinopteri > Cichliformes > Cichlidae > Copadichromis > Copadichromis virginalis. The sequence goes on from NC_140637.1 coordinate 13,329,952, forward strand.
ACCAATTCATGGTAAGGCATTGTTTACATGCTCCTTTGAGCACACTCAATGCTGTGGCATTTTTACACTTCACTTCCCAGACTTTGTGTTGACTGGGATCTTTTGTGTGTGTTTCTGTGTGTGTGTGTTTACTTATCAGAAACACATGAGCATTTTCCCAGGAAAGACATAGACAGACAGTCCTAACTGAAAGCTTTATCAAAAAGGAACGTTTTAAGCCTAATGTTAAAAGTAGAGAGGGTGTTTGTCTCTTGAAGTCAAACTGGGAGTTGGTCCACAGAAGAGGGGCCTGAAAGCTGAAGGCTGAACCTCCCATTCTACTTTTAAATACGCTAGAAACCACAAGTAAGTCTGAGAGCAAAGTGCTCTGCTTGAGTGATACGACTGCTATGAGTGTTACTATAAGATAAAATGGGGCCTGATTATTTAAGACATCTTATATGAGGAGGGGGTTAAATTTATTCTAACAGGGACCATATGAAAAGAAGCTAAGATGGGAGAAATATGCTGTGTCTGTCTAGTCCCTGTCAGTAATCTTGCAACAGCATTTTGAGCATTTCTGAAGGGAGTTTTTAGGACAACCTGATAATAACGGATTACAATAATTACTGTAATTATAATTACAGAGTGTTTGTTTCTGAAATCCAAACTGGAAGCTGGTTCCACAGAAGAGGGGCCTGAAAGCTGAAGGCTCTGCCTCCCATTCTACTTTTAAATACCCTAGGAACCACAAGTAAGCTACTAGTCGGACAGCGAAGTGCTCCATTACCATCAGTCCTTCTTTTTTAAGTTTTGCATAATGGAGTAGGCGTGTTTTGGCTCCAATGGATAGCTCTATTTGGACGACACTACAGCTGCCTTTCGTGTTGTAGATAGAGATCATAATATATTGAAATATTAGTGTGATGTTGGTAAACAAAAATATTCTCTCCATTTTTCTCATCACATTATATCAAGTGAAACATCCTGAATACTCTCTTTGGCATAAAGCCCTCATTTATTGTCAGCTGCAGTAAACATTGTCTTCTTGCAGAAAAAAATACACTTTTAGATGCAACAGAGCAGAAAATTGGAACTGAGCTACATTTTTTATATAGATATAAAATATCAGATTATTTGAACACCATACCCTGCAGTCACAAAATCTCACAACACATTTAATAATAATAATTATAATAAAACAGCACAAATCAAAAAGCTATATTTTAGGTTGTCAGAATTTTACCTGTGGTTAAGTTAGTTCAGTCGGGACCACTAAAGTCAAAAGGAGATTAATATTTCTGCCTGCATTAATTTAGATTTGGCAGCATGGCTCTGTTTACGGACCTTCTCAACCTTCCAAATGTGCATATGTGGAAAACATAAACCAGAGAGAGCAGCAGGTAGACTCAGCACAGAGGACAGGAGGCATCAAAAACAAGATGTACTCACTGGCCAGGTCAGATACCCCTTTTTCCTTTTCTCAGAATAGCTTCAATTCTTTATTCAGCAAGATGCTAGATCATTCTGCAGAGATTTTGGTCCATAGTGACATGAAAGCATCATGCATTTATGTAGCCGATTTATTGGCTACACATCCATAATGCAAATTTCCACATAATCCCAAAGATGCTCTGTTAAATTGAGGTCTGCTGGAGTGTGCAAACCATTTGGGTACACTGAACTTATTACCATGTTCAAGAAATCATCTTGAGATAATTTGGGCTTTGAAAAAAAATGTGTTATCCTCTTGGAAGCAATCATCAAACAATGGGTACACTGTGCTCATAAGGAGATGGACATGGTCAGCAGCAGCAGAAACCATCCCCAGCACCTTTACACCACTAATACCATCCTGAACCAATGATACCAGATCATCATGGATCCATGGGTCAACAAGCTGTCTTGACCGTGAATGCACTCCCAAATGCAAGTTGCTGCCATGTGATTAGCTGATTATATCTTTGCTTTAATGAGCAGTTCAGCAAGTGTACCTAATCAAGTGGACAGTGAGTGTATATGACATTAGGTCAGAGAGGATGAAGTGGGGCGCTGGGGTGGATGTTGCAGATGGGCTGCATCTGTGGTCATTGCTCAAGAATCTTAAAAAGCGCTCTAGATGAGATTTGCTGATTTGATTTCTGGAAGTCATCAGCTGATGGCAGGTTGCCATTTAGGTTTGATGATCTGGTGGGAATACAGCTGAGCTAGACTTTGTGGCCTCTCTGAACAAATGCTGCACTTTAATTTTCATCAGTGAAAACCAACAAAAAAAGTTTCTAAATTATCCTCGATACTGATTTACAAAAAAATTCCAATCCAACAATCAGAGTCGGGATATTTCTATTAGCAACACTGACATTTTGTCTCTTGTGCTACTTGTGCTTGTCGTATAACACACATTTTAGCGTGTAAAGGATGAGCATTTCACAAGAAATAAACACACTGCACAGTACAGGCTGATGGGTCCGTCATAGTTCAAGAGCCGTTCATGGCCATGGCTGCAGCCGAGGAAAGGTTATGGCCCTGCTTTGAACTGCGCTCGAGGTTTTGTTATGTCTTGTTTTATATCAGCTGATCAGGAGGATATTTTTTGAAAGCGTATTTTTGCTAGGGCTGCCTGCTAAGATGCTTTTAAACAGATTTACCCTTTGGCCAGTAAATAAGAGCCTGATTAATAGATAGAAGAGAGAAGAAGTGGAGTGGAAAATGAAGTGAGGACTTGAAAGAAAACCTACATCTAATTTGTGTCTCCTTGACTATTTTTCAAGCCATTTTCCTTCCCTGTCTTCTTGTCATTCTCTCCTTTGCCTTTATCTTTCATGCTGTGTCTCCCGTGCTGCCTTTTTTTGTCTTTTACCCTTATTCCCAATTACTTATACCCTCAATCCAATGTCTGCTTTCCATTCTCAGTTCTTTACTGCCTGATCTTTCTTCGTCTTTCCCTTTCTTTCCTTCATCTTCTCTGCTTCCTCTCTTCTCTATTTCTCTTGTGGACCAAACAGTCCAATAACAGCTGGGGGAAATTATGCATGAAAACTCATCCGTTGCTCTCTTAATAATTATCCACTCATGCAATTAATTGACTTTCCTTTCCAGGAACTTTGTTTTCTGTCTCCTGTTTCTGCTTTTCTCTCTCCCCAAGCAGGATTTCCATTTGAGATTCATTGTTTTTGGGCCTTTTTTCTGGATAAGTAAAGGCTGACATTGTCAGGACCACGACTCCAAGAAATGGATTTGGTTAACTAGGTTTTTAGCCCTGTCTGCAAGTTAAATATATAGTTTAGTGTTATCTTCAGATCTATGTATACCTGAATGCACTTAGTTACACATAGAATCATGCCGTTATTTTATGCTTTCTCACCCACACATAATAACGTGCCCTTTATTGAATATAACTAAATTGCTGATTGTGTCTGTGTCTTATCATGACTTAGTGTCTGTATATTCTTGTGATTCTGCATTTTGGTCCTCATTTACTTCCTTTGCAAGCATCGTTTTTTTTTAAATCATTGCTGACCTTAATTCTCAATCCAGATGTCTAGCTCTTTTTCTAAGGTTGAGACGTTTTACCTGAAATCTCTGCAGTGGTTGTGCTTTCTGAAATGCTTTCCCTTCTTTGCCTCTGACAGGCACCTCATCTGACCCATATATAGATATCTATAGTACAGAATCATCTGTGTGACTATCCTTACACTCAGTGTTTTTTGATCACTGTTATGACTCTATCAGTTAGACTGTTACACGTGTATAGTTAGTCAGATTTTTTACCCTAGAACACTAATGGGAGTTTTGTAACACTATCCTTACACGTGGGTGAAAATCACCTGATATTAGTGTTCTTGATTAAAAGATAAAAGGACTTTCATCCATTGGCTAGGGCCAATATTTCACTTGCTACCAAACTACAGGTTAAGTTTAGTAGAAGATCCTGCTATAGGTTAAAATATACACTTTTACAACAGTTTTCATGAATATAACTCACAAACATCAATTTTATGATTGTTCACTTTTACAATAGTCTTACTAATGGCTACTCGCTGTGCTTCAGCAGCAACGTGATAATAAAATATTGTTTTCTTTCAAATACATACACATACATCAATACATATCCATGTAATCATGGATGCTAACATTGATAGTATATGCACATTTGGTGGTACAGTGGGGCAAAAAAGTATTTAGTCAGCCACCGATTGTGCAAGTTCCCCCACTTAAAATGATGACAGAGGTCAGTAATTTGCACCAGAGGTACACTTCAACTGTGAGAGACAGAATGTGAAAAAAAAATCCATGAATCCACATGGTAGGATTTGTAAAGAATTTATTCGTAAATCAGGGTGGAAAATAAGTATTTGGTCAATAACAAAAATACAACTCAATACTTTGTAACATAACCTTTGTTGGCAATAACAGACCTCAAACGTTTACTATAGGTCTTTACCAGGTTTGCACACACAGTAGCTGGTATTTTGGCCCATTCCTCCATGCAGATCTTCTCGAGAGCAGTGATGTTTTGGGGCTGTCGCCGAGCAACACGGACTTTCAACTCCCGCCACAGATTTTCTATGGGGTTGAGGTCTGGAGACTGGCTAGGCCACTCCAGGACTTTCAAATGCTTCTTGCTTCTACACTCCTTTGTTGCCCGGGCGGTGTGTTTTGGATCATTGTCATGTTGGAAGACCCAGCCTCGTTTCATCTTCAAAGTTCTCACTGATGGAAGGAGGTTTTGGCTCAAAATCTCACGATACATGGCCCCATTCATTCTGTCCTTAACACGGATCAGTCGTCCTGTCCCCTTGGCAGAAAAACAGCCCCATAGCATGATGTTTCCACCCCCATGCTTCACAGTAGGTATGGTGTTCTTGGGATGCAACTCAGTATTCTTCTTCCTCCAAACACGACGAGTTGAGTTTATACCAAAAAGTTCTACTTTGGTTTCATCTGACCACATGACATTCTCCCAATCCTCTGCTGTATCATCCATGTGCTCTCTGGCAAACTTCAGACGGGCCTGGACATGCACTGGCTTCAGCAGCGGAACACGTCTGGCACTGCGGGATTTGATTCCCTGCCGTTGTAGTGTGTTACTGATGGTGACCTTTGTTACTTTGGTCCCAGCTCTCTGCAGGTCATTCACCAGGTCCCCCCGTGTGGTTCTGGGATCTTTGCTCACCGTTCTCATGATCATTTTGACCCCACGGGATGAGATCTTGCGTGGAGCCCCAGATCGAGGGAGATTATCAGTGGTCTTGTATGTCTTCCATTTTCTGATGATTGCTCCCACAGTTGATTTTTTCACACCAAGCTGCTTGCCTATTGTAGATTCACTCTTCCCAGTCTGGTGCAGGTCTACAATACTTTTCCTGGTGTCCTTCGAAAGCTCTTTGGTCTTGGCCATGGCGGAGTTTGGAGTCTGACTGTTTGAGGCTGTGGACAGGTGTCTTTTATACAGATGATGAGTTCAAACAGGTGCCATTCATACAGGTAACGAGTGGGGGACAGAAAAGCTTCTTACAGAAGACGTTACAGGTCTGTGAGAGCCAGAGATTTTCCATGTTTGAGGTGACCAAATACTTATTTTCCACCCTAATTTATGAATAAATTCTTTACAAATCCTACCATGTGGATTCATGGATTTTTTTTTTCACATTCTGTCTCTCACAGTTGAAGTGTACCTCTGGTGCAAATTACTGACCTCTGTCATCATTTTAAGTGGGGGAACTTGCACAATCGGTGGCTGACTAAATACTTTTTTGCCCCACTGTATAAAGTATGAGGCTTATAGTCTTGGTGGCATTACTGTTGAACAGCTCTAGCTCCTAAGTTGTTTCAAGCCAGAACCAATTAGCCACTGAAAAGTACATTTTAAGCATAAATTCCGACTATGAATTTTACACTGTTCATTCAAAACATGTATTTGTGCTGTCTGAAATCCTTGGGCCTGTCTCAATATGCGTACTTGTGTGTACTTGGTACAGCTAAATATCCCAGAATGCATTTCGTTCAAAACCCAAACGCGGCAATGGCAGAGGAGCGCGGCTAAAACCTTTTAAATATTACTCTTTCTCTGTCACAAAATAAACTTTTAAGTTATTTTCAAGCGAGAATGTAGCTGTGTAAGCTTCAAATATCTGCTCGATTTATCAAGATATCATATATTTCCAAACGTCTGTTACCCACCAGCTCCATAGCTAGGGAGGTCGAGGATCACTAGAGCCAGCGAGAGTAGCGGACTCCCGGTACATCGTTTCGAACACACACACACACACACACACACACACACACACACACACACACACACACACACACACACACACATGCCCGCAGTCTTTCACTACTCAGGTTAAACATGATATATAAGTCTCTTAGATAACTTCGAAATGTTAATTTTTGGTTTATTTCAGTGTTTTATTTGTTCCTGAGTAAATGGGTTTGGCTGAGTTGTAATTCAATTCAGAAGGAAACATTTTCACCGGGAACAAAAACAGCATGTTAATACGTGGAGATTCTGGAGGCTGCTTCAAAATGATCAGATTATATTTTAAATATTTGTTCAGTTCTCCTCCAAACCCCAGCAGCTGTCCGTTGTAACTTTTGAGTGTCTACTAAAGTAAAAATAAAAGCGTTCTAATTTCTCACCTGCTTATTTTTATTAAGGTATACATGTACACTACTTTTATTAATAGGGTAAATCGGTTTGGCGGAGATTAAAGTTAAGCTTCATAACATATTAATCACACTTAAATTAAGAAGGGACGGCAGTAAAAACTCCGGACCTGTGACATCGTCAAGTACGCTGGTGTTCCAATTGTACAAATTGCGAGTCCATACTCGCGTTCTCAGCAAGTCCGGACTCGCCGAGAATGCGAGTAAGGACTCGCGTACTTGAGAAATGAGAAAGGGCCCTTGTCTCCTTACAGTGAAATCTAATTTACATTCTCCCACTGGATATTTAAATAAACCTGTAGCAACATAGGTAAAAAGGTTATGCTATGTCCTTCAATCGAGGAAGCTAGCTTATTGATTGATAAAAAGTCAACCTTTTCACTTCCACAATGTTTGCTTTTACATTGCAAAATTATATTTACAAAAGCTTGGGTTTATTTCACTCATTGTGGTAGTTACCATGAAATGAAGTGATCTTATTGTAAATTTCACCAGCTAAAGTGTTAGTATGAGTGATCAATTAAGACTAGCTACAGAGACAGATCATTTGTTGTTCTGCTAACTGGGCAACTTAACACATGATGAAACATCAAGGCAGTGCTACTGTTCGGTCATACAGATAATAACCAATTATCTCTTCTCCATCGATAGCTTTCGCTGAGCTACAGACAGACATCCATGAACTAACCCAGGAGCTGGATGGAGCTGGGATTCCCTTCCTAGACTATCGGACCTATGCAATGAGAGTTCTTTTCCCTGGGATTGAGGACCATCCTGTGCTCAAGGAGATGGAGGTACGGGTCAGTACACCACCGACCAAACTTGAGACTGAAACAAACTAACAATGTATAATCAGCTACAGTAGAGGCTTTACTAACAAACTAACACCAAACATGGATACATACAGCTGCTGCTTTACTTAAAGTAGTTCACCTAGTTTGACAAAAGTTTGCCATAGAAGTATTCTGAAAGTTCTGTTTATCGGTATTAAAACTGTCCCACTAGCTTTACTGCTGGAAACTTATGTAGCATTATCCCATGACACGTTTCATCAAAGGAAGGACTCTTAAAAAGCCTGAGATGTGACAAGAACTCCAGATGCTGAACACCTTAAAGCAATGACATAACCTATATTTTACCTACTTCGTCTTAATGTATTCAGCTTGTCTCAATGAATGTGAGACATAGTATCATCATTAGTCGGATCTCAAGGGACAGAAACTCACCTTATTCTTTTGATGTAGATAAAAAGAGTTATACAGTAAGTATTGCTTTGAATTGACTGAAAAAGAATGTTATGTAAGAGATGTTAAAAAAGATGCAGGAAAGGCAAAGGGGAACAAAGCAAAAAGAAAATTAGATTCACAGTTCCTAGGATTGTTGGTGGCATTATAAATCACTGTAAAGTTATTAAATGAACCAGTATATGCAAACTCCTTGCCAGCACAGCCAAATTTAAATAGTGAACCTGATTTATAAAGACGTCTTACCGCTGAGACCAAGGGAAGGAGAATTAATAGTATGTCAACATAAACTACTCCCCTCCAAAACTAAAAACCAGAGAGCCAAGTTTGCAATCAGCAGTATCATTAAGATGTAGAATCTGGTGCTGCTCCATTGGCTTTGATTGGAGCGCTGACTTTTTGGAGTCGAAGAGTAATTTGTTTGACCTTTTACAGCTTAATTTAATCGCTCTAATCCAGAACGTTGATTCATATTGTTAGAAATAAAATCCCCCTGGGTGGTGTCATAGCTGCCATTGGTATCTCTTTTTTTATTCCTTTCTGTGATTCACCCCGAGTTATTTTTGAAAGGCAACAATTTTGGCTATGAGCACAGACTATCAATCTGTATTTACAAACTACAGATAATGTTAAATCTGAACGAACAGAGTCCTTAGAGCATCTAGAACAGCAGGAATGTAGTAGTGGGAAATGTACTTTCTTTCTTTTGTTTCCTTCTTTGCTTTCCCTTTGTGTTTCTTTAACAAGACAGTTTAACAAATCTAAATTAGTTCCAAGTCAGAAATTTAATTAGGTTGAAAATCATTTTCTTTTGTCCCAGTGTTATTTGTATTGAAAGAGCAGCCTAACATAGATGTTGATTAAATATATATATATATATATATATATATATATGTGTGTGTGTGTGTGTGTGTGTGTGTGTGTGTGTGTCTGTATATATATGATTTGAATATATGAAATTTGGTTCAATTTAGGCTTAACAGAGCATTTTATTAAGACACAGCAATGTGTTTCATTATGCCCATGATGGAATTAACAGCCGCTAACTGTTATAATCTCTGGCAGTGAGGTTAGATGAGAGATTTATCTTCATCAGAGCTTAATAAATCCAGGTATTTTGAGGGAAGCAAACCAGATCCAAAATGGAATCAGTTATTGGAACCGAGCCGCTATACAGATTGCAATTTCTGAAAACCCACTTTGCTACTATAAGGGCTAATATTCCAGTGTTTCTATTTTTCACTCATGGACTCTCCAGATCTGGAAGTGAGGCCATGCCAAAACCTGCATTCTTTCTTGTGATTTTCTTTCTCACATTTCTAAATTATAGTGAACATATTGATTGACAAGTTCCTGCCATAGGAGTGTGTAGAGTCCTTTGTTTTCTATATGAGAGCCACTCCTCCCATCGCAATACACCTTGATGACAAAAGTGCTCAGCTTGAGGCTTCTCGCCAACATTTCACCGTAGACCACAGTATAAAAGATGGACAGTGACATCATCTGCTGTTTTCTGAAGTTCCGTTAGGAAGCTTCAAGATGAGCATTTCTGCCGTTGAAGATAGGCAGGTCTGACTGTGAATCGACTTGCTGATTAACTAATGACTTTTCAGTCACAAGTCATTAGACCATGGATAATCCTCCATTTTTATATTTTTTTTAATTTTAACATGTCTCAAAAGTTAGTCCATAAACTCATCAGGAAAGCATTTACCAACATTGTAATCTCTTAATCTGAAGGTTGCCGGTTCGAGCCCCAGCTCCGACGGTCTCGGTTGTTGTGTCCTTGGGCAAGACACTTCACCCGTTGCCTACCGGTGGTGGTCAGAGGGCCCGGTGGCGCCAGTGTCCGGCAGCCTCGCCTCTGTCAGTGCGCCCCAGGGTGGCTGTGGCTACAATGTAGCTTGCCATCACCAGTGTGTGAATATGTGTGTGAATGGGTGGATGACTGGATGTGTAAAGCGCTTTGGGGTCCTTAAGGACTAGTAAAGCGCTATATAAATACAGGCCATTTACCATTTACCATTAAGGCAGAGGGCTGTGATCCCATGGACCTCTATAGCAGTGTTTCTCAACCTTTTGGAGCCACGGCACATATTTCACATTAGAAAAATCACAAGGCACACCACCAAACAAAAATGTCACAAAGACCATATTGATCATTTCCCCCCGCGCACCAGGTGTAGTGGAATTGGCTCAGGTTGTCTCCATTATACTTTTTTTGCTTTCTTCTGACCATTCGCATGCTAGGGCCTTCATCTGGGTCAAAATTAACACTTTTGACAGTGTTATATGTTTAAAAGTAACCTAGTCAGTTTTGAAGATTAACAATGGCTAACACTGAGCAGTGCTGGTTTTCTAACACTGGAATATTTCTAACATTTTGAGTTATTTTCCAGTGTTAGAAAATTAGCACTGCTCAGTGTTAGCCATTGTTAATCTTCAAAACTGACTAGGTTACTTTTAAACATATAACACTGTCAAAAGTGTTAATTTAACACTCAACAGTGTTGTATTTAACACTCAGAGGTGTGGACCTATATAGACACATTTTGCTGTGAGGATACAATAGCTTCCAGGATCTCAATAGAATATGGAAAATTTTATATTTGTATAAAATTAAGAACTTAACTTTCCCCTGCCGACAGTCTCTCTGAAAGCAGCTGTCCTAATGTGATTTGTATGTGTACGTATGCTCATCACAGTTAGATTTACTCTACATTGTTTTAGGATTACATCACAAACAGAACATGTTTAAACTCCGTTTTCCATAATCCAAAATCCCAAAAGTGTGAGTACACCTTTAACTTTGGGTGTCAGGCAGGCACAGAGGTAAAAGGTGCTTACGTATTTTATCGTTATGTCTAGACTTCCTTCCGTAACCGTCTGTATTGCCCCCAGGGGTTGCCGCTGTAATCCAATGACTTGGGTAAACCAATGCTCCTAGCTTTATTGCACTGCGTGACTGCTCTCACCCTAAGCTTGACAGCCACGTGACACACCTACACACACACATCCAAGCATACACACACAGTCTTGCAGATTTGTGAATCTACAAACCTTAAATCTATCTTGGAAAAATTGGTGAAGACCCTGCCTGCGCAGTATGTACATGCAACTCCATCTGTCTAATCTCATTCTATCTCGCTCACACTCCCTCTTTTTTCCAACACGCACACACATGCGCACACATTGCACTCACCATCCACCCTGGAGGCCGAGAATCTCATTTAGCACTTTACAGAGAGGCCCAGACACTTTATTATTGCATGTCGGAGGAGAGAAAGAATAGATGTTACAGTGGTACAAAAGGATGACGACAGAAAGTAGGAGAGAGAGGGGGAGTGGTAGATGTGATGTGTGTGTGTGTGTGTGTGCAAGGATGACACACAAAACCAAGGAGAGAGGGAGAAATTAAAACAAGAGAGAGAGTGAGAGAGAGAGAGAGAGAGAGAGAGAGAGAGAGAGAGACACCAATGATGTGAAACAGTCAAAAATAAGTGCGAGAGAGAGAATTAAAGCGATGAGGAAGATGGAGCGAGTGAGCGTCAGAAAGGCATCTTCAGGGGGTTTCGCGTGTTGTTGATAAGTAGTGACAGGTGCCAGCCAGTGGAACAAGCAGGGTGCACCTCTGTACCCAACCCTGACACACACACACACACATACGCAATGCTGCTATGCCCTAATGCTTCATCCTTCCTTCTACTCCTCTCCATCTTTTCCCTCCCGCTCTGTTTGACAGAGGACTCCCTCTCATGCTCGGCTGGTTCAGGCTGGTCTGATTAGACTTTCGACATTCTAAGAAAGTTCCTTAAACTGATAAAAAGCCAGAGTTCCCCATGTGACAGCGGGTTATTAAAAGATTCAGTTAAGGGCGTTTAAGTAGTATAACACATTCACCCCACTAGCAGGTGTGATTATACCAAACAAGTAGAGTTTAACCGCTAACATCGCAGACAGAGATAACGTGTGAGATGGCTAAAGCTCAGGACCGTAAATTCAAATTCTCGTCTTATCCATATTCAACTGGAGGATGCTTTGAGCCACGCGCACACACCCCAGACCCCGATGTCAAGAAGACAATCGTGTCAAAATTGTCCGCTGAAATCATCTGAAGTGGAACACGCCGCACGGCAGCACAGCAGGAGAGGAGAGTAGCCAATCAGTCTTACCTCGCTGTTTAACAAGCCAGTCTGAGCTCATCATATGTCTGCTTGCAGACGTGTTCGGAATCTCTCTTTGCCCAGAGTGAGTCATAGATTCATTACTTGTACTGTGCGTATCGCAATCTTTTGTGATATTGTTTAAGGAATCCAAAGCTTGAGGAGTCCTATTATGCTTATTGGTGATTGTAGAGCAGCTTTCAGTGTTTCACAATTCAAAAATAGCCCCTGAGTACATTCACTGTCTGAAACAAGCTGTTTCAGCACCCCTTCCCTTTTAAGCCAGCTGCTTTGTGATCAACACAAGACTTAAATAGTAGGTTCGGGGAGCTTCTGTGCTCACAGCCAGCGCTATGTTCCTGGGACCATATAAGGAATATTCACTGATATCATACAGACCTACTAATTTTAAAAAGTCTTGGAATCAGAGCAGCCTGAAGCCTGAGCCTTTGCCTCACCGCTATTACTTTCACATACCTCTGACCTCATTATTTGAAGTGACCTCTCATGAAGCAGCCCTTTAACCCTGTCTACAACACCCAACATCTCCAGGTCCCTGCCAATGTTGAGAAGGCGCTCACCCTGTTCGGCCAGCTGCTGACAAAGAAGCACTTCCTGCTGACGTTCATACGAACCCTGGAGGCCCAGAGGTTTGTCATTATTTACTCGTATATTTCATAAGTGTTCTTCATTTTTAGTAATATGGTGGGAACGTGTGCTTTTACAAACATGAATGCATCAAGAAAAAAAGAAAAGAAAAGCAAAGGTATGTTTATGAAAGCAGTAACACATTTTAGGAGCTCTACAGTTACTGTAAGGCACTTAGCCAAATGTTTTATGACTAAACAGAGTTTAATTAAGATAAAATGTGCATTAATATTTAAATGAATTGCTATGAGGTTAACGGCGCGTACGTATTTCCAGGAACAATTCAGATGGGGCCAAACAAAAACAAGGTCAATCACTTGTAAAGGATCCTTTTTTAAAACATTGAATGTATTTGTAGGTCATTTTCGATGCGGGATCGAGGCAATGTGGCGTCTCTGATCATGACGGCCCTGCAGGGGGAGATGGAGTATGCCACCGGGGTCCTGAAACAGCTGTTATCCGACCTGATAGACAGAAACCTGGAGAGCAAAAACCATCCCAAACTGCTGCTAAGGAGGTGAGGAAGTAAAGCCAGCATAAACATATTATTTAAAAAGGGATATCTCTTTAATGTTTCTGTTTTCTTTTGTCTAATTTTACTTTTTCATTTCAAGTATTAGTTTATATCAAACTTTGACTGCAAATGGACCGGATCTATATTTCTGCTCACTTTGCTCATTAAAATCATCATCATCTTCCAGAAAAGCAATATTAGCATAACGGACAGTTATGCTAATATTAAGTGTTCAGTTTTGACAGTCCACCTTCTGAAAGCTGGAAATCAGCAGAATATCACAGGTTAACGTCTTAACCTGCAGGAAATCGTAGTTTTTAACCAGTCATGGTTAGCTAGCTTTATACACTCACACACCACTTTATTAATGCTGACATGTAATTCTCACAAATATCTGATCACATGGATCAGCTCAGAGCGCTTAGGCATGTAGACATGGGCAAGACGACCTGCAGAAGTTCAAAGTGAGCATCAGAATGTGGAGGAAAGGTGATTGTGAGTTTGAGAAACTGCTGATTTGCTGGGACTTTCCAACACAAGCATCTCTCGGGTTTGCAGAGAACAGTCCAAAAGCAAGAAAATATTCAGTGAGCGGCAGTTCTCTGGGTGTACCAGATGTATGTGCAAGTTCTTTATCAAAATGGTGATATTTTTCATTCTGAAATAGAACTACTGCGATCCACGAATGTTCATGGGCTGTTTTACAAAAACGCATGATTCATTTTTGATTAAGATGCTAAATGACAGATATTTACTTGCATTCTTAAACAGAAAATCAGTTTCAGCGGTTAAACTTTATGCTTGATTCTCAGAGAAGTTTCAGTGTGTCGGCTCAAATTTGGGTACAAAGATGTGAATTGAGTAGTTTTCAATTTTAAACGAGTTTTTCGCAAATTTCTCAAATATTTGTGTTTTCTTGTTTCCGTGACAGATGCTCTAATCAATTTGATAAGCACTCTATTGTCTACGGGGATATACTTTTATTTTGTTAAAACGGTTTTAGGAAAGACTTATCACAAAAATCCTCATGTCCATGTCAGTTTTTTCGGATAATTCTTTGGAAATCAAGAGCAGCTCCTTCACTCCAACCAGACTTAAATACTGTTTTTGTAATGAGTACCATATGATGCCATTCTTTCTGCAGAGAGTTCAAATGTACAGCAAATACAAAAATGCTGCCAAAGCACAAAAACACAAGGGAAACAGAAAAAATGCCACAAAAGAGACAAATGGAAGTTTTTCGGAAGACAATAATGTGACGGACCAGCTGCGGAAGTGAAAAGCTAACAGAAAGCATCTTAAAGGCTTATAGGATCTACGATACTGTATCAATATTATATAATGCGAACAACCTTTTTATCGCCGTCACGACGAGATGAATCCTCCTCCTCTTTGAAGTGTGTCTCTCTGCGATGCTTTTGCTTTCTGTCACTTCTGCAGCTGTTCCGTCACATTTTTGTGTCCCCAAAACACTTCTGTCGTGTTTTATAAAATGTTTTTTTCATTGTGTTTTATTTAACTTCCGTTGTGTTTCACATGCTTTTGCAGCGTGTTTCTGTTTGCTGCTGTTTTCTTAAGTTGCAGTACAGATTTGAAAAATTTCCATGTGATTTTGTCACAATGTAATAATGTAACACGTCAACTTTAATGGACTCTGGTGAAATGAACTTGATTGACATTCATTTACACTGAGTATATTTTTCTTTAACGATTACTTATTTGAATAAATAAACCTTTAATAAAAGAATTGCTTCATGTTTATGAGGGCTGAGAATCTTTTCTTTTATCAGAGATATCAGAGCTCTGTTGGTCTGTTGTTGTTTCCTTTAAACGTCTCTTTTCAAGCATCATGTTTCTGCCTTCTTTTCTCTGTTTGCATCAGAACCGAGTCTGTCGCTGAGAAGATGCTGACCAACTGGTTCACATTCCTCTTGTATAAGTTCCTAAAGGTAAGGAACGATCACTCGCATTAATAGTCTTAATTTAACGCTCCCGACTTGTATTAATTCTTTATTCCATTTACCTCAGTGTGTTTTTATTTAAAAGCTTTTCTTGTTTGGCCTTCATGTTTTCTTCCCTCAGCAGTGCAGAACACATAAGAGTAAATCATCAAAGCCTCTAAGCAGCACCCTTTTCTTCTCTGTTTTTAAATGACTTTTTTTTCTTTAGGTAAGCCCACAGATCTTCTCCCCTCACGTAATTTTACTCGTGTAGCTGACACATCCTCTCCACTGATCTTTTCTGTTGTTCTTTTAGCTCACATCTTCTCTTCCTCTGATCTCCCTTTCATCTGCCTCGTTTCTTGTTGTCATTGCTCCGCTGTCAGTCTCCTTTCTGCCTTGAGGTCGTTCGCCTCACCAGGGGGCGGGACGTCGGTCGCGTTGTCCTCGCGCGTCGCCCTTTCCCTTTATCTTCTCCCGTCCGTCATCCCCTACTCTCGCTATTGCACAGCCGAGTGAGGCGATTTTCTTTTTTTCTTTAATGCTTCTCTCGTCCTTCTCATTGGGTTTCCCCTTCTCCTTTCCACACTTTAATTACATACGGAAAGACTTGGAGCTGTCCTCATATGCCAGTATAATCCTAATCATATTAAGAGTGCAATGTGATAATTATTGGAGTCACAGCAGAAAAGAAAGTTGAGTAATTTTGGGAAAGAGAGGGTGGACTGTGTAGAAGACTGTGTTAAATTGCGCATTAATCTCATTGTGATTAATCAATAACTGGAATATTACAGGAATAAGTCCTTAAATTCTACCAAAACAAACAACCGTAATTACCTAAACTGCTTTCATTGTCATCATTATTAATATTATTTTTATTTCTATAAAATCTCTAAATCTGGAAACTAATAAATACACAGCATTCAGTGCAATGTAGGAATGTGAGCCTCTTCCTCTCCCTGTACAGCCAGAGCTGTCATCATACCCCTAAAATGTAAATGTCAGGATACAATTAGGCAGCCCTAATGAAGGCAGCGTGCGGAGTAAAGGCAAATTTCATAGACAAGCATGCAGCGGCCGAGCAACGGAGGCAGAAAGCCGAAGCGTAATGCTGTAATGTATGCTCGCTCTGTCTCGTTAGCAGCTGCCCACCTAATTGGCCCAGATGCTAACGAGCTTCTTAAAGCGTGCAGCAATGGAATGACGGAGAGAAGAGGGGAGGGAGAGGTCAGAGATGGGCATTGGAGGTGGCGGAGAGAGGGGAGATGAATGGAGGTTGCGGGTGACAATTAGGAGTTAGGAAAATAGAGAGGTGAAGAGAAAGGAGCAAGGAGTTAAAGAGAAAGGCAGGGCAAAGATGTGAAAAGAGGGCAGAGAAAGGGGAAAGCAATGAAAAATAAGGATGACAGGAAGCAGGAGCAATTTTTTGAAGTGCAAGTGAATAAAATGAGGAGAAAATTGTAAAAGAAAGTTTAAAAAAAAAAAGCTGAGAAAATTGGGAGTAAAGAATACAGATGTTGCTGACTGATAATTTAGTTTCCTAATTTGCCCAAGTTAGACGCAAAAAATCTGACCTATCTTATCAGTCAGAAAACAGTTTAATTTTAGAACAAGCTAATGAACTAAGTTAAGCAATAACCATTATGTGTGTATTTAAGACCGGTTTGATGCTATGAATCACATCCTTCTATAAAAAGTCTTCCAAATATCGCCAAAACGTGGAACCACGCATAAAATCCCACACACTCCATGTCACATCAGTTTGCAAAGCATGGCTAACGTTAGCGACACTAGCACAAGCAGAACATGATGGCCCTTTGCTCACACTGAGTGGTTATATTCTAGCTTGCTTTGTCACAGCCTTCATGCTGAGGTGGATTTTTTTAGATTGAAGTACTGCAGAACCACGCTGGTTTGCACGATTGTCGTCTGTCGTACTCGTTGAAACCTTTTTGTAACACTGAGAGAATGATGCGGGCTTCTGACTTTAAAGGTACAGTGTGGTAAATATGACCACTAGGTGTCAGTAGTTCACAGATTGCCGTCAACTGAATTTCAAGTACCTCCCAGTTCAAGTACACAATCAGTTAGTCGACTGTTTATGTCAGATGTTATTACGTGTCCTCGTTTCTGGAGGAGGCTGTAAAACTTTGTAATAGGACTTTGATACGAATTCTGTCTGATGACAGCGATGCTGATCCGAGTTGTTGAGGATATTCTGAACTTTTCTGTTGATAAGCGCTGCTGTTTTTGCTGCTGTTAGTGGCTGTTAGTGGGATAGATCTAGCATTGGTGGACTTTGACACTCAATCAACATAAGCAACTGTTGTTGTTTTAGCTGGCTAGTTGGCAACTGTTTGGAGAAGGGAGGGTCACATGTTTAATCTGCTGACAGTAAATAATTGTGACAGTACTGGGAATAACTAAGGATGTTTATTCGTATTTCCATGTATTAATGCTCTGACTTCAGTTTAAGAAGCTTGATGTGTGGCATTTTATCCAGATGCAGGTCCCGTTGTCTCTTTCGCTTCTTTGGTGAAAGGGACGCCTCTCAGATGATAAAACATAGGTACGATCCTTCATTTCTTGAGTTTGAAGGTGCAGACGCTGATTAAAACACCTACAGGTTCTCTTCGCCTCCACCTTTGGTGTACTACATATGTGGCCACAAAAAAACACAATTAGGTGGAACGGCGATGGCCATTTTAGCCACTGTATTGAAGACAAACCTCCTATTCCTTTTAATTTTTACACTGGACTTTGCAATGTAATGTGTGAATATATATGAGGGAAATAGATGAAAAAGTAAAGAAGGAAGATGGTGTAAGAATAAAGAACTGAGGATTTTTATTATGGTGGAAAAGAAGGAAAAAAGGACGCAAGGGAGGAATGCACGCGCTAGAAAGAAAAAGCGAGTTGTTAAGTGTGCTTGAAGGTGAGACGGATAAATTAGTACTTTCCCCTGCTCTCAGCTGGACCTCATGCATCTCTAGCAGACGCACACGCGCACACAGTCTGAAGTGTCTCCCTGAGCACTGCGCGGTCGATCATTAAACTCTCGTCAGGATGAGTATTGGCTGTGATGTGTCCTTTCTCTCTCCTCTAAACTGCCGCTACTTCATTCGCAAGTGTTTTTCCTTGGGCCCAAGTGATGACTAATGACACTATTGATTGGCAAGTGTCTTTGATGGAGCGGAGAGTGGGCAACATATTTATAACATCTATGTCTGGTCGCATAAGCTCGGCTCCGAGAGAAGGCTGAAAAGATTTACGTAACGCTGCTTTCAGCCTCCCTCTGGAACAAAAAAAAGGAAAGATGTTTACGTAACACCACTGTGTCCTTCACATCTTGAGACGTCATTCCGGGTAGGTCTGAAATTTCATCTCGTTCGTTTACAGATCATTGACAGTGTTAGAAATTGCCAGGATTTGTTAAAGAAAGCCAGAAATTCAATCACTAGTAACTAATTTAACTAAAGTTATTTTTTTTTGATGATGATGATGTGTGTTTTGCATAATTGAGGAAACTCTAAAAGTTGCTTTTTTGATTTCACGCTGTAAACATTTTGAGGCATTCTTTATTCAGAGGTAGAAAATACGGGAAGAACCGTATGACAACAAAGGAGGGAGAAAAGCAGCTGCCGCACCTAATTTATCGCCTCTGACTGCTCACCACGGCACAGAAAATTGCATCTGAATTTGAACGTCTGGGGAAACCAAATGTAAAATCCTTGGTGCCGTTTTATCGGACGCACACGGACAGATAGGCTATAAAGGGGGGAGTGAGAGGGAAACGTGACTGTGAAGAATTCTTTTTCATGCAGTTTTCCAGCCATGTCAGTCGCCGGTCAGCACGGTCCGTGATGCATTAACTTGGATGTTACTCTGCACACAGTTACAGAAATATTCCATCTCCAGTTTGAGCAAATGAATCCTGTTTTTTTTTTTTTTTAAGTTTTCACCGTCAAGCTCTTTAATTATTCATGTATTTTGTCACCCTCTTCTTGAAAGATGAATGGATAAGTCACGATTCCAAAAGTGTTCATTAGGTACACCTTTTCAACTGCTCATTAACACAAATATTTAATCAGCTAGTCACACAGTAGACTAAACTGCTGAAGTTCAAAGAGAGCATCAGAAGGAGGAAGAAAAGTGAGTTTGACGTAGTTGTTGGTGCCACACAACCATCTCAGGTCCAGAATGATCCACCTGATCAGTCCACTCAACCCAAATGTCTGGGATTTGGTGGAATAGAAGATTTCCCACCATGGATGTATTCTGTGTGATGCTGTCATGTCAGCATGGGCCAAAATCTCTGAGGAATGTTGAATGTATGCCACAAAGGATTGAGGCTGTTCTGTAGGCCAAAAAACCCCAACAACCCACTACTGGGAATGTGTATCTAATGAAGTGGCCACTGAGCGTAAATTCTACCCAGTTTTTGTTGTTTTTAATTGCTCTCCAGACACTTGCAAAAACACACACTTACCTCATTTACTCATTTATGTGAGCGCCTTACTACACACAGCATTTTGCATCGCTGTTATTAATTTACACATTTAAGTATTCCCAGTGTCTTCAGAGTAGCAAACGTTCTTAGGAACCAGATTTAAATTGAATCACTGTGTTTATTAAGTTCTGTTAGGGGTTTTGTTTATTTTCATTTTAAATTTTGGGGGGATTTTTGAATTATTGGGCGGTTTTCCCTCTTTAGGACTGTTTCTGACATAAAAGAGAAAAATCGCGCTGTGTTTGATCTCCAGATAACTCGTCTGTTTCTGCCTCGTCTCTCGCCAGGAGTGTGCCGGGGAGCCTCTTTTCATGCTTTACTGTGCCATCAAGCAGCAGATGGAGAAGGGACCCATCGACGCCATCACAGGAGAAGCCCGCTACTCCCTTAGTGAGGACAAGCTCATCAGACAACAGATTGACTACAAAACACTGGTCAGTAAACTCGCTGTGTCTCGAGGCCCGTTTCATCTGCTCGGGACCGAATCATTCGATTTGTTAAGTTTTAGTCACATGAGAGTCTAAACAGTCAGCTGCTGAAATGCGGGTTGTTAAAGCGTGCGGTGCATTTGGAGGGAGTTGGCCGTGGACCGTCCCATTTGCTGCCCAGTGTTAACAAAACAGGTCTAGCTTGGAAACATGCAGGCAAACCTACTCATCAGCGGGGTCTGCTACAGTTGTTTTGGTCCGCTCCCAAGTGCGAATGCCGAGTTATTATGTTCTCAAACTGCCTAAATAGACGAGGGATGTGTCCAGGTTTGAAAATGAGCTGCTGTAAACAAACTGGGTGCGAGAGTGATGCTGGACAACCTGAACAACCGTTTACACCATTCAACTAACCAGTGCTCATTGTTTGCAGCGTTCTTGACATATTCCTGATAAAGCCTAATTTCTTTTGTCTTTTCCATTTTTCTTCCATTTTTATGCTTTTTTTTTAAATGTTTCCAGACGCTGCACTGTGTAAATCCAGAGAATGAGAACGCCCCGGAGGTGACAGTCAAGTGTCTCAACTGCGACACTATCACTCAGGTCAAAGAGAAGCTGCTCGATGCTGTGTACAAAGGCAGCCCCTATTCGCAAAGGCCAAAGGCTTCTGATATGGACCTGGGTAAGACATGCAGGACTGTATGTGCAGGCTTAATGAGATAAAATCAAATAAAAGCAGATTCATTTGTTTTTTTCCAGTCATTTTGTTTAGACGTCTGCAATAAGAATTGCATAAATCCAGTAGTCGGGTGAGATCAGTGCACTGTAGCTCATTGTCCCATTTTAGCTTTAATGAACATATTACATTCAGCGATGCCTTTAAGCCCAGATTGCCATGACGTTAATCTGAAAAACTTTTTTGATGACTTAAAAGCATTAGAAAAGTCTAAAAACCCATATATATGTATGTAATATATGTGTATAATTTAAATATACATTCAATTCAATTTTATTTATACAGCCCCAAATCACAACAACAGTCACCTCAAGGCGCTTTATATTGTAAGGTAGACCCTACAATAATACATACAGAGAAAAACCCCGTATGAGCAAGCACTTTGGCGACTGTGGGAAGGAAAAATTCCCTTTTAACAGGAAGAAACCTCCAGCAACACCATGCTCAGGGCGGGGCAGGGCCATCTGCTGTGAACGGTTGGAGTAAGAGAAGAAAGACAGGATAAAAGACATGCATAGATCAGATCTTAATGGTTTAAAAACTGATATCTGTATCAATATGGACTTAGTGATGTGTTAGGAATGAAAGGATGCCACATTGTTTGATGGAAATAAAAGTGATCCAGCAGGCTTGTCCATTTTGCCGAAACTTAAAATGACTAACTCAGTAGTTAGTATGGCCCGCACATTCTTGTATGCATACCTCACAACTAAGAAGTTTAACTTACTTGATGCAGCTCTCTGATTAAAATGTGTTTCTTTAATTATTATTATTATTTTTTTTGGTGTGACAGCAGTTTATCCATCCAACAGATTAAAATATCTCGAGCTTTTACCATAAAGAACCCTGCTCTCATTTTAGCCCCTCCCTCAGTGACTCGGGTTGCTGCTAACATTGCTTGCTTGCTGCACGATACTGCAGAGTAAGCATGCGGCATCATTATCTGGACTTTTAATGTTGCAAATAGCCACTCAGTAAGAAAAACCAATAAGCTTAAAGAGAATAAACTGCTCTGTGGAAATGAGGCAAACGACAGTATCAATTCTCTGTTGTTCTCGGGAATGTTAAGTCCAGGGACTTTTCTCACATTGGATACAGGCTTTTGATCAATTGTTAGTTGCTTTAATGTAATTTTGCAGTGTAAAATTTAATAAACCTACTAACTACCTCTTTTACATTGAAGATATAAAAAACACAAATGCAAAATGATGGCAAGTGATACACAGTTTCATGACACACACATGCAATTTGTGTTTGTGCTTTTTGCCATCAACTCGGCTTTCCTCTTTTCAAAGAATGGCGTCAAGGTCGGATAGCCAGAATCATCCTGCAGGATGAAGATGTCACAACTAAGATTGACAACGACTGGAAAAGACTCAACACGCTGGCTCACTATCAGGTACACGGGCACAAAGCAGGACAGACGTCAAGAGCCAGCTACTCAGCAAGAGTAATACACTGAATATTTTGGTGGTGTGTGTGTGTATTGTTTTTGTTGTGCAGGTAACAGATGGTTCAGTGATTGCCCTGGTGCCAAAGCAGAACTCTGCCTACAACATCTCCAACTCCTCCACCTTCACCAAAAGCCTCAGCAGATACGGTACAGCTCCCATTCCCATCGTGCCTCGATCCTGTTTAAATCAGTCTGTCAATGATCCCCATTTCTCTGACCGCTCGCCTCCCCTCAGAGCCTCTAACTCGCTTTCATTCAGTCTTTGTCTTTGTTTGTCATGGCCATGATTGGGGTACTTTTTTTTTTTCTTTTTTTTTTTTTTACCTCCATCTGAGTGAATGGCAATCCTTTTTATCCACTGCCATCAGCGCAGGCCAAGGCTATTCCACGGCTATTTCCAAGCAGTCCATAAATGACAGGCATTAAAGTAGACACCTCGATCCCCAGCTGACAGAGTGAAAAAGAGATGGAGAGAGAGAGCGAGAGGACACGTAGCAGTCAGATAGACAGAATTTTCCACTGGAAAATTAAACCATTTAGAGGATAAATTACTCTGAGGTGAGAAAAAAAACTGACCCCTCATCTGATGCTGAGTGGGTATTAACCCTCACACATGCACAGCTGCTATCATTGCCGCTGATCTGCTGTAGCCCCAAATCAGTGTGGCTGTTCTCCAAAAACGCCTGTGCCAAAAAATGAAATGTTTAGGTTAGAATTTGAATTTTTTATTTTTTTGTGTGTGTTTTATATGGAAATGGAAAATTGACATGCTAGTTTTTCTGCTGAATGCCGACTCTGATGTCAATTGCGCGACCTGAAAATAGTGGAAAAGTCAGATGTGTCCTTTTTCCCTCAAATGTAGCATTCAGAAAAAATAGTGCTGGTCAAAGTGTTTATTTTCAATGACAGCTGTTCTCAAACTGTATTTCTAGCATACCTCATGCCAAAATGAAAAAACTAAAAAAGATTCATGCCCAACTCCCAACAATTATTTTATTGAGCATCAGCAAACTTCTTCTTATTTAATATGAAGCATTCATTGTATTTATTCATACTTCGTATTTACTTCATATATTTCACCTGGCTGTCATGACAACTTATCCAAGATGTAACCCTTTTACGTCACATCAAAAAAAGTGGTCCCAGTTTGGAGCCTGGTGGGACGCCTATTTTGTATGTTTGAAAGGTTAATATATTATTAACTTAAACACACTATTGTCAGGATTCCACACGTTGTTTAAACTGACTCTTTATCTGAAATTGTATTTTATGCTTTTAAGGCAAATAAATAGCAGTAGAAAACTGCTCCCTGTTTACACACCAGCATTCTGTCTCCTTGGAGTCATATTTCTTGCCACCTGATGAATGCATGTCCAATATTCACCCTCCTTGCAGCTCAGAGTCTTCACCTGCTGATAGAAATATTTGACCTTTAACTTCTAAATCCAGTACTATTCAAAGCTACATGTTGGCAGGTGTAGAAATGTGTTTTTTGCAGGGCATTTTTACAGCATCTGCTAGAGAAAATCAACACAACCACAAAACTTGATAAGCTGATAGATCTTACCGAGGGTTTAACAGCACAAGTGGCCCATATTATATGCAAGTAGACGTATGATTAACTGAAATATGGGAGTACCGACTAAAAATTCTTTCTCACTGCAAATATGCCAGTTTCTATTGATTCTACTTGGAACAAAATAAATGGTTTAATCAGTGCATCACACAACACCTACACTGTTTGAGAATGGCATTATTGAGGACCTGTTTCATTTCTGAACCTCTCTTGTAGTGAACTATCTCACACTGCTGCAAGGCTCCAGCTATTTTGCTCCACTGTGAAAAAAAGTTTGGTTAAAAAGTCTCTTTGACTGTGTCCCTTTTGTTTGTTATTATGATCCTGTTGGTGTGCCTCGTGCATGAATGTGTGCATGTAGCGGGGTGTTATTAGAACAGGCAAAATTGTTGGCCACCAATGGTCATGATGAGCTTGGAATCAAAGCCACTCAGCACCCCACTGGCAAAAGCAACAGCAGCACTCTACACCATCCCACTCAGCCTCATTCACTCTTCTATCCCATGCACTCCCATTACTCTCCATTTCACCCCTCTCTCCTGACCTTTTTGACTCTCCGTCCATTTCGCTCGCCCACTCCCCCTTTTTTTTCCCGTCACCCCCCTCCACCCTCCCCATATATTTACTTCTCCTCTATCATCCACACTCCTTACTGTCCTTTCACCAAGCATGTGGATGGTTACACACATTAGCATCTTTGGTCTCGCCACCTCTTCTCTCCAGTCCAGCTTTCTACCCCAGAAACAAGAGATATTCAGCAGATATTGTGCACCTTACCTCCCTGGCACATTCCCTCCCCCCATCCTACATGAAATAGTCACAGATTTCTTCTTGCTTTATTCCAATCATGACACTCTCACAATGAATAATGAACCAGACACAGATGGTAGAGATTCTGGGTCAGTTAAACCATTTTTGAGTATTTTCAGTAATTCTACAGTAATTCTGTTTTTGTCTCATTTAGAGAGTATGCTGAGGACGGCCAGTAGTCCAGACAGCCTACGTTCTCGAACGCCCATGATCACCCCCGATCTGGAGAGCGGAACCAAACTGTGGCACCTGGTGAAAAACCACGACCACTCAGACCAGAGGGAGGGCGACCGGGGAAGCAAGATGGTCTCTGAGATCTACCTGACCAGGCTGCTGGCTACAAAAGTAAGGGGCAGGGGTGTAAACAGCACTCTCTTCTTTTTTATATATATATTGATTCTAGTCAGAGTGGAAAAACCTCTTAAACAGCACTTGAAACCATCAGGGGGACACTAAAACCTAATAGTAAAACTCTTCTTCAGCATTTTCAGCTCTTTCGTGCAGAGTGATTCACCTCACCTATTTAAAAGGAGAGGAAGCTTCTAATACAGAGTGTCCCCACATCTTTGAGGGGTCTTTATCTTTATCAAATTACATCATCACAGACATTGATGAGAATATTTATGCAACTAGCAATTGGTTTGTCATCACAGGAGATCAGGTCAAAGACCCACTACATTCACAGATTGAAACTTCACAGAACAGACCCACAAGGTAGAAAATTAGAAGGCTTTTTGCAAGCCCACGCAGGAGACAAGGGTTGGCGAGGGGATGAATACTTATATCAGTGTCTGGAGGCACTGAGAACCCAGTATACAGCCACTCTTGTTACACACATAATGAGTAAGAACATATACTCCAAAAGTGTAAATATGCTTTGGGTCTGGGGATACAGTAAAGAGTAAAATCTGAGACATTACACAGCCTGTGCAGACAGATGGATTTATTAAGATAGGAGCTTATCTGTTCCAGTAGAGAATAGACAGACAACAAGGGGGGAAAACACAGCTGAAATGCTTTCTGTGTAGACAAAACATAACGCCGGGCTGAACAGATGGTCCCCAGTTCAGTCTTAGAGAAGTTGAGCCGAAGGTAGCCATCCATCATGGTGTTTGGGTGGGCTGAGGTGTGCTGTGAGACAGCTCGTTAGGAAGGTACAATAGCTGGGTATCGTCAGACAAGAGTAGGGGGACCAAGCACCCATCCTTGTGGTACGCCAGTGGAAGGAAAGTGACAGGACACAGATAGAAGTGCAGTTTCAGTGGTTGGTTTTGTTTTCCGAGAAGAATTTTGGTAGAAAATTAGTAGGCATGTATGTAGTCCCTCTCTTTAAGTGTTAATAACTCTGTCTGAGTCTTTACATTGGGCGAGATTGCTTCAAAGCCTTTATTGTACATGAAGCAAGTGAAATGTACTGACTAAATGTGTTACCGGTGAAGCTAAACATACTCGTAACCATTCCCTCCATCTTGGAATCTTGCATTACAAAACAGGCTGCCTGTCTTTGCCCCTCTCCTTCATTGTCTTTCAGTTCACCTTCTCCTTTCTAATTGTAGGAGGGGGGAGGGAAATGTAGCAATGGGCAGCAGTTACAAGCAAGCTGGCTTTTCAATTTCCAGTGGTAATAAGAAAAAACAGATTAATAAAAAGGTGGGCTTGTGGTGCAGAGGGTAGGGAGGCAGATACACAAGGTGTCAGGAGAAGAGTAATTTGTTGAGGGATTGAAGATTTGGCGATGTATGATGAAAAAAAACTGAGAGGCAAATGCAATTCAGAAGCTCATCTTGTCCTTGTCTCTCTTATGGCTGCCTTTCCAAACCCGTTTGCCCCGGCGTCTCGTCTATGCAGATCTACCTGCTTTCATTCACAAGCGTTGCAGGAATAATTCCTGCTCCATTTTGCAGCGGCTGACTAAATATGATCCCGACATATATTTCCTCAGTAATAGATTCTGCCAGATGGAGAAGTCGGGGTGACAAATGTGGTGTTAGGGAAATTAATTTAGCTACATTTGAGGTAATTATGTTGAGGCATTGTCATTGGAGGAAAGCGCTATCCAAATCCAAGAGCCGGGGTTCTGGTTTGTGATTCTGCAGCGCTTAGTCAGCAGAGCAAGTAAGTCTCACAGCCAGAGTTATTGCTGTGATTCCCACTGGGGCCATTCATAGTAACAATGTACACGCTCGAGGCCCATTCAGGTGCTGTGGATACAAGTAGCTGGAAATGGTACATTATATTCTGCTTCACAGTGCCATGAAACTGCTTATGTTGATGCTGGCTTCCTGAGCTCTGAGATATTCCTCCTTTCTAATTAATAGTCAGGCTGATTTGAAAGGGAAGCATATGTGGGAATGTTTTTAATCCTAAGAAATTATTGCACACATATGTAGAGAATCAATAAAAGTTAGGAAAAAAAACCCAAAACAAACATTGAGCATAGAGTTACCTGATCCAGCTCTTCATACAGATCTGCTGATGGCTCATATGAAAAGTGTTATTAACCCACTCTGCAAACCACTTCCACCCCAGCTCCTCTATTTCAAGTCATGTTCGCTCTTACTGACTGCTGCACTGCTCTCCTTGCCTTTTGGCTTTCTGTGTATGCGTTTAGAGCGGTGAGGAGGTCCCAGAACAGAGGCACACTTCCATATATAAATTACAGCCACTAAAATAACAGTCCTCTTGTGACTAAAGTGGTTCTGACAGAAATATCAGAAAGGTCAGAGCGATTACCATAATATGGGAACACCACCTGTACTAAAATGTCAGAATGCTTGTTCAACATAAGAGTGCAGCTTATGCTTGTATATAATCATCATTAATATCAAAGACCTCTAAGCCATTTTGACCGGTGTGGTGGGAATCACAGCAACATTTAAATAAGACTTTCAGTGATTGCCTATAGACTAAAAACAACCCGACAGTGTAGTGAAACTGTTGAGAAAAGTTTAAAAAAAAACTAAGTACATCCCATAGAAATTAAAAGTAGCAGCCAGATGTTTGATCAGCAAGTGTGAGCACCTCTATGTTAGCAGAAGTTTAGTCAGTTTGTTGGTCTGTAATAACCTCTCGAAATTATTAAAACAGTTGATATTACAGCTACAATTACTGTTAAAATATTCCTTACATTTCTTTTTTAAAGTACACCCTGATTTCCTTCATTTAGGGTACGTTACAGAAGTTTGTGGACGACCTGTTTGAGACCATCTTCAGCACAGCCCACAGAGGTAGCGCGTTGCCCCTGGCCATCAAGTATATGTTTGACTTTCTGGACGAGCAGGCTGACAAACACTCCATCACAGACTATGATGTACGACATACCTGGAAGAGCAACTGGTGAGTCAGAAATCTGCAGCCGCTGAAAAACTAATTCCCCTTAAATGTAAAGTGTTCTCGAAACCGGATGTAACCCTGTTCGGTTCAATCAAATTTCACCTCCAGCGTAATGAGATCTTCAGGCGCTTTTCACGTTTGGCCCTGGTGACATTTGCGCTGGAGTCTAAATCTCGCTGAAAATGACTGCAATCAAAGTGCATTTCAAAGAGATTTGAATGGATGCCAAAATATAGTAATAATCGCAGTGTCTGCAAAGTAAATATCCTTGTAAACAATGCTGCACTGAATTAAATCGATACATCCAAGTCTGCAAAATGTATAGAAAAATGTAAAAAATGCTGTGTTGGGTGCTTCCTATAATAAGATCTTCAGACTAGATTTGCAGTGTTTGTAATTCATAAATTATTTAATAACATTTTGCGTTTCCGTAGCAATGAAGAGCATTCGTCTCCAGCCACACAGCTGCTACGATCCCCGAGGACCCCGGCACTGCCTGTGTGCATTAAAGCCGGCTTTAATGCACACAGTGAACTAATTAGAAAAAAACAGAACTACAAGTGGAATTAAGCTAGTGACGGAAAGCACTTAATCACACGATGTTACATTTTTATTTCAAAATAAACCTTTTTTGGGTTTTATTCTCTTGCTCTCTCTCCAGTCTCCCTCTCCGGTTCTGGGTGAACGTGATCAAGAACCCACAGTTTGTATTCGACATTCATAAGAACAGCATCACAGATGCTTGTCTGTCCGTGGTGGCCCAGACCTTCATGGACTCCTGTTCAACATCGGAGCACAAACTAGGCAAAGACTCGCCTTCAAATAAGCTTCTCTACGCTAAAGACATCCCCAATTACAAGAACTGGGTCGAGAGGTGAGTCAGAGTTTGACCCAAACGCGAAGACTTTGAGAACAGCTACGTTTGATGGGAGGACACCTTTTGTATCCGCAGTTTAAATGTTAAAAGTTCCTCATGAGCTGTGAGAGAAAAATGAGTTGGAGCGTTATAATCAAAGTTAATTACACTATTAAACTATTAAGCTAAAAACAGCTGTAAGACTGTAGCAACGTTACAGGCTGAACTTTATCTGGCATTTAAAGCATAATAGTTGGATTAAATTACTGCAAAGAAACCACTCTGCAGTAATTACAGCTGTCTCGATCACTATATAATACAGTGTACTATAAAGAGTGAGTAAAATTACAGTGAGAGCTGCTCCATATGGATCAGTTCTAAGACAAAAAGAAAGAAGAAGACAAAGGTTTCACTGGATTTTGCTAAGAAGCAGCCATAGCCTCTTAATCTTCTGCCCAACTCCAGGACGTTTAAGTGATCGCACCACCTGCGGTTCCACTTTAGGGGCAAGAGGCGCTCTGTTCATGTTTCTCCTTCAATTCATTCAAATTTTGTGTAATTAAATTTACCTGAATTCAATTCAATTTAGTTTTTTTTATATAGCACCAAATCTCAAGAACAGTTACCTTAAGGTGCCTTATATTAGTATATTATATTAGTTAGGTAAAGTCCCCATAATAATAGAAAGAAAAACGAATTAGATGATTTCCTGTAAGCTCGGACTTGGCAACAGTGGGGAGGCAAAACTCCTTTTTAACAGGAAGGAACCTCAGCAGAACCAGGCTTAGGGAGGGGAAGCTATCTGCTGCTCAGCAGCGTGCATTACACCACCTCTACATACATATATATGTGTGTATATATATATATATGTATATATATATATATAATGTTGATTTTTAATCCTTTTTAGATTTCCAGGTTTTTCACTGCTAATGGTAAAACAGAAGGGCTGATAACAAACACCATTCTGGTAGAGTACAGCGTTTGATACCTGCCCAAATATAATGCCCACCTAAGTACATTCATAATCTCACTAAGCATTTTTTTTTTTAATCTAAAAAAATGGCACGATCGATAATCAGTTCATTAGTGGGCAATCCTATTTCTTTTCTTTTGAAAGCTGAGCTAGCCCCGGTGCTCTCCTTTATATGTTTCTACAGTGAGTAGCTGTTGCGGCAGTTTCTCAGTATTATTCAGCTCCTTCTTCAGAGAATCTTGTCCCAGGGTGAGACATAATCCATCTCTGCCATCCTGAACTGTGGCTGGATAAACTAGCCTTTGTTCTGCTCTGAAGATCTACTGCAAACTCTAACCTGAACCTGCAGCAGGTCTCGAGCTGGTTCATTCACAGGACCAAGATGGCCGATGCAGCAGATCGCATCACTGCCTGCTGTAGACGGCCACAATCCACAATAGTGGAGCTGGAGTTAATCCACTGGATGAGAGACGGTGGAGAGCGAGTGCTTGTCTTCTCAGTTGTTTGTTGTAAAGTCAGGACATGTAAAAGTATTTGCAGTGCAGAAACTGATAACATATAATGTATAATAATACTTAAGAAATCTTTCCTGCACATAAATGCATGTGCACTCTACTGTCACAAACAGAGTCTAAATCTGTGGGAAAACCGCTGTGTATTTCTTTATGTTGAGCAGCTTGAATTGAATATGCTGCAGGAAGTAGTGTAGCTTCCACAGAGCTTTTGGAGGAAGCGTGAGATAAGGATTTATAGGTGAGATTTAACTGGGTGCAGTTGAACCTTGCTTCCATTATGCCTCCAAACCTACACTCTCCTCCCAGCGCTGCCCTGCTGCAGTAAACCTTGAGATAGCCGAGATATGGATCGTGCACACAGATCCAGGTACAGCTCAGTATTGGGATGTTTTCTTAATATATTGTGTTTTTACCTGCCTCACTTTCTACGGACCTTTCACTCTCCCAGTGCAGCCAGCAACACTGAGTCGATAATACTAAGGTTGTTGTTTCACTGAGAGCATCACCATCTCAAAAACGAAATATTAATGAAATATGAATGAGTAAAGGATGAATCAGCTGTTACAAACCCAGCTAGGTTCCCGTCAATATCCATAAGAGTCACAAAGTAGTCACCAAAAAGCTTACAGAGGATAGGATGGATAAAATATAATTGGACTTAGAACTGAAATGTAAGAGCCAAATCAAACTGTTCTGTTTAAAAAAGAAAAGAAAAGAAATGCTAGGCTCGCTGGCTTTCCTTTCGAAAACAAACATTACAGAATAAATAGCACGTCTGTAAGTGAGTATCTTACAAAGGAAGTCAACTAACTGTGCGAGTGTGCTAATCGCTGCTTCCTGGCCCTGCGTCCCAGTGTTTTAATGCCCCTGACAGGACTAAACAAACAGGTTATATAATCAAAAGCTGGCAGGCAAAAAGCCTGCAGAACATTATACATACGAGGTACTTAAAAGGATCAGTAACAGGTACCCTTTCGTAGCAGTTAGCAAGAATGTACGGAGCAGGCTACTCACTGATCACAGCAGCCCTGAATGACAGTCTGACAGTCGTAACCAGTCAAATATGGCAGCAAGAGGGAGACAGGAGAAACAGTCAGGCGAGGAGGGCAAAATAAAGAGCACATGTATACATCGATCAGGAGCTGGGGCTTGCAAAGGGAATGCTAAGCAGTTTTGTTACATAAGGGGGAAAGAACGACCCAGGGCCCTAACATCAACCATGACAACGAAGCCATCAATTCCCGAGTTACATAAGCAGGTGGGCATCTGAAAAAACTGAATTTGGCTTTGTTTTCCTATGTTCCCCTCACCCCCACGGCCCCATCAGACGCTTGCCTGTCCCTGAGATTGATTCTAGCAGAGGTTTCTTCCTTTCAAAAGGGAGTTTTTCCTTCCCACTGTTGCGAAGTGCTTGCTCATAGTGGATCGTCTAATTGTTTGGTTATTGTAGCAGAGGCGGCCTTAGGTGACTTTAGGTGCTATATAAATAAAACTGAGTTGAATTGAGCCGTCTCTTATTTTACTAATCTCATTATTTTTCAATTAAATGGCAAAGTAGGTCAATGTGTGCTCTAACAAGGTGCTAACCATCAGCAAAGAAATTGTATTAAGCTGCATTAATCCTTCAATGGGAAGCTTAGGTCGAGACAGTAAGTCAAGGTGTGAATGGACACGAAGGTGGCATGACACGCAACTCTGCCTGAACTCTTGTCTAGGTATTACTCCGATATCTCCCGCATGCCAGCCATCAGCGATCAGGACATGAGTGCCTACCTAGCGGAGCAGTCCCGGCTGCACCTCAGCCAGTTCAACAGCATGTCAGCGCTGCACGAGATCTACTCCTACATCGTCAAATACAAAGATGAGGTAAGCTCCCACTGCCCAGCACTAAATATAGAAGAAGGGAAGAATGTTGTAATTATTCGTGCTCTGCCTCCCTTTACTTGTTTTGACTAATACCACGAGGTCATTTTAATTCAATAACACTGATAACCAGTCCACATCGGTACAAGCTGGAAGGTATTACCACCATTAAGGATGCACATTAAGGCATGAGCTCAGCACATTATGAACTTAATGGAGCTTAACAGAATTTAGGTGATTTTTTTTAAAGACCTGCTTGCACAGTATCCTTTGCTGCTACCAGCTGATTAAAACTCAAGAATGTGTTAACGAAATAGTGCCACATTTTAAGGATGCTTATTCATTTTATTGAATAAGCATTCACAGTTAAGAAAACAAATCACGAACAACCAGCAGAGTCTCAAGCAAGACATTAAATGCACTTATTGGGATTTAAACCGCTAAATTCTATATACCCACGTGCCATCATGTTCATAGTGTGTGTCTGATGAGAAGTTCTCCAACACCATCATCACTCATTTTACTCTTTGCTTAAAAAAGTAGCACACGGTATTTAATGAAGAAAAAAGTGAATGTTAAAAGGCTCGTCTCAGGATGTTCATAAGACGTCCCGGGACAGCTACATTTAGATAAAAAAAGCCGTCTCGTCATCATCAGCACAGCCCGCAGATTCAAACCCACAACCTATGAGGATCTAACCGCTGCGCCATCATGCTGCACTGCCATGTAGGAACAGTTAGTTTTGACCTTCCAGGTTCATACAAATACAGATGAGGACAACATTATTACGTTTTTCTCAAAATTTTCCCAAGGAATTTTCAATATAGCATATCTATAAAGACACGATATTGTACACGGGGTATCTGGCCCATTGCTACAGGCCATTCGATTCCTATACAACCGTTGCAAGAGCTTGGTTCGCATTGCTGGCATTAAGTTGGACTCGTTCCCGGTGGGTGATGGACTCCGCCAGGGCTGCCCTTTGTCACCGATTCTGTTCATAATTTTTATGGACAGGATTTCTAGGCGCAGCCAAGTGGCGGAGGGCTTTCACTTCACACTCAGAATCTCATCTCTGCTTTTCGCGGATGATGTGGTTCTGTTGGCTTCGACTGGTGAAGGCCTCCATTTCGCACTGGAACGGTTCACAGCCGAGTGTGAAGCAGCGGGAATGAGGATCAGCACCTCCAAATCTGAGGCCATGGTTCTCAGCCGGAAAAGTGTGGAGTGCCCACTCCGGGTTGGGGATGAGTTCCTGCCCCAAGTGGAGGAGTTCAAGTATCTCGGGGTCTTGTTCGCGAGTGATGGTAGAAGGGAGCCGGAGATCGACAGACGGACTGGTGCTGAGTGTAAAAGCGAAGCTCTCAATTTACCGGTTGATCTACGCCCCTACCCTCATCTATGGCCACGAGCTGTGGGTAGTGACCGAAAGAACGAGATCGCGGATACAAGCGGCGGAAATGAGCTTCCTTCGAAGGGTGGCTGGCCTCTCCCTTAGAGATAGTTCAGCCATCCGGGTGGGGCTCAGAGTAGAGCCGCTGCTCCTCCACATCAAAAGGAGCCAGCTGAGGTGGTTCGGGCATCTGACAAGGATGCCTCCTGCGTGAGGTGTTCTGGGCATGTCCCACCGGGAGGAGGCCCCGGGGCAGACCCAGGACACGCTGGAGAGATTATATCTCTCGGCTCGCCTGGGAACGCCTTGGTGTTCCCCCGGATAAGCTGGAGGAGGTGGCTGGGGAGAGGGAGGTCTGGGCCTCTTTGCTTAGGCTGCTGCTCCCGCGAACTGGCCCTGGATAAAGCGGAAGAAGATGGATGGATGGAAGCTCAGTCTGATCTAAAGACGTCTGTTAAACTTTCACTTTTGAACTAAATGTAATCCAGTTTTAACACTGACGGCTTTTAGAAATCTAATCAAGAGAAAATGCTCAGTTGGTAAACGTGAATGTGAGAGTACTTCAGATTGGGTGGAATTATCAGTTTTGCAGTAGGTTTCACTCTCCAACCCAGTTCAAATATTGAGGGATATCTTTGGCTAAAACTTCAGCCTTCATCCTCTGGTGCTTTTTCATTTTTATTTAATGATACATTTTTATACTACCTCGCATTCGAACGTGCTAAACAGTGAGCATTAAAGGTGCTGCTAGGGTTTCTTCTTCTAGTTTCTAGTATATATATATATGTAAGCCAACAAATGTATGGTTAATTTTTCTGTGCATTTTCTTTATATTTGTGTTATTTGCTTCTCCAAACATGTGAGCTGCTGAAATATGCTTGCATGGAATGTGCTGTTTTAAAAATAGAGCCTTATATCTATACTACACACCTCTCCCTCCTCAACCTTTAGTATGCTTTTAATTGGTGAGAGCTACGCCCCCACTTGTCCTTGTTTCCATTCTTCCATACCAGCAGTATGACGGTAGTTAAGCTGGCTGTTTGCAGCTGGCTGTATTCAAACCAACTGCTCCCCTTCATTATGACCTATTATCCAGATGTAGACAGCTGCACGGCCCCCATCGTCTAACAAATGCGCTCAGACAGACGCGTTAAAAAATAAAGATGAAATGCACACGTCCTCACACTCATACCACATCCTCCTTTCCCCACTCTCATCATGAAAAATAACGCACTCCTGTTGGTCATTCTCAGTAGCCATTAACATCCAATCACAAGACATTCCACTGGCCATAACACCTGCCCTGTCGGCCCTGCTCGTGTTGTCAGCGTGAGTGCAATTGTAGTCGCTAACCACTAAAAGGGAAATTAACAACAGAGCGCTCCTTTGGCTCATGTAACTGTGAATTCATGGCTAAGGAGCATAACAGCGGCGCCCACGCTGCACTGCCGCATGCTCAAGGTTTTAAAGGCGTCTCTCTAATCTGTTTCCTTCCGTGTGTCCAGATCCTGTCAGCGCTACAGAAGGACGAACAGTCACGCAGACAGCGACTACGCGGCAAGCTGGAACAGGTCATCGACACCATGGCTCTATCTAGCTGAGGATCAGCCAATGGCGCGCCTCAGCTGGCAGGAGAACTGGCTAACCAACACGCCTTTCCCCAACAACTTTGACCCCCTCTCCCCATTCCTCGCCGTTTTAACACCCGACGTTTAAAGTCTGTCGCCATCGTCGTCACAAACAACAATCTACAGCAGCAGAAAGGACTGCGAGAACACAAGCACCCAGTAAGCAGCAGCACACTCGAGAGAGACAGCAGAGTTTGGAACTAAAGTCCCGGCAGCCGGGTTGACTTTTACCCCCTCCCCCATTGCCTTTCTTTTTCTTCTTCTTCTTCTCTGAGCCTGCCATAACAACCAAATCAAGTGCGTCCCCAACCTCAGCCGATTTTGGACCTCAGCTCAGGAGAGCATTTATTTTCATCAAGTCCCTCATCACGTCTACAGTTACACGGGAGCAGCTTTGGCCACAATCAGGAATGGTACATGCACAGTGGTGACCAGAAACTCATCAAGCTGGACCTGAAACAAGCCCAGAGCTAGTATCTTTTCACAGCCAGAGCTGCAGTTCTGACTCTGAGCCTATAAAAAAAAAAAAAATCCAGAATACTTGATTCCTGTGAGGAATTTCTCTTTCTTTACTGTTGCTCCCCTCCACAAGGAGGTCAAAGGTCAGGGACAGCTACAGAGCAGCAGCCACAGAGCAGGTAGAGATTCAGTGTGTTGCTCAAAGACTCTTCGGTAGAGTGGATTCTCGGCAACGCGCCGCTTGCCACTGCAGGGCAACCGGGAGGAAGGACTTTGCAGGGAAACTCTTCATCGACATGAATTCCACTGTAGTCGAACAAAGGACGCTGTCAGTTTCATAACTCTGTATTTGATTTGTTACTGCATTTGATTCTGCCCGTCCAACTGCCTACTCTCCCCAGTGCTGTGCCACTTCTTGTGTTACTGCTGAATTTGCACAACAAAGCTAAATCAAAAGAGAGAAGAGGATATATGAATATATATATATATATAGATAGATAGATATAAATACAAACCTTTCATTTTTAAAACAAATGAAAAACTGGGGAAAAAAAAAACTGTTTTTCATTTCAATGTACAAAAGATCCGTTTGAGACGAAGATTTGATATTTCCAAGATGAAAAATTATGAAAAACACGAGGAAAAAGTCGTCCTGTGCCATGTTTTACTTTGAATGTTGTTTAGTGCGAAGAGACTTCTTTTTTTTCCCCGTTTAGATGAAACGTGCTACGATGAAAATGTTGTCATGCTTAGTGACTGAAAGTTTAAAAATAGGTAAATGGCAAAAATATATATATATAAATATATCATACGCAGACACTTTCTATATTTCGTGAGGTCTCGGGGCGTGCTACATCTTTGGCTCTGAAGATAGCAAAAAGGCAAATGATGTCTGGAAGCCGCCTACGAGCAAACCAACCTGCAGTGCTTTTGTGTTTGTTTTTTAGAGGAACCAAATACAACACAAGGCCCAGTCAGCTGATTTAGATGAGACAAAAGTCACTTGTGTGGAAGCCAGCCTCATGCTGCGTTAGCAGACCGCAGAGGCAACCAAGCAGTCCTTTAAGCTGATCCCTGGCACACTGTGCTTTACAGCTTCCCGATCTTGTTTTCTAGACTTCCCAGCTTGTCTGAAACACATTTTTTTCTATAAGGTGTGCCATCCAAAAATGAAGGCTAGTCTTTGCTGTGCAGAAGATGTTGTCTAATATTTCTTGGTTTTATTATTTGTTTTTGTTGTTTTCTACTCCGAAGTGACGACGGTAAAGCTAAAGGGTCCGTTTTTTGAAAATGTGAATGTGGTTTATGAAAAAAGATAATGAAATGTAGCTTGATTTATGTGAGTGGGGTTTTTTGTACAAGTTGAAGGCCTTTCTCTCTCTTTTATTTTGTTCTGTGGTTTTGTAGGGTTAAAAAAAAAAAAGAAGAGAAAAAAAAGTGCAAATGTTCTCCTTGCACCGTGCGCTGCTCTGTGTTAACATTCGGAAACATTCCTCTTCCCTAGGAGTGTACACAGCTACTTATCAAGGCCAGAAGATACAAACCAAGGTGATGTATATATGTTCTTCCATCCTGTAAAAGCGTATCATGAATTTCAGACCACCAGATAAGACATATCAACACCCAGATCACACGGAAGAGCTGAAAAAAAACCTTCTCTACATGTGTTTGCTTTGATAATAAATGGGAAAAAATAGTGTAAAAGAGTAGGGTTAAATGCACCATTTAGGACACTGTAACTTCAAAGAAAACAGTTGCATCAAAATTGCTTATGTTCGCTTCCTCTTCAGCAGTGCTTCCCTCAGTTTTTTTTTTCGAGTGGAGACCTTGTAACCAGATAACAGTAGGGTTCTCAGACCAGTTCAGATGGCTTTGAAGAGCTTTGCGTTGCATCAGGAGCTTCACAAACCAGAATCTCTTTCGTAACTGGAAGTTAATGTAACCATATGCATCCCTGCACAAGACACTTACTACGTATATTATATGTTAGTGACAGATTACCCTGGAAAAGAAACCTGTCTAATATGTAATATAAATACGATACGCAGCCGTTTCAGTGCTCCAGTTGCTAAATGTTTAATCTAAAAATGAACATTTACAGTCGAGGCTCTAATGTATTTTTATGTAATTCAAAGTTACAATGAAATAATTATTTAGTTTGTTCCTAAGCTGTGAAGAACGAAGATTAGCAGCTAGTGGACTAAAAAGTGTGTGAACACCTTAAAACGCACCAGACGGACTACAAACTGATGAATTCCCCAAGTGATAATTCAATGTCACAGCTGTTCTACAGCTTGAACTGAAAGTGTGACTTTCACATTTGGTGCGACTGGTGTTTCAGCTACTTAAGTTTAAAGGATTCAGTCACACATTCGTCTCTTTGGGATTTTATATTTGAGCAGCAGTCCTTCCAGTCTAAGGCTTTGTCACACGGACAAATCCTAAAGAAGTATTGGCAAGAAGTATTGGCAAGAAGTCGAAGTCGGCGCAGTCGTTTCCACGTTATTGTGAGGCAGTCGCTGCATGCGAGCCGGCTGTTAGCGATTAGTTCGTGCTTGTTACATGCTACCTTAAACAATCAATTCACAGAGAAATCAAGGGTGAGCTCTCTCTCTTTTTTTTTTACTTCGGACCATTAGCACAAGTTGTATGCTAATGTGTAAGTTGTCCAGTCTTTAGCCTTTTGACTTCTTCCTTTGTCCATATTGTCAGGGAGTTAAGGATTTTTCCCACATACCAGACCTGTACCAAGCCAGATGCCACCAAACCAAACACATATTGCTGCTGTCAAGTAAAAGCTGTAAAACAAAGAATAATAGAACAAGACACAGACCCTTTAAAAGCCCAGTGTACATTCGAATCTCTAATCTGAATGCTAGCCTCTCACACCAACACACCATGTTTTTATCTGACAGCACAAATGTGCGTCTGGATTGGATGACAACGTACTGTATGTTCTTAAATACTTGAACCACTGATCTGCACAGGGTAACATAACATACAGAGAGACTGACCAAAGCTTTATGCATCTGCAACCCGAGCACAGCTCTGTGATAAGAGACTTTTCTTTGCCGTTTTCACTTATTCCACAAGAAACTTTTAGTGCTCAGTTTTAGTGATTTAAAAGCAGCCTCCGTCTTTATCCTTGATGAATGAGGCAATGCTACTTCCATGTACAGGCGTTCATTAACACGTTTTGTTCAAATTGAATGAATGAAACAATCTGAGGATGTGGACTCTTACATTGATGTTTGACTGGTGTTCACTTGCTCAGTTGAAGACTTGTAAAAAATGATTTTTGTGATACTGAAAGAAGAAGTCGTTGTTAGTGCCCCTAGGATAATTTTGTAGGGAGAAAAAAAAGGAAAAAAAATAGACATGGTGAGATAAGGCCCATTTGGTTTTTGATGCTTTTGTTTCTTAGTTTTGTGCTTCTTGTTTTATGCTACAGCACTTGTTGAGGTAAAAGATGAAAAGACTCAGGCAAGGCAGAGGAAGTGCTTTGAAGGCCACGGTACCGCTTCATTGTCCATTCCATCACATCTGGGTTGTTTTTC
Source organism: Copadichromis virginalis (assembly GCF_057382275.1). Taxonomy (NCBI): domain Eukaryota; kingdom Metazoa; phylum Chordata; class Actinopteri; order Cichliformes; family Cichlidae; genus Copadichromis; species Copadichromis virginalis. Next base: position 13,369,199 of record NC_140637.1, read on the forward strand.
CCCCTCTTTTCATGTAGAAAAACACAGTCAAAAAGGAGGGTGGAGTGGGAAAAGAAAAGAGGTGGTGAAAGAGATTCTCCTGGCGATTGACAGACACATAGGTTTTTGCTGTGCCTTGTCAGCCTCTACCCACATGGAAAATTATATGTTTTTTTCCATGTACATGATTCCTATTTTGTTCAATGTCCATGTCAAAAACTGACAAACAAATACAATATATGTAAATATATATGTCCTTTTAAATGTGAGATTACTAGACTGATACCAGTCATGCGTCATCTAGCCTAGCTTATACTAAAGTAGCCAAGAGCTAACCAGGCATGATAACTCCCTCAAAGATGGCTATGTAAAAAACTGCATCCATTTAATTGGAGACAGTGTGAAAATAATATGCTATCTAAGGGTGTGTGTTATGGGGGGAGTGTATCCTGCAAACAGTGAATGTAATTAAGAAGATTTGACACAAAAATCCCTCTAAAATGATAAATGACATCTCTTTTGTTGATCTATATTATTAGGGTTGCTTTATATTGTTTGAGGCTATTGTTTGTCTTCATGCTAATATTAAGACAAGATTAAAGTAAGCTAATTACATGAAATGTCTGTAGGCAGCTTTTAGCCTGAGATTGCTATTTAAAGTCTTTTTCTCAAAGTAATGGACTAAATGTGCTTATTTGCTTTCTTGGTTTTTCTCACTTTAAGGAGAGAATTATTACAACTTTGACATTACTTTTTTGTATGAGAAGTCAGAGCTAGCAGATGGTTAGCTTAGTTTAGCACAGAGCCCTAAAGAGATAAGATAAAACAAACAGGTAGCCTAGCTAGCCAATTAGAATGTAAACAGCTTGATGAAGATTTTGTTCAAATATTATTTCAAACAACAGCACTAAACGTGATTAGTAATTAACAAAGCTTTGCAGACACACCAGAACTTACATATTCATGTTTTATGGCTCTTGTGCATGGATGTAAGATATAGATAACGGCCCCTACAAAATTAGCCATCGTGTGGGCCTATAAAAAAAACCCCAACTTGTGGCTATACCCATAGTCTAACCAGAAGTCAGCTATCTTGAATTTGCTTGTGTACAGATTTGAAGATGAAATATCTTCCAGCTTCATATGAGGGTCTGTCTTAAGTAAAGATGATAAAAAGCAAAGCTTCAGAGTTTTATTGAAAGGTTTTTCCAACTTTTAATGTTCATTATGTTCATGTTTCATTTTGAATGTAGATTGCATTTCATGAAAAACGTCATCCAATTTGACAAAATATCTACAACAACATGACATATAATTAGTGGATTTTGTTAGCCAAGAATGGGTATCTGTTCATTATTAACACTTAGCCCCCTTAGTCCAGGCATAAAACCCAGTGTAAAGGACCTTGATTTAAAGATGCAAGGATTATAGCGCACTAGACGTTTCCCCTTCTTTATGCTAAAGTTAAGATTGGTATAAAATACATGAGAGTGGTATCAATCTTCTAATCTAACGCTGATATTTTATTGAGAAAAGAACAGCACCTTTTGTAGAAAAACAAAATCCAGGAACCAATTTCATTTCTTGTACTTTCTAAGCCATTTTATGAAAATATGTCAAATGTATCTATTTGCCCATATGGGATGCACCCTCCATTGGACGAAACATTGCCACACAACATTTAAACTTGCCCTCATCTGCCATTTCTAACCCCCAACCCCAATAGCAGCACTCGTGGGTTTTTCAACCCAGCAGTTCCAGCTTCCTCGCCTGCTGAGTTCACTTTGATTAAAGTACATCTGAGAGACGGAGCAGAGGACATAAAATAACTTCACACACAGATTAAAGAGGAGAGAGGTAGAAAGAAAAAAATACCTTAAACAGTTTTAATACTTTATGAATTCTGATACCTTTTTAAGAGTTTCAGACTTGAAGCTGCTGTGACAGGTTTTGGCTGTTTCACGCCCGTGTAAATATCCTGCTCTTTCCTATTTTGCAGATTTATTACGTGTAAATAGACACGCATCAAGGAGAGATTAAACATGTTTTTTGCTAAATCTGGCTCGTCTGATGTTTTTATTGCTCTTCCATATCCCTACGTACCCTCAAAGTTGCGGATTTGAAAGTCGTAACAAGTTTTTGGTTTATCTCAAGTGCTCGTCGTCACGAGAGAACACAGAAGATCAAAAGCGGCACATGTGAGATCTAAATACAGTATTATTGTACTCTGGTAGAGCAAAAACTGCTGCCTGTGTTTGACTCGTTCCCCCTCTGTTTTACTGCACCGATGTTGAGGAGGACATTGAAAATGATGATGATAAGCCTTTACTTTGCAGACTTTACTGTCAGAAATCTCTTACTGATGTGAGTCATGAATATGCAAAGCTCAGTTTCAAGAGTACAATCATCCATCCATCCATATCTAGTCACTTTCCCATTCATGTGAAAAGACTGAAATTATCCCAGTGAGTGTCAGACCAGTGAATCCTCAAATGACACTGTCAGACACGAGTGCTGTGTTGCAGTAATGACCTGGTGGAAAATGTGCCTTTGAATCTCCCAGTGCCATTGAATTTGTTTATAGTATAAATCTTCTTTGTTTTTTTTGGGGTTTTTTTGAATGGCAAGATTATCATGAATCTGCAAAAGACAATATGTCTAAAACACCTTGTGATCTGAAGCACAGCACATCAATCGTTGAACATGGTGGGGCCAGTGTAATGACGTGGGTTTGTATGGCTGTAACTGGTATTGATAATAGAAGACTGAATTCTGAAGTGCATAGTCAGACTCAAATGGATAAATTAACCCAAATCATACTGTAAGAGCAACTTATACGTTTCTTAAAGCAAATAAATTAAATATTATTAAATGGGCAAGTCACCTAATCTAAACCCAGCAGATCATACTTTTCCATCATTACATACAAAGCTGAATGCAAAAAGACCTGCGAACAATAAATCCTTAGCAGAAAATACCAAGGGAGCAAACACATCATATGGTGATGCTTTGTAGACTTCTAGTATTCATGGACTGCAAAGTATTTTCATCCAAGTATTCAAAACAATCATATCTGAAACTAAGTTGGTTTGTCCAGTTACTTTTGATCCTTTTAAAAATGGATAAAAATGAACCCCTCGAGTTCTTTTAGGTAGTTTTCATGCTTAGACCTAATTCAGTTCAGTTCTTGTTTGTATACATCACAACAACAGTCCACTCAAGTTAATTTTTATTGTCTGGTAAAGACGCTACAATAACAGAGTGAAAACTACAACAATCAGATGACCCCTGTGAGCAAGCACTTGACAACAGTGGGAACAAAAAACTCCCTTTTAAAAGGAAGAAACCTCCTGTATGGCCAAGCTCCAGGAGGGGAAGCCAACTGCAGTGACCAGTTAGGGGTGACCTAACCAAACAGGACAGAAAACACTCAGGAGTTAAAGCAAGTTATCTATTAATTGTGACGGTTGGTGGTTCAATTCTTTGGACGCATACTCAAGTACAAGTGTGCTCCATAATGCTTTTATCAGAGACTGAATGTTATATAGACCAGACCATTTACGTTGGAAAAGGATGCTTAAAGAATATTCTGGTGAGTTGGACATTGATGCTCAGAGTGTTTGTTATCTAGATAGGCAAACATATACTGCTTTCCTCATTCTTTTATCCTTCTGCCTACAGGAAAGGACCAAATAGTGCTTTTTTTCCATCTCTCAAATCCAGAATACCTATTACTAGTTTAAAATGTGGCATTTAAAACTCTCCCCTTTAAAGCCCTCCCCTTGAGAACTCTGGGATTTGACAGGTAGCCCATCACTCAAATTAAAAAGTCCAATTTGAATACATAAAGAGGAGTGATTCAGACCTCTGGAGAGAATCTGACCTGGATATCACAGACACCTGGTCTTTGTTCTGACCTCTAATGTTCAAACATGTTCTTTTTTTCATGTATTTTCCTTCACCTGTAGGCCCCTCTGATCCCTCTGCTCCCCCCCCCCCCCATTTATCTGCCTCCAAAAGAGTTTCTTTCCCACTCCTCTTTGTCTCCCCATCCTTTAATATGCCTCTTACATATTATGTAGATTCCCTGCTGTAGCTCTTGTCACAGTAGGCAGAGCACAGCAGTGCTTAGACAAGCTACTGGGTGCACAAACTCACGTAGAGAGTAGACGCCACCTCCCATTGCCTGCAGCCCCCTCTGTCTGGCTATGTGTTCAAATATCTAAGGGCATCAGATTACCATGTTGGAATTGCGCTTGTTGTGAAAAATCACTCTTCCTCTCTTTTTCTCTTTTATTTTCTTCTTCTCTCTCTCCTTTATTTTGCGCCTCGAGGCTACTCAGGCAATTCAATCACCCCGACCGCTCTCAACACAAACACTCGGCCGTCCTCTAAGATGCCTCGACACAGAATAAACGACAGTCACATTGGCTTGGGCCCCACACTGCCGACTCTCAGCTGGAGATTAAACTGTGATAAGACTCCTCTCTTTCTCCAGAGAGAAAGAGAGAGCAAGGGAGGAACAAAGGAAGAAAAGATAAGACAAAAAGCAACAAGTGGAAATAAGGGCGTAGAAAGGGGAGAAGTGTAGAAAGGGAGAGAAGGAAAAAGATAGTTGACTTTGGTTTTCTCGAAGGATGGCAGTTAATACTGCCAGGCTGAAATCTCACTCATTTTGTCTTTATGAAGCTCCAATAAGTGACGACCAGCAGGGGAAATAAGATGATGGAGCAGAATCAGAGTAGCAGACAGAGTCATGTCTGTCCTGGCTGCTTCCTCTCTGTCAAAGCTGAATTAAATGCAGTGCTAAATTGTGGCTGCGTGGGCACACTTCTGAATGTGCCGGTGCACAAGCGAAGAGTAGCCAAAGTCAGCTTGAATAATCTAATGTGACCACTCGTCGCCATGGCATCTATTGCTGACTTCCATCCTCAGAAGCAGCAGGTCTATTATGGCTCTGTCACACAGAATAAAAATAGGATGGCAAATTCCTTGTGACTAGGAAAAAAGTGTGGTTGCCCAGTGACTGCATTGAATTTGTGTCGCATTTTGCCACCAACTGCAAGTAGTTGCGGTGACCAAATGGCTGCCATACACAGAAGCTGAGTGTGCAACACCCTCAACCCATTGACGACTGCTTCCGATTGCAAGCTTGGTGACTACGAGGAACCTATGTCCAAGCGATCGTGGTCTGACTTTGATTTATGCTCTCAGACAGACGAGTGAAGATTTGCAAATAACCGACGTCAAATTTATGGTGCAATCAATCTGAAGTGCAACTTGTCTGCGATGTGTTTTTGCAATAGGGGACTTGACTCAGCTGGTTGCCAACTACTTGTATTTTGGTTATGTTTCTATATAAAAACAAAGGCTGCTGAGCGCCTGTGTTATTTTGCTGTTAAATCATTGTCCTGCAGCACCCCAGCTAGGGGTGTCCAAATTCATAGGCTGCATCCTCCTGAGGACCCGGCTTTCGCGGTCTACGTGGACTGGGTCCTCTGAAGGCCGGGTAGGCTGGAATTGTTTGGACGGTGTAGCCTTCAGTTTTGCGTCACCAGCTGTCTCGTCGTCTCGCCGTCTGCTCTTTGCTATCTAAAATATAACAGGATACTGGCATAAATTGTCGATCATCTCACACTTCTGTTTAATCAGTTTTCCGTTTGATGTTTATTCAGCTGTGTGAAAACTATAACTTTAAACACAGCCAAACCGATTTACTCAGGAACAAATAAAACACTGAAAAAAGCCAAGCAATACCATTGCTATATATATATATATATATATATATATATATATATATATATATATATATATATATATATATATATATATATATATATCATAACCTAAGTAGCAAAAGACCGCGGGGGGTTTGAAAACGATGTGCGGGCAGTTCGCTGTTCTCGCCCCAGCTTGCTATTGAGCTGGTGGATAACAGACGTCTCCGATCACTAGCACTTTTGCAAATATGTGATGTCTTGATAAACTGAGCAGATATTTGAAATTTACACAGTTACATTCTCGTTTGAAAATATCTTAAAAGTTTATTTTGTGACCCAGAAAAAGTAATAAGAGTAATATTATAACTAAGTAGTTGCCGCCATTGTTGGAAACTGAAATTGGCTGGGCAGCGCTATGAATTCTGGGATAATGTGGGCCACGAAGGATACACCTGACCCATCCTTCAAATCTGGGGAAAACATTTGTGGGCTGCATTTAAAGGAGTCTACAAATTTGGACATGTTTTAAGTTACTTTGAAGATGGTAACTGACTGGGAATGGCCAGAGATCTGGTCCCCATCTTCAATGCAACCATTTCAAAGACATCATGATCCCGTTTATTCCATGCAGCTGCACTAAGTTTGGTCTTGCTGCAGTCTCCAGCTGTTGTTTTCGCTGGTATGACTAACATTTAGTGATAGGGAACTGGTGGATTTTTTTTAATTTCCCATGTGTTTTGAATAAAGATTCAGAAGGCTGCAATCTGAATGAGCTCTCACTGTTACACCTTTCCACATTAACTTTTGAGTGATTAAAGTTAGAAGATAATACACAAATTCCTCTTTTGCAGCATACCTTTTTAGACAGTAAATGTGGGACTTACATTTCACTTCAGTCCTGATTTGTAAAATATTTTTGTCTTCAGTGCTAATTAGCACTGTTAGCTTTATATTGAGCCAACCTACTATTTCAAACCTGCTAAATATGAACATTTAATTATAACTTCTTACTGTATCTTAGCATAATGACATTAGCATTTGGCTAAAGGTATTGCTTGATAGAGATGCTAGCATGGCTAGTCCTCGATGAATAGCAATAATATTAGCAACATGCATACATGAAGCACATATTTTTACATTCAGTGAAACATACAATTCTCTAAAAAATAATTAGTTCTGGTATTGATGGGAAATAAATGTATTTTAATTATAGTACATTATACATTTCTAAGTTTCCTTCAGTAAAAACATCTACTGTAATTGCTAATTCTGCTTTCTTTACCTGACTTCTGTGTAGGTGTTAGCATGTTAGCACCACATTACCCAAAGCAAAAACTAGTTCCATTTTCACACTAATGTAAAACTTCACACTGAGGAAATTCTTTTTCTTATTAACCCTTTAAGACCTACCATAGAACCAAGTTCGCCAGAGCTTATATTATATTTTTACATGCTGTGGAGCCATTTTTGGGAGCATTTCAAGTTGCTATACATCAATACAACCATTATAGCCCAAACTTTAATAATATGTCTGCATTAGGTGCATAGTAATTACATAAATTGCAAAAAAGTGCAATAAACTACAAAACAATTGAAAATCGTTTTTGTTTTTTTAACATATATTTCTAGTTAGAGAAATTTAAGAGGCTTATCCCTCAAAACTGTAAATACAAAAAAGTTACACAAACTAGTTTCCCACCACAGGAAATTTATTTTGAGTGTCTTCATAGTTTTATTTTTGAAATACACCAATTTTTATATACTGCAGGAAAAACGAAAATAAATATTATAGTGCAAATTTGCAAAATAACAGCATATGCATCAAAATAAACTATTTCCAGCAGTGCAATATGAGTCCTAAGCATCCCAGAAACGACACAGAAAGTCATAAACTCAAACATAACTTTTTAAAACACATAACAAGTAAAACACAAGCTCATAAGGCCCCGATCGTAAAAAACTACATTTCCGCAAAATGACGTCACTTCCGGTTTCGGGCAGGTCATGCGGTCATGTGATAGTTCGCGCTGATGGACGTAGGAAGTGTTACAAACAGCTGATGGATCAGCGAAGCGTGTTTCTGGAATATCATGTTTTTGTTGCTGCAAGTGATTTTTATGCAGTTTTTGCAAAGCTATATGTGGAAGGAAACTGACCTAGGACAAGCTGATGGCATAAGATGTAAGTACAACTCCTCCAGTTTCATATGCAAAAAAAATTATTGCGCTAGCTTACTTGGTTGCAGAGCTACCGGGATTTAAAAATAGTTACGCAAAACAGAGCGTGCCCGCTCCGATCGGCTGTAAAGGGTTAAAGCAGATGGAAAAATGTAACATGCAAGTGCAATTTTACCAAAGGACTGTCTACCAGCTGTACCGGTTACTATCTGAAAAGTTATTTTCTGAGACTGAACTCATGTAAAATCGACTTTCATTGCACCAAGCCAGATCAATGAATTCCAGAATAGCACCGGGGAGTTCCTATAATACTAGAGGTCTGATTGTAAGTGCTTCTCTGGCAAGCGGCAGATGACAGACCACCAGAGCCAATGAAAAGCAAATGTGGCATTAGGGATTCAGCTTGTAGTTCAGCTCAGGCTATTTTCACCAGTTCTAACCCCCTGCCTGCTTTGCTCCTTGCCATCCCTGCAGGAGCTCTCTTCACCTTTCCTCTCAGTAGCCGCTGAGCTATCCTCATACTTTCATCTCTTTTTGTCTCAGCAGGATGGACGGATGCTTGGGAAGGCTGACAGAAGAGAACAAACCTGACTAGACGAACGAGTCATCTCAGCCCCCCCACCCGCCTCTTCTCTCTCACTTGCCTCTTCATACCCTTCTGTCACTCTTCTGCTTCCCCTGTCATCCTTTTATCTCTTCCGACCTCTCATCTACCCCCTTCCTCTCTTTCCATCTCTCTTCTTCCAGCTCCAGCTTTCTCTTTCTCTTTCTGTATCACTTATGGCTTGGCTGCAGGCAGTGCTGCAGTATTGGAAGCAGCATGGGGCTTGAGGAGTCATCTGGTAAGCAGAGCTAAGCCCAGCTTCCGAAAAGCATCTTAGCACTTTGGTCTGGAAAGGTTTACAAAGAAAGTCAGATGATAGAGTAGGGAAGCTGAGCACTTGGCCTCAGACACCTTGAGTCAAAGGGAAGACAACTGTGCTAACTTTGCTCTAAAATATTTCTAGAATTAAGTTGGACTATAAAATAATTTGGCACAGTGTACAAAGTACACATTGGTTCAAGCTCTAAGCTCTTTGAAGTTTAAGAGCCAATCCAAGCCAATTGATGCTTCACCTTTTAACACAATTAGTATTTTTTGACAAAATTTTCTGTAATTGCCAAACTTGCTACTAAACTGTGGCTTTTCTTTAAACCTAACCAAAAAGTGACAGGAGCCTCAGATAAATGAGATGTCAATGCTGATAACGCTGGCCTGAGTTTTCTAAATGGAAGTTACAAGAATTTTATTTCATTTTTGATGAAATGTTCTTCTTTTCAGTGAGTAGTTTCTATAGCTGCGGTTACAATTTTTATTCATGAAAATTCATGAAGGTCAACCACATGGTCAGTCTCTCAACAACTCCGACTATGTACACACTGTTAGGTACGCATGTTCAGGTGGTTGTTGAGGCAGATATCTAATCAGTCAATCACATGGAAGTGACTCAGTGCGTTTAGGTATGTAGACATGGCCAAGACAACCTGCTGAAGTTCAAACCAAGCATCAGAATGAAAGGTGATTATTTCCGCAACTGCTAATCTACTGAAGACATAAACCCCTTTCACCCTCTGTTGCTTTACTGTTGACTGAGATGCTCATATACCTAAATGTTCATGATGTGGTCAAGTTGTGCATTGGCCCTTGCTTGGTGGAATTTAGCTGTATGGGCTAGTAGTTTTATGATATTACCTGGGTAATAGAGACGCGAGTGTCGCATGTCTAAACAGCTGACAACAAGAAATTGTGACAATATTGGAAAATTCAATTCAGTTCAATTTAATTAAACAGCACTGAAACTGAAACTTTGAATTCTTTGTGAAAACAAACAAGTAATGCACTTCATCACTGTACTTTATCAGGAAATACACTAGTTCGGTCTTTAGTAAAATTTTTATCATTAGAGAAAAAATTACCAATAATCATCCCACAGATGTAATATTATCTACAGCTACTCTTAGTACCATTGATGTTAAGTTAGACTCTTTTTCTCTAATAGATCTTTCTGAGTTAACTTCAATAATTACTTCCTCCAAACCATCAACGTGTCTTTTAGACCCCATTCCTACAAAACTACTCAAAGAAGTCCTGCCATTAATTAATTCTTCGATCTTAAATATGATCAACCTATCTCTAATGATCGGCTATGTACCACAGGCCTTCAAGCTAGCTGTAGTTAAACCTTTACTCAAAAAGCCATCTCTAGACCTAGCAGTCTTAGCTAATTATAGGCCAATCTCCAACCTTCCTTTCATATCAAAAATCCTTGAAAGAGTAGTTGTCAAACAGCTAACAGATCATCTGCAGAGGAATGGTTTATTTGAAGAGTTTCAGTCAGGTTTCAGAGCTCATCACAGCACAGAAACAGCTTTAGTGAAGGTTACAAATGATCTTCTTATGGCCTCTGACAGTGGACTCATCTCTGTGCTTGTCCTGCTAGACCTTAGTGCAGCATTCGATACTGTCGACCATAATATCCTATTAGAGCGATTAGAACATGCTGTAGGTATTACAGGTACTGCACTGCAGTGGTTTGTATCATATCTATCTAATAGACTCCAATTTGTTCATGTAAATGGAGAGTCCTCTTCGCACACTGAGGTTAATTATGGAGTTCCACAGGGTTCAGTGCTAGGACCAATTCTGTTTACATTATACATGCTTCTCTTAGGCAGCATCATTAGAAGACATAGCATACATTTTCACTGCTCTGCAGATGACACCCAGCTCTATCTGTCCATGAAGCCAGATAACACACACCAATTAGTTAAACTGCAGGAATGTCTTAAAGACATAAAGACCTGGATGGCCGCTAACTTTCTGCTTCTTAATTCAGATAAAACTGAGGTTATTGTACTCGGCCCTGAAAAGCCTAGAAATATGGTATCTAACCAGATTCTTACTCTGGATGGCATTACCTTGGCCTCCAGTAACGCTGTGAGGAACCTTGGAGTCATTTTTGACCAGAATATGTCCTTCAATGCACATATTAAACAAATATGTAAGACTGCATTCTTCCATTTGCGCAACATCTCTAAAGTTAGAAATATCCTGTCTCAGAGTGACGCTGAAAAACTAGTTCATGCATTTATTACTTCCAGGCTGGACTACTGTAATTCATTATTATCAGGATGTCCAAAAAACTCACTGAAAAGCCTTCAGCTAATCCAAAATGCTGCAGCAAGAGTACTGACAGGGACTAGAAAGAGAGAGCATATTTCTCCTGTTTTGGCTTCCCTTCATTGGCTTCCTGTTAAATCCAGAATTGAATTCAAAATCCTGCTCCTCACATACAAGGTCTTAAATAATCAGGCCCCATCTTATCTTAATGACATTGTAGTGCCATATCACCCTATTAGAGCACTTCGCTCTCGCTCTGCAGGCCTACTTGTTGTTCCTAGAGTATTTAAAAGTAGAATGGGAGGGAGAGCCTTCAGTTTTCAGGCCCCTCTTCTGTGGAACCAGCTTCCAGTTTGGATTCAGGAGACAGACACTATCTCTACTTTCAAGATTAGGCTTAAAACTTTCCTTTTTGCTAAAGCATATAGTTAGGGCTGGACCTCCCTTAGTTATGCTGCAATAGACATAGGCTGCCAGGGGATTCCCATGATGCATTGAGTTTTTCCTTTCCAGTCACCTTTCTCACTCACTATGTATTAACAGACCTCTCTGCATTGAATCATATCTGTTATTAACCTCTGTCTCTCTTCCACAGCATGTCTTTTATCCTGTCTTCCTTCTCTCACCCCAACCGGTCGCAGCAGATGGCCGCCCCTCCCTGAGCCTGGTTCTGCTGGAGGTTTCTTCCTGTTAAAAGGGAGTTTTTCCTTCTCACTGTTGCCAAAGTGCTTGCTCATAGGGGGTCATATGATTGTTGGGTTTTTCTCTGTATCTATGAAGCGCCTTGAGGCGACTTATGTTGTGATTTGGCGCTATATAAATAAAATTGAATTGAATTGAATTGAATTTAGTAAATAGTAAAAAATCTTTAATCTTTTTTCTTTTCTTTTTGCCTTATTTTCTTTACTTTTATAGACATTTCACTACTCATTTATCAAACAGACTTCGTTAAAGCTAAAGACCCTAACAAGGTCTGTCTTTTATGATTGTTTTATTTTGTACTTTTTCTTAAAGCTATTTTGTGTTGTTTGAAACTCATGGTCTTTTTCAAGGCTGTAAATTATAACACAGATGAATTGCATTAAATTATACACTGAGCTGTGGCTTTGACTACTGAATAGTTTAATCTATCTCCTCTCATCCTCTCATATATTCATGGTGCATGCTTATAATAAAGGACTAAATTGAACTAACTTAAATTTGGAGTTGAGAAATGGAAAGTATGGAAAGCAAACAAACTGCAAATTGAAGTCCTGTCTTTGTTTTAGCTCAAATGCTGTAGTCCCAAATGCTTGCATTAATATGTAACAGTGGAAACTTCCACTGTGCACCGTATTCTTTCAAGTTTCTGTCGAGATAGTCTTGCCTGAGGATAATGCTCCCTGAGATACAGAAGGTGACACCAATATTTTCTTTCACCTCAAACGTATTTCATCAAAAACGTTTGAGGCCGTGGCTGGTGAGAATTGACTCAAGCAGCTGCAAAGTTTTATGTACCACTGTAGTCAACATAACTGGATTTACAGGCTATAGGGCCACTGAATAGTCCCAATATCATTAAGACTTCTGTGCTTCTTCACTATTAGAATACAGTTTAAGAGGCAGGCGAAAATCAGGCGTTATTTTGATGTCACTTTAAATACTTCAGCGTGCTATTGTTAGACAGCACCTTTACCTGCTGTACAATTAAAGGACATTCGAAGCAGTACGACACTGTTTGTAGCCTTTAGCTCCTTTCTTCTATTTTTAATATTTAATCTTAAATGTTCCACCTCCACCCCTGAAATATGTCAGGCAATTTGTCAAAGTTGTTATTGTCACTCCCCAGTCTCTCCTGTGCCAAGCTTAGTTTATCACTGTAGGGAGTGGCAAGGTCGGGTCTTCGCTGCCAAAGATAATTTTTGTTAAATTAATGTAATAATCTCATCATGTGGGAGACAACTGAGTGAACCTTGAATTAGGTGCCAGATATGAAACGCCTGCAATGATCGGAGGATGGATTTATTCAAATGGTAATGCATAATTGATATAATGGATACTGGTTAGATAATGTGTAATCTGTGTAGCTTAAATCAGCTTTACAATCAGAGCAGGTGTTAAAAAAATGGTTAATTATTCATCTGGATAAAAATTAAATGCAAATTTTTTAAAATGTATAAATTTACAGTTTGTGTTTTGAGCTTCTAGGGTATTAAAAATAACTAATAAGATACAATAATAATAAAATAAAAAAATAAAATAAACAAAGTCACTGACATCTATCAGTGTGGAAAGGGCTACAAAGTCAAAACTAGAGCCATTATCCACAACTAGAGAAAACTTGAAACGTGGTGAACCTTCCCAGGAGTGGTCGGCCTACCAAACTTACTCCAAGAGCATTGACAACTCATCCAGGAAGTCACAAAAGAACCCAGAACATCATTTAAATAACTGCTGGCCTAACTTGGCTCATTTAAGGTCAGAGTTCATGATTCAACAGTAAGACAGAAACTGGGAAAAATAGCATCTAGTTACAAGGAGAAAACCACTGCTGACCAAAAAGAGCAGGAAGGCTCATCTCACATTTGCCAAAAAAAGGGGGGAAATGTTCCAATTTCATCAGGACAAAACTAACAAAGCATTTCATGAATAGAACATCATACGAACAAGCAAATATTGTGGCGGTAGGGTGATGATCTGGGGCTGCTTGATGTTTCAAGACCTGGAGGATTGGATGGAACCATGTATTCTGCTCTCTACCAGAAAATCTGAAGGAGAATTTCCAGCCATCAATTCATGCCCTGAAGCTCAAGTGCACTTGAGTTATGCAGCAGGACAATGATCCTAAACACACCAGCAAGAACAATAAACAAAACTAAAGGGGGATTTTAGATTGGCTGATTCCAGACTTAAATCTGATTGAGATTCTTTGGCATGACCTTAATTTGATCTTCAAAACCCCCGTAATTTGTCTGAATTAAAACATTTTTGCAAAGAATAGTGGGTCAAAATTCCTCCAGAGTGATGTGAAAGACTCACTGCAAGTTATTGCAAATGTGTGATTGCAGTTCTTGATGACAAGGGCAAGAAAACCACTAGGGGGCAATTACTTTTTCACATAGGTGTATGTAGACTTAGGTGACCTTTTCCCCTTAATAAATCGTTTAAAAAACCTGTATTTTGTATTTACTTATATCATTGTTGTCTGACATTACAGTTTTTCTCAAATGCTAAAACACATTTCACAAACGTTTCCACCATGTTCTCCAATGTCTAAACACAACACCCTTTTCTAAAGCTACATAAACACAACCACACCTTCCCACTGCAAAACTCAAACTTTCACACCAAAAGAGCAGCTCGAAGCTTTCAAAAATGTAAACACTATACACAGCATTACACACTACAGCAAAACAATTGAAAACACAATGCTCAATTTGTGAGAAGGTTCTTTGTTTCATAACTGCCAATGCATATTTTAGAAACTATACAGTAACGGATCGTCGTAGATCTCTGCAGAGGATTAGGCATTTAGATTTGTGAGTTTCATATGAGTAGTATAAATCTATAGAAAATCCTGCATGTACGTACACTACTGTAACACAACTCAATGCAAAAACAGAATCTATTGCACACAACAGTAATCTTGAAAACATGAACAGGGTGTGAAGTTTTTTTATTTACGTTATTCACACCACACACACACCACAATCACTGTGCGGCATCATGTCGCTGAGCTGTTGCTCGCATCTCGTCAGTAATGATGGTGCGAGGTTGTCTTGCTCTCCCTCCTGGACCTTCTCCTCTCCCATGTTGGCCTTCTCCTCTTCCTCGTTGGTCGCTCCTCTTCCTCCTCTCCTTTGAACTCCTCTTCCTCATTGGCCTGCTCCTCTTCTTCCAGGGCCAGCTCTTCTCCCTCCTCTGCATCAAATTCCTCTTCCCCTGACTCTGCCTTCATCCATTGTGTTTGTTTGGAACCTTCAGCATACTGTGCACTCTGAACTTGCTTTTACATGTGGGTACAGCATTAGCAACAAGTGTCTTCAATTTTGAGTCATTGTGTGTAGTGAATGACGCCAGGTGTGTTCCCTGTGTTCAAAGGTTGGTGACTGTGGCAAGCATTTTGCATCACATGGGCTTTCATTTGAGGATATGAGCAGAGTTGTTTTGCAACATGTGTTTTAGCAAGGAAAGATGTGTTTAGATTTATGAGTACAGAGGGTTGTGTTTTGTGAATTGTGTCTTCATGTGACATGTGTTTATGGCACTGGAATATGGTGGCTACATTTAGTAAATGTGTTTAGACTACTGGTCATTTGGGTTACAGGATTGGCTTTTGTGTTTTAACATTTGAGAAAAACTGTAAAAATTTGTTCGATGATCTGAAGCATTTAAAAGTGCAGAATATGAAACAAACTAAGAAATCAGGAATCAGGTTAATCATATATTTCTGTGCTTGTGATGGACAAATCATGAGATTAAGGGTCATCTGTAGCATTACACTCTGGTCTTATTTGCTCATGTGAACACAGCAAATAGCTGCACTTGTACTGAAACTGTACAGGTGCTTAGGATGTCCAGTTGTATGTGTCTCCTCTGTTAAACAGTAAGTGCAGACTGCCATGTTTAGGCTTTTCTCTAAAGTGTTGAGACGTAGAGATCCAGGATATGGTAACAAAGATTATTTCTATATTTGTGTATATTTGGACTTTTCCAATAAACTATAGTAATGGCGTGTGAAAATAGGATTGTATTTTTGGAATGTGAAATGATTCCTATTTCTCATTTTCTGGATTTAACAGTAGAAAAAGTGCACACTTAATTCATCAAATTAATGACGGTTGAATTCCATTTAGTTCATTTCATCTAAGATGCTGGTATTGTGCATATTGGCTCAGTGTCATGGCCTACTTTGATAGCAAATGTTAATGCTGTTTAGTAACAGCTGCGCTTTTCCAGCTATGATAAGTCAATCAGTCTGCTGTGAAAAATTATAGGTTTATGCATTATGCAGTATGATTGCACATTACAGTTGTTTTAATCAAGTTAGTGATTTTAAACGTGTGGCTTGTCAGATTTTCTTTTTTTTTTTTTATTTCTATGAGGAAAAGTCTATAGATTATTTAGGCCTTCATCTCATCAAGATTTAATCAGGGATGAATGGGTGTTTATATTATTATTATATTATAGTTATTATTTAAAATAGTTGTTACAAGAACGTTTCAAATAATAAGCAAGAATATGGCTGTTTATGTACTATGGGTGAGGCAAAAAAAAAATCCATATTTTGTGCAGCAATACTATATTCATATGGGGACATCAACTATTAATATTATATTATTATGCAATTTGCTAATAGATGTGAAACTTGTAGGAAAATAAAATAAACTGTTCTGAGAAAATGCTTTTGAGTTTTTTGGAGTTTTTTGAAGTTTTTTGGAGTTTTTTGTTTTTTTTTTTACAGCAGAGGCAGCATCAGCATGAGGAAAAAAGTTGATAAAACCAAGGTGGAAGTAAAAATAGACAGACATCAGAAAGCAATTCAGTTAACCTACAATAATACAGAGAAAACCCCAATAACCAGATGATCCTTTCATGAGCAAGGACTTTGTGACAGTGAAAACTCCTTATTAACTGAAAGAAACCTCAGAAGAACTAGGCTCAAGGAGGGGCAGCCATTTGCCAGGGCCAGCTGGGGGTGATGGGAGGAAGACAGGACAAGAGACATGTAGAGTGATATAACAACACAGGGAGTGAACAAGGTAATCAAGTCTGTGGGAGTAGAGTTTTAGGTACCTGCTCAGTACTTTGTCACCATTGAAGAGTGGTAAATGGACTGGTTCTCATGTAGTGGTTTTCTACTCTACTCGAGCTTATTCAACATGCTTTATTCACAGATTCCCGCCCGTTCCTAAAGGCACTTTTCTCTTCCATCCTTCATGCTTTCTATCTAACATTCACACACAGTGATGCCCCAATGACTGTGTGAGAGCAACTTGGGGTTCAGTATCTTTCTCAAGGAAAGATGGCTACTTATGCATGCAGACTGGATGCTGTAGCATCAGAGAACCACCAACCTTCTAATGATAGAGTATATAGATTAATTGACCTGCACCAGAGCTACAGCCACCCTCTGATAATAACAGTGGCTGCATTATATCCTTAAACATAGTTACAACTTAGTTCCAGCACTTTCAGAAGGACATGGACAAGGACAGATACCACCCAACTCAGAGTGAGTTACAAAAAAAAAAAATATGACACAATACATGATACTGGCACCCCCATCAGCCGAACTCTGCCCTGGACAGGGTGCAGAAAATAGGAAGACCTCTCCACTTTAATGGTGGTCTGTTGGGTGCGTGTGATGGTGTAAGTGGGTGTATGAGATGTAAATAGGTGTAAACAGTGAGTACGACTGCTTTAAATCAGGTATGCTGGTGCTGAACATAGTCCAGCCGGACTTGAGTTTCCCAGCCTCCCTCGGAATGCTGTCGAAGCTCTGTCAGAGGTGGGAGTTGAAGATCTCCAAGAAAGCCTGGGGCCTCTGCCAGGTGTTTCCAGCACACCCTCACTATACGTTCAGGTGCCCCAGGTCTATCCAGCATCCTCTCCCACCACCTAATCCAGGCATTGGTCAGCTGGCCAACTCTCTCTTCATTCCAATGTTCAGAACATAAAGCTGCAGATCTCATGATAAGATTACGAAATCAGTTATGGACAGGTTATCGATGGGCTATGGACATCAGTTACAAAACTCCACTTGGGTTCAGATCAGGCATACAATCACGCCACTCCGGGTCTCGTTGTTGTTGACATGAGCGTTGAAGTCTCCCAGTGGGATAACAGAGTCTTCAGGTGGAGCACCTTCGAGCACCCCACCCAGGGACTCAAAGAAGGCCGGTTACTCTGAACTGTTGTTCATTGCGTAAGCGCAGACGACAATCAGGACCTATTCCCCAACCCGAAAGCACAGGGAAGCAAGCCGAGGGGATGCTCAGATACCCACCTGAGCCTGCTGCCTGTCACCAAGAGCAACTCCACACTAGAATAGAGTCCAGGCCTTTTCCAGGAGACTGGTTCCAGAGTCCAAGCTATTCATTGAAGTGAGCCCAACTATATCTAAGAAAAGAACATCCCAAAACACAGATATGCCAAAAGCTTTGTACAGAAATCTTGCCATTCAAAGTGTCTAGTAACTTCCACTTATAACCAATGCAAAACACTGCACTAAAACAATGCAAACTAGTGCATTAAATGTCACTATGGTGCAGAAAACGTTTTGTTTGTTTATTCGACTCTTTCGATATCTTACTTTTCTTATTTTAGACAAAACAAAATGTTTAGTGTAACATGGAACCCATCCTGATAATCAATACACTGCTCTCTGAATTTGCTGTCCCACATGGCGACATACTGTTCTTTAAGCTGTGTACTAACTCAGCCACAGTAATGTTGCGATCAGAGCCGATAGAAAGTAAATGATAGCTAACAGCTCGTGAAGGGAAGTTGGTGGCACCATTGCTTCCAACCAAGAG
The DNA here is from genome assembly GCF_057382275.1 of Copadichromis virginalis. Lineage (NCBI taxonomy): Eukaryota > Metazoa > Chordata > Actinopteri > Cichliformes > Cichlidae > Copadichromis > Copadichromis virginalis. The sequence goes on from NC_140637.1 coordinate 13,387,752, forward strand.
ACAACTTCCTGGCAATTTAGATATAAGTTACGTGCTTCCTTCTAAAATAGGTTGACAGCCATGGAGGAAGGCCCGAGTGTCTTACTCACCTAAACTCACAGTAATAGTGAGATTAAAGTGAAGCTGAAAATTTCAGCCATTTGTTTTCCCCAGCTGTTAAGCCTGCCACATGGATTGTGAAGTAATTCTGTCTTTGTTTGCTCTGCTTTAGCTTGTATACATTGGGGAATTTTAATATAAATTTTGCAGATCAGCTTTGAGGCTTCTGCTGGCCTAGCATGGCCAACATTTATGAGCTGTTAGTTTCATATGAGCCTTGTACCAGACAAGATTCCCTAGACACCATTCTTTTAGTGTTTTAAAAAATCTTTGCTAAAAGGAAGAGTGATGAAATCTTCAGTGTACACAACTATTGCAAAGACTTACTAAAGACTGCCACACTACCAGCCACCACAGCCTGTTCTTTCTTGAAGCTGGTATAGCAGGAATGGATTACGCTCTTTCTTATAGAACATTGTTTAAAGGATCTGACATCTGAAAAGATGAGTGAATACACATTTTTCACAAATATCCCCTCAGTGTTTGAGTAAAAGTAATGGATTATTTATAGAATTTGTAATGTATTTTACTCTGGAGGATGAAATGCCAGCCAAAGAGAAAACAGCTTAAAACCAAAAAGAATATTTTGACTTTTTGACAGAGATGCTGAGTTGTGTGGTGACCTTTGGTTTAGGGTACATACTGCATTAACATAAAGTGAGTGTTATGGATGGTTTGGCCCTTTGCCTCAGGGCTTTATTGCTTGTCATACTTCTCCTTCTCATAGCCTGTGTTTCATGTCTTTTTCTAGGCTCTCTGCTTCTAAAGAAATTCAAAATACCAAGAAGAAAGAGGCAAATTTGCTTTTTAGTGCAGAGTTTTAACAAAGAGGTTAAAGAGTAGAAAAGTGTAACTAGCGTAACTAGCATATATATATATATATATATGCTAGTTACGCTAGTTATATATATATATATGCAACCAAAATTACACTCTGACAATATTCTGCACAAAACAAAACAAACCAAACAGAACAATATACTCAACAATGAGCCATACCACTAAATATAAAACTACAGTAAAAGGATCATTTTTTCTACAATTAAATCCTGTTATTTTCAGCTTCTTCATACTGGTTTATCATTTTATTCTTATAGCAGATTTTAAATTGAGAAACATGTGTACAACACTTAAGATGATCATTGAGAGAATTCCAGTTTCTTATGCCTGTGACTGTTGGACACATTTGCCTTTGTGTGGTTCGAGCAAACCGATGCTTAAAATAAAACTTCCTTCTGCCGTCCCCATTTTCTGAACGCAATACAAATAAACTTTGTAACTTAAGAGGTAGTGTTTTATTTTTTGCCTTAAACATAATAATTAATGTCTGTAATTTCACTATATCTTCTAGTTTTAATAATTTCGATTTTATAAACAAACTATTAGTGTGGTCTCTATATTTAACATTATGCATAATTCGAAGAGCTCTCTTCTGTAATAAATATAATGGTTTCATATTAGTCACGTATTCCCCCATACTTCAACACAATAACTCAGATAGGGTAGAAACAATGAAAAATATATTATTCTCATTCTCTTGTAATCTAATATATATCTTACATTACCCAGGATATAAACCTGGGTATACCTGCTGTGACTGCAACCTGACTCCGCAATTTAGAATCACCAAGTGACCTAACATGAATGTCTTGGGATTGCAGGAATAAACTGCAGCACCTGAAGACAACCAATGTTTCATAGGGGTACAATATGAAGTAATATGGGCTGCACTTTATTTATATTTGCAGTCTCTTACGTTTGACTCCACCTCTGTTTTTCCATGCATCAGGAAGAGGCTTCTCTTGTCCTCAGCAAGACTGGGGACATAGCTAATGTCATTTCTGTCATTAGCAACAGAGATGACTTTAATTAAGTCAGATACAGCTTGAACGTATGAGCTGTGGCGGAGGTGGGTCGCAAAGTGGTATGCAGAACTGCAGTAACTGTGGGCAATGAGACTGTAAGTAGCTCAAGTAGCATATTCATGTCTGAGTCTGCGAGACTGATTTTCACTTTGCAACGAGCCACTACTAACACTTTATATTAAGCCATAACATTTGGCTAGCTAGCTCTTCTTTAGTTAAAAAAAAAAGTTTTGTTTTCTTAGCTATAATGTATAAACAAGGTCGAAGTAACAGTAGGGTGTTAAGATACATTAACTAACTTAAAATATAAAATTTTCAGAGGGCATTCAGGCAATTTTGGGTTAAGTAAAGTGGCAGAAGCTCTGACCATGAATAGTTTGGGTAACATGTAAAGGTGAAAAGAGAATATTTCAGTGTGTTGAGCTTCAAATCTGTTGCGGTTCTCTTGGAGGATGATTGGAACCTGTATTTTGAGCCTTCACTGTTAAAATAAACTAGTCGATATGTGTCAGAAACCTTGAATCATTCTCTCATTTATCTACAAAGAGTATGTGCATTCACAAATACAGCCAGCAGAGCTGTAAGCAGGGCAGAGGAGAATGTTGTTAGAGACAGCTTCACTGCACTAGACAAGGTCAAGGCACCGAGGGTCTGTATGTGTCGCATTGATTATCCGACGCAGTGCAACAGCACTGCCGACCAGCTCTACAGACTTGTGCACTGCAAACTACACAAACAGAGATAGACAAGAGGAACACTGGTTAGTTCTTAGCAGACAGGTGTGGCTGTCAGATACTGTGGGTAATGACAGTAAGTCTGACAGGACACAATGCAAGCCAGGCAAACTAAACATGGGACAGATAGACAATTCTTCCTTCCATAAAGAAAGTGCAGACAGCGAGGTAGACAGATGGACAGAAAGAAAGGTGGGGAAAAGTTATGCTGACAGTTAGGTAGATGGCAAACTGTATAGTACAAACATACAGAGAAGGTGACACATTATTTGGAAATTACTTTGGAGGGTTGCAAGTAATAAGCTATGCTTGCCTAGGCATAAAGAATAAAGCTCAGTTTGCGTTGTGTGAGGAAAAGGCACAGTGTTACAAAATACTGTTGGGAGAAAGAGAAGGATTGCTTGTAGAGATATATTGTTTTTAACTAGCTGAACTGAATGAAGTTTCTATTTTTGTGCAATGAAACGCACAAATACTTTGAGCATTTTATTTGCCTTAAAAAAATAATGTAGACACTAAAGGTAAAGCATTTTTATCTTCTAGTCTCTTTTATGTTGCTCTCGTTAACAGTAAGGAGATAGATAAACAGCTGCACCCCTGCACCTGCTGGTGACTCAGCTTGTGGCCTTGCTCGCCAGCCAAACAATTTAAGCAAATGGTTAAAAAAGCAACGTTAACTTCATTATATTAGACATGCTAATTACTATATTTTGCCTTGCTTTAGTAAAAATCATACAAATGTTTGTTTCTGTTGATGCCATACTAAGTTTTAAACACACTGTAGAAATTGCTTTAGACTTTTGCTTCTTTTGTGCAAACCACTTTGCAACCCACCTCCAACCCAGCTTATTCTCTAATGTTGTATCTGACTTAAAGTTGTGTCTGATGTTCTGCGTTGGTTTTGGCTGCTACTGCCCTTGCATCCAGCTTTCTATATAAGAGTGGGAAGGTGCATTTTCATAGAGCAGAACAATTACAGCTACGGTGGCCCCGTGAAATCAAGTGCACTGCAACTTAAGAAGACACCAGGAAACAGTAAAATGTTGCAAAAGCACACAAAACAAAACAAAACAAAACAGAAGTTTAACAAAACACAATGGAAGCACAAACAAACAAACTTGCACAAAAAGCAGCATTAAGCTTTTTGGGGTAGACAATAACTATTAGAACGATGTGAACGATCACTCTGAGACATGCATGAAAAGAAGCGGCGGATTCATCGATCTTGCGAAAATATCTAAGGTATGCATTTTAATTGGATGATCATGTAATACTGTAGCTACATTGTTGCTATTAGCAGTTTACTGTTAGCTTGTCATTTCGTCACGTTACTGTCTCACCAAAAACAGTTTTATGTACATGCAAACTCCACACAGAAAGATCCGAGGAGTTGAACTCAAATTTTCCAGATGCAAACTTGACACGTAACCTATATACACACCAAGAGTACCACTACTGTTGGAGTGCATTTGAACTGAAAAAACACATCTTCTTACTATAGTGATCCAGGCTAATAAGTTTCTCCTTTTGTTTTATTTGCGAGTACTTTGCAAGGAATAAATAACTGAGCAAATGAATCATCTGATACTTAAGTGAGTCTCTCATCTTGTGGCTGAATTCCACCTCTACCCTGGATGCAGCTGCTGATGGTAGTCATTCTGTTCTGTAGCCTCTGTGAGCTGATGGGCATATAAACCAGCTATAACCATGGTGAGAAGCTCTGGATAACGTGGATCTCCAGTGCAGCTCTTAATGTTTTATGCTTTCGGTTTCTGCTTGATGCATCATATTTTCTGACAAACCCCAATTGTTTTGTTTGTTTATAATTAGTGCTTCAATTCAGTCACACAGTTGGCCTTTTTCAGGAACAGTAGTTAAAAAGGAGACGTGTATCTTTTGTCATGTTTTCTGCCAGAAGTTTCTTCCTGTTAAAGGGTGTTTTTTCCTTCCACTGTTGCCAAAGTGCTTTTTTGCAGGGGGTCGTCTGATTGTTGGGGTTGTCTCTGCAGTATTGCAGGGTCTTTACCTTAATGTATATAAAATTTCACCATGCTCAACCTGTTACACATACATTGCAACACCTAAGTATCCACTCGCATAAGTTGCTGCTGAAGGACGTTAGAAGCTTTGATTTCTCTTTGATATTTCTTTTCTTTCAAAACAGGGTTCATCACCAACATCAAAGTGGCAGAATAAGTGAAACATTTTATGAAAGTGGGGCAGGAACTATACGGCTCGACTCGTTTATGAATCCTTCACTCTTCTGCGCATATACATAGACTAAGCCAAACCCACGCTACAGTTTGAAATAATATCTAAAAATAAAGATGTTTGAGCAGCAAACACACAGGATATGCATATGTATAAAGCACAAGCATCTCCATGTGACATATGCAGTGCGTGTGGAGAGACACTGACTCATTGCTGGGCTCCTCTCTTGCCTGGAGCTGAATATTCTGTGCTGGCAGCATACAGTATACAAACACAGCACTGCGGGAATCAAGTAGATATAACACTACGGTACGGCGTGATTCCTCGCTGCCATGCTTGTCCGCTGCCATAGGTCACACAAATCAGGGCTAAAGCAAGCAAAGACAAAGTTATCCAACCACAGGTGGTGCACAGAGAGAAGGGTTTGCAGTTAAAAGTCCTATATTGATGCATAGTATACTCAAAGACAGGCCTCCTGCCAGAACTTTGTGTAGGCTCTAACTTCAGCTCAAGCTTCCAGGATGCTGGGAGCTATTGTATCTGAATAAAGCAACACGGGACTATATTTAATTATTTATTGTTCAGCTTCCATTCATTGATGATGTTTTACACACAAAGTCCATTAAGCCAGGCTGTGTCAACAAGCATATAAAAGCCATCTTAATGTATACCGAGTTGACAGACACAGCAGCAGCTTTCTTTTCGTTCTCCGCTGCTCTTTTCTGCGAGGCAGCGAGTAGGAGGCGACTGCAACCTTGGTTGAGGGCATGTTGCAGCATTTTGGAATGAAAATTAATAACTTTGTGGTGAAAAGAAAAGCTCCTGAGGAGTGTAATTTGCAGCAAAACAAGGTTAGATGCATAATAGATTTGAGTGGCAGGGCAAATGAAGAGAAAGCATTTTCATTTCAGTTTTCTTTTCAGTTTGTTATTGTTATTAGTGTGGAAACGCTTCTTTGTTTTCAGTCTGCTTTTGTCCTAAGCAAAAATGCCATACCAAAGCCCACCTCGTCAGTCAGACCGACATCTCTGCACTCTGGGTGATACGCTGATGGAATCAAGACAAACACACTTTGAAAGGAAACCATTTCAAGGATTATAAGAAGAGGAAATTTGTTGCTTTCGTTACTCGTTTGATCAATGTTTCAAATATTAGTGTGAACGTGAATAGAGTTACTCTGTTAAACCAACAATTATCGCCCATAACATAAACATCAGATCAAATATTAAAACATATTAAACCATAAATGCCACATTTCTAAATGTTTTTTATGTCATGTGAGGAGTGACTGACACACCTTTAACAAGAAGCACTCAGAGAACACAAACCTTCGCCAAGGCAGCGCACTCTCTGGGCAGTATTTACTTCTAAGGAAAGAGTATTGTACTATGTTTATATTCATTTTATTTCCTTTTTTCTTTTTTTGTAGTGAAGTAAAAACAGAGACAAAGTGCAGGCTTTTCTTATTTGCCCTGTTGAAACAATTTTTAATGTACTTGTCATTGTTTTGAGTTGAATTTTTTATTTTCTTATGTGTGTGTGCATACAGAGTAATACACATGTAGCACTCCTTTCATTGTTCAGTAAATGTATAAAGAAATATTAAGTTTACATTGTTCAAGTTCAAATTGTCATGTATTTATACGGTTACAATCTGATACTGTAATGTACATAACAAAGTACATAAATAAATAAAACAATCAACTACATTAAAAACATATCTCATGCCAACATGTTCTTGTCAGTCTGAAAACCTTTTGTCATTTTAAATAGCTCCAAATAGCATTATTAGCACTTCGATCTTCAGATCATTCTATTGACCTTGATAGAGAGATCAGAGGTCAAAAGCCAAATTTATACTGTACTGTTTATATATTATACAAAGCACACCACACTTGTGAGAAGTTTTAAGGCTTTTTTTTTTTCTCAATTTTCGACCAATAAATCACTGAGTTGACCTTGAAGAACTCGGTGGATATAAGGCAAACTTGAATGGTCTGTCAACACGACCTCATTCTACACGTCTACAAAGTTAAATCAGAATTTGTGTGAAACTTCTATCTATCGTGTTTACAGACACACAGACTGACACACCTAAACGCTACCAGTAGTATCTCATTTCAGTGGGATTAGTCCCACTGAGGCTTGGATGGTGACTTTTTTGTTCATACCTTCATATCTTCCCACAATATCACCAGGGTATACAGCATTAGGCAGTATTTGGGATTTAAATCCACTTGTAGTGTTTCTTCATGCAGGCCAAAAAGTTGAACTCAACCACAGTCCAGTCAGATCAGCTGTGGAGCTGACACTGAGATGGTTTACAACATATCCAACTGGCAAATATAATACAGGGCATGCTGTTTAAGCTGCTTTAAGCCTTGATTATAATTTCTGCATCCTTGAGTCCGGTGAGCCCACTTGACTCATCAGATAGTGAGTACCTAGGTTTGTGTGGAAATCAATTGGGGCTGCCTGTTTTTTGTGACAGTGCAGACTCATCCACAGAGAATTTACAGTATAATGCACAAACTATGAATGCACCACAGGCATTAGTTGTTGTGCGAGCTTTGTGTATCCATGTAAGCAATTGAGTATAATTAAGGCTTTAGCCTGTCCATTGTTGATGTGCATCTGCATGCTGCTTTGCAAACCAGCCCCGACCTCGCCTCCTTTCGTGCTGACTTAATCAAAGTCATATCTGTCGTTACTGATTGCTGCTGTGTTCTGTGCCGATCTAGCTGCTGACATGTAAGAATGGAGCCATGTCTAATATAAATTACTCCAGAATGGAAAAAGCAGTCTTTCTTGAGGTCTCGTGTGTGTTCAGTGGTCCTGACTGAAGTCCAGTTTTGATTTTCCGTTATTTGCCATTTTGATTGGTACAACTTTCTGTTACACGTTGATCATTTTAATAATACTGTGTGCAGCTCAGCCCTTTAGTGAATGCATGCTTAGTTCTATGTCTGTTGTTCTGCAACACAGTGCAGCCATTTTTCAATGAGTGCCAAACAGTGCAGGGAGAAGCACTGTCTTTTACACACAGCTAAAGAGAGAGTCCAGTTTCTTACAGGAGGAAATCATCAGTTGGCTTAGATGAGAGTTCGGCCTGGGTAGAGTGTGCAGGAGGCCGGATACATGATGCCCACTCACTTGCTGTGAAGCTCCTGGACAACTGGCTGACAGGATGAAGATCATTACATTAATCTCTCGTTCAGCTCAGTCAAAAATACAGTAGCTCATATACAGTAGTGTGGAAAATGGCTTATGGCTATTTGGCTTACAAATACTGGTTAAACGAGCTGTATTAGTGCCTGCCAAGAAACAGACAAAAATATGTGGTAGAATAAAAATGTGACTGAATCCTCTCAACAAGTACGTATTATGTGCTGCCCATCATCATCGTCGGGACCATGATTGTTGGAGTTCTCTGAAGTTATTGCTCAGTTTACTCTGTGTTTGCACTTTTAGACTGGCATGTAAAAACGTACCGTTTTTGCTCCACTTAATTCAGGAAAGTCATGGAAAGTTCTTCATATAAAACTTTGGATTTCTCTTTTCCTTGTATTTAACAGTTGATCGATTGACCTATAACCCTTCAGTGCAGGCAAAACAGATGTAGAATTCCAGTGAATCCCAACACTGAGCAAACAATATCTTTTTCTCTCTGTGTTATATATTAGGCACGTAGGGACAGCTCCATAAAGATTAAATTGTGGGCTAGAAAAAGTATATTTACAACAAGCACCAACCACACAGTGAAACCTGAAGACAGCGTGTATAAAGTGCATGCGGCTGTGAGGCGAGCAGGACTAATGAAGTGAGCTGTAGGGTATGAAAGGCAGAGGCTGGCTGGCTGGGTGAGTGAGAGTCCAGACAGCGAGAGTTGCAGAGTTCAGAAAACCCTGTCTCTGCTCTTTTTTTTTTTCTGCAGCTTTCGCTCCAACAAACTGACACCACAACCTCCATGCATTTTTCATGACCCGTGTTGGCTGACGGGCTCTCTCTGCCTCTCTCGCTCCCTTTGCCTCTCACCTTCGCGGACACACAAACAGAATCTCGCACGCCCCACCACACATTCTTTCACTCTCAACTAAGCTATCTCCCGAAGCCCTCAAAAACCATCAGTCTCACCAATTCGCTCCCTAATGCAGAATGGCGTTTCATTCTGAGGAGACAGCGAGGGCAGAAAAGACACTCAAGTGGATGAAAGAAAGGAGAAAATTAGGTTGAATGAATCTAAAAAGAAGCTACTCAAAGCATGACAGCCTGCCTTTAGCTTATCGATAATAGCTGCTACGCTACAATTTTACCAGAAAGTTACATTGTACATGGATTGGGATTACAGGATTAGAGATACTTTTTAGTAAAACCTTATTGAAAACATATTATTTTGACCTACATATCTTTGCGATTAAGTAGTACCTCATCTTATTTACTTACTATAACATATTGAAAGGAAAAAAGACAAAATATTGCAATGAAATTCAAACAAAGAGAACCCTCTAACTTTGTGGTTTGTAATCGTTAAAGAAGAATAAGGAATCATGCTTACCTACTGGGCAGTGGTACTGCGTATTGCTGCGCGCAGGTAATCTGTCGATTAACGTGGATAAAGTGACTATACGACCCTTCTTCTGGCTCGTTATGGCAGCTGGTTGTGGCAACACATGGAGGACAAACTGAGTCTGTTCAATTAATCTTTTAACAAAGGTTCAGCAGCATATGAAGGCCTAATTCAGTCCCAGAATAATTAGTTTGTTATGAGAACATTGTTTACCATTCGCTTCTCAATGCACTGTTGCACTCACATTACCACGGATATTATTGTCTACTTTTTAAGGATCAGTTTCCTGTTGAGCCTGTTAAATTTGTCTACATTGTTATTAGTTTTCTTCCTTTTCAGTGGTCGTTGGCGTAACACATATTTTACAGTCAGCAATTCTTTGAAGTTGCTTCTCAGAGGGGAGTATAATTTGGAATTGTTGACTTGTGAAAAGTCTTTTTACTTTGTTTTTTGGAAAGAACAATTGGAGGAAGCAATTGAAGCAATCTGTATTCACTAGCTTTTAACTATTCACTGTTGAACTAGTGAACCAACTGCATATAAAACAACAGTTTCTACTGTAAAAAGATACAATGCTGAACTGTGTGGACTGTATATGCTGTAGAATAGATCGGGTGACCCTGAATCCTCCCTTAGTTGTGAAGGAACCCGCTGGAGTCTAGACGCTGGGGTTGTGGATGAAGATGAAAGCTTGGGTGGAGCCTGTGAGACATGGGAAAGGTGGCGATGGGGAGGACATGGGTTGCACAAAGGGAGAACGACAGATGAGCAGTGAGATTTAAAGTTTGTGGAGTGGAGGATGACTGGCCTGAAGAAGGTGGGCAGGAAGATAATTGGGCTAGTGCTGTGATGTCAGCAGTGAGCTGGACAGTGTGGGAAAGTAGAAGTGATGCTAGGCATAGATTACCCACCAAACACCCGTGAAGCAAACAGATGTGTGACTGCAGATCTGTCTTAGTGAACTTATACATAAGCTTCATTTCTTACAGATGTAGCCACTTGTTTAGGTATGAGCTCCTCAATTTGTTGTGGCTGCTCCATCTCCTGCTTGGAGCTACCAGTTTCTGTTTCACCTTCACTCGACATTCCGGTATTTGCATTTCTGCCTGCACCCATGTGGCGCTTTGTAAGATTGTAAACTGTCATCCAGGTAATGAAGAAATATTGCCGTAAACAGTGGATTTTGCACCACCATGAAAAAAACTAGTAGCGCATAATATGAAATCATAGGCATTTTTATTTCATAATCCAATGTATTTCACAGTCCTATAACTGGCCATAACCTGAGCCTCCATGCAACATCAAGTCAACTCAAGTTTGACTGAAAAAGAAAAAGTTACACCACAAAATTTCACAGTAGTCTGCTGTTTATTTGTTTTTTTAATATAGTTTTTTTTCTCCTCAGAGGCGTCACATTCACCATTTTCAGCTATATTCATAAAAGATGGAACATTACTTCATATTTCATACATTTGTCACAGTGAAATAAGTGAGCACAAAGTCTCATGAAAGAGTAAAACTTTTTAATACAGCTAAATAGCAGTTAACTTTCTAAACGCACACTTATAATGTCTCTGCTTCCCACTGCAGATTCAGATTCAGATACAAACCAAAAAAACCTCCAAAACTTTGTAAAGCCTTGTGCAAACTTCAGATGTCAAGCTTTTTTACTGACCTTAAAGGACACAAATTTCCTGAGGAAAAAGAGTCTAGACATGTGGCTAGTAAACATAAATGGCAGGTTTTGTTCAACTTAACAGGCCAAAAGTTCCGAACAATCAATTGATAAGATTAGCTGTCTATAGATTTTTGTTTTTATTAACAAATAAATAAAGTTACAGCTTCAGGGAGACTGCATTTAACTGCCAGTGCAACTAAAAATGATGCCAAGTAGATAGTAGTAGGTAGTGGCTGCATTGCCTCTTTTAGTTTTAGCTCTCATTATAGCACATTTAAAGGAAACCAGGATGGTTTAATGTAATGTGCTATTTGGGACTATCTCCAGCTCCAGTAATAATATATTAGGTGTTTGAGGCTAAGGGTTCATAGTAAGGAGAGTAAAAGAGAGGATGTCGTTCTAGGAGGGGTGGAAATCCTGCTGGGGGTTTTTTTTTTTTACCTAAACTACTATTCTCCTGTTTCCACTAACAAGATCCTCTTTAGTTAAACAAAGCTATATCTACACATGGATGTTTTTTTAAAATGAGAATTTTTCCCCTTTAGTTTTGAAAAAAAAAATGGTGTCAAGTGCCAAGCTATTAAGAGCATGCATTGACATGCTTTTGATTGCAGGGATAGCATAGCATGGCAGCTTGCATGCTAATCCTAACCTATAGAAATCTTGTCCAATCAGAAGACTCCAATAATAGTACACATATTTAATGCACGAAAGGAATTGTTGTTTTCCTTGTCAACATATAACCACAGTAATTACATTTCTGAAAATTTTCATTCAAAATTTTAATTTTCATTGATCTGAGTTGTGAATGAAAAGGAAAAACGAACAGAAAAATCTACACTTAACAAAATAGCAATGTACTGGGAAGGGCCAAAAATGATAGCTTCCGCATCTTTAACAAGGCTTGGCTGTCTTCCCACACTTGTATATCGGCAGTCCACACCTTCCAATCAATAAGAATCCATTGTTTCCATTGCCTTATTAAAAAAAATAGTTTTGTCCATGTCAGTCCTCATAACATCAATTTGAATATTCACTCTACAGTATTTCATTTATATTCCACTGTTAAAGCGGATGTGAGTCAGAGTAACAGTA